>NC_140579.1:56992476-57717476 GCF_964204655.1 Triturus cristatus
GCGAAATGTAGTTTTCAGCGGCTCCTCATCTTCCGAGAAGGCAGGTTGCTAAAATGCAGATACATGGTGTAAAAATTCCTTTGGGAAGGTAACCGGTTAATACCACCCACTTAAGTCAGGTGAAGAGGGGATAAATTGTGCTGTGAGATGTTAAGCGGTAATTTTTCAAGAACACGATACAAGGTGACAGCAGAGCTTTTTGAGTGACTTGTCTTCCAAAATATTTCTCACTTTGAGATTAGGCAAGAGGAATGTTTTCATAACCTTAGAACCTGCTTTTGCTAATGTTTGTCTAGCAATAAATGTCACATGTTCCGTAAAAATACCTCCTTATGCCAACACCTGAAAGTGATCCCCCAGAGCGAAAAATCACGTTGCAGGAAAGGAGTGCCTTGACTACAGAGGATGTGTTTGCTCAAGGGCTAGTGCAATGTCAGCTCCACCGTCTTGTTAAGTTATATTGCGTCCCTGCTTGAATCGAAGTTGTATTCGTCCATTGTAGCGCTTCATGGCCTCAGAAGGCGCTGACGCTCCTTTGGAGGACAGATAGCGCTATACTATGTAGGAAGAGTGTGAGGTTATGGTTGGCTATGTAGGGTGTGGTTTTGTGTCGTGCGTGATGATGAGCAGAGATATTTGGTAGTTGTATAGTGCTCGCCAGCTGCTAGTATGGTGGTTTGCTACTGTTGGCTGTCTGTAATGTGCTGCGCCGCGCAGCAGTCGCTTTCTAATTGAACATTGATACATGCTTCTAGGAGTCTCGGATAGGAGGCTGAGGTTGCGCCTGGCGTTAGATGGCGTTGTATCACACGTGTCTTCATTTAGGTGTGTAGTGTGTTGTTTTATGCACACACCTGTTTGGAGATGTAGATCTTGGGCCCAGCTGACAGCCCTATGCCTGGTGCTGGATTCATGCTCGCCTGTCGGAAGAGCATCCTTGCGGTATGTGCCCCTCCGGTGTTGTTTTGAGTCCCACAGTGATTGTGTGAGTTGGTGGCGCGTGGGTCCTAGGCAGTCGTTGGATTGTGCAGGCATCTGAGAGATGAGGGTTTTGGTAGGGTGGAGTGCAGGAGAAGGGCAGGCGTGCCTTGTCGCCATTGAGTTGGCCTTTGGTTGGGGTGGGGGAGGGAGACTAGCTCATGCAGGACGGGTTCACAAAGGGCTTGCAGACCTGACCCCCGGTGGCATGCAGGATGCGCACAAGGGGTTTGGTAGGGGCAGAGAGCAAGCAGGGCGGAGTGTGAGTGTAGTACTGAGAGGAAATGTGTAGCTTTGTACATCATTCAACCTCTTAACGCCATAAACGCCACCGCCTTTCTCCGAGGTCAAGCAGAAATGCCTCGGAGAAACGCAGCGGCGTTTTCGGATTCGGGGGCGTCTTTTTCTTTCTCACCTCTTGCTATTGGCTGGAATGTTTACATTCCAGAGGAGAGAAAGAAAGTAAAAAACACGCCCCGAATCCGAAAAAGACGGGGATTGTTTGGAGAGACAATGCTCTTCTCCAATGGCTGACCAGTATTTCAGAGGCCAGCCAATGGAGAAGAGGTAAAAAAAAAGGGGCGGGTTAAAGCACCACTCCTAACATTAAATCTCGGAGCGAGACTGCGCAAGCGCAGCCTTCGAGCCGAGACCTAAAAATGGGTGAAAAATGCATTTGGCGCTATGTCGTATATTTAGACATGACTTTTCATGTGGTAACCATCAGCCAGTCTAAGGCAAAGCAGTAACTGTGTTGTGGTAAATATTTCGTTACCGGTACTATTTTTTATGCGGTAAAGTCTATTAAGAACAACTCAGTAAAATGAGAGGCAGAATCCGTGGTATTAGAGTTTTTAAAAAGGCTTTATTCCTATATAAAGGAATACAATTCGAATTGTAGGCATTCTATTCCATCACCACGAAAGTTCAGGAAGGAAGGGCATATATTATTGACAGGTAATCATTTTTATAGAAAAGGCATTACAGTGAAACAGATGCAGTAGGCGTATCAACTGATAAGACAAAATAAAATATGCATGCGTAACTAGAATAGGCGTAACTAGAAAACGTCATTATACATGATGTCACAAGGGGGTGGATCCATAAGAGAATCCTGCAATGTCAGCAGAAATATTTGGCAGAGATGCGTGCGCAGCCGCATGACGTGTGATTGACGTGCAACTAGAGGGAGAAGGGGACTTGACATTTAGCTCTACATGTGGAGACAGAAGTCTGAGGTTATGTCAACCTAATCCCAAATCATATCTAATATCCTATGTTTAAAGAACTGTGTTATCCAAAAAGAGAGGTCTCTTTAGGATAGGATCTTATTATATACTGACTATACTGACTGTTAGTGCGTGTACAAGCGTCTAAGTGTCTACACTAGATGCGAGGGGGTAGGAATATTCCATGGTAACAGGGCTATGAATTACTTGCATGAGGACAGCGAGGCCTGGCCCTTTGCACGGCAGCTGGAGGAATGTTTACCTAAACTGCTAGACAGGAATGCATCGGATGAGGGGCGAAGGAGATAATCTTGAAGGTGAAATACAGTTTTTGGCAGGCGACGGGCTGGATCAGGCACCGTTAGCCGCGCAGGGAGTAAGACAAAGTTCATGGTCACAGATGCAGGCTCAGACTGGAGCTTTCAGAGGCAGAAGGCAGGAAAAAGCTTGATGACAGAATTCGGGCCTACTCGCCTGAATCTGTAAAATGTGGAAAGTGAACCACATAAAGTCGGTGGCCTTTCATACTTAGGAAAGGAATATCTGACCCATTCATGGTGGATCTGAAAGAGGACATGTTGACGGTGGACGCACATATATTTGCGTCTTCAAAACTGGAGCAGGAGGGAACATACATGTACTTATAGCATGTACATGGAGCCGTTGGGGTCTACGATAGGGGACATAACTGATCACAAAATTCATATTTCCTCAGTGTGTTCTGCACTTTCCTCTGCAAACTCTCAAGGTATCTTGGTCCCAATGGTGCCCATAATTTAGTTGGCTGGCATGAGTCACGTGTGTCAAGAACTCTTGGGGGTGGGGGAGGTGGGTAGTAGGCAAACGAGTAATTTGTAATGGTGTCCAGTGCTTTATCCAGAATTCTGAAAGTTGTTCCTGACGAATAATTATCTGATGTAGTGTTTGACAATTGTGTGTTGTGGTAGATCTTTTTTTTGCAGAGTTTTATACAGCGCAAACTTGACCCGAATCCAATCGGGTATCAGAGCGCTTTACATAGCACCAGTTACATTACATGAGGACAGACATTAATTTTTTTGTTAGGCACGGGTAGATTAAGTGATTTGCCCAGAATCACAGGATGTTCAGCGTCATTACCGAGACTCGAACCCAGTTTTCCAGGTCCGAGGTCCAGCGCCCTAGCCATTAGGCCAACTCCTCTCCCCAATCTTGTATACTCTGTTTTCCAAATGGTTGTGCACTTTGCAGCGCGACCTATATGCTAATGGGTCACATTACAAATTTCCCACTCTAGGGGCCCTACACGGCCGGCATGGATATAGGCGTGACATGGCCTACATCCCTGAAATTGTTTCCAGAGGAAAAAAAAAAGCTGCCTTGCACCACTTTTTTCTTTTTATTTCTTTCTTTCTGTTCTTTAACACAAGTGTTTCTTGTTGGGGGAAGATATGGGGTATTGTGGAGTATCGACTTCTGCCTGCTCGCCCCCAGGGCTGCCGACAGTTCTCCTTTGCAGATCAGGTGCTACCCCAGCTCAGAGGGTTTTGCTAACTGATCATTTGTTTTGAAGCCACAGATGAAGTTCACAAGCTGTTGAGACACACATTTGCAACTTGTAAATGTGATGTGAAAGTCTCTTTATGCCCTCTCATATTGCAATGCTCAAAAGCCAATTTCTGACCTATAAAAGGCTGCTTTACACCGTAAAATCTCTTTAGTGGTCGCAAACCTGGTGGTGTTTGAATCTGAGTTTGCATGCCTTATGAGTATTTTTGTTGGGATGTCAGTTAATACTCTGCAGGTCCTGTGTCTGTGTGCCAGGTGCCCCGCCGAGGTCCCCTGTACATGTAAAGCTCACAGGAGCTGCCGTGACTTTATCAGGAAGCACTGACTGAGACGGACTGTGCCTCTGCACGGTTGGGCGCTGCAGCATCTCACATAAAGACTTAATGGGCAATGAAACCTAAAGTAAACCGTACTGAAGCTGTCTACGAAGGCAAAAGGTTTCCCAAGAAAAAGTGACTGGTCAGTGTACATTAATGAGAATTGTAGCTTAGTGGTAGGTTGTGTGATTTTGTCTTCTAAATGGTGTGAGGCCCTCCTAATGCATGGTACGCTTTATAAACTTTCTTAAATTTCAAGCTGTGTGAAAATGCGTGCTATTAGCTAACAGGTTAAGTAATGAAACGTCGTGTACTCTGTCTGTTCGCGTGCATAGTTGGTATGCGGTGCCCTGAGCGCTGGAAGGGCAGTGTCTAGGGGCAGTGAGTGTAAACATAACCTGGTGGCCATTGGCGGCATGTGGAGGCCTGTGCCGTGGAGCCAGCTTGATAGCTGATCACTGTGCAACAAAACAACTAATTCGGTCGCTACAAGCGATTTATGGAAACGTTGGGTACATATTTGGCGACACCCGCGTTAAACTAGATTTGCTGATGAAGAAATGTGTTACTTCATTCAGGTGCTTTGCTACTGTTCGTCTGATTCCGAACTTCCTTCTCGGCTCTTATTTCAGCTAATGAGTGAATTTAGTCAAATATAATGTGCACACAATATGGGAGGAGGGCGGGCCAGCCATTTTATCAATAACGGACGCTTATTGTGAGGCCTGATTCGCAAAGTGGGAAGTAAAATTGTCTTTGGATAGTTTTCTGTGCAGAAGGGTTCTGCAATGTGTTCGGATGGTCGAATGCACCTTCCAATCAGTCAGGTTTATAATGCAAGAGAAGCCTTAAATGTATATCTGTGGTTCACATATTAAAATTGAAATTGAAGCCTCGCTTGCTGTTCTCTACCATTTTCATGTTTTACCATGCTTTATCAAAGTGGTTCGCCAAGATTTAAAAAAAATAAATATATATATCTGTGGAATGTATTTATGTATACACGTGTAGGTTTGCATTTTTAAAATTTTTAGAAAATCTCTCAAAGCCTTTGCTATATGGTCCGTGCTGGCCCAGCCTAGACTATGGTGGGGGGAGAAGGGAGGGGGGTAGTGAGAGCAGACAGCAAGGGGGTGGAGGAGGCTAATGAGACATGACAGAAAGGCAGATTGCGGCTGCAGGTGTGCACGCTCACGTGCACTCAAGCTTTAGGCCACCAAAAGCCTCTGGTGGCACTTTAAAAAGCCACTTACTAAATGTCTCAAAGAGACGGCATGCGCTGTCTCAGGCGAGACCTAATCATTGCCTGCAACACAGGCACCCTTGCGGCGCTAGGCAGCTAAATTTAGTGGCATCACTAGGGAACATGCTGGAGTCTATCTTGCAAATACGGCGCATCTCTGCGTTCTGAAACTGTTGATGCGTTTTATTAGCAATTTTGGCTTAACACTGCGCTCCGAACGTTTCTTGTAAATATGTTCACATGATGTGGCAATGCAGGGTTATCTTAGGAGCTCATGTGGTTATGGTGCACAGCAGAAGCGGTGCAGTAATGCAGGGTTGTCTTAGAAGCTCCTATGGTTATGGTGCACTGCAGAAGCGGTGCAGTAATGCAGGGTTAATCTTAGGAGCTCCTGTGGTTATGGTGCACAGCAGAAGCGGTGCAGTAACGCAGGGTTATATAAGGAGCTCCTGTGGTCATGGTGCACCTCAGAAGCGGTGCAGTAATGCAGGGTTATCTTAGGAGCTCCTATGGTTATGGTACACAGCAGAAGCGGTGCAGTAACGCAGGGTTATCTTAGGAGATCCTATGGTTATGGTACAGAGCAGAAGCGGTGCAGTAACGCAGGGTTATCTTAGGAGCTCATGTGGTTATGGTGCATAGCAGAAGCGGTGCAGTAATGCAGGGTTATCTTAGGAGCTTCTGTGGTTATGGTGCACAGCAGAAGTGGTGCAGTAATGCAGGGTTGTCTTAGGAGCTCCTATGGTTATGGTGCATAGCAGAAGTGGTGCAGTAATGCAGGGTTATCTTAGGAGCTTCTGTGGTTATGGTGCACAGCAGAAGTGGTGCAGTAATGCAGGGTGTCGCACATGGTTATGGAAAATGGCAGAAGAGGTGCAGTAACGCAGATGTGGCACAAACATTCTCATGGTACACAGCAGAAGAAATGCAGTAATGCTGGGCATAACACAGTGGCTCACATGGTCAAGAGACACAGCAGAAGAGGTGCAGTAATGCAGGGTGCAGCACACACTGTCTCATGGTCATGGTACACAGCAGAAGAGGTGCAGACCCGGAGATGCAGTAATACAGGGTGTAGCACACAGGCATGCATGGTCATCGTACACAGCAGACCAGGTGCAGTAATGCAGGGTGTGGCACACGCTGTCACATGGTCATGGTACACAGCAGAAGATGTGTAGTATTACAGAGTGTGGCACACGCTGTCACATGGTCATGGTACACAGCAGAAGAGGTGCAGTAATGCAGGGTGTGGCACACGCTGTCACATGGTCTTGGTACACAGCAGAAGAGATGCAGGGTGCAGCACACACTGTCTCATGGTCATGGTACACAGCAGAAGAGGTGCAGTAATGCAGGGGGTGGCACACGCTGTCACATGGTCATGGTACACAGCAGAAGAGGTGCAGTAATGCTGGGTGTGGCACACACGGTCTCATGGTCATGGTACATAGCAGAAGTGCACATGGGCTCACATTGGCTTCGGCGCAGTATTGTTGTTTGAATATAATTGGTAGCATCTCATCTAAACTGTATCCATAATATATGCTTCGAGCACCGCCCGCTATGTACCGTTAAATCAATAAAATGTGTTAATAATAAAAAAAGACTGCACTCCATATATCTACACTTATTTCTTGCACTCTCATCTTTGCAGGTAAAACTTCAAGAGTGGCGGCGTCTTCTGAAGAAAGAGGAAAAATATTTTCAGGAGTCTAAAGTCAAGGAAGAGGAACACTATAAAACCATGAGGGTGAGAGGCTGCAGTGAGTGCTGTGTCTCTGTATATGTCCATGCCCATGTCTTTTTGTGACCTCTTAGAGTTCAAGAACACAGAGGCTGATGAGTCACCCTACAAACTGGGTCATGAACCCCACCAAATAAATATACTGATGGGAGTCACTGCACTTGGATATTGGGGCTGAAATCGGCCAAGGGCTCATCCTAAAAAAAACATAAAATCAAGAATTACTCTTCTGATCCTAAAGTAGTACTTACATACTCACACGGTGTGTGTTAGAGTATGTGTGCACAGTTGTGGCATTATCTGGCTGTGAGTACATACCAGTGTGTGTGTGTGTCTGTGTGTGTGTGTGTTATGTGCATGTTCACACTTAGGTGTACATGTCTAAGTTTTTGTTCAACTATGGATGGTCCTGGAGTTATCTGTGGGAGTGCATGCATGTCTGAGCATCTCTATATCTGCCTGTTGTTTGGGCTTGGATTAGTGCTTGTGTGTGTCTGCATATGCATATATAGGTTTTGAGACACAGAGTATGCAAATACTTGTGTGTGTCTATGTGCAGGCGTGGTTGAGGGATGTGTATGCTTTAGTCTGTATTTATTGGCTGTGGGTTTGTACTTGCGTATGTGGATGCCTCTCTATGGGTTTGCGTATCGCAAGGTCTGATATATGCATGAGTGGTGAGTTACACAAC
Source organism: Triturus cristatus (assembly GCF_964204655.1). Classification (NCBI taxonomy): domain Eukaryota; kingdom Metazoa; phylum Chordata; class Amphibia; order Caudata; family Salamandridae; genus Triturus; species Triturus cristatus. The sequence goes on from NC_140579.1 coordinate 57,000,230, forward strand.
CGTGAGATTGTATATGCATCTGTGTGTGAGTATATATATGCATGGATGTGTGAGTCTGTGTATGCATGGACTGAAGATATCCACCTGTGAGTTTGTACAAGGTTTGTGTGTGAGTGTGCACATTAATGTGTGCATCTATATGAGTGTGTACCTCTGTGGGTTGTGTATGCGTGTATCTGTAGTGATCTATACATCCTACAGACAAATCAAGCCTGGAGTAAGCCCCTTCCTAAACAAAGGTTTTAGCAATGTAATCATGCTATGGTATTGTATATACAACATCAAATCAGAGAACATCCCACACAGTTCACCGAAGTAATGGAAGCTCCAACATTGTGTACATGAGTTTTAACCCACGAATAGTTCATCTACCCAAATGCCTTCTAATCTTAGCACGTTTCGTGACATTTACATTCCATTCTTCAGGACATTTTCATTTCTAATTCTAGGAATGAAATGGGCACAGCTCAGCTTCAGCCTCTGACCTTGGACATTCTCTGTTCTGCTCAATCCTCAATGCAAGGTTTTCCTTCAACAGCCTCATTAATCGGCCTTAGTTTGACGCGTCAGTTTTTATGCCTTCATTAGACCTCTCTTACAGGGATAGGCCACAGCTGACCGGAATGTCCCAGCATAACTGGTGCACCTAGCCCTGCCTCAGGATGGGAGAAGGGGCAGGCCTGTAACGTGGAAGCCCCTTCAGCAGTGGTGCACATTTATCACCACTCTGACACTGCCATTGGTCTGATATTTAAGTATTCAACAGGGGGTGTCTGTAGAGATGCATTTAACAAGGGTGTCATTGCATAAACCTTTCATGGTATCTGATAAACCCTCCCACAGATTATATGAAGTGTTTCTCCTAAGGTGAATTGGGTCCTACTTTATTGTACTCATTTTGCAGACAGAGGAACCAGATCCACCCTCTAAAGCTTTGAAACTTCTTTAGTTGAATCTTATGGCGTGACACAGAGGCTAACATCATGCAAATCTCCTTTATTGCCAGCTCACGGCAGCAACAATTGAAGAATATAGAACTTCAATAACATTTTAATAGGCTATAAAGTCCCGCCGCATGCAGTGTTCTCCCTTTCGTTGTTGCTTCTGCTCTCACAATAAGTACAGCCTTTATAGTACTAATACTTAGGGCTGATTTTGATGTCGCCGGGCCCGACCGCCTCATTAGAATGCGACGGAACACTGTTCTGTCGCATGCCTATATTCCACTATCGGAGCATGCATTCCAGCTGTAAACCGGCCGTAATGCATGCTCCCATAGTAAAATTGGAGGTACGGTTCATCCCTGCACCCAGTGGCAGGCACCTCAATGTGCCAGCCACAAGGTGCTGGGATCTTCAGGGGGCACCATAGGCACCCCCTAGGACTCCAACTGGAGGCTGTGCACCAAAGGGGGCCCTGCTGGGGGCCCTAAACCTGTTTTTGACATGGTTTCCATGTCGGACAGACCGGCCCTTGAGATTACAGGCCGGCTGCTGAATGGCAGACGGGCTCTAAGAGCCCGTCGGAAGCAAGCCGGAATGACCGTCCAGTTTACTTTCCGACTGCCTATATCTTATTTTTCATCTTAATTAGGAAAGCCGAATGGCCCATTACGATGCGGCCCTAAAGGCTCCGACCAAAGGTCGGAGGCTTTACAGGGCATATCCCAATCGGTGCCTTATTGAGTTATTTTACCTTGAAATATACCACCCTCCTCTATAGAAAATAAGAATAATATCCATCTCCTACCCTGGTACTAACACGCTCAACCAGGTTATTGTGTAACTTCCCATGTCTCCCAATGTCTTTTCTTAACCCTAGGAAGTAGGGTGGTTGTTTTTATATATTTAACTTTCTCTCTCTTACAGCGTCGGGTCGGAGGTCCTACTACCTCCGTACCCGACACAACTTTTCGGCGTTTCCCTCGGCTCCTTGAGGCCAAGAAATACGCCCTTGCTGTGGACTGGTCTTTTCTTTCAAAGTCCGACTCCATGCCACTTGTTGCTGCAGGCCAGCTTTCTTTGAAAAGTGTGAGCCCGCATCCCGCTGCCATAATAGAGGGAGCTTCTTGAAAGAAAAAGAAAAAAAAGACCGGCTTGCGAAGGACACCTCCCGCTGACGCCGTCGCGCTGCACACGCGGTGACTCACCCATCAGCAGCAGTCCAGTGGAGTCATCTCACGAACGCGTCCATGGAAGAGAGTCCGTCTACTTAACAAAGATGCCGGCAGCCCTCCTTTTCCCTCAGCGACTGCAGGCCCATGTAAATAAAGGCAGCGGTGCGATGCACAATCATCGCACAGTTTAATAAATAACAACAGAAAAAAGAGAGCGTCTGGGGCACAACAATAAAGAAAGAACCACACAATTAGAGGAAAGACCCTTAAGAGATGGTCAGCCACACTCTGTACACGCCGGTGCCATTTTAGGAGATTGGGACACCTTAGTAAAGACACAACAGTGGCCATTTTAACTGATTGGGCCAACTGCTTGAATTCTGGCAGTTGCAGTCCAATGAACTGCCAGAGCAGCTGTTTCCTTACACTGAGCCCAGTAATCTTAAATAATATTTACCTTCTGCCATGTCCCTTGAACCTTCAGAGAATACTATGGAGGATAGACTGGAAGAACTTCTAAATAAGGACTGGATAAGGTAATGGGACACTGGATGACATAATTAATAAAAAAGTGAAGGTTCTCTCCAAGAAGGGTTGGCCAGTTGCTGTCCCAGGACACCCTGAAGGGGGAGATGGGGCGATTAAGGCCCAGGGGAAAGAGGCTGCAGGGGAAATCCTGCCTAAGAGTGTAAAAAAGCCCAAATGCTCAAAACAAATGACTTCACGCTTTGGCGGTGACAATGTTGGTGCCTCGGGCACTGCAGATGGGCAAGAAAAAGGCCCAGAAGTACCTATTCCCATCAATTGCGATGAAACATTGGAGGATGAAATTAACCTATCCTGTTCCTTCGTTTTTGATACGTATATTGAGGAGATAGAGGTGAGGAATATGGGTACAACTGACGAGTCATCAAAGGCCTCCAGGTCAAAAATGGGCATTGTTAACCCATTCGGAGAGAGTATGTTTGACCCGCTCAAACAACCCTTGTCTCCAGAGTTGGCTCCATCGCGGCATTTTGCCGAGTACCTCTCCTTTTGGCTTAGGAAGGAAATACCAAAGAGGTCAGGTCCCGTCTTAGATCCGAATGCCCACGCCCCGCCCTCCCGGATAAAGTTGGGTCTACCTCTGAGTTGGACGCAAAGGTGGTGGCTCTAAGCGTCACGGGAGGAAAAGGCCCTAGGAAAGGTATCGATAAAGGCCTCAAGTCCTGCCAAGACTGTCTACTTGATATTACTGACCCACTCACAAAGACGTTTGAGATGGCTGAAGTGGCTCATCTTAAAGACACCCTCATTGACACCAAAGAATTGCGCCAATGGGCACAAAGAGCCATCTGCCTCCTGGGGAACGCAAATACTGCACTCTCAAATGAGAGAAGAAAAAGCATATTGCAAAAAATAGATCTCGAATTGGTCAAACTGACCACTAGCGGAGGGGTAGCTGCCTCCCAAGGTCTACTGTTTGGGGGACAATTTTATTAGGGACATAGCTAAGTACATGGGAGCATTTAGCTCCATTCAGAAGTCCTAGAAAGCCATCAAGAAAGTTTTCCAGGATAGGGTTTTTGGCAGGGACGAGAGAACAGGGGGTCGGTTCCTTAGCCGTGGCCAAAGCTCTTCAAGACCCTACCTGGGACATGGTGCAAGATTTGTGCACCCACACTTTGCTCCATATTCGTCATTTATACCCCCAGAAACAAATACTTCACGGGAGAGGCTTCAGAAGTGAGCGAAGTCAAAGAGGCTTTTCAGTAGGTAAGAACTATGAAAGACCTTTCAGATACCCCTATAAAGGTGGAAGGCAGACCAGCCCAATTTTGTGGAATTTTGAATTTGGTGAATCAGGACCCTTTGGTCCTAGACTCAGTGAAGGGATACATGATCGAATTTACAGATATACCATTACAAAGGAAAATTCCCCCAGAACTGATATTCTCACAAGAAAGAGGATTTATTGACCAAAGAGGCAAAACAAGAGGGAACGGAGTCAGGTTTTATCAGCAATATCTTTCTAGTGGAGAAGAAGGACAAGGGGATGAGAACAGTGATAAATCTAAAAGAGTTGAACGAATGGGTGGTCTACCACAATTTCAAAATGGAAGTGATGCACCTCCTTAGAGATGTGCTAAGGAAAGGGAATTGGCTAACTCGGTTAGATCTAAAGGATGCATACCTGACCATCCCAATTTGGACTCCACACCAAAGGTTTCTCCAATTCACCTGAATGGGTGGACTATGGCAATTGTGCAGTCTCCCTTTCGGACTTTCCTCATTCCCTTGGTGTTTCACCAAGGTTCTTCGTCCCATAGCGGGATGGCTAAGGGCGAGAAGGGTGAGACTAATAGTTTACTTAGACAATATCCTGATAATGTCACTGTCCACATAAGTGGTCTCACGCCACATAGAACTTACAATGAGCCTACTAGAACACCTGGGTTTTGTCATAAACAGGAAAAAATCTTGCATGGTACCAAACCAGGAAATGCAGTTCTTGGGTTTTGTCATGAACATAATAAGGGCAGAATTGAAATTGCCAGGGGAAAAGTTAAGGAAACTTTACAACGAATTGAGGAATCTCTTAGGGAGGAAGAAACTCCCCTTGTGGGCTCTAGCAAGGATCTTAGGCCTTCTGTCCTCAACAAGATGAGTAATCTACTGTGTGCTCCAAAGACTCAAAGCCAAAGCATCAAGAGCATGTCAATCTTATTCTCAAATGCTGTCCCTGGACCTGGATTCAAAGAAGGAACTACGTTGGTGGCTGAGGAATGAAGAAGCATGGAATGGCAGACCAGGAGACCGTGATAGAATCAGACACGAGTTTAGAGGGATGCGGTGCAAGATGTGGCGACTCATCAGTAGGGGGACACTGGACAGAGGAGGAGAGGGAGTTGCACATCAACTGCTTGAAATTACTGGCAGGTTCATTTGCAATTCGCTGCTTCACCAAAGACTTAATGAAGTGTTCTGTAATGTTGTGCATGGACAACGTATCTGCGGTCAGATACGTCAACAAAATGGGCGACCCTCACTCCAAGGGTCTTGCAGATTTAGCCATGGTCTTCTGGAGTTACTGTCTGAGCAAGGGCAGGCATGTCAGTAGCAGCGGAGCATATCCCAGGATAGAGAAATAGTGTTGCGGATTGGTTCTCCCAGAATTTCAGAGACTCTATCAATAGGAGGTTGAACAAGGACATTTTCCTCAGTTGCCAGTCGATATGGGGACCCTTCGGGTGGATCTCTTGGCGGACAGATTGAACACTCAACTGTCAACGTTTTTCAGCTGTATACCAGACCCTCAGGGTGGAAGCCTTCCTTCCGAATTGGCAGGGCCTAGCACTTTATGCTTCCCCTCCTTTTGTTATGCTACCAAGACCTACTACTGCTACCTAAGCTACTGTTGCACGTTTGCAGGAACATGGAGGTCACAGTAGTGATAACACCGCTCTGGAGGTCTCAGGCATGGTTCTCAATTCTACTAGAAATGAGCATAGGTTTACCAATCTTAATTCCAACCTTCAGGGAAATAATTACAGGCCCAGACAGACGGAGAGTCACATCCTCTTGTAGAGCAGGGACATCTGACGCTGATGGCCTGGAGGATTTCAGGAGACAATGGAAGATCCTAGGCCTTTCGGCAGACGCTTTTAGACTCATATCCGAGTCATGGGCGCCTGGCACAAGGAAAGCATATAGACTACTTGGGAGGAATGGGTTTGTTCCTTTGAAGGAACTACAATCCCGTTTCAACTGATTTACTACATGTAGTTAATTACTTATTGGATTTATTCACTTCAGGACTCTCTTATAGAACAGTTAATTGTGAGAAGGTGGCCTGATATATGCTGTCCACTAGTTCTAGTGGGCACCTTTTATCAGTCCAAACAAAGCCTTGTGGTGAATAGGTTAAAGACAACCTTTATTGAAAGCTATCCTAGTGGTAGCTAAGGAGAGCAGCCTTCAGGCTAAGTCTTGAAGGAATGTAAAGCAGCTTGTTTAACCAGTCTATAATCTCTTGAATGATCAAATGAAAAGACAACCACACCAGGTATATATTCAAAATATAAGTATTTAAGATAAAACACACCATTCTAGTCTCCTTATGAGACTGGAGTTCGAAGTACTTAGATTACAATTCAGCAATTATCAGTAATAGCACAAATACACGTTTGGGCCCTAGGGGTGTACCAAACCATATACCACAATAGTGGTATAAGAACCACGACTGAACTAGACACAAGGCCTAGAGCCTGTAGAATCGCTGGGACCCCAAGGAACCACCCAAGGTAGTGACACAGGGGACCCACGGGGACTGTATGCAGTGTGTAAACACAACCGCGGGTTCCCGTTATCTTCTATGGGCAATGTCGCGGTTGGAAATGTAAAGATTAGGGACACTTCTAATCAAGTCGGGACCAAACCCCTTTGGACTTAAGAAGTTCTAGGGCTAGCACCCACAGGAGCACCGGAGTACTCAAGTTACCTCACCCAGGGAAGCCGGTTGCATAGGTGTCAAATGGTGTCGCGTCGCTGTTTTCAATGGAAGCTGCTCAGGAAGTGCTGCTGCCGTGAAGAGGAGAAGTGTCCAAAGCGATCCAAGCCTGGATCTAGGATGGAAGGAACCTGAAAGCAGAGGGGACAGAGTCTGGGTCACTTACCAGTGACCAAGGGCACGATAGACCAATGCCCACAGATGTCGGGTGCTTCAGGTGAGTCTTCAGTCACGAGGTCCAGGAGGTGTCGACGAAGTCCACAAGCCGGATTTCAGCTGTCCCACGAAGTCTGTCGAGTGCTGCAGTGTCGGCGACCAGATTGGACCCAACAAGCCTTGGCAACAGCAAGTCACTGGAATTCAGAGAAAGGACTGCGGTGCAGACCAGCAAGGTCTGAGGGACTCATCCAGTGAGGGTAAGTCAGGGCACGTCTGGAGCAACCAGAAAAGCCCAATTAGAAAAGGAGTTGCCTTCGTGGGAACAGGCTAGCCAACGGGCTAGTGATCGCGAAGGACCCTCGAGCGGTCGCACTTGAAACTGGCCCACGGGTCACTCATGGAGTGGAGGCCAGCAATCTTCGGTGCAAGAGGTGCTCAAGGCTGGGGCTACTCGGAGCCCAAAGCACAACTTCGAGGAATCCCAGGAAGATGCTGTTGCTACAAAAGATCGCGGTGTCCAGGGGTCACGGTTCCACGTCACCCACGATAGCCACAGGCCTCAGCTTTGCTGTGGACTCAGGGTAGCCTCGGTGAAGGCAGGAAATTCACCTCTGGTGATGCGAAGGCTTCGGCGTCCGGCGGGAGCTTCAGTGATGCAGACCGGTCAGTTGCTTCTTTAGTGCCTGCCAAGCAGGGGAGCCACTCCTTGACCCCAAGGGAGATTTCTTCCATCTTCTAGTCGTGATAGAAAGTCGAAGGTCCAGGATATATGTTGCAGAGTTTCGTTCAGGGTAATCTAAAGTCCTAGGGACTGGATTCCTATACTTATAGTAAGTTTAGGGGATGGACTAACTCTAAGGCCCCACCTATGGGTGGGCTTGGAAAGAGGGGTGGTTACACCCATTTCCTTTGTCCAGTTTCACGCCAGAACAGGGGCAGGTAGCCCCTGTAACCGGTTTGAACTGGACTATGCACAGGGACACCAAGTGTGCCCCCAGTGCAGGACTTCAAAGCACCAGAGAGTGCTCCCGCCCAGCCCCAATACACATCTGCCTGTCTGGGGAGGTGGTCACACCTCCCTTCGACAGGAAACCTATTGTCCAGGCCTCCCCTGCCGTAGTTTCGGTCAGCAACAGGAGGCCAGACCCGTGTCTGTGGCAGAGGCATCCATTTTGTGATGCCAGCCCTCAGAAAGGTTGTTGTGGGTTTAGCCAGTGTGAACATGTCTCTCCCTCTAGAAGGGTGGAATGCTACCCCGCCGCCAGAACTGGCGGGGGGGGGGGGATAGTATTCCAAAGCGTTTGACAGCAAACACGACATGTTTTGATGCAGCCATTCCAAAGTTAGCATTTACCGTGAGGTTATAATGCACTTAAGAGTATATGGTATGGCTGTATCACAGAACAGCCATAAGGAAGTATTTCCGAAAGCTGCAGAGGGGCTCAGCTCATACTTGGGCACCCTCTCACACAAAACCAAGCACTCTGCCTTCGGGATTGTCAAGGCCTGCCATAGTAGTGGCTTATAGGTGTATATGTGTCTGTATAATGGTAGTGATATAGGTAGCCTATAACACAGTAAGGGGTGCAAGCACACCCTTACCCAGGCTGCAGTAGCAGACCTGTGGTGTTATTTTGGAGTGCTTCCCAGGGGTGGCATAATACATGCTGCAGCCCCTGGTAGGCCTCTGAGGTACCTATGCCCTAAGTACATAGTATACCATATACTAGGGGCTTATAAGGCACTCCAGAATCCAATTAGATATGTACCTAATGTACATGCAAACCATTTTAGAGAGGAAGCAGCTAGGCTGTGGTCCTGATTAGCAGGGCCACAGCCAGACTAAGGTCGAAAAACAGTGAAACACCAGCAAAAAGTGGGGGTACCCATGTGAAGCAGATCCTACTCTCCTACATTAATGTTTGCAGATCAGCTTTTGCCGCATGTCACTGCCTTGTAGACGGAGTCTCTGTGGGACAAAACGTACTGACTAAAACATTTATGTGAAGTATGTGGGTACTAAACCTACCTTCTGCAAAATATCCTGCATTATGGGACATTAGAGATGTCCTACAGGTTTTAATATGTTGGGGAGAGAGTTATGGGTTATCCCCAAAACGTTTCTCTTATAAACTCACTGTCTTGCTATGCCTGGTATCTTTTAGATGGACCTCAGACGTAAATGCCTTAGACATCACCAGCAGGGCCTACCGACCACAAAGGGTTTGCTTTTATTTAAAAGGCGAACAGAGACCATGTCCACTTCTGTTTTCTACCCCTTCTTGTCACAGAATGAAAGACTTTGTGTAGTGAAATCCTTGATAGAATATGAAAGAAGGACTGTGAGTATGAGAGGAAATAAAGAACAATTGCTAATATTCTATAAATTACCTCATGGAGCAGCTTCCTCCCCAACCGTAGCAAGATGGGTGAAGGAAGTAATGAAAGAAGCATGTGTAGACATTACTATGCTTGGTGTACACTCCCTTAGGGGTGCATCAGGCTCTAAACCTCTCTTCCCGGGAGATATCCTTGGGGCTGCCGATTGGTCCATTAAAAGTATGTTTAAAAGTTGCTACTTTAGACCTGTTGCAAGCGCTATTGACAATGTATCAAATGCACTTTAAACTTGCATAATGCTAGCCTCTGTGTCATGCCATAACAATTTGATTTTTCACAGCTGGTGGGCAGAAAATCTGGATTTTATTGAAGACACGGAGGCTAAGATTATCTCTCCACATTGGAATGGAGAAAAGTTATTGATTTTGTATTGTTTTTTTTTTTTTTCCAGAGTAAGAAGTTTTCACTGATGAAGTTTTTTGCTTGAAAGTTATGGATCTTAGAAACTATCTTGTTCGCAACGCCAAAAAAGGGAGAACACCGCGTGCAGGGGAACTTTATAGCCTTTTAGAATGTTATTGAAGTTCTATATTCTTCGATTGTTGCTGCTGTGAGCTGGCAATAAAGGAAATTTGCATAATCTTAGCCTCCGTTTCCTTAATAAAATACAAATGTTCTGCCCACCAGGCTGTGAAAATTCTAAATTCTCTTTCAAATGTCATTTTTTGGATGTCTCTCACACAAACCCTTTGTGCAAGGTGATGACAATCACAATAGGCCTCCTCCTGGGCCCCCACTCTCAGGACGGCCTATAGGAAGCTTTATAAGATCTAACCAGCTTTTTTTTGCTTCTGACAGAACAAGCTAAGAACTGAGAAGAAGAAACTTGAATCTGAGATTGAAAAACTGCGGCGACTCCTGAAAGAAAATGAGCAAACCCTGCACGGGAGACTGGAGGAGATGGAGAAGAAAATTACCATGGTAGAAAATGCAAATATCACCAAACTGTCCAATCAAATTACCTCTCTCAATGCCGTGATAACGGAGATAGAAAAGAAGTGTGAGGCGCCGGCGTGGGAACTCCTGAAGGTGAGATACTGTTTGGCAAATACAACAAAAGAAGGAAGTGAAATATTCCTATTTTGTGTGCATTATTAAATGTATGAGTGGAACACACAGCTCCTGGCAGGGTCAATGCACAGTGACCCCACGCACAGTGGCGGCTGGTGACATTTGAAAGTGGTGAGGCGCGTAAAATGATTGTGATACTGCTCTGCAGCGAGCGAGCGTAGCGAGCGAGCCTGAACAACCTATGGGGAGTTCCGGGGGGTTTTTCCATGAGAAAATTTTGAAAAAACAGTGGATAAATGGTGCATTTTCAAGCAAATTTGAGGAAGCAAGAAGGTTAATAAAGCAATTGTGAAAGTGCAGTTATTACATTAATAAAGAGATGTCATATAACATAGTTAGCTACTTATTCAGTATAACCACAGAGCTTCATAACAGACTTCAAGATACAAGGCATTGCTGAGTAATATCAAAGGAAGCATTTTTTTATTAGCCTCAGTGCTGTACCAAGACTCCAAGAGGCAATATGGAAACATGAAAAACATGAAAAAGGATCAAGGTGCTGAAAAACAGCCTTGAACATAAGCTTCCCAGCCCAGGACATGAGCTCAGGCAGTAACAGACCACAGGAGGTAGCCCATAAACCACAGTGAGACTGGGGCAGTACGTAATATCAAACAACAATGTCTCAACGTGGAATTCAATGGAAGGACAAGTAATTAAAGGTGAGCTGTATATTACAGTATCAGAGGAGTGAATCCATACACAGAGGACAACAGGAGACCAAGTAAGTAGGAAAGAGTTGTATTTTCAATACATGATGAACATATTGCGTCATATGTACATATCATATAGGTTAAAAAAGCACTGTGTGACACTTAGTGAAAGTGTAACCGAAAAGATACTGTGCACAAGTGCTCGTGCAGTTTGTGACGGCGCAAGTGACACATAAAGTGGTATATACAGCGGTGAAACGGCGCAGCAAGAGAACAATGGTATTTTGAATACGCCAAAATTAGGGCATTTACACAGTAAATGTATGGGAATTCAAAGGACAATAAGGCAAATGCCCATGTTTGTAAATGCGCCAACAGTAACGCTGTTGAAGTCGACGGCGTTTCGGCCCGTGACAATCAGGGCCATCATCAGGACTGGTTACACATATTTTGAACAGTGCTAGGGTAAAGAAAAACAATTCTCAAACACTGGACCAAAATGAAGAAAAAGGAGACAGTTGTGCGGATGGTGGTGAACACGGCGACGTGTGGAGGCCGTGGGTAAGCGTTTAATATATGGTCGTGGGCCAAGGAGCAGTGATCGGACGAAACGTGAGCGCGAGAACGGGTATCACATCGGCGCGCGAGTCAGGTGAGGTGTGCCCGGGTGGGCAAGGGTAGAGTGAATGGGGACTGGGGCCAAGAAATGGTGATCTATGTGGTAGAAAAACTATCGGATAGTGCGGAAGAGAAATCACGCAGGTGGATGGTAACAGGGATGCAAGGGAGTGCCACAGTGAAAGAAATGGGGAATGACAAGGGGTAAAGCAAGGAAAAGAAAAGAAACTTACTCGTGTGGAAGGGCCGAGCACGGTGAATCGGCAAGGAGGAGTAAGACTGGTCCGGGGGAGTCCAAACTGGACGGAGGAGAAAAAGGGGGGGGGGGGGTGTGAGGAAAGGAACAGGTAGAACGTGGATGGGGGGGGGGGGGAAAGACAGGGAAAGAGATGGTCGCGGTAAACCACTTACTTGGTTCGAAAAGGACGAGCCGAATGAAACGGCAGCGCTGGACCACGTAAGGTTGGGAGGGTCCCTGGAATTACAGGCTGGAAGGGGATAAGGGACAGGGGGTGAGGAAAAGGCAAGGGGGAGAGAACAGAGGGAAAGAGGGGAAAAAGGAGAGCCACTTACGTCAGGAGGGGGACGGAGATCAATCGATAAAGAAGCTGGAAAGAAAGGAGGAGGTTAAGAGACGGGGCTGATGGACGCATTCAGGGGAGAAAAGGATACGAGCAGAATGTACTTACAATTAGCAGAGGCGAGTGAATCACCGAGAAGGGGTCCGTATGGGAAGACTGTGCCGGTGCGAATCAAGCAGAGATTGAGGACGGAAGAGCACTGACGTGAGTTATAAGAGGTCAGTGTTTCCGGGTCACGAGGAGCGTCCACCAATCAACGGTAAGAAGACGGAGGCAAGCGGCGCGCGGATGCGTGCTGGCGTGTGGAAGGCTGGGGGGTACTAAAGGGGAGTGAAGCGGAAGGATCGGAGAGGGAGTCATGGCAACCGAGGATGATGACCCGCAAAGGCGCGTGTGTCGCTCGAGTGAAAGAAAGCAGAGTGAGGGAATAGTAATTAAAAAATGAAAACATTTTGGTCAATTCAACGGACACAAAGCAAGCCCGCTAGGGCCAGTAACAATATATATAGTATACAAAAAATACAATACATTCGTTACAATGAAGTCATGGGCCATTGACAGGCTGGTTATGAGATAGTACATCAGGGGTAGGCGTGTGGGGGGGGGGGGGGAAAGGGGAAGGAAAGGGAAGGGGGGGGGGGAAAGTGGTTAGGAGGGAAGGGGAGGAAAAGGAGGAAGGAAGAAGGGGGAAGGAATGAACAAACAGCTAATTATCAAATAAATGGGGCGGAAGACAGGGGGAAGGGAGGAAGGGAAGGAGACGGGGAAGGGGGGAGGAAAGGGGGGTTGGTTTGTACAGGGGAAGGGGATAAGATAATTGCATACAAAGGACAGATTAAAGAAACAAGAATGGAGAACGTATCGGCTGTAAAGAAGGCAGATCAGTAAAACACAAACATGCAAAGCATTACAATCATGCGAGGGTAGAGTTCCATTCATCAAGGGAATTCAGGCCCTGCTCAATGGAGTTAAAGCGGGAGATCCAACGGCATTCGCACCTATTCAGGAGTCTTTGTGTATCGCCACCTCTTAGTGGGACGGACGGTTTGTCAATTACCAGCCAGGTGAAATCGGCTTCGCTGTGATTCTTTTCTTTGAAGTGGGAGACCAGGGGGGCTGTTAGGACTCCGCATCTAATGCGGCTGCGATGTTGTAGAATGCGATCCTTCACCATCTGGGTGGTTTGGCCAATGTATATTTTGTCACAGGGACATTTAATCATGTAGACAACGTTCTGAGATCTACAGTTGGTGAAGGAGTGTAGGTCAAATTTCAACCCATTGTGTTCAAACGTCTTTGTGTTTGTGGTAGAGGAGCATGCTGCGCATCTTTGGCATCTATAGTGGCCGAGCACTGGTGGTAGTTTCCATGAGTTAGGGATTGATTCAGATGTGTTTGGTGTAATGGGCCAGGTGATTGCATGCACCAGATGATCCGCTATGTTTTTACCCCTTCGGTAAGAGAAAAGAGGTGGTTCATTGAAAATGGTGAGTGGAGCAAGGATGTTCCAGTTGGCTTTAATAATCTTGGCTAGTTTGTTGCTGGAGGGTGAGAAGGTGGACACAAATGGGATGCGAGTATTTGTCCTTTTTTCCTTTGGGGTAAGTAAGGTATCACGGTGGTTATACCATGCTCGTTTTCTTGCCCTATTGACCAATTTTCTGGGGTAGCCGCGGGCCAAGAGTTTTGCAGTGAGTATCGCTGCCTCCTTGAAGTAATCTTTACGCCATTTGCAGTTACGACGGATCCGCAGAAATTGTCCAAATGGAAGACCGTCACGTAGACCTCGTGGGTGGTTACTAGAGTAGAGTAGCAAGGTGTTACGTTCTGTAGGTTTTCTGTATAGTGCAGTGCCAATTTTATCATCTTCAATACGTAAAGTGAGGTCTAGGAATGGAAGATTATCCTCTTTTGCATCCGCTGTGAATTTGAGATGTTGTTGGCTATTGTGTAACCAATCGATGAAGTGGGATAAAGAAGTTTTGTCGCCTGTCCAGATAAGGAGGATGTCGTCAATGTAGCGACGCCAGAAGGTGATATTGTTTCTGAAAGGATTAAGGTCAGTGAGGATCAGCATGCTCTCGAGGTGATGCACATACAAAATGGCAAAATTTGGTGCGAAGCATGCGCCCATGGAAACTCCCTTGATTTGTAAGTAGTAGGTATCTTTATATAGAAAGTAGTTATTCTCTAGGGCAATTTCCAATAGAGACATCACGAAATCAGTAGGTATTCTTGAGGGAGATGGTCGAGCGTTAAGGATGTTTCTTATAACTTCTAGGCCTTCTCTGTGGGGTATGTTGGTATATAGCGATTCGATGTCCATGCCAACCATTAAATTGGTACCTGGTATGAAAGGAGTATCTTCGATCAGGTTGATTAAATCCATGCTGTCGCGCACGAAAGTATCCGTTTTGGGTACAAATTCCTTCAGGATGCTGTCAATGTATTTGCCGATGGGTTCCAGGATGGATCCACACCCAGAGACTATGGGTCTACCTGGTGGGTTTTGTTGATTTTTATGTATTTTAGGTAATACATAGATTACTGGAGTACGTGGGCTGGTTTTGTTGAGGAACAAAGTCTCCTTCTCAGAGATGATATTGTCCAGTTTGGCTTGGTTGGTTAGAGTAAGGATCTTGGCTCTTATGTCCGGGAGGGGGTCAGAAGGAAGGGTACGGTAGTGTTCCGTGTTGTTAAGTTGGCGGAGAATTTCCTTATCGTATGCAGTCTGATCTTGTATGACAATACCGCCCCCTTTGTCTGCGGGCTTGATGATTAACTCCTTGTTTTTGCTGAGTTGATGTAGTGCCTGTTTTTCTTCCAAGGGTAAATTATAAGGGACAAATTCATGTTGTGATTGAATGTCCTTCATTTCAAGTAGAATCCGTCTTTCAAAAGTGAGAACTTCTGGGGGCATAAGTACTGAAGGCGGATTGAAGGTGGATGGTAAATGAAATGGGGAGCGTATGTTCAGGTCCCGTGAGGGTCTCTCCGAGAAGAACTGTTTGAGTCTGATACGTCTGAAAAATAACAGTAAGTTCTCATGGATTTCGAAGAAGTTACTCCGGTCTGTGGGTACAAACGACAATCCTTTACTGAGGAGATTAGTTTCAAATGGCGTCAGGTTGTATTGAGAGAGGTTGAAGATAGGGAGTGTCATTGGAGAGTTCACAGTGTTCCTTTCAATTACCATTGGTAAAACTTTCTCCTTGTTTGGCGTTCTCCGGAGTATTGGTACTGGTTGTTGCCTCTCGGTCTGCCTCTGTTCCTCCCCCGGTTGGACTCTAAAAAACCGGCTGGTAGTAGGGGTTGTGGTCTCGGTGGTTGGTTAGCTTGGGGTCGTGAGGTGCTAGGTCCTTCTCCTGGACTGGAGTCCTCAGCTGATGTGTTAGAGGAGTTAGAAAATGACACTCGTTGTTGATTCCGGTAGCGGCCCCAGTTTCTTTGTTGTTTAGGGGGTTGGTATGGTGTATCGTAAAAATCGTCCTTTAAGTAAGGATAAGTGTGGTCGTTGTTGTAGTAGCGGATGTCTCTTTGAATTTTGTTGATTTTCTTGTTTTGTTCAAAGGTATTGAAGGTGTTGATGGTGTCGTTCACTTTATCTAGAAGGTTCTTGGCATCGGTGATGGTAGAGTCTTCAAGGATAAGTTTTTCAAGTTCAGCGATTTCGGCTAGTTCCTTGCGGCTATGTTCCAAGGCCGTGTCGATCCCAAGGACCATCCAATGCCGCGAGCAAGTTGTGGCCAGATGGCTGAACCCAGATCTAAATTTGGGGTCCTGTGTGAAGATTGCCGGGACGTTGCGAATCTGTAAACCGAGCGGAATAACGTTGGATTTGAGATATTCCGTCAGCATACGTGCATGAAGATCAGTACGGATCTGTTTCTTCTTAAGCCTTTCAAGTCTGTCCAATAAGATGCGGGATTC
This sequence comes from Triturus cristatus, assembly GCF_964204655.1. Lineage (NCBI taxonomy): Eukaryota > Metazoa > Chordata > Amphibia > Caudata > Salamandridae > Triturus > Triturus cristatus. Next base: position 57,016,247 of record NC_140579.1, read on the forward strand.
AGTCGCACCAGGTGGTGTAGGAGTGATGGAGGATGAAAGAAGAGAGGGTCCAGAAAGAATTTTTTGGATATATTCGTCGGAGTAATTAGGGGTCTCCCTAGAAACCATGCTGTGGGAGAAATAACCACAGCACAGGGCAAGCTAGGATAAATCAAGCAATAATATCGAAACAAGTCCCAAGGGGGACAACCTCTCGCAACAAGCAGTTGCTCAAAGTAGGCAGTAACAGACCACAGGAGGTAGCCCATAAACCACAGTGAGACTGGGGCAGTACGTAATATCAAACAACAATGTCTCAACGTGGAATTCAATGGAAGGACAAGTAATTAAAGGTGAGCTGTATATTACAGTATCAGAGGAGTGAATCCATACACAGAGGACAACAGGAGACCAAGTAAGTAGGAAAGAGTTGTATTTTCAATACATGATGAACATATTGTGTCATATGTACATATCATATAGGTTAAAAAAGCACTGTGTGACACTTAGTGAAAGTGTAACCGAAAAGATACTGTGCACAAGTGCTCGTGCAGTTTGTGACGGCGCAAGTGACACATAAAGTGGTATATACAGCGGTGAAACGGCGCAGCAAGAGAACAATGGTATTTTGAATACGCCAAAATTAGGGCATTTACACAGTAAATGTATGGGAATTCAAAGGACAATAAGGCAAATGCCCATGTTTGTAAATGCGCCAACAGTAACGCTGTTGAAGTCGACGGCGTTTCGGCCCGTGACAATCAGGGCCATCATCAGGACTGGTTACACATATTTTGAACAGTGCTAGGGTAAAGAAAAACAATTCTCAAACACTGGACCAAAATGAAGAAAAAGGAGACAGTTGTGCGGATGGTGGTGAACACGGCGACGTGTGGAGGCCGTGGGTAAGCGTTTAATATATGGTCGTGGGCCAAGGAGCAGTGATCGGACGAAACGTGAGCGCGAGAACGGGTATCACATCGGCGCGCGAGTCAGGTGAGGTGTGCCCGGGTGGGCAAGGGTAGAGTGAATGGGGACTGGGGCCAAGAAATGGTGATCTATGTGGTAGAAAAACTATCGGATAGTGCGGAAGAGAAATCACGCAGGTGGATGGTAACAGGGATGCAAGGGAGTGCCACAGTGAAAGAAATGGGGAATGACAAGGGGTAAAGCAAGGAAAAGAAAAGAAACTTACTCGTGTGGAAGGGCCGAGCACGGTGAATCGGCAAGGAGGAGTAAGACGGGTCCGGGGGAGTCCAAACTGGACGGAGGAGAAAAAGGGGGGGGGGGGGTGTGAGGAAAGGAACAGGTAGAACGTGAACTTGAAAAACTTATCCTTGAAGACTCTACCATCACCGATGCCAAGAACCTTCTAGATAAAGTGAACGACACCATCAACACCTTCAATACCTTTGAACAAAACAAGAAAATCAACAAAATTCAAAGAGACATCCGCTACTACAACAACGACCACACTTATCCTTACTTAAAGGACGATTTTTACGATACACCATACCAACCCCCTAAACAACAAAGAAACTGGGGCCGCTACCGGAATCAACAACGAGTGTCATTTTCTAACTCCTCTAACACATCAGCTGAGGACTCCAGTCCAGGAGAAGGACCTAGCACCTCACGACCCCAAGCTAACCAACCACCGAGACCACAACCCCTACTACCAGCCGGTTTTTTAGAGTCCAACCGGGGGAGGAACAGAGGCAGACCGAGAGGCAACAAACAGTACCAATACTCCGGAGAACGCCAAACAAGGAGAAAGTTTTACCAATGGTAATTGAAAGGAACACTGTGAACTCTCCAATGACACTCCCTATCTTCAACCTCTCTCAATACAACCTGACGCCATTTGAAACTAATCTCCTCAGTAAAGGATTGTCGTTTGTACCCACAGACCGGAGTAACTTCTTCGAAATCCATGAGAACTTACTGTTATTTTTCAGACGTATCAGACTCAAACAGTTCTTCTCGGAGAGACCCTCACGGGACCTGAACATACGCTCCCCATTTCATTTACCATCCACCTTCAATCCGCCTTCAGTACTTATGCCCCCAGAAGTTCTCACTTTTGAAAGACGGATTCTACTTGAAATGAAGGACATTCAATCACAACATGAATTTGTCCCTTATAATTTACCCTTGGAAGAAAAACAGGCACTACATCAACTCAGCAAAAACAAGGAGTTAATCATCAAGCCCGCAGACAAAGGGGGCGGTATTGTCATACAAGATCAGACTGCATACGATAAGGAAATTCTCCGCCAACTTAACAACACGGAACACTACCGTACCCTTCCTTCTGACCCCCTCCCGGACATAAGAGCCAAGATCCTTACTCTAACCAACCAAGCCAAACTGGACAATATCATCTCTGAGAAGGAGACTTTGTTCCTCAACAAAACCAGCCCACGTACTCCAGTAATCTATGTATTACCTAAAATACATAAAAATCAACAAAACCCACCAGGTAGACCCATAGTCTCTGGGTGTGGATCCATCCTGGAACCCATCGGCAAATACATTGACAGCATCCTGAAGGAATTTGTACCCAAAACGGATACTTTCGTGCGAGACAGCATGGATTTAATCAACCTGATCGAAGATACTCCTTTCATACCAGGTACCAATTTAATGGTTGGCATGGACATCGAATCGCTATATACCAACATACCCCACAGAGAAGGCCTAGAAGTTATAAGAAACATCCTTAACGCTCGACCATCTCCCTCAAGAATACCTACTGATTTCGTGATGTCTCTATTGGAAATTGCCCTAGAGAATAACTACTTTCTATATAAAGATACCTACTACTTACAAATCAAGGGAGTTTCCATGGGCGCATGCTTCGCACCAAATTTTGCCATTTTGTATGTGCATCACCTCGAGAGCACGCTGATCCTCACTGACCTTAATCCTTTCAGAAACAATATCACCTTCTGGCGTCGCTACATTGACGACATCCTCCTTATCTGGACAGGCGACAAAACTTCTTTATCCCACTTCATCGATTGGTTACACAATAGCCAACAACATCTCAAATTCACAGCGGATGCAAAAGAGGATAATCTTCCATTCCTAGACCTCACTTTACGTATTGAAGATGATAAAATTGGCACTGCACTATAGAGAAAACCTACAGAACGTAACACCTTGCTACTCTACTCTAGTAACCACCCACGAGGTCTACGTGACGGTCTTCCATTTGGACAATTTCTGCGGATCCGTCGTAACTGCAAATGGCGTAAAGATTACTTCAAGGAGGCAGCGATACTCACTGCAAAACTCTTGGCCCGCGGCTACCCCAGAAAATTGGTCAATAGGGCAAGAAAACGAGCATGGTATAACCACCGTGATACCTTACTTACCCCAAAGGAAAAAAGGACAAATACTCGCATCCCATTTGTGTCCACCTTCTCACCCTCCAGCAACAAACTAGCCAAGATTATTAAAGCCAACTGGAACATCCTTGCTCCACTCACCATTTTCAATGAACCACCTCTTTTCTCTTACCGAAGGGGTAAAAACATAGCGGATCATCTGGTGCATGCAATCACCTGGCCCATTACACCAAACACATCTGAATCAATCCCTAACTCATGGAAACTACCACCAGTGCTCGGCCACTATAGATGCCAAAGATGCGCAGCATGCTCCTCTACCACAAACACAAAGACGTTTGAACACAATGGGTTGAAATTTGACCTACACTCCTTCACCAACTGTAGATCTCAGAACGTTGTCTACATGATTAAATGTCCCTGTGACAAAATATACATTGGCCAAACCACCCAGATGGTGAAGGATCGCATTCTACAACATCGCAGCCGCATTAGATGCGGAGTCCTAACAGCCCCCCTGGTCTCCCACTTCAAAGAAAAGAATCACAGCGAAGCCGATTTCACCTGGCTGGTAATTGACAAACCGTCCGTCCCACTAAGAGGTGGCGATACACAAAGACTCCTGAATAGGTGCGAATGCCGTTGGATCTCCCGCTTTAACTCCATTGAGCAGGGCCTGAATTCCCTTGATGAATGGAACTCTACCCTCGCATGATTGTAATGCTTTGCATGTTTGTGTTTTACTGATCTGCCTTCTTTACAGCCGATACGTTCTCCATTCTTGTTTCTTTAATCTGTCCTTTGTATGCAATTATCTTATCCCCTTCCCCTGTACAAACCAACCCCCCTTTCCTCCCCCCTTCCCCGTCTCCTTCCCTTCCTCCCTTCCCCCTGTCTTCCGCCCCATTTATTTGATAATTAGCTGTTTGTTCATTCCTTCCCCCTTCTTCCTTCCTCCTTTTCCTCCCCTTCCCTCCTAACCACTTTCCTCCCCCCCCTTCCCTTTCCTTCCCCTTTCCCCCCCCCCCCCCTCCCCCCCCACACGCCTACCCCTGATGTACTATCTCATAACCAGCCTGTCAATGGCCCATGACTTCATTGTAACGAATGTATTGTATTTTTTGTATACTATATATATTGTTACTGGCCCTAGCGGGCTTGCTTTGTGTCCGTTGAATTGACCAAAATGTTTTCATTTTTTAATTACTATTCCCTCACTCTGCTTTCTTTCACTCGAGCGACACACGCGCCTTTGCGGGTCATCATCCTCGGTTGCCATGACTCCCTCTCCGATCCTTCCGCTTCACTCCCCTTTAGTACCCCCCAGCCTTCCACACGCCAGCACGCATCCGCGCGCCGCTTGCCTCCGTCTTCTTCCCGTTGATTGGTGGACGCTCCTCGTGACCCGGAAACACTGACCTCTTATAACTCACGTCAGTGCTCTTCCGTCCTCAATCTCTGCTTGATTCGCACCGGCACAGTCTTCCCATACGGACCCCTTCTCGGTGATTCACTCGCCTCTGCTAATTGTAAGTACATTCTGCTCGTATCCTTTTCTCCCCTGAATGCGTCCATCAGCCCCGTCTCTTAACCTCCTCCTTTCTTTCCAGCTTCTTTATCGATTGATCTCCGTCCCCCTCCTGACGTAAGTGGCTCTCCTTTTTCCCCCTCTTTCCCTCTGTTCTCTCCCCCTTGCCTTTTCCTCACCCCCTGTCCCTTATCCCCTTCCAGCCTGTAATTCCAGGGACCCTCCCAACCTTACGTGGTCCAGCGCTGCCGTTTCATTCGGCTCGTCCTTTTCGAACCAAGTAAGTGGTTTACCGCGACCATCTCTTTCCCTGTTTTTCCCCCCCCCCCATCCACGTTCTACCTGTTCCTTTCCTCACACCCCCCCCCCCCTTTTTCTCCTCCGTCCAGTTTGGACTCCCCCGGACCCGTCTTACTCCTCCTTGCCGATTCACCGTGCTCGGCCCTTCCCCACGAGTAAGTTTCTTTTCTTTTCCTTGCTTTACCCCTTGTCATTCCCCATTTCTTTCACTGTGGCACTCCCTTGCATCCCTGTTACCATCCACCTGCGTGATTTCTCTTCCGCACTATCCGATAGTTTTTCTACCACATAGATCACCATTTCTTGGCCCCAGTCCCCATTCACTCTACCCTTGCCCACCCGGGCACACCTCACCTGACTCGCGCGCCGATGTGATACCCGTTCTCGCGCTCACGTTTCGTCCGATCACTGCTCCTTGGCCCACGACCATATATTAAACGCTTACCCACGGCCTCCACACGTCGCCGTGTTCACCACCATCCGCACAACTGTCTCCTTTTTCTTCATTTTGGTCCAGTGTTTGAGAATTGTTTTTCTTTACCCTAGCACTGTTCAAAATATGTGTAACCAGTCCTGATGATGGCCCTGATTGTCACGGGCCGAAACGCCGTCGACTTCAACAGCGTTACTGTTGGCGCATTTACAAACATGGGCATTTGCCTTATTGTCCTTTGAATTCCCATACATTTACTGTGTAAATGCCCTAATTTTGGCGTATTCAAAATACCATTGTTCTCTTGCTGCGCCGTTTCACCGCTGTATATACCACTTTATGTGTCACTTGCGCCGTCACAAACTGCACGAGCACTTGTGCACAGTATCTTTTCGGTTACACTTTCACTAAGTGTCACACAGTGCTTTTTTAACCTATATGATATGTACATATGACGCAATATGTTCATCATGTATTGAAAATACAACTCTTTCCTACTTACTTGGTCTCCTGTTGTCCTCTGTGTATGGATTCACTCCTCTGATACTGTAATATACAGCTCACCTTTAATTACTTGTCCTTCCATTGAATTCCACGTTGAGACATTGTTGTTTGATATTCAGGACATGAGCTCAGCAGCACCCACATGTTTAAAGTGCATACCCGCCTCGCCCAGGGAACTGGAAACCAAACACAGGGGAGGATTACGTTTAACACGCCAGAAACCAGCTCCCCACCTTCAGTCTTCAGGTCACCGGTTTCAGACACTTTTGCCAAGACTCTCATCATTTACAATATTGACTCGGGTGATTTCAGTGGAGAATCTATTCATTTTGTGTGCACCCAAAGGCCATAGTGGAGCCTCTTTCGTTCCCCAGCACACTGGCCTGAAATAAATCATTGCATTGCCCTTTATTATCCACCTCATAGTAACCCAGAGTGACAGACATACAGACGCCGGGCACAGAGGGACAGACCGGCAGAAGAGCAGCCAGACATCTTGCAGTCTATATGACCCGAGCGACATACTTCGGCTTCACCATAAATTACTTCACAGTTTTGTTCTGAGCCACATTCAGCTGTGTTTGATCTCCGTGTCCGTGAACATGCTGTAGGAGCACAGTAGTGTAATCTTACTGATATAAATATTACAGAACGCACTACAAAAGTACAGCCACATGCACTCATCTGCTTCAGGTTATGGAAATCCCGCTAGGTGGAAGAGCTCACTTAACTCTAAAATGGGGTAAATGTTGGCAAACATTTAAAGGCAACCACAAACCCTCGTGCAGTTTCAAAGAATGAGCTTGGAACATCTATTCTAACCCCTGAAGGTTGTGGCCATTCTGCCTCTGCTACTCTGCCGTCGCCATCTCACGGACTACATTACAGTCTCCTTGTTCTAAGGTTCATTGACTGCAATAATGCTACCGTGCAGCTGCTGCCTACGGGGACTGGGCTTAGGGTAAAGGATAGCTCGCTGTATTGCTTTATGAAAAGCACAACATGTCGGAATAATTACAATGAGGTCCCTACCTCATACAAACACAGCATTCACTAACATACTCGGGCACTCTCTCACTCATAGCAAACTGCAAGATGCTCAGCACCTCCCAGCTGTTCACTTTACGCACACAAACATAAATAGCAGACAACGGACGATAATCTCCCCCATCAACATCCCATTATCACACAGGCAGTAAATGCACAAGTGCCGGAAGCAGTCCCGAGTGGGATTTCATGGAATAAGCGCGCACACTAAATGTCAGCAGTCCATCTGATGGTAATCCAATACATTAGTGAGTAATCTGCCCTCCCCCAGATCGCTCCAGCGCCACACGCCTGGCAAGAAGCCAGCCACTGAGCCCCAGGCCGAAAGCAACAAGACGACATGGGAAGTTTGCACAAACACGTCAAAGAAAAAAAAAACAGAGGAGCAAGATGTGATTACATGTCGGCCCAAGGCTTGTGTATTCAAGGCGGGGAGGCCGGTGATCTCAAGTGTATAATGCTACCGTTTTCTGACCAACCTCTTATTCAATGTAAATACTAATAACACACTGCCTATTCACTTGGGGCCACATGCATCAACGCGAAAACTGGTCGCAAACGGGCAGATTAGCAGAATCTGCCCCTTTGCGACCGGTATTTTTGCATTTGGGATGCATCATCCCAAATGCAAAAATCGCAATTTAAGGAATCTCTAAATAGCGATTCCTTAAATTGCGATTGCATTTAAGGAATCCCAAATTGAGATTCCTTAAATGCAATGCATTAAAGTTAAAAAATTAGCGATTTCGCTAATAGGGGGAGCAAATTACCATGAAGTTGAACTTCATGGTAATTTGCAAAAACTTTGAAAAATGCACTTTCGTGCATTTTTCAAAGTTTCATATTGCGCACACACATGCCCTAAGAGCATGTGTGTGTGCAACATATGTGCACAGATCAATTTCAGGGGTGCAATAGGGTGTCATTTTGACACCCTTGCACCCTTGAAATTGCATGAGCAATTTGCGAGAACCTACTGGTACTCGCAATTTGCTCATGCAATCTCCAATTCATTCCTATGGGCCTGGAGGCCCATAGGAATGAATGGGACGGCATTCCTTAATTGCGACTTGCAATTTGCGAGTCGCAATTAAGGAATTTGTAGGAATCGCTATTTTTATAGCGATTCCTACATGCATAAGCTTTTGCAATTCCTTAATTGCGATTCCTTAAAAATCGCAATTAAGGAATCGCAAAAGTCTTTCTTGATGCATGTGCCAGTTATTCGTTTACCAGTTGAGAACACACACACATACCGCTAGTGTTTGCTGCTACTAATTCGAACTGATTTCAATGCTGCCAGTTTTCTATATTTATGTTTTTTAAAAGGTTTTGTTAAAATTAGGGCTACAAACGTATCCGTGGAAACGTGTCAGATCTAGGTACATACGGCTTTAGCTGTCTGCAAGACAGATGATTCATTTCTAATTTATAAATACTGTAGATAAAAGCACACTACACAGGAGGATTACTCGCCACGTGCTATTGGCTATTTGGTGTGTCATTCCTCCTTCCAAAAAGGGAGGACTATTTCTATCTCAAAACTACAGTGAATCGCCACACTCAATCCTTTATGCCAACCATGCATTGAAAAGATCATTACGACAATTATAACCATCTTTACCAGTTTATGTTACTCCAAATTGCAGCGTGACATAGTGAAATTCATATATTCTCAGAGTAACGTACTCCCTAGTTCTCTATAACAAAGATGCTAATTCCCCTCTTCAAAAATAGCATGCAATCATTCGAGAAATTCGCATCTATTTGTACTCCCACCACATTTCTTCAAAAATAATGTAAACGAACTCGAAACAGGTGTAGAACCACAGACCGTCTAATGTTTTTTCTACAAATACATCATGTTATGATTTGTAGCACTCCTTAACGACATCATTTCAGGAGGCTTGCGTTCCACATCCAACAGGTCCCATGTGAATGGTATGTCACCACAGAAGTAAAACAGCCATGATTATAACAAACTCTTGAAACCAGCTGGGGAACGCTTCATTCCAGCTGGTCTCTTAAGTCTGCAGTGTACCTTCCACAAAAAAAGACATGATTAGGGCCGCCACCATAAACCTTAAGCTTTGCCCTTGTAGGACATAAGCTGCCGACCCATCCATGTTGGTGTCAATGCATTCTGGATTTAAGGGATACTCCAAAGAAATATATATGAGCCACTCAAGAACTTTTCAACCATTCATGCTTGATCTTGGTCCATAGATGCAGCCTGTTTACTGTCAGCACCAATGGACACTCTTAACTACCTCCTCTTCCTGGTCTTGTGCATTTATTACAGAAAGTACCACCTTTTGCATTATCCATTTCCATTTTGCACCTCTTTTGGTGGCGCACTCATGCAATACAAACCAGCTTTCCACATTCGCTGCACTGTTATAGCTGCACAACTCTTGGACACTTCTCTTGACAGTTGCCTCGGCTGCTCTATCCATCTGCATTGTCTTCATCAGTCGAACTATTGACACTCCTAGTCTTCCAATCTGTCACACGTCCTACCTTTTATCTCTCCTTCTTACTTGTTCTCACACATCAGGCTCATCCTAGGCTTTGTTTAGAAAGCAGGTGCAGTTCTGCATCCTTTTACATTCAGCCATTTTCGTACCCTTTCAGTGGACATCTCCCGTCAACTGGTTCTACCTCAAAGTTCCCGTCCTTCCTTCAAGTTCCCCTCAGTGCTAGGATATAGCTGTTAACTTTAATGTTCTATGGGCCTCCGGAATCCTGAGGTTCTTTTTCAGTCACGTGGGCCATTGCAAATAAATATTTCTGTGGCCTAAGTTCTCTCTGTAAGATGGTTCCATGAATGCATTTATGGAAACAAAAAGAACGAAACTTGGGTCTATAAGACTTAAACTGGCATTTCTCACCTCTTCAACCTTTCTATCAAGCACACCAAATGGAGATGTGGTCTTCAATATTTACCTGCCGGCCACTGAATACGGTTCTGTGTCCAGTTGCTGCTCAACCCTATCCCCTGGGCTGAGACATGACTTCTTTGTAGCAGACTCTGTCCTTCCTGGAAAGAAGGCTCACAGCTTGGCCTGATAGCATGAGGTGTACAACAACACTATTAACCAATGACATGAGCCACAAACCCCATACCCAAAGGCTGCTGTACGTGTGGCGAAATGGAAAGGCCTTTCATGTCACTAACACCGGTCAGTCTGAAACACCTCCACCCAACGCATGCAGACATGTCCGTACTGAGGCGTCCCAGAGAACATCCAGATTAACTAAGAACAGTGCGCCCGCATCAAGACACCAACACAGGATTACGACTCGCCATTCCACTTGTATTTGTTTCTGTGGAATGTCTCTGTTGCATTTGATGACACAGCGTCTGTGCTTTCCTGTGTGTGCCAGACACCGTCTGGAGCCGCTGGACCGTTCTTAACATGGAGGGTTCAAACCAGGGCTGGTGTTACGGCCCGTCTGGCTGCATCTAGGGCTCCCGGTGACATGTACCGGGGGTGACCAGGACGGACGGCGGGGACTTCACTGGCTGGTGTCGTGCGCCGAAGGTCACACTGCGCAAGACTCACTCTGCAGCCAGAGCACGGGGAGTAGATAGAAAGTACTGAAATCTGCACCCTGAAATCCACTCCCCCCTCACCATTCAATCATAATCCGGACTCCCGAGCCTCCCGGCGACATGTACCAGCAGCAGTGACAAGGACGGACGGCGGGGACTTCACTGGCTGGTGCCATGCGCCGCAGGTCACACTGTGCAAGGACTCACTCTGCAGCCAGAGCACGGGGAGTAGATAGAAAGTACTGAAATCTGCCCCTGTAATCCACTCCCCCCTCACCATTCAATCATAATCCGGACTCGCGAGCCTCCCGGCGACATGTACCAGCAGCAGTGGCATGGACGGACTGCGGGGACTTCACTGGCTGGTGCCATGCGCCGCAGGTCACACTGTGCAAGGGCTCACTCTGCAGCCAGAGCACGGAAGGTAATTACAAAGTACTTCGCCCTCCCTCCCCCCAATACAATCATAATTAGGGCTCTAGGGCCTTAAGGTGGCATGTGTGTGTGGGGGGGGGGGGGTGTGACAGGAAGGGCGGGGACTTCACTGGCTGGGTGCCATACGCCAAAGGGCACACTGCGCAAAGACTCACTGTGCAGCCACATCACAGAGGGTAGTTACAAAGTACTGAAATCTGCACAAGGATGCAGCTTTGCACTGCCCTTTATTTATTTCCGTTTATCGCGCATTCATGTAGCACTAACTAGGGAGAGGTTGTGGCCTTAGGGCCACAGCTTATTTTTTAATTTTTAATTTTGCCTACTTTGGAGCTGGGGAACCAGATTTGAGCCTCAACGTCGGCTTGGCTCAACTTCCTGTGATTCTGGGCAAATTTCTAAATCTCCCCATACTTAACAACTAATGAATGTGTCCTTGTGTAACATAACTGGTGCTCATATAAAGCGCTCCAATACGTTCGGGTTGAGTTTGCGCTATATTAATCTGCAAAAAAAAAAAAACTCGCCACGAAGGGCCTGAAGTGCTTTGCATGAGCACCACTTCCATTACACAGGGACACGTAGCCCAGTGCATCTGCAGCGTCTTTACTAACCCCCCACCCTTTCTGTAGTTGCTGTTTTGCACTAAGCAATGCTTTTGACACCACCACCCCTCCCCACGCCCCCCGCGTGACCCACCCCGTCCTGCTCCCTGCCTCCTTTCCCATTGCTTGGCCACTAAAGGCAAGTTTATGGCCTCGTAGCCATGTGGTGGTCTCTCGGCCTCTCTGGAAGTGGCGCGGCCTGCATTGATGCGCGTGCCCCTGATCCAGATTTCTGTACACCGGGCATGGCTTTGTCTTCCTCCTACTGCACATTTCTTCTGCTTCAACGCAAGTTAGGCTGTGAATTCCATGCCCGCTGCGTTTGTTCTCAATCTTACTCTTATCCGAGCCCAAATGTTGGCATGTGACCCCGAATCCTTTCATTGCTCGCCAGAAGACGGCTTCGAGAGGCTGGCTTGGTTTTTGTTTGGGGCGCTTCTGAGTCAGAGTGAGTGATGTCATCAATGTGTGCACACAACCGTGACACATGGTTTAGTGCTGCAGTGTCTGCTTCCGACCTTCATGCCTCACCACAGACCCACTGACCCCCAACACCCCTTGACGCTGCCGCCACCCACGGACACAGAGAACCTCTCAGCCCTCGGTGCTTTAACCAAAAGTGCTGCCATGCACTAGCCCTGGGCACATTCCGGAGCTACACCCAAGCAAGCCACAGAAGTGAATTCAGAGAACTGCATTTGTCAATAGAACAAAGGTCACGCTGGTATGTTATTAGCTGCACCATTTTTATGTGTTCACCAATGACACTCGGGTTAAAAAATGGAAACTACTGAGAAGGCCGGATTCTTGTCTCTACCTAATTATCTACAAGAACCCACTCAGGTCGCCAGGATCTTTTTACTTGCCAAATAGCGTAGAGGGAAGAAACACGATTATCAGAACGTATTTACTGCAACTTGACATATTCATAAAAGATGACTCAAAGTCTAGGAATTTGACCTTCTATTATCAGCAAAAACATCTGAATATAAAGGCACCTCAATACAAGGCACAGAAGATAAATGAACTAACACAAATGCTACTCTACGAAGTATCCGCATTCGACTAAGAATAAAAAGAACTACTGCTTCTAAAAGCATCAGGTACAAAATTGCAATCGTGATATCAAATTTTAAAGTCATTAATTATAGCATTTCTGTCCCTACTCTATTCTACAGTGACATCCCTACACAACATTCCCTTTCAGTTGAGAAAAGCATAAAAGGTGTCAGCAGTGAAACTTCCTAAGAGGTCTTTACTTAGTGAGAGCTCGATCTATGGTGCTCCTTCTAGCCTCCATCCTAAGTCCCCTCTGTCCAACCCACGAGGCACTGACCCTAATACAAAATCCCAAAACCTTTGCACACGCCCTTTAGCACACCCCTTCAGCCGGGTCTTCCTTCTTGTAAATTTCCATGTACTATTTCATCTTCCTTTGTTCATTAATTCGACCTTGGGTCCCAGGCTCCTTCCGTGCTAGGAGTTGCAATTTCACATTCCAATTCACTCCCTTCCAGTCTGGCCCTCGTATCTCAACTCCTACAACAAAGACTTATTCTACTAACAAGCTAAATGTCCTTGCACCTGCAACAGAAACCTGAAAACTGAAAAAATCCTTTCACCACGGAATTTTACATGTACTGCAATTTAAGCTTTTCTAAAGTCTACCAACCTAATAAACATGGCTAAAATAAGGAACGAATAGGCCTTCTCTGCTACATATGCAGTTGGGCCTTGCAAATCAAACGTATTGCAATTACATTCTGAACATTGGTTCAACATAATCATCTTATACCTGCACATAAGCAACCTACATTCTAACTTCTTAACGTGACCTAGAGTTACTTAATACATCACATTATTGCAGAACTAGAACATTAAACGTAATACAAATACATTTCACAATAACTGATGGCCTGCATTTCTCTCAAGGCCTGATTACATTTCTACATCTCTATGCCAATGAATATACTTTTATTACAATTCTAAACACTCTCGAATATATATACGGGTGCTGACTAACAGTGAATATGGTGCACCCCTCCAAATCTTAACACCAATGACGCTCTCTCACTTCCCCCCTTTGATGACAACTGTCATCACATCATCTCAATCTCATTTCGTCCTAAAGAGATCCAATTTAGACAGATGTGGTAGCCATCCTGCTCTGTCGAAAGCCTTCCATTCTTTTAAGATCCTGATATTGACTATCCTGTATATGCGCCATTCGTCTTTCATGCGCTCTGAGAGTCCTCTCAGCCCTATTTCCTCGGTACCACTTAAACGCTCTTACAAGTCCCCACAGACAAATCACGCAAACCACCACAATGATTATTGGCTTCAGCACGTATCCAAGAACTCCTTTTCCCAAATCTGCAAACCAGCTCCCTACGTGCCCAAATCCCTTGCCAATCTTCTCCCACACATTCTCTTCCGCCAAACTTGCAATCTCTTGGTGAATCGTAGTAATGTTAACTATATATTTCCTCAACTCCTTGCTATTGTCTGAAATATACGTGCAGCATTCCTGAACTTTCAACAATTTACAGACTCCGCCCTCTTTTGCCAGTAATACGTCTAATGCAAGACGATTTTGCAAAACCATCGTTCTGATCGATAACATCCCTCCATCCACCAACAGCAATGACTTCGCCGTGTTCATTGACAACTCATCAACCCCGGTTGCTAACTTTCGTATTTTCACATCATTCAAGACCACGCCCGAACTGGGTATCATTGCTCCAAAAATATCACCAGTCACTGCTCCCGCACTTGCAGCTCTCCGCACTCTAGAATGACGTCCGGTCTCCAGCAGATTCAAATCTTCTGCATGATATATCTTCGGGAAAATAACAGCCAAATAACAAGTCCCATACCACTGCGCAGGCAATCTCACATACGCATTCTTTCCGCATACATAATACACAGATGGAATCACTTGTACCGGACCTTGCAAAAAGTTCCTAGCTGAATCTTCCATAGTGAAGGTATGATCACACGTACTATGTCCAACACAGATTTTGTCCTTATCAGACTGAGGACGAGCAACACACAAGTTTCCCTTCTGTACATGGTCTAAAGCTATAGGTCCATAGCTTCCTTTTGACTTATGTAGTTTTTCCTCATCAGTCCAGTCTAGTGACCTCTTTCCTTCATCTTGGTCCTGAGTCAACTTTCTATACCTGTCTTCAACTTGACCAATAAATTTCTTTTCAGTGTCTGATAACAAACACGTCAGATTATGTCTATGCGCATAAGCTGTATCTAAACTTGTAGTCGGTATGAAATAAGCCCGAGGTCTTTCTTTCGACTTATAATAATCATACTTGTTCAAATGCTTAAATGCCGGTACGTCAGGAAGCACTGTGTCATAATTAGAAAAATAATACTCAAACTGTTTCCTTTCGTAAAACAGGCTAAGCAATAAACTGCAAGAGATCCCATATGTCAATGGGAGGTAATGGTATCTAATACCCTCATCTACGGAAGCAGGCAGCTGCATACACACATAGCAATCCTTCGCATCCATCGCATCAACATACTCATACAACAGCTTCACATAAGCATTAAGCTTGAAATCGCCTCTAGACAGATCTATATGAAACATGCGACTTTCTTCTAGCAACAAAGCTCTTCGGTCTCCTATGGTATCCCCCTGTTTACTGGAGGTGGTAGGTGTAGGTGTCCCCTGAACCTCCCCCTCCTGCTTGTGTGCCACTACATAAGACGCTATGACTACTGCAAATATAGTAACTATCACTACCCCTAAAAGTGTACCTATCACTAATTTAGCTCTACGATGAGAATTTCCAGCTTCAGACATCTCCACACTGTGCTCAGAGTTCAGTTCAATGACAATAGGCAAAAGTCTCTTTCTCATCCAGACTTGCGTCTTCGACTCAGTGCGATCATTCTCTGTAGCTGGTATTTCCTAACAAAATTTCAGTTCCTTATTTACACCATCCAGAAAAGACTTCCCTAACCCTTTCTCGATATCTCTAATGGAAAAGTCCCTAAATTTACTCTTCTTCCCCTCGGATCTAGGTTATCTTCTTTTCGATCTTCTTCTCAACAAAGTTCATCATTAGTCCAAAATAACTGCCGGTCCCAACAGCTCTAGGACCCCATGTAGGATTTCAAGTTTCAGGTCTTTCAGTTCATGGGGAGCGGGTACAACAGCAAAGGTCGGAAAAGCCAATGTATCCAAGATCAGAACACGAACGTTACTCAGAAGCGGTGGATCCGGAATATTGATGGTCAATATCCCCTCGATCTTCAGCAGCACTTCCACCTTCGGAGTCGGATAACTGCTGACCAGTGTGATCGATCTCAGCCTCCCCGTGCTCAGCAAACCTGGCATCTGTCACTACGTATGTCCACTCTGGCGAGGCGTACCTTTGACACGGCACTCTTGCTCTTCTCGATCTCCTCAGAGCATCTGGGGCTTGATCTTCGTCACTCTGCTCTGATTCTGACACTTCGGAAACTGGGGCAAGTTTTCTTCTTGGTGCCAATCTCAAGTTTACCCGTTTCTTGCTCAACTTGGCCAAACTCTTCCTGCTTCTGTAGCACCACCACTCTCCCTTTCGGTACCCTGTGCACTGCTCTCTTCTTCGGGAGAATTTGATTCAGTACTACCCACTGCAACTTCTCCTTCCTCTGATTCCGATTCAGGGTTACACTCACATCCACTTTCGGCTCGGTCCAGTGCACAACCAGCTGCGTCAGCTACCCCTACAGCTTGACTTGCCCTCTCAGATGGCCCTGCCACCTCAGCTGGGTTTTCGTTCACGAGAGGGGCTGTGTCTTCCAAGGGTGCTGGGACTCTATGGGTATGGGAGGCATGCACCCAGTTCGGCAATCCCCCACACTTCACTGCTGTGTTCGTTACCAGGATAACTTGATACGGCCCCCGCCACCGAACATCCAAGCAACTCTTCCTCACGTGTTTGCGCACCAACACCCAGTCCCCTGGGCACAAGTCGTGGCACAGGTCACTTGCGGCTGGAACAGCTACTGCCTGCACCTGCTGGGACACAGACCGGACCACATCAGCCAGGCCTTTACAGTAGTCGAGAATTACATCATCAGTGATATTAATCAAAGCAGAGGCAGGTATTGCTGGCACACGCATCGCTCTCCCCATGAGGATCTCATGGGGTGACAGTCCAGTTCTCCTATCAGGCACACTCCGGAGACTCATGAGAACCAAAGGCAATGCGTCTGGCCACTTCAGAGAAGTCGAGGAGCACACTTTTGCCATCCGGGCCTTTAATGTCCCATTAACTTGCTCCACAATCCCAGAAGCCTCAGGCCGATAACTGCAGTGCAACCTTTGGTCTATGTTTAGAGCCGCACAAAGCAATTTCATGATTTCGCTGTGGAAATGCGTTCCACTGTCAGATTCAAGAGAGGTCGGGAAACCGAACCTCGGAATAAGCTCCCTCAGCAGTAACTTGGCTACAGTTAGTGTGTCACAGCTACGTGTTGGGTAAGCCTCCACCCATCTGGAAAAGACACATACTATGACTAATATGTACCTCAACCCATTACACTTTGGCATCTCAATGAAATCCAACTGCATTCTATTGAAAGGCCCACCTGACCTCCCTATATGACTCAATGTCACAGCTGTTCTCTTCCCTACATTCATTTGTTGACAAGTGACACACCTCTGGCACACGGCTTCGGCCACTGCCCGAAACTTCGCATTATACCATGTTTGGCGAAACACTCGTACCATTGCATCTCTACCAAGATGTACAGCACCATGTATTAATCTTGCCATTGGGTTCAACAGACATTCCGGTAACACAGCTCTCCCATCACTTGAAACCCAAACATCCACGTCTCCTTTCTCACATCCGGCTCGCACCCAACTATCCCATTCCTGATCAGACACTTCGTCTTGCAGCTGTTTTATCTCTTCCCATGTATCGGCCATGGCTAGCATTACACTGAAGTCAGTTGCCTCTTGGCTTCCCTCAACATGTCTTTCTCTTAAAGTACATCCCTGTTCTGCACAAAATCGAGCAACTTCATCTGCATAGTTATTTCCTAATGACACAAAAACATTTCCCTTCGTGTGAGCAGAACACTTTACAACTGCGATTTCATCTGGACATTGCAATGCTTCCAACAATTGCCTCACATAATCCCCATTTCGGATGGGTGAACCAGATGATGTCATGAACCCTCTCTGGGACCATAACTGTCCGAAGTCATGAACAACACCAAACCCATACTGGCTGTCCGGATAAATCGTTATACGGATCTTATCAGCAGCCAAACAGGCACGAGTCAAGGCAATCAGTTCAGCCACCTGTGCGGAGTATACTCCTTCTAAACAAGCAGCTTCAACCACTCCAGTGATGGTACATACAGCAAATGCTGCTCACAATTGACCAACACCGTCTCTCAAACATGAACCGTCCACAAAGAAAATGTAATCTGACTCTGGAAGTGGTTCATCGACAATGTCCGGTCTAGGTTTGGTGCACAATTCAGTCACATCGAGACAGTCATGATTCTCACAATCTTCATCGTCTACATTTGGAATAGGTAACAATGTAGCAGGATTTAAAACAGAACACCTCTTCAAAGTCACATTCTCTGCTGCAAGAATAACTTGTTCATAACGCGTCAACCTTTTGTTTGTGAGGTGCTGTGTTTTAGTCCTAGTCATCAACAATTCAACAGAATGTGGTACATGCACAGTAAGCGGGTGACCCATTACAATGCTCTCACATCTTTCGATACTGAGACCTGTTGCAGCAACGGATCTGAGACATCCGGGCAACGCAGAGGCTACTGGATCTAAAGTAGCCGAAAAATAGGCAACTGGTCTACGAACATTCCCATGAACTTGAGTTAACACTGCCAATGCGCAGCCTTCTTTTTCGCAACAGAACAGTGCAAACGCCTTGTTATAGTCCGGCATCCCCAAAGCTGGGGCGCAACACAAGGCTTCTCTCAGTCTCAGAAAGGACCTTAAACTGTCTTCATTCCATGGTACCGGATCACTCACATCCTTACGCGTCAGCCGCTGTAAGGGCTTCGCTTCAAAGGAAAAGTTTGGGATCCATTGGCGACAATAGCCAACCATTTCCAAAAACATTCGAACTGCCCTCTGGGTAGTCTGAACAGGCATTTTCAAAATAGCCTCAATGCGATCTGGTGACACCTTCCGTTTACCTTTTTCAATCCGGTGACCCAGATACTGTACTTCACTCAGACAGTACTGTAATTTACTCGGAGACACCTTGTGCCCATTCTCCGCCAGGTAGTTCAACAGCGCTACCGTATCAATCCTGCATGCGTCTTCAGTTTTTGACGCCACAAGCAGATCATCAATATACTGCACAAGGACAGACTCCTGTGGAAGCACCAAACCTTCGAGGTTGCTTTTCAAAATCTGATTGAAAATAGACGGGCTCTCAGTATATCCCTGTGGGATACGACACCATGTTAACACACGATTTTCCAGTCTAAAGGCAAAAAGAAATTGTCTCTCCTCATGCAGAGGGATCGAGAAAAAGGCTTGACACAGGTCGACCACTGTGAACCATTCTACGTCACATGGGATTTGGAACCGGATCACCGACGGATTCGATACCACGGGACAACATGGGACAACTATCTCACTAATTTTTCACACATCTTGCACTATCCTGAATATTCCGCTCGGTTTCTGGAGTCCCATGATGGGCGAATTACATGGGCTACCCATGATCTCTCTCAAGATTCCCTGCTTAATCATAGATTCAATTACAGGTCTAATTCCCTCAATAGTTTCAGGTGATAACTTATACTGGGGTGTTCTCGGGTACTCTGCATTTGGCTTAACCTGGATTTTTACTGGGTCTACTCCTTTAACTAGTCCGATCTCTTCACCACTGAGGTCCCATACATCAACTGACACGGAATCCCTCAGATCGAATGGGAGTTCCTCCACCGTCAGTGCTGGATACATTTCCACACACCAACGTTGATTCGCTACCTTAAAGGTCGCATAATCATCCCTCGTTTGCACTTCCACTCCCTTCGGGGTGCAGTAGATAGTGCAGTTAAGCTTGCACAATAGATCTCTTCCTAACAAGCAGACGGGACTAGAATCGCACACCACAAACTGGTGTCGGTCCCTGAAATTTCCTATCCTGATGGGTATGGGCTCCGTCAGTGGGCTAGTCAATCTCTTGTTGGCCACTCCCAACAACTTGGATCATTTGTCCAGAAAGGGGCAGATCCAGAACCGCTACAGACCTCACAGTCGATCGCGTATCACCCGTATCAACCAAAAAGGTCGTAGGGTGACCATCGAGCTCAGCTTCCACAAAGGGCCCCTTCTGATCTACCTCTAGTACTGCTCTGAGCGTACAATCATTCTCTCTTCTCCAGCAGGGTCTCGCCACTGGATCTAGGTCTTCTTCCCCATTCACTTCGAACAGGGGCATCTGCACATAGGTCCGAGCTCCCTGCTGCATATTCGGTATCCTGGGCGGTTGGGGAACCTGCACCTGTGGAACCCCTGTCCCCCCTTTGGCCATCCTCGGTCGAGTCACTGTAGGGATCGTGTCCACCACAGGAACCTGAACTATCTCCCCTTCTTGCTGCATCTGGTTCAACGGGTTCAAAGGACACTCGCGTCTCCAATGTCCGATCTGATGACAAAGGTGACAAGCTGTGGTCTTTTTCAATATCACCACCTCTATTCCTGTCCTAGGGTCGACTCCCCTCGGCCTTCCTTGTCCCTGGACATTTGGTACTCCTTGATAATTTCCTTGTCCCTGGACATTCTGTACTCCTGCTTGATAATTTCCTTGTCTCCTTCCCAAAGTTCCTCCATTGTGCTGTCCCTGTGCTGTCTGCATCTGTACCAACAGCAAATTATCTTTCAACTTCCTGTGCTTAGATTCTATCTCGTCACTACAGTATCTAGCATACCGTAGAATCTCATCCACTGGCTTGTTCTGCCAACAAATCAAATGCTGCTGTATTATGAGGCTAACCTCTGGCCTCAATCCCAACACAAATTTAGAAACAAACTGTCCCATATCTTTGGTATCCAACGCATCTAGGCCACTGTACTGTTTGAAAGCTTGCAAATGCCTTTCATAAAACTCATGCACTGTCTCCTTAGGCTCCTGCACTGTCCTATCTATCTTCACCCAGTCAATGTCTTGAGGTGAGATTTTCGACTTCAACCATGTGATTACCTGTTCGAACTTTTCCATCACTATTGGCGACGGACCATTTTTAATCTGGTTCCTGTCGGGCTCCGAGGTCGGCCAATCAATCGCAATTTTACATGCCGATCACAGATCACCCGGAACCACTATGTCAAACAAAGTATTCAAATCAATCCACAGTACTTTCGAGATTTTGACAAAGCGATCAACTTGCTTGTACCACTCCACAGGCTTTTCCCTTAGGTACGTGAACATACCCTCCATTCTGTACCTCCCGTAAAGGGAAGTTCCCTACCTCTGGTATGCCTCCACCCAGAGGTGGCGTCTCTCCTACCACTCCCCTGGAGCTTTTCTTCTTGGACCACCTTTCTTCCCATTTGTCAAGCATGATCCATGCACGCATTGCTATGATTAGATCCTTGACATGGGTTCTCAATCCTATGATTCTTTTCTCTTCCAGTTCCTGATCACTGTACTGTAACCTATGATTCCCTTGCAATGCTTTAGTCTTCGACAAATCCACCCCATATCTCTTGGCCAATTCTGACAATTTCTCATGTGCTGTCCGCGCTTTGCGAGTCACATCCTTCGCTACAAAGAGTAATTCATCCTGTTCATATGTTAATATTGTCTCAAGGGGTAAATTTCCGCATATTATCTCATCCAATTCTACCTTGAGTCTTACGACATCTAGCATCCTCGCTCTCAGAGCTCCCCTCAGGACTTCTCGGTATCCTGCACCATCCCTTTCATCGTCCTCACATTCTCTTTCCTGTGGCCTGCCCTCTCCTGACATGCCAATAGGAACAGACCGATTTACAATCGTCCTTCGTTCCCTCTCTGCTGCTAACACGCCCTGACTTTGGGTTCTCACTGGTGGTGTCCACATTCTCAAGTCTGATCTTGACTCGACTAAAGACCTTGGTCTCCCAGGCCTCGACTCTCCTTGCCCTCCTGAGGAGTCTGCTGTAGCTGGCTGGCAGCGGCGTACTCCACTCAATAGGCTTCGGGGTCTGCTCCATTCTCCTCACCGACCCATTTCCCTCGACCACACTCCTCACCCCTACCTCTGACTGCTGTGAGCTTCCCACCTTCTCTGGCTCCAGTTCATACATTGACTCAATAGGTCCAATGATAACCGGTATTTTCAGAGCATCCGGTAACCTCACACCTCTCTCAACCTCTAAGCCAGTTGCAGGCTTGTTCCTCGTAATCTCGGTTCCCATCGAGATCTTTCCTTCCACCCTCACCTCTGATCGGGATAGTACTCCCCTACTCTCTTCTACCTTTGTCTCATCTTCCTGTGAGGCATCTGGGTTGTATGGAGGTGGTCTCTCAGATAACAACCTTTCCAATAAGCTGTCATCCGTATCACTGCCCTCTTCCTCCTCTTTCGACTTTTCTTTCACGTTATCTGTTTGTACTAATAAGGGGTACAGTCTGTGTCCTTCTATTGCCTGTACTCTCCACCTTTTCTCTTGCGCATCCCACCTAGCATCCTGGAACGCCTTAATCGTCTTTTTCACTTTTTCTTGGTTTCTATCTCTGTTCCTATCATACGCTGCTCTAATCCACGCATGCAATGCTTCAAATTGTGTTGGCCTCGGCAAAGGTCGTAAAGCAGCCATCACAGACTTTAACTGGTATAACACTTCTAGCCTGAATGAGCCATTCCTCGGGAAAGCTAACTCTCCTTCACTTTGGGTCAATTTGTGCCAATTCTCAAGCCAAATTATGGTATGCAGCCCCACATTTCTTGCCATGTAATGTGCTGGCGTATCCTCGGGAGGGGCTTCTTCTCCCTCACGAGTAACCACATGTTCATCACCTCTACACAATTCTCGAAATACCTTAAAACATTTCATAATGACCAAATTCCGAACGCATACAATTTTCTGTTTACTTCCTGGTAACTGTCCACTAATGACAGCGTCTCGCACACCAACCAACCTATCGCAGCGCAACACTTCCTGACGTCACTTCTTTCTCCACTCGCAGCCGTTCTTCCTATTCCTAACTCACTTCGCACTCTAGCATTCGTCCCATTCATACCCTGAAATAACCGAAGTTACTTCTCTGGTTGTCCGTCCACAGCCTCTGACTGTCCGTCCACAGTCTCTCGAAATTGTCGACCTCGGTTGGCAACTGTCTGTCCCCGTCCAGGCAGACAGATCGCCTCTGATAGGTTACAAGTACTCAAATCCACATGCAGCAACCCACGACCAGCGTCAGGTTGACATACACACACACATTCGCTCCCCCTATCTCGGTCCAGGTGATCGATGGTACCTCACGATCCCCTTCGGGTGGTCAACAAAATCTACCACGGATGTTTTCTACACCCAATCGCTTAGGCTTCTCATCACCTAAGACTTTCCCGGGCTGCGCGCGCTCACAGCCTGATCTCACAATCACTCAACATTCACACCAACTCCGCAAGACATCTCACACAAATCAACACCGCAATCTACAACACCGCATCCTATTCATACTCACTCCTGGAACTGCTGCTTCCTGCCGCACTGCTACTCGCCATCTATGGTCGTCCGCCAGGTCGTCTGCTGCCCACCGTCCGATGATTCAGCATCACTTAACATTTATGGGCCTCAAGGATCACTTATCCTAGTCTGAATCTCCCCTTGTTACCGGAAATAACCATCCGTTTCTGCTACCAACTGAGATGGCCGGATTCTTGTCTCTACCTAATTATCTACAAGAACCCACTCAGGTCGCCAGGATCTTTTTACTTGCCAAATAGCGTAGAGGGAAGAAACACGATTATCAGAACGTATTTACTGCAAATTAACATATTCATAAAAGATGACTCAAAGTCTAGGAATTTGACCTTTTATTATCAGCAAAAACATCTGAATATAAAGGCACCTCAATACAAGGCACAGAAGATAAATGGGAACTAACACAAATGCTACTCTACGAAGTATCCGCATTCGACTAAGAATAAAAAGAACTACTGCTTCTAAAAGCATCAGGTACAAAATTGCAATCGTGATATCGAATTTTAAAGTCATTAATTATAGCTTTTCTGTCCCTACTCTATTCTACAGTGACATCCCTACACAACATTCCCTTTCAGTTGAGAAAAGCATAAAAGGTGTCAGCAGTGAAACTTCCTAAGAAGTCTTTACTTAGTGAGAGCTCGATCTATGGTGCTCCTTCTAGCCTCCATCCTAAGTCTCCTCTGCCCAACCCACGAGGCACTGACCCTAATACAAAATCCCAAAACCTTTGCACACGCCCTTTAGCACACCCCTTCAGCTGGGTCTTCCTTCTTGTAAATTTCCATGTACTATTTCATCTTCCTTTGTTCATTAATTCGACCTTGGGTCCCAGGCTCCTTCCGTGCTAGGAGTTGCAATTTCACATTCCAATTCACTCCCTTCCAGTCTGGCCCTCGTATCTCAACTCCTACAGCAAAGACTTATTCTACTAACGAGCTAAATGTTCTTGCACCTGCAACAGAAACATGAAAACGGAAAAAATCCTTGCACCACGGAATTTTACATTTACTGCAATTTAACCTTTTCTAAAGTCTACCAACCTAATAAACATGGCTAAAATAAGGAACGAATAGGCCTTCTCTGCTACATATGCAGTTGGGCCTTGCAAATCAAACGTATTGCAATTACATTCTGAACATTAGTTCAACATAATCATCTTATACCTGCACATAAGCAACCTACATTCTAACTTCTTAACGTGACCTACATTTACTTAATACATCACATTATTGCAGAACTAGAACATTAAACGTAATACAAATACATTTCACAATAACTGATGGCCTGCATTTCTCTCAAGGCCTGATTAAATTTCTACATCTCTATGCCAATGAATATACTTTTATGACAATTCTAAACACTCTCGAATATATATACGGGTGCTGACTAACAGGGAATATGGTGCACCCCTACAAATCTTAACACCAATGACGCTCTCTCACTACCATTTGCAAAGCAAATCTGCCTTGTATTTTGAGTGCTGCCTATAATATTCTAAAGGCCTGTTGCAGTAAAAACAAAACATACTGCTCTCTATATACGAATGATCTTTGAGATAACTTATCACTTATGTGACGATTCAGTGTACTTTTGCATACAAAATGGCCCCTTATGCATTGCAATGCAATAGGTGCTGTCCCATTCATTCCTATGGGCCTCCAGGCCCATAGGAATGAATTGGAGATTGTATGAGCAATTTGCGAATTCTGAGAATCTGCCCGTTTGCGACCGGTTTTTGCTTTGATGCATGTGCCTGAATGCTTTTTAATGTATTAAAAGCATTGGCATTTACAATGCCAATAGCTCCAAAACTCGCAGTTGCGAGACCTATTGCATTGCAAATGCTTGTTTATTTAAGACCTCTGCTACAGAAGTTCCCATTCTAGATCCTCGTGCCCCATTTTTTACTACACTAACAGTGAATAATAATCTATTATTCACTATTAGTTTAATATAAAATTGGTTGAAAACAAAGGCGGAGCACGACTCCCATAAAGGCGAGCTTCCACTGTGTTTTCGGTACTCATTTTGCTACCTCTGAAGCCAGAAGTCGCACAAACAGTGCCAGGGGTAAGACAGGAGTCACAGCTGCGACCCCTGGCAATCCCTAAATGATGCCCATGCATGTGACCCTTTTACGAACATCATACAATGTGTCAGGTGACTCCATTCAGAATATCAAAATGTGCTGTGTTTTTGTGACCTCATTCAGAATTACACTGTGCTATGTCATTACCATTCCGAAGATCAGTTTCTGTTATATCATGTGACGTCATTCAGAATCCCTCATTCTGTGCTTAGTCATGCGATACCCCAGAATGTGCTGTGTCATGTGACCCCAGTCACTGTTTTTTAACCATAGATAGAAGTGTGTCACTCCTAAAAATACTGCCATAACTTTAACATCACCTGTGGAAACTGATTTCTCTGTGTTTCTTTCTCTATTTTTCAGGATGTCAGAAGCACCCTAAGCAGGTAAGGCTGGTTTATTATCCTCCTGTCAGTGTGTGAGGAGCAGGTCTCACTGCTGCAGTGTGAATGCCACTGCTGAGCTCACACAAAGTGTTAGGAAACTTTCAGACCCTCATAAAATCACTTCACATTCTAAAAAATACCTTTAAGTCCTCAGTCTCTCCTGAAAACTTAATTTCTCAGTAAACTCCCCTGTGTCATCAGGAAACCCTTACATTTTCATAAATCCCTGCGAGTTGTCAGAAGACTCCTGGGAGTCCTGAAATAATTGCAACAAAAATGAGCTGCTGTCCTCACAAAACCTGTTTGCATCTTTAAAGTTTAACTGAAGTCCTAAGAAAAGTAACCTGAACACACAGAAAACGCACGCACATTCTGGAAAGATCTCTTTACGTTTTACTCAAATCAGAGTTGTGCCTATACTAAGACATAATTTCCTAATTATACAAACACAAATGGTGACTCTGCTCACAACAACTGCAGATCCAATTCTCAGCACTATTGTCAGGGATGTTAGATCATACACATATATCTTCATGTGGGGTAGAGGTGCGACAATGTTACTACAGACACCCTGCCACCTAGGGTGTTCACCTGCTTAGGACAATGTCCTTGGCAAAAAATATAAAAAAATAATAAGTTCTAGAGCACACACAGAAAGGCATTTAATAAAGAAAGTAGTCCTAATGTGAAGTCCATCAAATTATTTGCCCTTTTTTGGGAAGTTATTTTATTCCATTTGTAGTTTCCACAATGTTCGGTTTATATATCAGCAGGAACGGCCAATATCTGGTCTATACGAGCACAAGCAGCTGACACGTGTTCGTCCATTGGGCTTTGTCAAGGCTGCCGAAAATATACATACATTGGAATGGAACATCATCTCTCATGAAATCTTTTACGTAAAATTCATATGTGTCAACCTCATGTAGCAGTGATGAGGCGTTGGGAAATAGTGACATGAAATTCTATATGCCGGTCTCAACGCACTGAGGATATTGTGTAAAAATGCATTGTAGCGTCAGCTCACCCAAAGCCATAAAAAGCGGTACCCATGATAGGTGATGATGACCGAAAGAAGAGAACCCATGGAGGCCACAGGGAATGCCGGTATATATTATAATACAAGTGAAAAACTAGATTTTGCATGCATTGTGCTCTCTAAGATACAAAGAAATATGTGCATTTGGTGTTCCTTTTTGCGTGCAAGGAAAGAATATATATTTGTAGTGAGATTTAATAAGAATATAGAATAGCTGAGCGCCCTGTAGTAAGGACAATGTCCAAAAGTAGTCCGTTAGATACAGAGAGGATATTGTCGGAATCTATTTAAAATATATATAAAACTGCATGTATATGCAACCATGCTGAGGAAAATATAGGATTGTGCAGAAAAGTACACCGTAAGGAGAGCAAAGTCTCCTGAGTAGTAAAAAGGGAAGTGCAAATAACAACATATAAAAGTAGACCAGTTTAGAATGAAAACTAGTCACCCAGGTGAGACGAGGGAAGTGATTCCATGTGTAGCGGAATACAATGAAAAGGGCCAATGAAGGAATAGTTGTCCTGTGAATTTCCGGATGGAGTATATCATTCCATTTCTAGGGCCTTGAAAAAGTCACTCTTGTCACTGCTTTAAGCAAGCAGATATTCCGGCCATTCAATAGGTTGTGTATGAGTATGTAGCATCCTGTCACGTCCGCAACCCGGCCACTCAGCTGAAACAAGAGCCCCGAGCCACCCATATGGATACCTCTCTGGCATAGGATGAATAAGTGGATGAGTAAATATGTCCCCTCCATTTTTTGTGGAGTTTCTGGGCTTCTGTCTCCAACATATGTGTCTCTCAGAGGAGAGCTAAATGAACTCTAATCCTTCTAAGATAGATGCGTGTTCTATACTGTTTCACGAAGGAGTTTAGACCCCTCACATTCCATGTGGCAAATTTAAAATTTCACCCATCTCGTAACATCCCACCCTCCCCTCGCTCTCTTCCTCCGCAGACACACCTCCCCACACCATTCCCAAACCCCCGCCACCCTCGGACACAACTGATGCTTCAACAACGATAATAACCTCAAACCATATGCGACTCCCATTATACCACCTGGGTAAACACCTTTCAACTTAGCTAGTGTACTCCCACACATAATGCTACTCCCACCCACCCAAAAACAGTCTCAATTGAACTACAGTGTGTGTACAATCCCTCTATTGGGTATAAACTGGTAGTTCGAGGCATATGAGCTGCAGATCACACACTGAGGATAAGATCGCCATCTGGTGTTGGGCTCGGATGATTGCAGGTTGTTGTTGTCTTCGGAAGAAGCCTTTGGTCACGAGGTTGGTGACTCCTCCCCTGGACAACAGTGCGCATGGGCATCCACTCCATTGTCAGATTGTTTTTTTCCGCCATTGGGTTCGGATGAACTTTTTTCCGCTCCAGCAGAAAACTTTTAGCAATCGATTTAACTCCTTAATCTTCATTCCATCGACGTCGAAATCAACTCGGACCGGTTCCGGAAGCGGCTGATGGACAGGACACCCTTCAAAAAATGCCCCCAGTGTGGAGCGAAGTTCCCCCACAGTGACCACCACGAGGTTTGTAACCTCTGCCTGTCGCCGGAACACAACGAGTCCACCTGCCCAGCTTGTGCCGCTTTCCGTTCGAAGAAGACCCTCCGGGACCGAAGAGCGCGACGCCATATTATGGCCAAACCAGCTCCAGAACCAGAGGACATCTTTGCTCAAGATGTTCCCGAAGATGACACCGAAGATCTCGAGATCGTGTCCGAGGCCGACGATTCCGATGACCTCATCACTCCAGGGCAGCGTGTGAGTACCACCCCCCCTGCCCCTGCCCCATCCAAAAAAGCATTGGTCAAGACTCCGCCAGCTGGGCCCAGTCGCGACCGAAAATCCTCTTCAGAAGCCCCGCACTCGGGCCCGGCTCCGAAGACATCTAAGCCTGTAGGTGGCTCGGGCTCGAGCAAACCTCATCTGATTGTGCCTTTAACACCCTCTGCACCGAAAAAACCACTATCGGCACCGAAACAGGCTTCAAGACCGAAATCTCCTTCGGCACCGAAACGTTCCTCGGCACCGAAGTCTCCACCGGCGCCGAAACGGTCTTCGACACCGATGCCTAAAAGTCCCTCGGCACCGAAACATACATCGGCACCGAAACATACATCGGCACCGAAAACTCCATCGGCTCCGAAAAATCCACCGGACCCGAAACATCCTTCGGCACCGAAAACATCATCGGCACCGAAAACTACGTCCACACCGAAAAAAGCTCATAAAGACCCGAAGCGGCCGTCGCCGCCACCACCTTCGGAGCCAGATGAACTTTTTCGACCAGATCCTACTCAAAAGCGGATCTACATCAATCCCGACACTGGACATGTGACTGCCGTCCCATATAAAAAGCGGAAGCTGGACATTACACCTCCTCCAGCTCCCATACGGAAAAAGGACTGTGCCACTTCACCACTTCGTCCTTCCTCTCCTGTATTACCTCCTGACCCGTCCCCCCCTCCTCCTCCTGCTTCTCCTTTACCTTTACCTTTACCATCTCCCTATCATTCACCTCCTCCACAGGATGATAATGATGACTTAGGGGGAGGGGCGGACCCTGATTTATTTAATGATCCTGTTGATCCAAACGACCCGTTTACATTTCCAGACACAGCACCAGTAGATGACTGGTCTTATCCAATGCCTGACATGCCTGACCCCACTACCTACCCCTCCAAGCCCTCCCCTCCTGATGACCATTTGGGGTTTGGCCAACTAATAAATAGGGCAGCAACATTCCATGGTGTCACTATGCACACGGACCCCCTTGAAGAGGATATTCTCCTCGATACCTTTGAGCAGTCACAAAAAACTGTTCATATACTTCCCATGATTAAAGGGGTTATAAAGCATGCCACTGAGGTCTTTAAAGACCCTGTTCGAGCGAGGGTTCTCAACCCCCGCATCGAAAAAAAGTACCGACCAGCCCCGCAGGACCCTGCATACATTAAAGCCCAGCTCCCTTTAGACTCCTTGGTCGTATCAAATGCCAGGAAGCTCGTTAACTCACAGACAACTGGAGAAACGCCCCCCCCCAGACAAGGAGTCTAAGCTTTTAGAGGCCTCAGGCAAACGAATCGCCGCACAGGCGGCGAACCACTGGCGTATTGCCAATACCCAGGCCCTGTTAGCCCGGTATGACAGGGCGCATTATGACCAACTTGAGGACCTTATGCAACACCTGCCTGATCCCTTTAAGTCCCAGGCCGCTGACCTCATTCAAGAAGGCAAGTTAATATCTAATGCCTCTATTAAATGCGCCTTAGATGCGGCAGACACTGCTTCTCGGGCGGTCAATACTAGCGTCTTACTCAGACGACATGCCTGGCTTTGTATTTCCGGTTTTAAACCTGAGGTTCAAACCGCAATTCTAGCTCAACCTTTCAACCAAGAGCAGTTATCTGGCCCTGCAGTGGACACTGCATTAGAAAAAATGAAAAAAGATAATGAAACTGCCAAGTCCATGGGAGCACTGCAGTCTCCTCAAAACCGGGGTTCCTTTCGTCGCTCCTTTTATAGAGGAGGCTCCAAAAACACATCAACTGAGACCACGTCCACCTTTAAAAATTCTGGACAAACATCCCCTAACAGAGGTTATTTCCGGGGAGGTTATAGGGGAAACAATAACAAAGGTCGAGTGCGGGGCAACAACAACAACACCCGCACCTCCCCAGCCACTAAAAAGTGACTTGCCACCACTCCCCCCAGACCATTCCACTCCGGTCGGGGGGTGACTCCAACAATTCCTACCTGTCTGGACTTCCATCACCACAGACAGATGGGTAAGACAAATTATCCAGTCTGGCTACTGCCTAGAACTCCTACAATCCCCCCCCCCCAAACACACCACCCAAACAACGTCCAATGTCCTCACATCATCTCTCTCTCCTCAAACAAGAAGTTCAATCCCTGTTACAAAAACATGCGATAGAACCAGTTCCCCTTCAACATCAGGGAACCGGGGTGTATTCTCTATACTTCCTCATTCCCAAAAAGGACAAAACATTACGGCCCATACTGGATCTCAGACTGCTAAACCAGTATATACATTCAGATCATTTTCATATGACTACCCTCCAACAAGTCCTCCCACTGTTAAAACAGGGAGACTTCCTTGCCACATTGGACCTCAAGGACGCGTACTTTCACATCCCTATGCATCCCGCTCACAGAAAATATCTACGATTTGTGGTAGATGGGCAACACTATCAATTCACAGTTCTCCCATTCGGAGTAACAACAGCACCCAGAGTGTTCACCAAGTGCTTAGCAGTCGTGGCAGCGCACCTCAGAAGACAACAGATCCATGTCTTCCCCTATCTGGATGATTGGCTCATAAAAGCCAATACTCACCAAAAATGCGTTCTCCACACTCATCGCACCATTCAAACTCTCCACGATTTGGGGTTCACGATCAACTACCCCAAATCCCATCTACAACCTTCCCACTTACATCAGTATCTAGGAGCAACCATAGATACATCCAAAGCCAATGCTTATCCCAGCACTGCCAGGATAGCCAGTATACAAAATCTCATCTCTCAATTTCAAACTCATCCATCTCTTCCAGCAAGAGTGTTCATGCAGCTCCTAGGCATGATGGCGTCCTGCATCTCCATAGTCCCACACGCACGACTTCAGATGCGTCCCTTACAGGAATGTCTAGCACAACAGTGGAACCAAGCTCACGGACAACTTACCGATCTGGTGTTGGTGGACAGTCGCTCGCTTCGCTCACTGAAATGGTGGAACACCATCAACCTGTCCAAAGGACGACCGTTCTTAGAGCCTCTTCCACAAGTTGTGCTAACTACCAACGCATCTCTCACAGGGTGGGGAGCCCACCTCCTTCACCATACCACTCAGGGCAGATGGACCAGTCAACAGAAACTGCTCCACATCAACCACCTGGAACTCTTAGCAGTGTTCCTAGCACTAAAATACTTTCAAGTTCACCTAAAGAACAAAACTGTCCTCATACGCACAGACAACATGACGACAATGTATTATATACAGAAACAGGGAGGGACACATTCTCTCCAACTGTCCCAACTGGCACAGCAAATCTGGAGATGGGCAATTCCCCAAAACATCTACCTATTAGCAGAACATCTCCCAGGGATCCACAATCAAGTGGCCGACCTCCTAAGTCGCCACACACAGCAGATCCACGAATGGGAACTACACCCCAAGGTTCTACTCCCCTTCTTCCAAAAGTGGGGCCAACCAGACATAGACCTGTTCGCCACTCCCAAAAACACAAAATGCCCAACCTTCGCCGCCAGGTTTCCACACCCACAGTCGAAGGGCAATGCCCTATGGATGAACTGGTCAGGCAGATTTGCGTACGCTTTTCCGCCTCTCCCACTAGTTCCATTTGTGGTACGCAAACTGAAACAACAGTCACTAACACTAATACTAGTGGCTCCCACTTGGGCACGTCAACCGTGGTTCACCACACTTCTGGAACTATCTTTAGTTCCACATCAAAGGCTACGCCTCTCCCCGGATCTATTAACCCAGAACCATGGAGAAATCAGACGCCCAGATCCTCAAACACTGAACCTAGCGATCTGGCTCCTGAGGTCTTAGAGTTCGGTTACCTCAATCTCCCTCCAGACTGTATGAATATCATAAAGGAAGCCAGACGCCCTACTACTAGAGCGTGTTATGCCGCTAAATGGAAACGATTTGCCATCTACTGCGCTAATAATGACATACATCCATTGGATGCTTCCATCCAAAACATCATTTGCTATCTACTACACTTGCAAAGATGCAATCTAGCGTATTCCTCTATACGTTTACACCTAGCAGCCTTAGCAGCCTACTTGCAAAATAGGCAACACCTGTCCCTCTTTAAGGTACCAGCCATCAAAGCGTTTATGGAAGGTCTGAAAATAATTCTTCCCCCAAGATTGCCACCTGCCCCAGTGTGGAATCTCAATGTGGTTCTAACAAGACTCATGGGTCCCCCATTTGAACCTATGCACAAATGTGAATTGCAATTCCTAACATGGAAGGTAGCTTTCCTTATCGCAATCACTTCCCTACGCAGAGTAAGTGAAATACAAGCCCTTACACTAGAGGAACCTTTCTTACAACTACACCGTAACAAAGTGGTTCTTAGGACAAACCCTAAATTCCTCCCAAAAGTGATTTCCCCTTTCCACCTTAACCAATCAGTAGAGCTACCAGTCTTTTTCCCAAACCCAGACTCCGTAGCTGAAAGGGCCCTACATACCTTAGATGTCAAAAGAGCCTTGCTTTATTACATCGACAGGACAAAACCTTTTCGAAAGACAAAACAACTCTTTGTTGCTTTCGCACCACCACATAAAGGCAATCCGATCTCCAAATCAGGTATAGCCCGGTGGATAGTTAAATGCATCCAAATATGCTACCTAAAGGCTAAACGTACACTTACAGTTCCCCCTAGGGCGCACTCCACGCGTAAAATAGGGGCTTCTATGGCCTTCTTAGGTAACATTCCCTTAGAAGACATTTGCAAGGCAGCCACGTGGTCTACCACGCATACCTTCACTAAACACTATTGTGTTGACGTGCAGGCCAAACAGGCCTCCGTGGGCCAGGCTGTCCTAAAAACTTTATTTCAAGCTGCTGCAACGGATACAGGCGACCACCGCTAACGGGAAGCACTGCTGTATAATCTATCCTCAGTGTGTGATCTGCAGCTCATATGCCTCGAACGGAATATGCTACTTACCAGTATGCATCTGTTCTTGGCATGTAGAGCTGCAGAGTCACACACGCCCGCCCGCCTCCCCGGGACCTGTATCTGTTCCAGCATCCGTCTTACTTGGACATTACACATGGACATCCTTTCTTTCATTCCTATACACTCCATCTTTTCCCATCATGGCGAAAAAACAATCTGACAATGGAGTGGATGCCCATGCGCACTGTTGTCCAGGGGAGGAGTCACCAACCTCGTGACCAAAGGCTTCTTCCGAAGACAACAACAACCTGCAATCATCCGAGCCCAACACCAGATGGCGATCTTATCCTCAGTGTGTGACTCTGCAGCTCTACATGCCAAGAACAGATGCATACTGGTAAGTAGCATATTCCTTATATCTTGGGGGCAGAAAACAGTCAGATCTCACCCCAGGGGGCGGCTCAATCAGCAGTTCCGCTCCCTAATACTCTGAGGTTCTCACACTGGTAATCAGGTAATCAGTCACACCACAGAAAAGTAGAAACGGGAGAAGGTATGGGACAAAAACAAGAAGTAAAGTATAATAGAGCAAGGGAAAAAGGGAGGGTTGGCAGCTTGGTGGGTGAAAGACCCGGGCCCTATATCAGTGCCACCACCTCATCTTATCACACCTCACTTAAAGTCTGTACAACAATGACCGAGTGTCCCAGGGGGAGCCTCAACAAACAGACTAATCAGTCCCGTCGTACTACTGGGTGGCATTCCCCCTCCAGCCCTCCTCATACCTGTCACGCCTGGGGCAAGTGCAACATCATTCTACAGCACCTTCAGTGTGGTCCATAAATATGTGTCCATATTCGACCATCTGCTCGCTCGGGTGTTCGTGAGTCCCCAACAGATCAAATTCTGTGCTTGAAGAAGCAGCAGAAGTAACTGCCTCAACTAAGGCCCCGGCTGCTTCTCACTCCTGTCATTGTTTTGCTAGGTCCAGAGTACCATCAGATTGCACCACCGTTCTCGCAGCAGATCTGGAACGGCGTCTACGTTGGCTTTGTCTCCTTGGAGTAGCCGAGGGGCCTTCTTTCTGCCACAGTGAATCCCGAGCCCGTCCCGTTGATGTCGAAGGCTGACATTCAGCACTATGGACCTCCAGCCAGCCCCAAGGCATTATGATAAAATGAGAACGTCCATCCCGCCGCACCTTCAGTTTGGCAGGATAAGGCAACATATACTTCAAGCTAATCATTCTTAGCTTTTGTTTGACACTAAAGGACTACCATTGCAATTGGACAGCTCTCGTATAGTCTGGGAATATTCGTATACTGCTATTTACAAATATCGGGTCTCCATGGCTCCGAACCCCTCATAGTAGTTTATTCCCTTCTCTGTAGTTAAGAAATTTCCCTATTATGCTTCGGGGTCTAGCTCCTGGTTGCGGCGGTGGGACCAATGACTTGTGGGCCCTTTCCACCACAAAAAATAGTGTCACGTTTGTGAGTGCCGTCTTGATCTAGTCTTCCATGAAGGTCTCTGGAACGTCACCCTCGGCGCCCTCGGGGAATCCCATAAATCATAGGTTCCATCTGCGGGACCAGCCCTCCACATATTCCATCCGTGCCTCCAATCGACTCAAGCAGACCGCCCTGCCGGCCACCGTCACCTTCAATGTGGAGATCTCCCCCCGCACTTCCGTGACCTGTGTCTCCGTTTCCACTAATCGCTCCGCTACCATGCGAAGATCGGTGAGGAGGAGGTTCATGTCTATGGCCATGGCTTCGGTTTTGGCCTGAGGCTTCAATTGCTGCCAGAATCTGGGCCCCTGAGGGCTCCATTGCAGGTTGTGTCGCCTCTTCAAGAGACTGTGATGTGGTGGTACCCGCTCCCTGTACCGTGAACTGGTCAATCTTTGTCTGCTTGCCGACCCAGCGCAGTTTGTCCTTACCCATGCTACCTTGAGGACCTGCAACTTTCTCTCCCTCAATATCGCCAGGATTTCGGGCGAAAGCGCTGCAGTTGTGGTCGCTCCCCACACCTTGTGTGTCTAGAATGAATGCCACCAGTGGTGTCAGTCCAATTCTGCACAGGTAAGCTGTGTGAGGGACTCCAGGAGTAGCAGCGGGGTGCAGCAGCACAGAGGATACAGAGTTCCCACCTCCTGGTGTCACCTACAGTTCTGATTCAAATCCAGGGTCCGGTGTTCAGATGCCTGAGCAGGGATCACACCAGGCAGTCATGTGACTATGGAGGCCATGCTCTTTGTTCAGAGCTAGTTACCAGCGAAAATCCTACAGGAGGAGAATGTCAGGATCAATGGCAGGTTGCAAGTCACACAGCCCACTCACCAGTCAATGGGACCGGCCACCAAGAGTGTGGGTTCACATCCAGTCCAGTTCACCTCCACGCTGCCAAGGCTGACTGCTAGTCTCCTCTCGCTCCTCTGCACAACCCTCAATCCCAGGGTGGGGCGAATAAACAACTGCTGGCAGCCTCTCGCTTGTGTGTGCAGCCACATTTATTATACCCTCTAGGCATACCCCTGCACAGCACCTGGGGTGGGGGGGGAGTCCACAGAAAAGCTCCACCTCAAGCACCATGAGTCCACCAGGGCCACCACTGGATCCGTCCCCAGCATCCTACTGAGGGCCCCTTGCATCAACCAGGGTGCACTGTTGTTGCGGCTCATCTCCACCACGGCATGTAGGAGTGCCTGCAATGTCCAGGGGATCAGCGGTCACAGTCTCTCTCGCACTGGGTCACAGGAGGGGCGTAAATCAATGCAGCCACCATGTTGGGGGGTCTCTCCGTGGCGAGGCAGTCATCAAGAGCGGAGGCGTGCCGGGGCTCCGTTACAGGATGCAGGTTCTGTCAGCAGGCCGGCCCCACCACTATCGGGGTATCAGCCATCCCACTTTACCACCCACACTCCGTTCACCTCCTTGTGGCAGCTCCCCAGGTCCTCCCCACAGCTTTGGCAGGCAAGGTGGTCTCCAGCAGAGAGGTGGTGACTTGTAGGCCTCTCCTCGGTTTCTGCATCAGCGCGTTGCAGACAGCTCCGGGGTGTCACTATTTCCATGCCCCCTGGCGCCGCCCTATCCGGAGATCAGTTTCAAGATTTTCAGAGTCGAGGGGGCGGCAGGAGGATGTAGTATGCCTGTGTCTGGGCTGGAGCTCTCTTTCAGTGCTGCCTCCCGGCCATCTTGTTGGCCACGCCCCCCAATCTTATCTATCATTAATAAAATGAATGGCCATGCTGATCCTATGGATCCACCATAGGCTAAATGAACAGCTAGATCCTATGGATGCCGGAGCCAAAGATGAAAAGAAGAATCCTAAGAAGTAACAGTGCCTAGAGGTTACAGCGTACAGTGACATGACTTCTCCTCTCTGCAGAGGTAGTATGCGGCACTAATCATCTACTGAGGCCGACTTGCGCTCCAAGTCCAGTCTACTGACATCTCTTACAGATCCGAGCCATTCTGATACCTTTGGTGGGTCGGGAGTAATCGATTTCTTACAGATTTCCGTTCTTGCTAGCAATATCAGAAAAAATATCAGTGAGGCCTGATCCAAGTTTAACTCGTCCCAGTACGGGCACAAGTCCATCCCAAATCGGATCAGGCAGGGTGTTACCTTAACTTCGCAGCCATTAATTTCTTAAAACGCCTGACTTACATACCACCAGAAGAAGGCAAATAATGGGCAGTCCACGAACATGCGTATATCATCCACCTCTGTGTCACCGCACTTCTAATATTTTGATGGTTCCTATTGATCTTAGCCAACTTCGTTGGTGACCAGTTAGGTCTATGGAGAGTAAACAAATGATTATTTTTAAGTGGTACTGGTTGGGTCAGAGTGTATAACAGATTTAAAGATACTCGCTATAATTGCTCTTTAGCCAGCGCCAGAAGATCCTTTTCCCAGCGCAGGTATGGGACTCCCATTTTCACATCTGTTACGGAAATGAATACCCAATGCCACTGGGAAACCCCTTTTTTAGGTTGTTACTCAGCCCTCACCCACTCAAGACCATCAAACTGCACCGAACCGCTCACCTCTGACTACGCTTGGGATGACCACTAACAACAACAAAGCTGCAGGCAGTTACATTTTGAAAGCCCCCCTTCAAAAGTTTAGAGAGCGCTTGTCATGTCACTCCAGGTGGAAAGGTTGCCATGCTGGAGAGGGTAACTAAGTTTATCTTTAAGTCACTTGGGGGTTCCAGGAGAGCCCCAAATTGGTGCCAGGTCCGCATTGTAATCTATCCCGAGAATTCTCCTAAAGGATTCCCACACCCTCAGGATTGTTAAGAGTACCATTAACCTACCTTGTTTAAAAACTTTGGGTCCCCAAACTTAAACAAAAAACGTTTTCAGGCTTAAATGCTTCAACATAGCTCTACACAATTGACCCATGTGAGAATGATCTAGCTCTCCAGCCAAGAACCAGGAATTCTTGAACTGGAAAGAATAATAATAGGCTTGAAAACCCGGAAGAGCGAGCCCCCCTTGCTTCAGTCTCATCCAGACCTTTTTTCATGAGATCCTGGCTCCCCTGGATGCCCATATAAAGCTGCCGACCCTCCCTTGCTTCAGTCTCCTCCGGGGCTTCTTTCATGAGATCTTGGCTCCCCCGGATGCCCATATGAAGCTGCTGGCCCTCCCTTGCTTCAGTCTCCTCCTTCTTTCATGAGATCCTGGTTCCCCTGGATGCCCATATAAAGCTACTGACCCTTCCTTGCTTTAGTCTCCTTCTTCCATTAGATCCTGGCTCCCCTGAATGCCCATATAAAGCTGCTGACCCTTCCTTGATTCAGTCTCGTCCGGAGCTTCTTTCATGAGATCCTGTCTCCCCTGGACGCCCATATAAAGCTGCCGACCCTCCCCGGCTACAGTCTCCTCCTTCTTTCATGAGATCCTGGCTCCCCTGGACGCCCATATAAAGCTGCCGACCCTCCCTTCCTTCAGTCTCCTCTGGGGCTTCTTTCATGAGATCCTGGCTCCCCTGGATGCCCATATAAAGCTGCTGACCCTCCCTTGCTTCAGTCACCTCCTTCTTTGATGAGATCCTGGCTCCCCTGAATGCCCATATAAAGCTGCCGACCCTCCCTTACTGCAGTCTCCTCCGGAGGTTCTTTCATGAGATCCTGGCTACCCCCAGATGCCCATATAAAGCTGCCGACCCTCCCTTGCTTCAGTCTCCTCCGGGGCTTCTTTCATGAGATCCTGGCTCACCTGGATACCGATATAAAGCTGCTGACCCTCCCTTGCTTCAGTCTCCCCCTTCTTTCATGAGATCCTGGTTCCCCTGGAGGCCCATATAAAGCTGCTGACCCTCCCTTGCTTCAGTCTCCCCCTTCTTTCATGAGATCCTTGTTCCCCTGGATGCCCATATAAAGCTGCTGACCCTCCCTTGCTTCAGTCTCCTCCTTCTTTCGTGCCATCCTGGCTCCCCTGGATGCCCATATAAAGCTTCCAACCCTCCCTTGCTTTAGTCTCCTCCGGGGCTTCTTTCATGAGATCCTGGCTCCCCTGGATGCCCATATAAAGCTGCTGACCCTCCCTTGCTTCAGTCTACTCCTTCCATGAGATCCTGGTTCCCCTGGATGCCCATATAAAGCTGCTGACCCTCCCTTGCTTCAGTCTACTCCTTCCATGAGATCCTGGCTCCCCTGGATGCCCATATAAGGCTGCCGACCCTCCCTTGCTTCAGTCTCTTCCGGGGCTTCTTTCATAAGATCCTGGCTCCCCTCGATGCCCATATAAAGCTGCCGACCCTCCCTTGCTTCAGTCTCCTCCTTCTTTCATGAGATCCAGGCTCCCCTGGATGCCCATATAAAGCTGCTGACCCTCCCTTGCTTCAGTGTCCTCCGGAGCTTCTTTCATGAGATCCTGGCTCCCCTCGATGCCCATATGAAGCTGCTGACCCTCCCTTGCTTCAGTCTCCTCCTTCTTTCATGAGATCCTTGCTTTCCTGGATGCCCATATAAAGCTGCTGACCCTCCCTTGCTTCAGTCTCACCCTTCTTTCATGAGATCCTTGTTCCCCTGGATGCCCATATAAAGCTGCTCACCCTCCCTTGCTTCAGTCTCCTCCGGAGCTCCTTTCATGAGATCCTGGCTCCCCTGGATGCCCATTTAAAGCTGATGACCCTCCCTTGCTTCAGTCTCCTCCTTCTTTCGTGCCATCCTGGCTCCCCTGGATGCCCATATAAAGCTGCCAACCCTCCCTTGCTTTAGTCTCCTCCGGGGCTTCTTTCATGAGATCCTGGCTCCCCTGGATGCCCATATAAAGCTGCCGACACTCCCTTGCTTCTGTTTCCTCTGGAGCTTCTTTCATGAGATCCTGGCTCCCCTGGATGCCCATATAAAGCTGCTGACCCTCCCTTGCTTCAGTCTCCTCCGGTGCTTCTTTCATGAGATCCTGGCACCCCTCGATGCCCATATAAAGCTTCCGACCCTCCCTTGCAATTTCTGCAAAAGCTTTTTGGGAAAAGGAAGTGATTCAGTGTTAAACAAGACGATCACCTTCGGAAGAACCAGCTTCCTAATGGTGTTCACCCTCCATTGATACCGAGGGGCAGATTTTCCCTCCATCTTGTAAGGAGAGCATCTATATCACGGTGTTGCTTGAACATGAAATACCTTTGAAAAACCTTTGGCAAAACAGGAACAGTTTGTTTAATTAAACATAGCGGCCGGGAGAACAATTACAGGCACAGGGTCTGAGGAATGTCTCAAATTACAATCAATCTGTAGCGCTCTTATATACAATTCATTATAGGCAATAAAATGTTTCTGGAGATCCTTGTAGGGAGAGGAATGTAAATTGCTCCCTCTAGATTCATAAATTAATTTTAATTGATAATCCAGGTGGGCCTCGACCTTGCAAGGACAAAATGCGGCCAGTGGTTAAAGTGTCCAGATGTCTGGCACGGGGAGCACGTGATCACTGTGTGTTCTGTGATGTGATTTTCTCTATGTTCCCAACTTATGTAGCATCTGACTTTATGGTGTTTTTGGAGCGCGCGTATCCCCTCCAGCCATGCGTGCTATATTGGGGCCAATCTCCCTTAACAATTGTAGTGTCTCTTCACTAATCTGTGGGATTGATCTCGGATTTCCCGTCCATGCATTTGTCTGCAGCCTACGTGCCACCCCACCTTTGGCCTGTCAATCAGTAACCTTGGGCCTAGGTCTCAGTGCTTGCCAGACTACGTATTTGCGAGTCGAGGTTGATGCGGCGTTCACATCAGGTGAATTTGTTAATAAGGACGCGATTTTGTTCACATAAATAAATGTATAATTTGTCATATCAGCATCGATTTTTTTTTTTCTTAATTAATTAGTTAAGTTTACATCCAGTATTTCCTCCAAACTCTGAGTTACGATGATCCCATGATTCCTAATCTGGTTTCTGGTTTGAAGCCCTACCTTCTCTTTAGCCCATGTCATAATCTCTGTCTCCCCTTATTGATTAGATACCCTGACAGACTTCCAAAATCTCTGGCATGCGTCTCAAGCTGTGGAAGAGAGAGCTCTGGCTTCGATGCATACAGAACTATGTCATCAGCACACAGTGCTAGTCTGGTTGGTAACCCTGCAGCTTCAAAGGGAAGAATGGTCTAATCCTGTCGAATCATCTGGGAAAAGGGCTCAATATATACACAGAACAGAATTGGCGACACAGGACACTGCTGTCTAGTTCCCCTGGATATCTGAAACGAAGCTGTAAGTTCGCCATCCAAAATCTTAGCTGCTGGCACCTTATATAGCATTTGCACAACTTCAGTAACATTGCTGCTGAAACCATAATCCTGCAATACCTCCCAAAGATAGACCCAATTAACCCTATCAAATGCTTTAGCAGCATCAATTCT
Organism: Triturus cristatus; assembly: GCF_964204655.1. Classification (NCBI taxonomy): domain Eukaryota; kingdom Metazoa; phylum Chordata; class Amphibia; order Caudata; family Salamandridae; genus Triturus; species Triturus cristatus. The sequence goes on from NC_140579.1 coordinate 57,057,803, forward strand.
TGCGATTGTTAACAGGAGATTAGAGGCCTTGGCCATATCATTCGCACCGATGTCATTGGGTTAATTCATACAACTTCCATCCAGGCACAAACCCCTTATGATCGAAATGGATCAACTTTTGAAGGACAATTGGAAACCTCTTAGCCAAGATTCCTGTAATCATTTTGTAATCACAGTTCAACTAACATATACATCTGTAGGGATCCACTAACCTAGCGTCTTTACCCGGTTTAAGGATTAGAACTACAGGTGCCTCATATTAGGAAGGTGGAATTTAACAGCCTTCCGGAGACATCTCCTTAAAATAAGATGCCCAGAAAGAGGATTCAGATGGGATCCCGTCTGGGCCTGCTGCTTTCCCTTTACTGAGCCTCCTAACCTGTTCCCTTATCTCTCCCTCTGTGATCCCGTCTGGGCCTGCTGCTTTCCCTTTACTGAGCCTCCTAACCTGTTCGCTTATCTCTCCCTCTGTGATCCCGCCTGGGCCTGCTGCTTTCCCTTTACTGAGCCTCCTAACCTGTCCCTTATCTCTCCCTCTGTGATCCCGTCTGACTCTGCTGCTTTCCCTTTACTGAGCCTCCTAACCTGTTCCCTTATCTCTCCCTCTGTGATCCCGTCTGGGCCTGCTGCTCACCCTTTACTGAGCCTACTTACCTGTTCCCTTATCTCTCGCTCTGTGATCCCCTCTGGGCCTGCTGCTTTCCCCTTACGGAGCCTCCTAACCTGTTCCCTTATCTCTACCTCTGTGAGCCAGTCTGGGCCTGCTGCTTCCCCTTTATGGTGCCTCCTAACCTGTTCCCTTATCTCTCCCGCTGTGATCCCGTCTGCGCCTGCTGCTTTCCCTTTACTGAGCCTCCTAACCTGTTCCCTTATCTCTCCCACTGTGATCCCCTCTGGGCCTGCTGCTTTCACTTTATGGTGCCTCCTAGTTCCCTTATCTCTCCCTCTGTGATCCCGCCTGGGCATGTTGCTTTCCCTTTACTGAGCCTCCTAACCTGTTCCCTTATCTCTCCCTCTGTGATCCCTCCTGTGCCTCCTGCTGCTTCCCTTTACTGAACTTTCTAACCTGTTCCCTTATCTCTCCCTCTGTGATCCTTCCCCTACGGCCTAAAATCTGCTGTTCTGTAAGATGTGGGAGTTTTTGTTTTGTAACCAGTTTTTCATTACTATGCGGTCTGGGTTCATATCTTCCTTATATATCCCACTAAGGCTCTTCAATATCTTCGTTGTAGAGAATGTTGACAAGGTTTACACTGGCAGGAATTGGGTGTGACAATGTTGTGTTGTGGGTGCTGTCGGGAATTCATGTGGACCTCAGGTAAGAAGGTATTTATTAAGTATATACACGAGACCCGACCAGGAGCAGATGTAACCTGTTACTCAACCGCCCCCCCTCACTCAGCCAACGGCCGCTCCTAGAAGACCCATGCTGAAGCACTCCATAGCATCATATAAAACACGCTGGTCTCACTGAGCCATCTGCCTTAGAACACCCACATCCTGTCATAAGATGTTAAAGGTACTTTTGGATATCGTTAGAGCTTTGACTGTTGTGTATGAACAGTAACTCACACTGAGCTCTAGTCCGCAGGCGCTGCTCTTAATACTGAATCTTATTTCAAATACAGGTCTTGTGTGATGTTCATCCTTTGTTCCTGTAGCTGTCATTGCTCTTTAATACAAAGATGATGTGTGTGTTATTACAGGTGTAATAATGTGAAGATTCAGATCCCAGAGGTGGTGAAGAGTTATAAAGGTAAATACCATTGCGATGATTAGCTCTGAATATTACTGTTCATGAAAATTATATGGTATGATATGGTGTGCTGTGGTATGCTATGGTAAGGTGTGGTATGGTATGCTATGGTAAGGTGAGGTGTGCTATGGTATGGTTTGGTATGCTATGGTAAGGTGTCGTGTGCTATGGTAAGGTGTCGTGTGCTATGGTATGGTGTGGTGTGCTATGGTATGGTGTGGTAGAATGTATGACGTTACAACGCTTACATTTACAACGCATGCCTTTACAACCCAGTTTTTACATCGCAAGATCCTTTACAACGCGTTCTTTTACATTACATGCCATTACATCGCATTTTCAGAAACTACCTTTACAACGCATAACATTACTTTGCATTATACCTTTACAACCCATACCATTACAATGCACACCATTACAACGCATACCATTACATCACATTTAAGGTAAGTGTTGGATAGTATAGGGGTAATAATTACTATTCTAACTCCAGTGAGTGCAACAGTTGGGTAAGTGTTGGATAGTGTAAGGGTACTATGCGTTGTAATGGTATGCATTGTAATGACTTGCGTTGTAATGCCTGCGTTGTAATGACATGGGATGTAAAGGATGTTGCGATGTAATGACTGCCATGTAAAGGTAGTGCGATGTAATGACTGCGTTGTAAAGGAGGTTTCCCAGTGTGGTATGGTATACTATGGTATGGTGGGCTTTGGTATGGTGTGGTGTGGTATGCTATGGTATGGTGGGCTTTGGTATGGTGTGGTGTGGTATGCTATGGTATGGTGGGCTTTGGTATGGTGTGGTGTGGTATGCTATGGTATGGTGGGCTTTGGTATGGTGTGGTGTGGTATGCTATGGTATGGTGTAGTGTGCTACGAAATGGTATGGTATGTATGGTATGTTATGTTATGGGATGTTATGGTGGGATGGGGTTGGATCGGATGGGATGGTATGGACTGGTACGGTATGGAATGTTATGATGGTATGTAATGTGTGGTGTACTATAGAGGGAGATCATGGTATAATATGGGATGGTTTGGTATGGTGGTAATGGATGGAATGGGATGGCGGTATGGTATGGTATGGTATTGTATGACATTTAGTGGTAACGTGCACTCACGTCAGGGTACAGTTACTTGATTTGTCTCTAAACTTTGTCTTTTCTAGATTTCTACTTATCTCCATTCTGTATACGTGCTGCTGCATTTCCTTTCTTTAAATCATTCTTCCCCTTGGACATTCATGCTAAGTTTATCGGAAATTCAGTTGCAGTAATTTCACACCTCACATTTATTTATTTATTTATGGGGTTTATATAGCGCCTGAATCACCCCCAAAGGGGTATCTCTGCGCTTCGGACCTTGCTGCTGGACAGGCTGACGAGCATTATCAGAACAGAGCAGTCTTAAGAAGCTTTCTAAATCGGAGATAGTCAGGACATCGTCTCAGGTAAATGGGGAGCTGGTTCCAATAAAGGGGAGCGAGGTAAGAAAAGGATTTCCCACCTAACCTTGATTTCCTGATCCGTGGGACCAAGAGAAGCAATTTGGTTCCTGACCGGAGGGTCCTAGAAGGGACATAATGATTAAGTTTCTCGGCGATGTAGAGGGGCCATTGTTAAACAAGGCCTTGTGGACGGTGCAGCAGTATTGAATTTAACCCGCTTGCGCACTGGATGCCAATGAAGCTGTTGAAGGAGAGGAAGGGAGGCAGTTTTCGGGGGGGCATTCGAGACAAGGCGCGCTGCGGTGTTCTAAACCACCTGCAATCTGCTCAGTGAGCACTCATTGGCCGAGACCAGGAAAGCGTTGCAGTAGTCTAAGCGGCTTACTACCATTGTCTGAATGAGGGTTTTGCGAGTGGAATCTCGGAGGAAAAGAAAAACTTGCCGTAACAAACCCAGCACGTATAAGCGGCATGCTCCTTCATGGTCAAAGCCCGGTCTAGGCGAATGCCCAGGTTTTTAACAAGGGCCTTAGGGGTAAGGGGGTGCCAAGGGCTACTGGCCACCAGTCTGGTGTCCACAGCAAAGATATCTCTCTGCAAAGCATAATCTCCGTCTTCCCTGAACAAAGGGGGTGGATTTATTAAATGAGAAGAGGAGCTGAGTGTCGTCAGCAATGCGTATGAAATCGGCGTACAGCCACAGGTCCTGAGGAGATCGGCGAAGGGAGCAACATAGATGTTGAATAAGGTGGGGCTTAAACATGAGCCCTGGGGAACTTCCTTGGTCAGTTCCATCGTCTTTGACCGAAAAGGGCCTAAATTGATGGTCTGAGAACGGGAGGACAGAGAAGCTCGTCATCCACTAAAGAGCAGGTTGAGTCCAATCTCCTGAGCAAGATCTGGTGGGCGACAGTGTCGAACGATGATACTGTTATGATACTGCTAGGCTTGATAACTGCGAGTAACTCAGTTACTGCAGTATTCTGGGACTATTGAATGGAAAATGACCTCAGAATTTGGTATTTACCACATAACACATTGGGGTATATTCTCAAGAACGTGTAATAACAATCGCAAATTTAGCTTAACGCAACTTTGCATATCGCAGTCTATCGCGAGAAAACAACACCGTCTTAACGTTCAATTTCCAACACAGCGGCACCATGCGATAGCAGCATGATAACGTGCCAAATGACAGCGTAAAAACCAATGCGACAAACAAAAAATACGAAATATAAACGGTCAAAAATTTGCGATGCCACAAAGCGCGATACCAAAATTAGCGAAAACCAGCGACAGGCCTGCAATTCCAATGCGTCATGCGGGAAAATGCACTATAAAAGCAAAAAAAAAAACACCAAAACCTATTCAAACTGCGTAGCACCATGGATGCACTCGGACCGAGTGCAGAGGACAAGCGGAACCCCACAAGCCCCACGGAGGACCAGCCATCAACCCTGTGTTCGGGGAAGGGCAAGGAGAAGGAGAAGAGGCGGAGGAAGACTGGGTTCAGGATCATCCTCAAGGAGGTGATAGAACACCATCAACAACTGTTCGTCACCTCCACTGCGGCACTGCCAACCCATACGGAAATAAGGCAGTCCATCGTCACCAACGTCAATGCAGTCGGAGTGTCGAGGAGGTCAATAGAGGAGTTCAAGAGGCGCTGGCATGAAGTGCACAGCCAAACCAAGGAGAAGCTTGCCGCCAACAGGAAGGCAGCAAGGGCGACTGGAGGTGGGCCTCCTGCGCCACAGGAGGAGGAGCTGGATGAGCTGGACCAAATGGTGGCCACAGTCATCAGTGTGGAGACGGTAGCAGGAGTTGGGGGGCCTGGACACAGCTCAAAATGACCTGACCCAACCGCAACAGAGTGAGTAACCACCAGGGACTGGGGACGGGAGGAGATGGGCACAATGACACACATGCACAATTATGTGTAGCACACTGCACACCCACAATGACTGTGGAACATGTCCCTGATACCCTTGGCACACTGCAGCACACATAGGAACACCAAGTAGGCCCCCGTCCACTATGTGCACATATTGGCCTCCTCCAAATAACCAACGACACAACCCAGCCATGCACATGTGATGAATACAGAAAAGCAGTGGCTTTGTGAGCCACACTGACTATGCAAATGACACTGCATGACCAATAGCATGGCTGCAGCCAATATACATGACATGGTGCACGATTTGGCATGGAGGTGGCCCAGTGCGGATCACATCCGTAAAGAAGCAGGTCAAACTCTGACTTATCTACGTGCAACCACAACCCATACCGTCCAATATACGCAGCAGACGAACAATGCACAAGGCCAAAAAATCTTTCCAAGAGCACATATGACCCAAGTCGCAAACATTTCCGTCCCCGAAAAGCACACAATTCAAAGGCACACCGCCTCAAAGGGATAAGGGTACACAAAATCAGATCTGCATGTGAAACTCCTCCACAATGCAGCACACACACATAGCAATCACAGAACATCAGCAATGACGGCAATGTGGTTTAAAGTGCAACACCTACACCACAGGACAGAGGACACAACAGGTTCCGCTTGTGCGTAGAAACTGGCCACTCACATCTGGCATTGACTGATCTTGTGAGATGATAATGTACTACCACACATCCGTCATGTAGTCGAAAATCCCACTGTCTGCCATCAAATAGCCAGCTCCACCAAAACAGTCACAATGTGCATTGTCATGCAGTCTGTATGTAAACATCTGCAATGCGTCAACATACAGGGGAAACTCAGTTAACCTGCATCACCCCTTAACATTGCAGAGAGACAATCAACACTTACTGCAGAGCAGACCACAAATCCCATCATTGATGATGTAGAGGACAGCCTGCACATATGTTAAGACACACTCCATCGTATAATGGACAGCCTCCGCAGCCCACCCCCAGGAGCAGGGCAGGCCAGCTGCCTCGAGGTGACCCCCCACCCCCCCCCCCACACTCCACACAGCAGGAAACACACACCACCACGGCTGTCTCCCAGGACCCCCACAAACAATACATGAAATTTCAACGCCGTGTGTTGCCAGGTGGAGTTGGCGGATCAGCTGCGGGTGGGTTTCGAGCTTGTAGCAGCCAAACTCGAGGCCATACGTGGGTGTCTGAGTCCCATCAGGGACCACGTACAGTCCCTTACGGACACCCCCTGTCCGCACCATGCTCACCAACAATCCTTTGCTGACCTCGCTGGGGCCATTACTCGGATACAGGAACTGTGCAGTCAGACAGGCACCAGCGATGACAGCACAGAGTTGGCACAGATGCGGAGGACAATGGAGACCATGGAGCAGATGCAGGCTGGAAGTATGGCTGCCACGGCTGAACACCAGCGAGATGTAGCTGGGATCTTCCATGCCCTGCAGTTCATCATCTTGCCATTGCTGTCACTGAGCCAGTCCCAGATAACTGCAGCGGGAACTTTGACACACACATCTCCGACCCCTGATGTGCCAGTGGCACACAGTGATGCAGCCCCATCACCTTCACACCCTATTGTGTCAGTGGCACCCAGTGATGCAGCCCCATCACCTTCGCACCCTGATGTGTCAGTAGCACCCAGTTATGAAGCCATTTCACCGCCACACACACCGGACACAGAAGAAGTATCAGAGGAGTAAGATGTGGATGGTAATTACTGTGTGAGGAAGGAGGTAGTAGCATCTATCACCGCCAGATGGCCTGTTCCTGCCTGGTTCAGCCCTATGCATCATGCCCTGGGACAACACCTCCCACTGTCCCCCGGAATACTCTGGGACATACACCCGGACCCCGAAATGGACTGCCACATCTTCACTGCTTGACAATTACACAGCAATCCTGTTGCGGACTGCACTCTCCCTCTTCCCAATCACTGTGCAATCCCCAAAGGACTCTGGTCGGCCCACCACTAGGCTTCCATGTTATGTGGGCTTGAATGACCATGTACGGCTCCAGCTCCGTCAATCACCTGAATGTGAATAAAACATTCTAAATCACACAGATGTGTCTTCACTATGTACACACACGCATGGAAGTATGGCTGGATGTAGGGACAATGTTTGCACATGAAGGTACACCCTGGTAACTGACATCTATGCGCATGTCTATCCCTGAGACACCTGGCCAATTGGATGACTGTGAGGTGAGTACTAGCTGTGTCCCCATTGCACATTAACAGCAATCTCACAACCCCCAAACGTAGGCACGCGTCCATGTATTGAATAGGGCTGTATGTAGGAATGACTAAATCGGTAGCAGGCCAGGAGTGGTGTCCTACATCGCATGACAACAGAACTTCATGTCACATACCTACTCACACACATCTGTGTGGACACATTCTGTTATGATTTATGACATTGCTCCATATGGTCAGAGGTTGGTCACCATACTCACATTGCTGAAGTCACGTAAGTGCACAGGTCTGCCAGCAACTATCCCAAACACAATGTCTGGCTCACAGAGGTGGAGCTGCCAAAAGTGACCCACCACCAATGTACATGCGTCAGTCAGACCCTCCCTGCATAGGGACGATGCTCATTGTGGCACACGAGTGGTCAATCTAATCTACACTCCTCACAGTTAGACACCAGTGAAGTTGCGTAGACTATATTGGCATGTGCGTCTCAGTATGGACAAGGTAACGGCCACAATAGGCAGGGACATGCTTAAGACACTTGCACGCAGCATGGGAACCTTTCGAGGTGCAGGAAATGGGGAGGCAGATCTGAACACCAATCATTACGGATGGCAACGGTCTCAGCCCACCTTGCCTTGCTGGACGAGTGATGTGTTGTTTGGCGTCTGCCCCGTTTGAGGGGGCACGACATACAGCCCATGGGGTCTGCATAGTGCTCTGCCACCGGACTGCGCCGACTGTCTGCTCTGCTGCCAGTGATCAGGTGAAAGGGTCCGACAAGGTCACATGTCGTGCTACATTGCCATGTGTGTGCTCTCCCCCCAACAGTGTGTCCAAATTGGTAACGTTGTCAAATGACGCTGTGCTGCTCCGACCATGGAACTGCATCACCTTGCACAAGGTGTGTGTACACAAGCGTAGTTCCACGCACATGCATTCAGAGTCCAGACGAAGGCTGACATGTTTTGGGATCTGTGCTCTGGGTGACAATCCGATGTGGCTGCAGGAACGTAGTTACGCGTCCATGAATGCCAGCGCAGCCTCATGTGCAATGTGTTCCAATAGTACGTCGTTGTCGGGTTCAAGGAACACCAGGGTGAGCCAATCCATTAATTGGTCTGAGCAGATGTGCTCAGTCCACGCCGTTTCCCCAATCCGCAACACAGCCCAATAGGGGAGCGCCACGATGTGGTCACTGCACACGCGGAGTTGTGCAATCTCCCATGCGCAACTGCCAGTACATACGCCAAAGATCAGTGCATCCCATGCACGGCTATCCTGGTGACACTCCTGTTTGTGGGCCAACAGGGGGCGCACTGTCAGGTCACAATCCAATTCAGCTACTGTTGCGTTGGATAGGCAGACCTCGATGGGCCACTCGAATGTGCATGATCGACAGTGGAACCAGAGCTGGACGCAGGTGATGTAGGCAAGACGGAAACTCAGACGGAAACTGATTTGCAACACTGCCATTGGCAGGGATCCCAACAGATGCAGCATTCATGCACACTACAGTTCCACGTGACAGGGGTTGTGCATGTGCCCGGGAGTGCCTGCCATTGCGTTTGTTGGGCTCGTGGCAACGGCAGTCCTCAGACCGGTGGAAGTTCGGTGGACGATATGCCACAGCTCTGGGCAATGAGTTGTATGTGTGTGCGACGTTTGGACATATGAGTAGTTTTTAACTTATGTGTCAAGGGCATCCCTTGCATGTGTAGGTCGCGCAGGGACAAGTGTGTGTGGGGTGTGGGCACGTTGGTGTTTCATTGTCGCAGTTTGTGGTGTGGGAGTTGTCGGAGGCTGGCATGGTATCTCATGCAGGGTGTGCCAGCCGCATTCAGGACCAAGGTTGGGGGTTTGGTTGGCCTTCAGCCTTGTGTGTTGAGACAAAGGGGCTTTCATTCCTGATATGAATCTGACCACTGCTTGTATTTCTTGAATGTGATGTGGACTTCGTGCTGACTTTGATGCCAGGCCTGTGATTTGGGGTGCACAGATTTTGAGACACACGCAGCTGTTGGCTTGTTTGCATGAGCCAAGGGCTCGATTGGCCTTGCGCTCCTTGTTCAGTCTTTCTCTTTCTCTCTTTCTTTCTCTCTCTCTCTTTCTCTCTCTCCCTGTCCTTTGATGAGGGCCTGACACACCTTCTTATCTTGGATATTGTCTTGCAGGCTGTGAGTCACAGATTGTCCAGGGATACCCCGCCATGACTCTTCAAAATAGTTGTTTGGTGACAATTTTGGATGTGACATTTTGTTTGGTCTTTCAATGGTGGATGTATGAATCAGGATTTCAGTGCTCACATGTATGTTGATTGTTGCAAATGTGTGACATCAGGCGGGTGCTTTTGTTCATGTTTTCGTGCCGTTGATGTGCAGTGTATTGGTCTGGGGGAGGTGGGGGGTGCCCGGGGTGAGGCCCGAGGGGGGCTGTTTGGATCTGGGGGTGGTGGCGGTTGGTGTTTTGGCCCTCTTGGGTGTCCGGTACGCACGTTCCGTGGCTCCATGGCATCTTTGTTCTTCAGGTGTGGCTCTGGGCTGGGCTCTCTTTTCTGGTGCAGGTTTTAGTCCGACTTTGCACCAGGTCGGAGCAGGTGTTAGTTTTCTGGTGCTAACGCGTCTTACTGCATGTTTTGAGATCTTATCACAGATCTGGCTGGTCATTGAGAATGTTGCGGTGTGGTGTTGTTGCGGCTTTGTGCACAGGATCACCTACTCTGCATCTCATTAGCGATAGTTGCCGGGGTCATCTGTGGCGATGTTTTTTGAGGATGCTATCGCCGGAAAACTGGTGATATCGGCTGTTTGCACCAGCTTGTTAATGGGGCGGTAAATTTATCGCGACTTTGGCTGCGATAAAGTGCTGATAACTCGGCGATAGCTCCTTGAGAATATGCACCTCTATTTTCCAGAATTTTAGCACCAACAGGGACCTAGCGCATGCATCTACACGGACCCAACGCATGCATCTAAACTGAGCTAGTGCATGCACCTGCACTTACCTAATGCATGCATCTACACTGACCTAGCGCATGCACCTACTCTGGCCTAGTGCACAACCTATACTGACCTAGTGCATACATCTACACTAACCTAGTGCATGAACCTGCACTTACCTAGCACATGCACCTGCACTTACCTAGCACATGCACCTACACTGACCTAGCACATTCACCTGCACTTACCCAGCACATGATCTACACTGACCTAGCACATGCACCTAAACTGACCTAGCACATGCACCTACCCTGACCTAGCGCACACACCTACACTGACCCACCGCATGCACCTACACTGACCTAACACATGTACCTACTCTAATGTAACTGATGTGGCAATACTGCATGTGTCAACCCTGTATGTGGTAATACTACACATGGTTATGCTGCACATGGCTGTACTGCATGTGGTAATACTGCATGTGGTTATGCTGCACATGGCAATACTGCATGTGGTAATACTGCATGTGTTAATCCTGTATGTGGTAATACTGCTAGTACAGTGCCCCACCTGCTGTCCTCTCTATGTAGGTTTGGTGTAGATGAATGCGCGCTTTAGTGTAGTGAGCAGTCTAGTGCTGTGTGCTTTAGGGCAGTGAGCAGTCTAGTGCCGCTCACTTTAGTGTAGTGAGCAGCCTAGTGCCGCTCGCTTTAGTGTAGTGAGCAGTCTAGTGCCACTCGCTTTAGTGTAGTGAGCAGTCTAGTGCTGTGTGCTTTAGGGCAGTGAGCAGTCTAGTGCCACTCGCTTTAGTGTAGTGAGCAGTCTAGTGCTGTGCGCTTTAGTGTAGTGAGCAGTCTAGTGCCGCACGCTTTAGTGTAGTCAGCAGCCTAGTGCCGCTCGCTTTAGTGTAGTGACCAGTCTAGTGCCGTGCTCTCTAGCGCCGCGTGCTCCTTCCAGGTGTGGTGTACATTAATCATATGTGAAGCAGTAATTACAGCCTTTCTTTTGTGTCATTAAATCTCTAATTGTGAATCTCTTCTCTGCAGTGATGGTGACTCTGGATCCTGACACGGCTCATCCTCAGCTCCTCCTGTCTAAGGGGGGGCGACGTGTGAGACGGATGGACAATGCACAGACCCTGCCGGACACCCCCAAGAGATTCACCCTCTACCCCTGTGTGCTGGGGAGCGAGGGGTTCACCTCCGGCAGACATTACTGGGAGGTGCTGCTGCTGCAGGAGGGGTGGCAGTGGCATGTGGGGGTCGCAGCAGAGTCTGTGAACAGGAAGGGAATGTTCACATGGTCACCTGAGGGGGGAGTCTGGGCTGTGCAGGGGTTGTGGCAGGGTCAGTTCTCGGCTCTCACCTCCCCTGAGACCCCTCTGTCCCCTCGTGCGAAGCCCCTGAAGCTGGGGGTGTATCTGGACTACGAGGGGGGGCGGCTGTCCCTGTACAAGGCTGACTCCATGGAGCTTCTCTACTCCTTCCCGCGGGCGCCCTTCACACAGAGGCTCTTCCCCATCTTTGGTCTCTATGGAGCGGAGCTGAGGCTGGTGTGAGAGCTGCAGGGTGCTTCAGCCCCTCATCCTTCTCTCCCCCACTACAGGGGAGGAGCGGAGCTGAGGATGGTGTGAGCCCCCCCCCCCCAAACTGTCATTTGCAGTTTAAACTTCAACATTCCAAAAAATCTTCAAACTCCAACATTCCAAACAATCTTCAAACATCAACATTCCAAAGGACCTTATTCACAAGGACGCTCTCACCTGTTTCCATGACAACCGGAAGCCTCACTTGAAACTATGTATCTCTTTTCCTTGTACAGTTTTAAAACTAGGGCAGACAATATTTGCCGTGTGACTCATGCACCAAATAACATGTAAACATGATAAAGTCTCTGCAAAATTAAACAAGCATTGGCATCGCCAATAGGTCTCGCCTTTGGGACCTTATAAGTGTTTAGGTATGTTGTAGAGCAGTGTGGCTGCTGTGCTCCATGCTGCAAACTTGGTGTCTAGTGCAGTGACGTGGGGCAGTGGCATGGTGTGGTGTGTTGTTATAAGGTGTGTGTTGGTGGGATGCATGTGGGTAGTGTGCTGGGGTGCATGTGGGTGGCATTTGCATCTTTACAACAAAAATCAAACATCACCAATTGTAATTAGATTTAAAGTTCTCCCTTTTTTACAAACAATAAACCTGGCCAGTTATCAGCTCTCTTGTTTTTGTTTTTCTTTAATCCGAGGACCTTTTAATTATCATGGAATCAGCTGCTTTCTGCACTAACAGCTGTACGGTTGGTGGCAGATTTGAATTTGCTGTTATTGTTATTAACAGAGGTATTGTTTTAATATCCCGTCCCATTCCTGACATTTTCCACTGAAGTAGGTTTTGTTATGCCTCTTGGGACGCTGCGTTTTCCTGTTTATCAGTGCAGCATCACCTCAGCACAGCACCAACTCAGCATCACTCGGCAGCGCCTGAGCATCAGTGCAGCACCATCAACTAAATATCACTCTGCATCACTTCAGCACCAGCACACCACCACCTCAGCTTCAGTCAGCACCACATACCTTTCATTCAGCCTCCCTCTGCATCACTTCAGCACAACCACACCACCAACTCAGCCTCACTGAGCACCACATACCTATCATTCAGGATCACTCTGCATCACTTCAGCACCACCCCAGCACCACCTCAGCCTCACTCAGTACTACATACCTATCATTCTGCATCACTCTGCATCACTTCAGCACCAGCACACCACCACCTCAACCTCACTCAGCATCACATACCTGTCATTCAGCATTACTGCATCACTTCGGCACCAGCTCAGCACCACCTCAGCTTCACTCAGCACCACATACCTGTCATTCAGCCTCACTCTGCATCACTTCAGCACAACCACACCACCACCTCAGCACCCCCCAGCCTCACTCAGCACCACATACCTGTCATTCAGCATCACTCTGCATCACTTCAGCACCAGCTCAGCTTCACTCAGCACCACATACATGTCATTCAGCATCACTGCATCACTAGCTCAGCACCACCTCCGCATCATTCAGCATCACTCTGCATCACTTCAGCACCAGCACACCACCACCTCAGCACCACCCAGCCTCACTCAGCACCACATACCTGGCATTCAGCATCACTCTGGATCACCTCCACACCAGCACACCACCACCTCAGCACCACTAAGAATCACCTCAATATGCCCTCGGAATCTGGCATCTGTTGATTCACCCCTAATATCTGCACGTTGCTTAAATTGTAATTCTGGAACTATTTCCTAACATCCACCCTCCCTTGTTTATGCCCACCTCTGGAAAAAAATATATATAACAAACAAGCATTAGAACAAGCAGGTAGAAGTTGCCAGCATTTCAAGGACAAAAAACTAGATGAAATTTTTTATGTAAATTCATTTACTACAGTAGTTCAGTTGTACATAATGCCTTCTTGGTTATATGTAAGTTAAGAAAAATGCTTAGAAAACTATTTAATTGTAACTTTTCAACTTTTCAAGTTACTAAACATAGCTAAAAAACATTATCAAAACCAATAGCTCTGGCTAAACACTTATACGGTCACAAAGTGGACTTGCTCCTTCCACAGTGCAGTGCTGTCTGGTAGCTGCTACTGCGCTCCCCATCTGCTGCTGTTTGCGCCACTGACTCAGAGGTCAGGAGTTCGAGGCGCTCCTCCACCCCCGGGCTCCTGCCTACACCTCATCACTGGTGGTCCAGTGGTAAAGAGTCACTGCTCTGCTGCATGATTGCCGTCCTGTCCCTCTTTTTGCTGTTTCTGTCCATCTATGCTTTTTTCTTTCCCGTTTCGGCCTCTACATTTGGCTTTGCTTTTTCTCTTGCATTTTTCTCTATCGTTTTGTTTTCTGCCCTCTCCCTCGTTGCCGCTGCGATCCCCCGCAGCCCCCCTCCAGTGTCCTTTCCCACTCCCACGTGTCCTGCCTCCCAGCTGTCCCGCCCTCTTGCCGCACTGCTTAATGGCGGCCGCTGTGATCCAGCGGCGCACTAACAACAGATACTCCACTACCCTATACTCACCTGGCCCATCAAACATACTCCTCATACAACAAGTAGTAAACCACTGGAGTCAAAGTTTATTTATAATTTATAAACTCTAAGATCAGTTGTTCATTATTCCTAACTAACCATTCACTGATCAAAAAGTTATTTCCTCTGGTCGATGGACCATTAGTTGAACTAATTGATGGTGATGATGCACAGAAGTTTAACTTTATATATATATATATATATATATATCTCAAAGTAAATAACCAAAGACTCAGGAATATTTTAAAGCTTTATCTAAATTAAATGCATGTGAACCACTTCAAACCCACAATACAGGCACCCTTATTCACAGAGGAGATACATCGATTAATTAAACACATCCATTAGCTCACACAATGACTTGTACTCAGAAAGGAGAGGATGGAGAGAGAAAAACATCAGCAAATACGCAAAATCTATAGTTACCAAGAATGTTGTGAAGACCAACTCCCTGGCCAAACAGCTAGTAAGGGTCCCCTGGGATAGGTCAGGCGACAAAGGCTTCAGGACAGGAATCAGGACAGAATAGTGGACCTCTATAGAACCGACAAATTTGTCGCACCTTTTTCTGACACTCTTCCTCCTCAAAATTCTTCGCGATCTTCTTATCTAACCAAATTGCTTGGGATAGAAAGTTCTGCATTCAATTCTTCAACAGCATCTCACAGCTTCTTCACCGACATCAGCATCTCTTGCCACTCCAACAGCACCCATGCCTCACAGCATCTCACCTCCCGAATGGACTAACTAACTAAGGCTACCTCAGTTATACCTTTCTGTTTTCATGAAAACACCCACTAAAGTTGCAATATCGTAAAAATACGAAATCTAATTGGATAGGCAAGGTGTCAGGCCTCGAGAGGACGAAGAGGCGATAATGGGGGCAACGTTGGGGTCTTTCTGCCGCCCACGACTGAACAGATGAGCAAAGGACAATTCATGGACTGAACTAAATAGAAAGAGGAACTCCAAGATGGCTGCCGCGCTGGAAGCATAGCGGCAGTCTTGTCTCTGGAAGCATAGCGGCAGTCTAATCTTTCCCCCCACAGGTGTTCCGAGGTTAGGTGAGGCGCGCGCTCCAAGAGCAATGCGCACTTCACTGAGGTAATTCAGAGAGAGAGCAGTTAGAAATTAGAGTTCCTGAGTAATACTGAGTGAGCACCTGAAGAGTTAGTTAGTAGCGTCAGAGCAACCGAATAGGTTTCCAAGTCGGAACCCTTACACAGCTCTGAGAGAATTACTGAAGAGAATTCCGAAGATTCACAGAGACAGAAAAGACGAAGAATTCGCTCCTACTTTCGTGAAGACTTTCCTATGTATCTCCGTGTTCCTCGAGCAGATAGTAGAAGGTCTTTGGCGCCATCCTGTGACAGAAAAAAGAAGACCGAAGCTAAGTACTTTTGAGGGGCATGGGAGATAGAATGTAAAAGTATATGACAGAAGAGAATGCTTAGAAGTCGTACCTGATCATCCAGTCTTCCGTAAACGCCCTGAGGAAATAAACAGACGTGTTAATATTTAGAGTAGAAACAAACAGTATTATAAAAATACTCACCACAGTTTCCAAGAACTAGGTACTAGAAAGAAGGGAAAAACGAAGTATACACAAGCTTAGTGCAAGAACAGAATAAAGTAAGAGAATGACACTTCAAGAAGAATACACGGAAGAAGAGGACAGCTAGAAATAATCCACTCTAGAAGTAAGCCAAAAATAATAAATTTCTAGTTTAAAAAACATTTAAAAAGAGAAAAAAGGTATGAGAAAGATTTAATAGAGGAATGTTTTGTAGGGAAAAGAGTTGGAAGGAAGTATCCAGAACCACAGAAAGGAATGGAAAGAAAAACACCACACAACAAGACAGACATACAGAAGAGGGGCACAGAGCTTGAAACCCAGGGTAGGTGTTAACACGAAGAGAGAGAGAGAGAGTTAGAAGCAGAAGGGAACAAGGAAGTTATTGTGTCGTCTTCTTGTTAAAGGTTCTCATTTACAAGAGCTGACAACAGCGCTAGAAGAAGCGGAGAAGAATAGTGAAGAACCGGTATTTCAGGACCAGTCTCTTCTTGGTTTATTATTTTATCCACTCCCCCCTTCCCCCTGCAGGGTAGTTGCGGAGTCCAGGTGAATATTGCTGGAACTCGGCCTGCCTTGAAGAGGGAGTTGGGAACTAGCATCTCTGTTCCTGTGCAAACACTTCAGGTCAACGTTTCCTTGACCCAGACAGAGTGAAGTGCCCAAGTGGTATAATTGCACCCGGACAGAGATGACAGAAGGAATAAACTTACAGACTCTGGGGGTGGTGTTAGAGACCATTCAAAAGGAGTTAGTGGCAGTAAGAGAGGAAAACCAAAACTTGAGGCAGGAGGTGATGAACTCGAGAAAAGAGACAGCTGAGTTAGTTCAACGAATCAAGCAACCATTCGGCTCAGGGAGGGACACGTCGGGTCCATCTACTGAAGACCCAAATAAAATAACTACACAAGTAATCCATTCATTGTCCCCAGTGATACCGTTGGCTCCCGCAGAGCGTTTTAGTGGGGACCCACAAAAGGCACAGCTATTCATCACACAGTGTTCCTTGCACTTCATGTGTCGCCCGTCCATTTTCCCTGATGCGCAGTCTAGGGTGGCCTTTGTTTTATCGTACTTGAGCGGAGATGCAGCGTCCTGGTCAATGCCTCTGGTTTCCTGGGATGATCCTCTGTTACAAAACTATGAAAATTTCAAGCAAGAATTTCTTCGAATTTTCGACAGACGAAGAATATCTCAAGCAGTTGATAATGAATTATTGGACCTGAGACAGGGAAATCGAGATCTAGTAGCTTATCTGGCCCAATTCAATAAATTAGTCATGGAAACAGACTGGCCAGAAAGTAAAAGAGCTGCAGTTTTCTATAGAGGCTTAAGAGACGAACTTAAAGATGTGTTGGCACAAATACCAAATAGACCCACCGGAATCTCAGAATTAGTGGATCTGGTCTTGGAAATAGACTTTTGTCAAGGAGAGAGAAGAGGAGAAAAAAGGAAGGACTTCAGGCCAATAGCGCCAAGATTTGACCGGGTTCGGCCAGAAGGGAACAAGGCTGTGGAAGGACAAATGAATTCGGAGCCCATGCAAATTGGAACGATAAGAGGTCCCTTAACCAAAGAAGAGAAAGAGAAAAGAAGGGCAGGAAATCTATGCATGTATTGTGGCTCCAGTGGGCATTTTGTTAGGGGTTGTCCAATAAAACCGAAGACCCCCTTTAAGCCGAAGGAAAACTCGCAGCACCACCTGTAGCGGGAGTTGGACCGGTGGATGCTAATCAGAAGTCAACTCCAAAAGAACATCAAGTGGCTAATACTCTACAGTCGTCAGCCCCACATCTAATTTTATCCATGGTACTCAAGTTCCGGCAAGAAACGTTGACAGAACTTTCCGTAATGATAGATTCCAGAGCCACCGGAAACTTTTGTGATATAAAATTTGCTGCCAAGGTGGGGTTACGAGCTATCTTGAAATCCAAAAGTGAACCGGTTCGGGCAGTAGACGGGACGAATCTCTCATCTGGACCAATAGTGAGTCATACAGAACCGGTACAACTGATCTATGGTGATGGACACGAAGAAGTCATTCAATTCAATCTAATAGACGCACCTCAGTTTCAACTCATCCTGGGCCTACCATGGCTCACGGAACATAACCCGACAATAAACTGGAGCACAAGAACCATAGTGATGGATTCAGAATATTGTCGAAAAAATTGTTTTGAAACTAGAGAGGGAACCAGAGAGTGTAATCCAGCTCAGGCCTTGTGCGCAGCGGAGATGACGGAGATGTCTGTCTGTGCGATAGACTCCCAGGAGATTCCGTCGGAATATGAAGATTTTGCCGATGTTTTTAACGAAACAGAAGCAGAACAATTGCCACCCCACCAGGTTTATGATTGTAAGATAGATTTGGAGCCAGGTTCTAATCTCCCCTGCAGCCGGGTATACGCCTTGACAGAAAAAGAACATCACCATTTGAAGGAGTATTTGGATAAATATCTGGCGAATGGATTCATTCGTCCATCCCAGTCACCCGTATCTTCGCCTCTTTTCTTCGTGCCAAAGAAGCAGGAGGGAGATCTCAGAATCTGTATAGACTATCGTGCAATCAATAAGATCACCAAAAAGAACCGATACCCACTACCTCTAATTTCTGTCTTATTGGATCAGTTGAAGGGTGCGCAGATCTATACAAAACTAGATCTCAGAGGAGCCTACCATCTTGTGAGGATACGCGAGGGGGATGAATGGAAGACGGCTTTCAGGACTCGATTTGGGCTGTTTGAATACCAAGTTATGCCTTACGGTCTGTGCAACGCCCCGGCTGCCTTTCAGCATTTCATCAACGATGTTCTCAGTGAGTATATTGATCAATGTGCAATAGTGTACATCGACGATATTTTAATCTATTCGTCAGACACGAGTCAACACCAAGAACAAGTTAGAGGAGTGCTACAAAAGCTTAGAGAAAACAAACTATTTGTAAAATTGGAGAAATGCGCATTCGGGGTCACCCAAGTGGAATTTTTGGGTTTTGTTCTATCTCCGGCTGGAATGAAAATGGACGAGCAGAAGGTGAAGGCCGTGGTTGATTGGAAATCCCCGGAGTGTGTCAAAGAAGTCCAGAATTTCATCGGGTTCGCGAACTTCTATAGAAGATTTATAAGCGAATTTTCACGAAAAATATTACCCCTGACGCGCCTACTGAGAAAAGGAGTACGTTTTGAATGGACGGAAGAAACAGAAAGGGCCTTCCAACTCCTAAAAAAAGACTTCACTACCGCACCGATACTCCTACACGCTGACCCTGCTGAACCTTTTTACGTGGAAACGGACGCCTCAGATCTGGCGGTTGGAGGGGTATTATCCCAACGGCATAAGGTAACAGGTCAATTACATCCAGTCGCCTACAGATCACGAAAACTAACATCTGCAGAGGTAAATTACACCATAACAGAGAAAGAGTTACTGGCAATCAAGGATGCATTTAAAGAGTGGCAACACTATCTCATGGGGGCTCAGCATCAAGTGACAGTCTTCACCGACCACAGAAATTTGAAGTTTTTGAAGTCTGCCCGAACACTAACACCCAGACAACTCCGTTGGTCATTGTACTTCTCGGACTACGATTTCGTGATTACCTATAGGCCAGGAGCCCAGAATGGGAAAGCTGATGCTCTATCCAGATTGGGAACAAATGACCAGAAGAATCAAATCAAAGATCAAACCATAATCCCGGGTGAAAAAATTATTGGAGCTACGATATCTTCTGATTTAAAGGAGCAGATCCTCAAACAAATGAGTCCAGAGGAAATGCAGGAATGGGTGAAGGAAGACAAAGGAAGAAAAATTCAGCAACAGCTGCCTTATTTTAAGGAAGCTCTGTACTTGCCAACCCCGGAGTTACGGAATCAAGTGATGACTGAATGTCACGACAATCTTTTGGCAGGACACAAAGGAGAAACAAAGACAGAAGAGTTAATTAAGAGACATTATTGGTGGCCACATATGACCAGAGACATTGAGGAGTACGTTAGAACTTGTGAGATCTGCGCACAGGGAAAATCGGAACGGCAGGCCCCCAAGGGGTTGTTGCAACCTCTACCCACTCCACCATATCCATGGCATACTGTTACATTAGATCTAATAGTGGATTTACCTTCAAGTTTGGGTTATAACACTATTCTAGTGTTCGTAGATGCATTTTCTAAGATGGCACACTTTATGGCCCTGAAGGAAATTAGCCAAGCAGTTAGCCCACCACTTTAGTACACAAATTGTAAAGCTACATGGGGTTCCCAAGGTCATTATTTCTGACGGGGGAACACAATTTGTATCTCATTTTTGGAAGGCCTTTGTGGGTGGATTGGGAATAGAAGCCAAGTATTCAACTAGCTATCATCCAGAGACAGACGGGCAAACAGAGAGAGCGAATCAGGAGTTAGAGCAGTATTTGAGGTTGTTCCTTCTGAACCAAGAAGGAGAGTGGTCAGAGTTGTTATGGGCGGCAGAGTTCGCACATAACAATGCCAAAAATGTCTCCACAGGCTATTCCCCATTTTATTTAAATTATGGAAGACACCCGAATGCAACTATTAGACAAACGGATATTTCAGTTCCAGCAGTAAAAGATTTGGTGTCCCATCTGAATCAGGTCCATCACACTGCTAAACAAAATTTAGAACAGGCAAAACAGAAATACAAACAACATGCAGATAAAAAGAGACGAGAGGGTCCTTCCCTAGAAAAAGGAGATAGAGTTTGGTTAAGCACAAAAAACCTTAGACTGAAAGGAAACAGGAAATTTCAGCCCAGATTCATAGGACCATATCTGATAGAAGAGAAAACCTCACCAGTTAACTACCAGTTAAAATTACCTCCCAAGTTGAAAATTCATCCTGTTTTTCATGTTTCCTTGTTAAAAAAGGCATCAGCAGGCTTACGCAGTGAATTGACACCAAAACCCATTCAGTTAGAATCAGGGGTAGAGTACGAAGTGAAAGCGATTTTGGATTCCAAAGTGGTAAAAGGAAAGCTATACTACTTGATAGACTGGAGGGGCTACGGGCCTGAGGAGCGGTCTTGGGAACTACAATCAGATGTTCATGCTCCTAGATTGGTGAAATCATTTCATCAAAGATTCCCAACCAAACCAGGAATGAGAGGACCTCCTTTGTTGGGGGGTACTGTCAGGCCTCCGGAGGACGAAGAGGCGATAATGGGGGCAACGTTGGGGTCTTTCTGCCGCCCACGACTGAACAGATGGGCAAAGGACAATTCATGGACTGAACTAAATAGAAAGAGGAGCTCCAAGATGGCTGCCGCGCTGGAAGCATAGCGGCAGTCTAGTCTTTCCCCCCACAGGTGTTCCGAGGTTAGGTGAGGCGCGCGCTCCAAGAGGAATGCGCACTTCACTGAGGTAATTCAGAGAGAGAGCAGTTAGAAATTAGAGTTCCTGAGTAATTTTGAGTGAGCACCTGAAGAGTTAGTAGCATCAGAGCAACCGAATAGGTTTCCAAGTCGGAACCCTTACACAGCTCCGAGAGAATTACTGAAGAGAATTCCGAAGATTCACAGAGACAGAAAAGACGAAGAATTCGCTCCTACTTTCGTGAAGACTTTCCTATGTATCTCCGTGTTCCTCGAGCAGATAGTAGAAGGTCTTTGGCGCCATCCTGTGACAGAAAAAAGAAGACCGAAGCTAAGTACTTTTGAGGGGCATGGGAGATAGAATGTAAAAGTATATGACAGAAGAGAATGCTTAGAAGTCGTACCTGATCATCCAGTCTTCCGTAAACGCCCTGAGGAAATAAACAGACGTGTTAATATTTAGAGTAGAAACAAACAGTATTATAAAAATACTCACCACAGTTTCCAAGAACTAGGTACTAGAAAGAAGGGAAAAACGAAGTATACACAAGCTTAGTGCAAGAACAGAATAGAGTAAGAGAATGACACTTCAAGAAGAATACACGGAAGAAGAGGACAGCTAGAAATAATCCACTCTAGAAGTAAGCCAAAAATAATAAATTTCTAGTTTAAAAAACATTTAAAAAGAGAAAAAAGGTATGAGAAAGATTTAATAGAGGAATGTTTTGTAGGGAAAAGAGTTGGAAGGAAGTATCCAGAACCACAGAAAGGAATGGAAAGAAAAACACCACACAACAAGACAGACATACAGAAGAGGGGCACAGAGCTTGAAACCCAGGGTAGGTGTTAACACGAAGAGAGAGAGAGAGTTAGAAGCAGAAGGGAACAAGGAAGTTATTGTGTTGTCTTCTTGTTAAAGGTTCTCATTTACAAGAGCTGACAACAGCGCTAGAAGAAGCGGAGAAGAATAGTGAAGAACCGGTGTTTCAGGACCAGTCTCTTCTTGGTTTATTATTTTATCCACTCCCCCCTTCCCCCTGCAGGGTAGTTGCGGAGTCCAGGTGAATATTGCTGGAACTTGGCCTACCTTGAAGAGGGAGTTGGGAACTAGCATCTCTGTTCCTGTGCAAACACTTCTGGTCAACGTTTCCTTGACCCTGACACAAGGGGAGTTAGGTCATCACACCATGCTTACATAGCACTTTTTTTCAAGTTGTCCATTGTTAATAAACCCATCCCCTTAATTCTTTATTCAATCTTTATTTTCCCACCCACATTCACACCATAATTGCAACATTTGTCCTAAAATTTTATGCTGATCCTTCCAGGCTGAAATCTTGACTTGTCTTCTCTCACGCTAGGATACTTTGGTGTCCTTGTACTTCATCCGAACTCTTCGTCATTCTTCCGAGTTCACTTCTCAACAGCCATGCGCATAGATAATGTGACTCGGCTCATATCAGACATGCACGAGAGGCCCAATCGCACTCTAATAATAATATCAAGAAAACAAATGTTACTTATAGAAATAGATGGTTTCACTGTATAACACCCAACTCTACTCTATTACCTTTTATTTATTAGTACTTTCCCCGCATTAGCTTTAGTGAAATAGCTTGTTTTCAAGACAGCTAGGCAGGTGCCATGCATGTGGGTCTTAAAGACGCCATATTAGTGCTTCCTGCTCATACGCAAGAAATTCCCTCCAAGCATTAGTCGTCATATTTCATAGATGCAATCGACACATGCACAGTAAAGATTTCCCTGGTACAGCCGCGTTTAGTCCTTTAGTTTAGTCCCTTAGTTATTCACATTAGTAAACACATAGGCAAGCTTCTCTAACCCACATTTTGGTGTGGTGCTCGTTGGTTATTCACGAAACGTAATTAACATCATGTTAGTAAGTAACGTGCGGATTACATACAAACAAGTCTCTCTTTAATGAGTCTTTGCTCCATCAATCCCCTCTCTGATGGCATTTTGTGCCATCATAAAATTGCCCATCCCTAACCAGATGCCAACTTTCAGTATTCCTCAATTTAATTTTCCTCTTTTGCTTTTTCATCTTCCCCTTTGTTCTCTAAATCCCTCATCTTCATATACATCCTCCCTTTCATTTCCTCCATGTCAATCTCTTCGTTTTCCCTCTTTCTCTTCTCTTCTTTTCTTTTTCATTTATTTCATATTTTCTTCTTTTTCCTTTGTTTCTACAACATTTACACAAAATCATTATTACTAATACTATTATCATTATACCAACTAAGGGCAAGATTATTTGACCTATAGGACTTTTCCCTATGTCAGCAAACCGAGTCCCTATTGAAGTTAGACTTTTTGTTAGTCTTTCCCAGACACTGTCAAACTCCAGTGGTTTCAATTTTTCATGAAGTTTTGTAATATTCTTTATATACCCTCCAATGTCCTTGCTTTTATCAGGAATGTAAGTACAACAATGTTGAACTTTTAAAATTCCACAGACTCCACCCTCTTTTGCGAATAAGATATCAAACGCAAGTCGATTTTGTAAAACCATTGACCTAATCGCAACCATCTCCGTGTTAATCATCAAGAAACCTCCAGCAGTATCCGTCGATAGATGATCAACTACTGTCGAAAATTTACAAATCCTATGTGAATTCAGAATGACTCTCACTGAAGGTATCAATGCACCAAATATATCACCTACTATTTCTGAAAAACTATCTCTCTTTCTTCGTGTTATTCCATTAGGGTTTTCATTGCTTCCAGTGATTCTTTTTACATGATATATTTTCGGTAATACAATCCCAAAATAGCAGTTTCCGTACCATTGTGCAGGCACCTTATAATAAGCATTATTACTACACACGTAGTAAGCCCCAGGAAATGCAGGATCAGTTCACTCTTTTAGCCCCCAACCTCCTAAAATTAGGAAGTTATGTTCACGGTCACTGGAACCAATGAATACGTTATTATAATCTGTCTTTAATCTATTGAGGCAGGTCTTCCCTTTCTTCACAAAGTCTAGGGACATCGCAGCATGAGTCTTGACAGCTGTATAAATTCCCTCCCTTTCAGCCCATGATGGTTCATGGGTTTTCTGTTCAGCAGCTTAGTTTGGAAATTCTGTCTCCTTCCCTCAACTAAATTCAAAAAAGATTTTTCTTCTTCACGTAATATACAGGTTAAATTATTCTTGTGTGCTTTAACTAAATCTATTGACTTCATTGTTAGGAAAAATTCACCCTCTGCATTTTGTCCACTAAGTACTGGATTCATGTTTCTTCGAATAGCAAGTTCTGAAAATACTACCTCTAAGTTTGAATAATAATACTGAAGTTTTTCCGTTGCATAGAATAGACTTGCTAGTACACTACATGATATACCATATGTTAATGGTAAATTGTGATATGTAACTCCTTCCGATACTGACGCTGGTAATTTCATACAAACATAATAATCACTAATCTGCATTGTATCTAATAACAATTTTGTGAAGACATTTAAAGATGTGTCATTATCTATTATTGTGTGATGGAATTCTGTCTCATCTGCTGCTTGTAATTCTACTCTCTCTCCTGTAAATGTAGCTGTTTTCTCATTAGTAACTGTATCATTCTTCTTGTTTGTTAACATAAGTAAACGCACTGCTACTGTTAAGAATAGCCATACTAAAATCACTAATATAATACTACATATGCAAGCTTTACAACATCTTCGTACTAAACTTTATTTCGGTTGCTCAGGGACTCTATTTCTCGCCATTTTAATCTGAGAAGATAATTTTTCCTCTTACTTTCAGCACCAGGAATTTTAGACTTTTAGTTTAAGGTGGTCTCACTTCTTTTTCATCAATCTGTGGACCAATCAATTTTTCAGATTTCTCTCTTATGTCCAGATCTTCAAATTCTTCTTCAATAACATAGGTCCATTCAGGGGCCTGGTATTTATTGTTCAAAATTCTCAATCTTGGACTTCTTCGTACGTTTTTCTCATTTAATTGTCTAGACCAAGTCTGACTTGTAATCTCATTCACTTGCTCTGGTCTTTTTGTTGTTTTTCTCAGGAAATATCTCAATCTTTTCACTCCTCCTGGCCAGTTATAACCTATTTTGGCCCTTTTTATTTGCACTGCACTTTCACCCTCTTTGTCTTGTTCCAAAGTTCTCTTATTTTCAGAGGGTTTTGGCACAATCTGTCCTTTTTCTTTTGAATCACTCTTTGCCTGTTTTTGTTCAGGTCTTTTTATTGTTATTTCATCCACCTGAACCTGTTCTTCTTCTTCTAGCTGGCCCTGTCTGGGTCTACTTTCAAATAGATTTTCTTATTCTGCCCAAACTTGTTGTTCTTCTCCTATCTGGTCCTGTTCAGGTCTTACTACAATTTGCTCTTCTGCTACCTGAATGTGTTCTTCTCCTATCTGTCCCTCCTCAAGGGTTTGTACAGTTTCTTTCACTTTTACCTGAGTAAGTCATTCTCTCCCTCTCTGTTCCTGCCCAGGTTCTAGAGTTGCTTTGTTCACTTCTTCCTGAGCTTGTTGTTCTATACCTATCTGTTCCTCACTACTGTCTTGTCTTTCTAATCTTGTTCTGCTTCTGGTTTGGACAACAACTTCAGGTATATCAATCACTGGTATCCATCCCTCCTGAGTTGTGCTCGGTTGTTCAAAGTCTACTTCTTCGGAATCTATCACTCTAGATTCTTCGACTTTACAACCTTCAGCTACTTTAACTGATTCAGTCAGTTCTTCATCAGAAGGGCCGGAACCCTTTTGGTATGGCTAGCATGAATCCCATTGGGTAAACCTGCACACTTCACTGCTGTAGGAGTGACCAGTATGACTTGGCGAGGTTCATCCCACCTGGGTGCTAGGCACGACTTTCTGGCGTGTTTCTTCAGTCCAGGATTCAAATCATGCCCTTGCATTGGCTGCCTGGCAACTGGGTCTTCTCCAACCTGGTGAGATACAGAATGCACTAGGTCAGCAAATCCTTTGCAATAGTCCAATTACAAATCATCATCTATACTCATTAACTTGTGTCCAGGAATAAATGCTTGTCTCATTGCCCTTCCCATGATGATCTCATGGGGACTTAATCCGGTTTTCTTGTCAGGAATACTTCGGAGTCCCATCAACACAAGAGGCAATGCATCTGGCCATGTCAGTGATGTGGATGCACATACTTTTGCCAGTCTTGACTTGATTGTGCCATTCAATTGTTCAACCACTCCAGAAGCCTCTGGGCGTTATGCACAGTGCAGTTTCTAATCGATTGTGAATGCTTCACAGATCAATCTAATTATTTCATCATTAAAGTGAGGTCCTCTATCTGATTCCAAAGTGACTGGGAAACCGAATCAAGGAATCAACTCCCTCAACAGTAACTTAGCAGCTGTAAGGCTATCATTTATCCTAGTGGGATATGCTTCCACCCATCGGGAAAACAAACACACTATGACAAGGACATACTTCATTCCTCGACTTGGAGGCAACTCTGTGAAGTCGAGCTGCAGTCTCACAAATGGTCCTTCTGCCTTTCCAATCTTCCCCCAACTGACTACTCTTTTCCTGCCTGGGTTCTGCTGTTGACAAATTAAGCATCTCTGGCAAAGACTCTCTGCGACTACCCTGATCCTTGGATTGTACCAATTTTGTCTGAATAGTCTAATCATGGCGTCTTTACCTATATGCGTGTCGCCATGATATAATCTGGCCATTTGAGAAAGTAGGCAATCTGGCATAATTGGTCTGCCATCAGGGTAAACCCACACATCGTCTTCTGCCCTCCTTTCACAACCTGCCCTCATCCAAAGTTCCTTTTCACTAATTTCAACTTCATCCTGTAATTGTCTCACTTCATCCCATGTTTCAGGAGCTGAGAAAAACATAAGTTGGCATCTGTTTTCACTTGTTTCCATTTTTCGATTAAGTGCCATGTTATTTCTGGCACAATATTGAGCAATTTGTTCAGCGTATCTGTTAACTGCCGCTACATAGTCATTTCATGACTGGTGAGCAGCACACTTGACCACTGCTATTTCTTTTGGCAATTGTTTTGCTTCCATTAATTCCTTCACAATGTTCCTGTTTCTTATAGGAAATCCTGAAGAAGTAAGAAATCCCCTTTGCATCCAAAGCTGGCCATAGTCATGCACAACCCCGAAACCATATTGACTGTCAGTAAATATGGTTATTCTCCACTTTTTCCCAAATTTGCATGCCTTTACTAAGGCCATCAATTCAGCTACTTGTGTAGACTTGACTCCTGGTAAATGCGATGCTTCAATGACCCCCGATACCTTACAGACTGCGTAAGCTGCATTGAGTCCTCCTCCCTCATTTCTCAGGCAAGAGCCATCGACAAATAGTTTGTGATCTGGCTCTTACAGGGGCTCTTATCCTATGTCAGGGCAGGGCTTGGTACACATTTCAGTCACATCAAAACAATCATGATCCACTTCATCTTTCACTTCTTCACAACAGGGATCCGGCAATAGTGTGGCAGGGTTCAGTATTATACATCTTATTACGGTCACATTTTCTGCTCCCAAAATCCCTTTTTCATACTTAGCCATCCGACTAGGAGTGAGTTGCTGAGTTTGAGTTCTTGTTAAAAGAATCTCAACTAAATGTGGGACTAAAACCTTAATTGAATGTCCCATCATAATAGATTCACTTTGCTCTAGGCTCATACAAGTAGCAGCAACTGCCTTTAAGCAGCCAGGTAAAGCTGAAGCCACGGGATCCAAAGTAGCAGAGAAATAAGCTACCGGACGTCGGCTTAATTCATGCCTTTGAGTCAAAACTTAGAGTGCACAACTTTCTCTCTCACAACAGAACAATGCAAATTCTTTTGTATGATCTGGCATGCCTAAAGCAGGGGCCTCACACAGACAGTCTCGCAATCTTACAAATGCTTCCACACATTCATCAGTCAAAATAATCGGGTCTTTTGCACTTCTCCGGGTCATAGGAATTAATGGTTTGGCTAGCAGGGAGAACCCCATAATCCACTGCCTACAGTACCCAACTATTCCAAGAAACATTCTCATCTCCCTTTGGGTATGAGGTAGTGGCATTTTCTTGATTATTTTTATCCATTCCCGGGGTTACTTTTCTGACTCCTCCTTCTAATTTGTGGCCTAAATATTTCACTCCTTGTTGACAAAACTGCAATTTTCCTGGAGACACTTTGTTTC
Organism: Triturus cristatus; assembly: GCF_964204655.1. Lineage (NCBI taxonomy): Eukaryota > Metazoa > Chordata > Amphibia > Caudata > Salamandridae > Triturus > Triturus cristatus. Next base: position 57,086,243 of record NC_140579.1, read on the forward strand.
CTCCTTCTGCCAAATGGTTCAGTAATGCAATTGAGTCAGTGACACAATCTTCTTGTGTTTTTGATCCAGTACGTCATCAATGTACTGAACCAGGACTAAGTTACGGGGCATGACTAATGTTCCTAAACACTTTTTCAGGATCTGATTAAAGATTGAGGGGATCTCTGTTTACCCTTGAGGAACTCGGCACCATGCCAAGACACAGTCTTCAAACCTAAAGGCGAACACAAACTGACTGTCTGGATGCAAAGGAATAGAGAAAAAGGCTTTGCATAAATCAACTACTGTAAACCAGCCTGCATTTCAGGGTATCTGATATAAAATCACTGCAGGATTTGGTACTACTTGACAACAAGGCACTACAATTTTTTTTTCTTAAGTCCTGTACTACTCTGTACTTTCCATTAGGCTTTTTAAGTCCTATTATGGGCGAATTACAAGGACTACTCATTATTTCATTTAAAATGCCTTGTTCAATCATTCACTCAATTTCTAGAGCAACTCCTGCTTTCACTTCTGAACTCATCTTGTATTGTCGTGTGTTTAGATAGACTGCAACTTCTTTCACTGGATCTACATTTGCCATCAATCCAATTTCTTTTCTTGTAAAATCCCACACTTCTGGGTTCACTGTGGTTCTCAACTCTTCTGTTAATTTATTTGGAGTCATCAAGGAAAACATTTAATTTACTTCAGTACCTTGCTTGGCAAGCATTACCTTATATATAATATCTTCATCAGGGGTTTGGAACACCATCCGGTGGGCAATAGATTGTGCAATTCATCTTGCTTAGTAGGTCCCTAACTAATAGATTTACTGGACTGGAATCGCAAACTACGAATCTATGCATGTCTTTAAAATTTCTAATATGCACTTCTATTGGCATTGTAAGTGGGCTTTTAATTTGCTGATTTGATACGCCTACAACTTACATTGTGTCTCACGAGTGGGGTAGTTTTGGAATGTCTGCTGTTCTCACAGTAGAACGGGTAGCACCAGTATCCAAGAGAAAAGTGATGTCATTACCTTCCACTTTCCCATCAACAAATGGACCTGACTGATCTACCGGCAAGGATGCTCCAAGGTACGCACTCCTCTTCCTCCCCTCTCAGTCACTGTCATTGCTCATCAAATTCATTGTCATTATCCTGTAAAAGATATTGTGAAATCACAGAATTTTTCTTACCACTTCCTCCTTGAAATCTGGCATCCGTATTGTGCTTTTGAGGGTTCACAAAGTTTGGCATAGGAGCTGGAGGCACCTGATACTGTGGATTAACTACCTGCTGTAGCTGATTCATAAACCCTTCATTCTGCGTCTGTGGGTTCAAATTTTGATTTGGCCCATTGTTATTCTGAATACTCTTACACTCATTTTTCCAATGTCCAAGCTTTCCGCATCCATGACAAGGAAACTTCTTTTCCGCGTCTTCTCTATTTATTCGTCCACTCATTCTACCACCATTCATCACTTGATCACTCTGGTTCAGCTCTTTCATCTGACTGTCAGTCAGTGCATTTAATTTCAATTCCTGCTGGTCTGCCAATTTCACTTGTGCCCACGTCATTTTCTCTTTCAACTTTCTATGCCTGGCCTCAATGTCATCCCCGCAATATTTCACATACTTTAAAATACTTTAGAATATCATCTATTCTCTTACTTTGCCAACACAACATGTGTTGTTGAATCATCTGACTAATCTCCGGTTTCAAACCATACACAAACCGATACACAAAATGTCCCATGTCCTTATCACCAATGTTCTCAAATCCACTGTACTGCTTAAACACCTATAACAACCTCTCATAGTACGCATGCACAGACTCATTTGATTCTTTAGTTGTTCTATCTATCTTTACCCAATCTGTTTCTTGAGGAGAAATCTTTCCTTTCAAGAAGGTGATTACTTGATGGTATTTCTTCATCACCTCATCTGAAGGCGCTCCTGTTTTTGAATCCCTAGCATACTCCTCACTCGGCCAATTAACTGTGATTTTGTCCACAAGTCTCCAGGCACCTCAATGTCAAACAAGCCATTCAGGTCTTTTAACAAAACCTTCGAAACCTTCACAAATCTTTCAACCTGTTTGTACCACTCAACGGGTTTTTCTCTCAACCATTTGTAAATGACAGAATATCGTGTCTGCTCCACGGGACAAGAACACATCCACCACCAGCAACTTCTATCATGGGGCATAACCTCTCTGCCTTTTCTGAGTCTTTTAATACAAAAGCAGATGATGCTTCTTTTGCTTGTGCCTCCTCCTTCTTTCTTGTCCACCTAGTTCTCCACTTGTCAGTGTCTCCCCATTTCTGCAAAATATTCATTAACTCCTTTACATGTAGTTTTCCTACCAGACACATTCATATTCTCCAAATCCTTGTCAGTAAACTCCACTTGATATGGTTTCTGTAATAATTTGGATCCCCCTATTTCCACTCCAATCTCTGCAGCCATTTCTGTCAACTTCTCATGGTACACCTTTGCACTTCTCGTTATACTTCTACATATAAACAACAATTCTTCTTCACTGTAATCATTCAATCTCCCTATTCCCACATTTCCAGGATTCCACCTTTAATTTGTAAATATCTAAAATCTTTGGTACTGAACTTCGCCTTTCTATTCCCTGTGCCCACCTCTCGAAATCTTCTGGAGTGACTGCTGTTGTTCTTTTAGTTCCCGAAGGTGCTATTGACACCCTTTCTTTCAAATAGTCTGGTAGGACTCTTTTCGGAGTTTCAATTACCGGCTCCCTTATAGGAAGGTCCATTAATTAAATGACTGAACTGCACTCACTGGCTTGATCATCTGTTATTACTGCTTCTTTTCTGGGCTCATTCACAGGAATGGTTACAGCTTGAGGTTTTGGGCAATTTGTTTTATCTCCATATAATGGAATAACAGGACCTATAGTTACTGGTACTGTCAGGGCCTCAGCATTCAAATTCAACTGGTTCATCTTCTGGATCAACTCCTCCCTATTTGTATTCAGTGCCTCTCTTTCTTTATCATGGAGTACCCTATTTACTGAGGTATCATGTACAATTTGGGGAACTAAGGGTGTTCCCTTACTGGTGCACTTGGGGTGATTACTCCACTGGGTCCTTCCTGATACGGTGGAGGATTTTTAGTTAAAATGTCCTCCAAAAATTCATCATCTGATTCACTATAACGTGTCACGTTTAGGTGTTTCGTTTTCTCCTTACACTTGCTTCCAGGCTGTTCCTCGGCCATTAACACTGGATATAACCCTTCTGAAACCATAGCTCTTCTCCTCTGCTTCATCTGACCATCGCATGACTCATGTAAATATCTAGGAAAAAATCCTCTATATCTTTTACCACCTCTGCATTTCTCTAGCTCAAATGACTCACCCTCCCATTCTTCCAAAGCCTCATACTGAGTTAACCTAGGTCTTGGTTCTAAATCATTCATTCTCATTCTCAAATTCTGAAGAATTCTCCCATTAAACATATCATTTTCTGGAAAAGGTAGCACTCCATCACCTTTTGTATATTCTATCCAATTCTCCAACCATACATAAGTATGATATCCTCTCTCCATCATCATAAAGGAAGCAGGTGTTTTCGGTGGCAGAATAGGAATTCCCTCTCTAGTCAACACAGGCTTATCTTTCTTAAAGAAATTCTTAATTTTCTTCATTAGCGTCATTTTTCTCTTTTCTCCATACATTTCGGATGTATTATATATGAAATTGTAATCCGCAAACCCTCGGTAACTTCTATCTGCGCAACTTAATAAAACAGTCAAATCAGGATTCCACATACAATTTTCCCTTCGTCCAATCCTAGCGCGGCTTCTACTTTTTCAGCCAATTAGGTTCAGGCTCACGCTCGTGGTCTGACCAATGCCAGCGTGGCCTTTTGTGATGTCAGTATTACTCCTCACTACTGACCCCTCCTTTACAAGGCTACTTCTGTCACTCACCCACTGTTCCAACCAATCCCAGCGTGGCTTTTTGTGACGTCAGTAAAATTCCGGCGACTGACCCTCCCATCACAAGGTAATACAAAAACGTATTTCTCAATACTTTTCATTTAATTCTTCGTTAATAACAACATAAAAACATTTGCTACCCTGTCTGTTCCACTAAAAACAAAGGATAGATTTCACTTTTATTCTTGGAGTCTCAGCTCATCTTTTACTGCAAGTAAAACCTCTGTTTACCCTTCATTCAAGCTCGGAAGAACCTGTTACTCCTTCAGTGTTACCCTTAATACTTAGGAGATATAAGACCAAAGTTTCACCAGTGAACTGCCAGCCGTGCGTAGCTTCTCAGTGTTATTCTAACAGACGAGTAATCTCACTGCAGTGTGGCTTCCATTACCACCAGCTATTCCTTTCCCGGGAACTACTAGACAACATAAAACGAGAAGTTAACTTTTTGTTAAAACATAAACCAACAATCAATAATCAATACTCATCACCAAACTAGTCAATAATAACCATCCTCTGCCTCCAGAAAACTGATCCAGCGACGTACTAATAACAGATACTCCACTACCATATACTAACCTGGGCCCATTAAACATACTCCTCATACAACAAGTAGTAAAGCGCTGGAGTCAAAGTTTTAATCTCTAAGATTAGTTGTACATTATTCCTAACTAACCTTTCACTGATCAAAAAGTTCTTTCCTCTGATCGATAGACCATTAGTTGAACTAATTGATGGTGATGATGCACAGAAGTTTAACTTTATATATATATATATATCTCAATGTAAATAACCACAGACTCGGGAATATTTTAAAGCTTTATCTAAATTAAATGCACGTGAACCACTTCAAACCCACAATACAGGCACCCTTATTCACAGAGGAGATAAATCCATTAATCAAACACATCCATTAGCTCACTGTAATAACGAGAGATCATCACATAGGAGGTAAGATAAATAGATGATTTATTCTTCGGAGAACAAGATGACATGCACTCTTACGAGCCTGGGTCAAACCGTCACTCCCGGAATCCGGAACACGTAAAGTGTTCTAGATTCCAGAAGTGCCAGCAAGTCACCACACATTTCCCTTCTTTGAAAAATTAAGAAAAAGCTTTTATGAGACAACATTCGTAAATGAGTAAGAACAAATGAGCTCAAAACCTTAAACATCACACAAAATTATACATCAGAAAAAATACATTTACAAAAATACTAGAATGAATTGATACAATGAGGAATACATAAGAAAATAATGTCACTTGTTTACTATATAATCCTTATGCCGGGGCTTTGCCGGGATCTTTGTACATGACATTTACCAGTAATTCCATCATTTGACGGAATAGACTTCGTCCAACTAGTTCTGTAATAAGAGATTTTGGGTAAAGTTAATCCACTAGAAACAGAAACCTCCCTATCAGGCCACAACCACTGAGAAATCCTCACCAACTTGGAAAAACTCCAAACATTTCCATCAGACAATTAGGCAACTTGACTACCAACACAAATTACTTTCAAAGGATGAGAAAAGCGAGATTCACCAGATTTAACAAACCTTCCTTTCTTCACCCGAACCCAGTCATTAACTTTAACTGGCGAATTGATAACTTTATCAAAACACTCATGTGGCATAGCATTGTCATTCTTTTTGACAAGTAATTTTCTCATCCACGCTTGACTCAAATTAGCTATGCACTTCCTTCCCCTCATCTTTTCAAAAGGTGATAGATCACCAGTGTTCCTAGGAGTATTCCTATAACTCCAAAGAACTTCACTAATGGCTTGATTACAATTCTTACCATTGGCAATAGCTAATTGCAAACCTTCTTTAAAAACCTTAATCCACCTTTCTACAATCCCATTACCCTGAGGATAATAGACAGAAGAACGTTTGTGGATAATACCATGCCTATCAAGAAAACTTTTAATTTCAGTAGAAATCAACTGTACTCCATTATCGGTTATGAGAAATTCAGGAAAACTTTCCCTTTCAAATACCTCGTTTAAAAATTTAATGACTATTCTTGAAGTAATATGTGGAACAATTTTAACCTCAGGCCATTGAGATAAGTGATCAATCAGAATGATTGCGTAAACAGGATTCTGACCTAAACATAAGGGACCTGCAATATCTAAAGAAACACACTCCCACACCCGAGATGGTCTGGACACAGGAAAATGTTCATATGATTCAACTTTCTGAGATTTATCGCTAATATAGCATTCTATGCAGTCCCTGGCCCTTCTTTCCACCGCTTTGTCCATAGCTGGCCACCAAAATTCACTTCTAATCCTGCGTTTCATGCTTGTCATACCAGGAAGTCCTTCATGAGCCATATTCAAAATGGTTTGTTGCAAATCAGTAGGAACAACAAGCTGTAAGCCTCTCATTAAAACATCATCCTTTACAGACAATTCATGAGAAATTTGATAAAATGGGCGCATGCACTCCAACACATCAACCTTTTTAGGCCATGACGATTTGATGTGCCCCATTACATTCTTGAGTACAGCGTCATTCTCACAAGCAGATTTCCATTCCTTTTCTTGTACACAACCATTCAATACTTCACAAATAGAAATTACTTTTTCCAGATTATCATTATCTTCTTCAACTTCATTGTCATCATCAACCGGTAATCTTGATAAACAATCTGCAAGAACATTTCTTGTACCAGGGATATATTCAATTTTAAAATGAAAGTCCTGTAATTTATATTGCCATCTAGCAATTCTTGAAGTAGCTCGTCCACAACCCTTTGTTGTAAAAAGATCCACTAAAGGCCGATGATCTGACCTAACTTTGAATACCGTGCCATATACATACTTACGAAAATATTCAATACCCCACCAACAAGCAAGAGTTTCTTTTTGTAATGTGGAGTATTTACACTCTGCACCTTTCAATGGTCTAGATACAAAACCAATGGTGACCAAATGACCATCCTGAACCGCACCTAATCCAACATTGCTTGCATCAGAAACAATTATTGAATCATATGCAGTGTTGAATGTGGCTAAGGCAGGTGCAGATGCAATTTGTTTTTTTAAATGCGTAAATTCATATCCACAATCATCATCCCAAAAAAATGAAACATTCTTTTTCAATAGATTTCTCATGTGTATGGTTTTGTCAGCAAATAGTGGTATACATTTTGCATAATACTCAGCAAGACCTAAAAAAGATCTAAGTTGGTCTGTATTTTGAGGATTAGGGGCTTGCTCAATAGCTCTAATTAAATTTTTCTTGGGTGAGACTCCATGTTAGTCAATTGAATGACCTAGATAATCAACAGATGATACTCCAAATTTACACTTGTCTTTGGTCAACGTTAAACCATTATCCTGAAGAATGCACAACACTTTGTGTAGAGTGTCAGTATGTTCAGTGGAATTAGAAGCAAAAATAGAAATATCATCTTGAAAATAAAGTACATTGTCCATATCTTTAAATAACTTGTGCATTAACCTTTGAAATACAGAAGATGCGGAAATTAATCCAAAAGGCATTCTCTTATATCTAAAGGCTCCCTCAGACGTAATAAATGAATTAAGATGTTTGCTTTCCTCATGAAGAGCAATTTGGTGATATGCATTGGATAAATCAAGAGTAGAAAATATCGAGGCACCTCTTAATTTTGTAAACATTTCACCAATATTTGGTAAAGGATGCCTGTCAACCCATACACTATTATTAAGGTCCCTCAAGTCAACACACAACCTGACTTTACCATTAGGTTTGTGCGGCACAACAACTGGACTTAACCATAATGATGATTCTATTTCTTCAATGATATCAAGATCACATAGTCTTTTAAGTTCATCCTTAACTGCTTCTCTCAAATGTAAAGGTACATTCCTAACTCTATGAACCTTTGGTATGGCGTCACGCTTTAAAATTATTTTGTGTGCAAAATGTTTTAGGAGACCTAATTTTATAGATGAAAATACACTTGGAAACCTTTTTTCCCACTCAGATGCAGGATCAACATCAATGTGAGAAATTAAATCCGAGTACCCTAGAACTTGCTCGGGATGATTAGGATCTAAAGTGATCATTAAATCCCACTCCTGGGGCCACCCCAGAAGACATGAGCCTTCTTTAGCAACATAAATTTTGGATTGGATGGTTTTACCTTTAAAGCTGAGAGTAGATGTGAAAAATCCTAGTACATCAATTGGTTTCTTACCATACCCTACTAATTTAATATCTGGAGGTGATAGACACACATCAGAAAATTCTTTTAACCACTCATCCCCAATAAGTGTGTGTCTAGCACTAGAGTCAGCCATGACCCTTACCTCCTTATTTCCAATCGTAATAGTGCAAAACAGAGCATCCTTCATGGTACCATTTACTTCGTAAACTGCCAAAAGAAATTCATCTTCATTGATATCATCCTTAACTTCTTTGACATTTTCATCAATATGACTTTTATGCTCAATACTTTTGTTTTTTAGCCTGTTCCTATTTCTACACATCCTTGTATAATGACCTTTCAATTTACAATATGTACACACGTGACCAATAGTGGGACATTTTTTGTCGTTTGCTAAGTGACCAGGAATACCACATTTAAAACAAATGTACTCTTTTTTTTCTTGAATTCCCTGAGTTTTAAGTCTTGCCTTACTCGAATTGGTTTCCGTAGAATTAGACTTGTTAACAATGTTGACTTCAGCTGCTTTTTGCTCAGCTAGTTCTTTTAAGTCTAGTTCCATGTCTTCAAAGCGATGAGCATTATCAAGAGCTTTGTCCAAGGTTAAGTCTTCTGCAGCAAGCAGTTTTTCCTGAAGTCTTACATTTGCAACTTTGTGTACCATTTGGTCTTGTAGCATTTGATCATGAAAAGTAGAGTAATTACATTTTGATGCTAATATTCTTAAATCATTAACAAATGTATCTATTGATTCATTTACTAGTTGACCTCTACTAAGAAATTTATGACGTGACACTACCTCATTAACTTTTTTTATGTAGCGTTTGTCCAATTTTTTTATTGCTTCTTGAAAAACATCCATGTCATCCTCTGACGAAGATAAATTATTCGCAGTGGGTGGTAGATGACTCAATATGTGTCTTCCTTCAGCACCAAGGCAATGTTTTAAAATAGCCAGTTTTCTTTTTTCAGTGTAATCTTCACCACCTATGGCTTCAATGTAGGCTTCAAACCCTTCTTTCCAGCGTTTCCACTCGAACACTGGTTCACCAGGAGATGGCAAAAATGGAGTGGGGGCATTGAAACCTTCCATTTAAATAAGGATAAATTTAATATATTTATATATTAATGAGCCTTCGTGGAAAATAATTAACCAGATTAACTTTGGCAATAAATGAATTGCCACTATGAATTAGTTGACACGTACAGCTCATAAAAGTAACATTGTTTTTACAAAAAGCGCGTTATCCAAGTCACGCTTATTGTATAAATACGACTTTTCCAATTCTGATCAGCTTGACGCTTGATGTACTATTTAACTCGCCACTTTTAATGATTTGCTGTGCACATCAGCGATGCGCAACTGCCATAAATGAACACTCTCAATGACCCAAACGCGTTATCCAATTCACGTTACATAGTCAGAACTTAGCGCGTTGATTAACTCTGCCCACGACTCACCACTTTTAATTAATTGCTGAGCGCATCAGCGATGCGCAACTGCCATAGACGAACACTCTTAATGAGTAAAGCGCGTTGTCCAGGTAATGTAGAACACAACGCTCACGTTGCGTGCCGATTGCCCAAAGTATGGCCGCCAACGTGATGACGTGATGCTTCGAGAGTGCGCATGCGCATAAGAAAAGACTGCGCCGATGAAGAAAATTGTTGAAAATCTTTAACAACCTCACCGGATTTTTTGAAGAGATCTGGTTTTCAGGAACGCGTTAGTGGCATCAGTGGCAGTTCGTCGTGAACCTCATCCTTCGTGAACGTTAGTGGCAGACCGTTCGAGGATGACAGTATCTTGATCTGCTGATTGCAGGACTCCAGGCTCGCTTCCTTGGTTTTCCAATCGTCGCCAGTGTAATAACGAGAGATCATCACATAGGAGGTAAGATAAATAGATGATTTATTCTTCGGAGAACAAGCTGACATGCACTCTTACGAGCCTGGGTCAAACCGTCACTCCCGGAATCTGGAACACGTAAAGTGTTCTAGATTCCAGAAGTGCCAGCAAGTCACCACACTCACACAATGACTTATGCTCAGAAAGGAGAGGATGGAGAGAGAAAAACATCAACAAATATGCAAAATCTATAGTTACCAAGAATGGTGTGAAGACCAACTCCCTGTCAAAGAGCTGGTAAGGGTCCCCTGGGATATATCAGGCGACAAAGGCTTCAGGGCAGGAATCAGGACAGAATAGTGGACCTCTGTAGAACCGACAAATTCTTCAAACCCCTCTCTGACACTCTCTTCCTCCTCGAAATTCTTTCACGATCTTCTTATCTAACCAAATTGCTTAGGATAGAAAGTTCTGCATTCCATTCTTCATCAGCATCTCACAGCTTCTTCCCCGACATCAGCATCTCTTGCCACTCTGACAGCACCCAAGTCTCACAGCATCTCACCTCCGAATGAACTAACTAAGGCTACCTCAGTTATACCTTTCTGTTTTCATATATCACCCACTAAAGTTGCAATATTGTAAAAATACGAAATCTAATTGGACAGGCAAGGGGAGTTAGGTCATCACACCATGCTTACATCGCACTTTATTCAAGTTGTTCATTGTTAATAAACCCGTCCCCTTAATTCTTTATTCCATCTTTATTTTCCCACCCACATTCACACCCTAATTGCAACATTTGTCCTTACATTTTATGCAGATCCTTCCAGGCTGAACTCTTGTCTTGTATAGGTATTTGGATAAATTCAGGGCTTGAAATGAAACGTGAAATTATTCACGATTGCCTAGCTCTTGATCTAGCTAGTAGCATCCCCTAGCTAAGCTATGTGAAAAGGACTGCCCTTTATCTGGTAAGGCCAGAGCTTTTTAGCTGCCCAGAGAAACCCTTAAAGGCGGATTTGCTCTGGGTTAAAAGTACCTACTTGCAGTTATCACAGATGGATAGAGAGGCTAGGAATTAAGCAAGACTCTTGTGCGGGCACACCAGTTGTTATCCACCTCACAAGTAATTGAACCATATTTAAATAATGTCACCAACCGGCATCATTGCTTCCTTTGAGTGAGGTTTAGGTTTAATCAATTGCATCTACTTCTTGCTGAACCAATGGGATGGAAAAAGCCTGAGGACCTGAGTGTTTGTACATATGATACATTTTCTACTCAGGACTCCATGCATCTTGTCTTCTTTTGTGAGCATTTTTTGCACATTTGAAATCGGTTCATTTTACCCATTTTAAAAGGCAAAGGTTTTATTCAGGCTATACTGGCTTTTATATATTTGCAAATGTTGACCAATGTTTGTGAAATTTTTAATATATGTTATGTTATATTAACCTCCATTTATAGCACGCATGGCTACTCAGAAGTGTCCCGGCGCGGAAGCCAAATGGTGGAGACAGAAAGGAGCTGACCCGGCTGGAGGATTACTTGAATAACAAAGTTTTTAAATGTTTTTTAAACAGCCTGAGGTCACCGATGTTTCAAAGGGCAAGGCATTCCAAGTCATGGCCGCTCTAACAGAGAGGGAGCTGCCTCCCATTCTAGCCAGGCGGTACCTAGGTACGACAGCGAGGCATTGGCCTGTAGAGCGTAAATGTCTGGGTGGCACATAGAACGTGAAGCATCTCCTAAGATACTGAGGCCCTGCCTTGTAGAGGGCACCGTGGGTCAGTGTAAGAGCCTTAAACAAAATCCGTTGGTCAACCGGGAGCCAGTGCAGATCCCGTAGAGTCTGCCTTACTAGACCTGCCAGGATTGCCCAATAAAGCTCTCCCCGTCGCGTTCTGGACAATCTGCAGCTTTTTTTAGCTGATATGCCGGGCGACCTATGTACAAAGCATTGGCATAGTCCAGACGTGAAAGGATGAGAGCATGGGTCACCATTTCTTTAGCCACTAAGAGCAAGAGGGGCAGGAACTTCTGTAAGCATTTCAGTGTGCCAAAGCACACACCAGCTAATTTATTAATCTGAGGCAGAAATCTTAATTCCTCACTGAACCAAACGCCCAGATTTTTCGCCGAGCTCCCCATACAGTTAGGCAAGGGGTAACCCACCGGCCAGATGTCCTCTCTAAAATGTGGGGGGAAGGATCCATAGAGGATCTCCTTGTTGCATTTCTCCTTGTTGCATTTCAGTTGGGCCTGCGCTAACCATTTAAAAACTTCCGCAAGACAGTTTTTGGCAATGGTCGGAGAGAAATCAGTTTTCTTCCACGTGGAGAGGAGCTGGGTATCATCAGCATAAGCTATTATCTTAGCACCCAGCGCCTCCGCCAGGTAAATAAGGGGCGTCCTATAGACATTAATCAGAAAAGGGCTCAATATTCGAGCCTTGAGGAACCCCCGTAGTCAGACTTCTCGGAGTTGAGGAGAAAGGAGGCAGCCATACTTGCTGTGTTCTATTGGCTAGAAAGGATTCAATCCACTCCCACACCTGACCAGAGATGCCGATGTGAGACAACCATGCCAAAAGTTGGCGGTGTGGCACGGTGTCAAACGAGGCAGAGAGGTCTAATAGCACCAGAGCCACTCTGCCGCCGGCATCCAGGCACTCTCTAATAGCCTCCGCCACATCAACCAGGGCCGTCTCGGTGCTATGAGAGGCCCTGAAACCCGACAGGGCGGGGTGGAGGGCGCCAGAAGTCTCAACAAACTCAGAGAGCTGCTTGTGAGCGGCCTTCTCACACACCTTAGCCACAGCCGAGAGGAGTGAAATTGGGCGGTAACTAGCCGGAGTTGCGGGATTTAATGAAGGTTTTTTCTGCAGGGGAAGGAGTTTTGCCTGTTTTCACTCAGGCGGGACCATAGCAGCCAGGAGGGACAGAGTGACAATTTTGTTGACTTCCGGGTTAACCACCTCCGCTACTGCTGCCAATAACCTTGCTCGGCAGGGATCCGTAGGAGAGCCTGATTTAAGTATTGCCAGAGTATCTGACAATGAGATGGACGGACTGGATCTGAGTCTACAGCTGTCTGATGCGAATAGATCGCCTGCAGTTGAATAGCAGTCCCGAAGCTATCCTGTATGGCATGAATTTTATCAATAAAAAATCCCGAAAGCTGCTCACACCAGTCGTTAGAGATGGGCGAAGCCATCTGTTCAGCGCATGAATTCAGGAAGCTTTGAACGATTGCAAATATTTCTTTTGAATTATTTTTTGATTTGGCAATGCACTCTGCAAATAAGTTGCAAATAAGTTGTTCTGAGCCTTCCTGAGAGCTATGTTGGCTAGCGGACAATAGGCCTGTCTCCAACAGCGCTCAAGCTTTTTACAGGATTTTTTAAGTTATTTTCATTCCTTTGAAAACCAGGGTTGGGACGTGGATTTTCTCGCTCTTTTGTGACCCAGAGGAGCGGAGAAATGCTCCACTGCTCTGGCCAGCCAAGTATTAAATCCGCCAACCACTTCCAACAGACCCCCAAAGGTATCCGGGCGGCTATCTGTCAGGACTCTGCCCAAGGCAGCAGGCTCAATGCGAGGAGGGGGTCTAGCCTCCAAAGCCTTCGTAGAAGAATAGGATGGCTTAATGGTACAAGAGAATTGAATTAAAAAATGATCAGACCAGGGAGACAGGGAGAGGATCTTGTGCAGCTAAAGGGAAGTTGGAACCGACCCCATCAATGGTATGCCCCCCACTATGGGAAGGGGCGTTGATCCATTGGGTCAATTGGGCAAGATGCAGGGACTCATTAAGGGTGCATGTGTCGGAAGCCTCTCTACAGTCAAAGTGAACATTAGTCACCGAGCAGTAGATAATTAGAATAGTGTAGGGCTCTAGCCACGATGACTTCATCAAAATTTAGAAAAGAATTAGGGGGCCCAGGGGGACGATATAACAGCGTGGCTCCCAGTAAAAAATGCGGAGAAATAGTAAGGGAAAAATCCAACGCTTCCCCCTCCCTAAAATCCTGTGGCTGTCCCTGAGTAAGAGTCCAATTTTCAGACTCCGGCAACCCCTCCTCCTCTGCCTGTTTTGCGGTCGACCCTGGCAATGTTATACCCTGCAGGGATAGCCAAGGCGATGACCGGAGCTGAACACTCATTCAGCCAGGTCTCTGTAATAAATAACAGATCTAACTGGCTATCTACCAGCAGCTCAAAGATGTCAGAAGCATGTTTAGCCATGGACCGCGCATTAGCTAGTTTTTTGACTGCAGCATTCAGAATAAGGAAAAAGAAAAGGACTGCTATTAATTAATATATTTTATTAATCAATACAATGAATTATTCCTGTGTATATTGATGATCTAGATGTTTTCCCATTTGTATCCTGTGATGTTTGTGTTAACTTGACATTTTAAATATTTATTGTGTTTTTATGTAGTATGCTTTGCTGGTTTTAATTAACCGAATAAAGTGAATTTGACTGACTGACTGACTTGTCTTCTCTCACGCTAGGATACCTTGGTGTCCTTGTACTTCATCTGAACTCTTCGTCATTCTTCCGAGTTCACTTCTCAACAGCCATGCGCATACAACATGTAACTCGGCTCATTTCAGACACGCACGAGAGGCCAAAATGCACTTTAATAATAATATCAAATAAACAAATGTTACTCATAGAAAAAAATGGTTTTACTGTATACCACCCAACTCTACTCTATTACCTTTTATTTATCCGTACTTTCCCCGCATTAGCTTTAGTGAAATAGCTTGTTTTCTAGACAGCTAGGCAGGTGGCATGCATGTGGGTCTTAAAGACGCCATATTAGTGCTTCCTGCTCATGCGCAAGAAATTCCCTCCAAGCATTAGACGTCATATTTCGTAGATGCAATCGACGCATGTGCAGTAAAGATTTCCCTGTTACAGCCGCGTTTAGTCCTTCGTCTGTGTTAATCACATTAGTGAACACATAAGCAAGCTTCTCTTACACACATTTTGGTGTGGTGCGCATTGGTTATTATAAGAAACTGGCTCTATATATACTGCACCAAAGTGAGGTACAGTGTGTATAGAGTCCAAGAGTCCCCAGAGGTAGGCAGAGGTTAAAGTTAGATAGAAAATTACTCTCTAATAGTGGTAGCTTGGTCGAGCTGTAAGGCAGTATCAGAGGACAGTGTTAAGCATTTGATGTACACACTCAGTCAGCAAATGAATTCACACACTCAAGAACTGAACTCTAGGCCAATTGTTTTTGTATAAAAACGATACTGTTGTTTTATTTAGAACCAAGCAAGCCTAGCACAGGTAAGCATAAAAATAATTTGTAGTAATAAATTACTTAATTGCTTACAGTTCGAAAATGCAGCAAGAATTGTTCTTGGTTTGAATTACAGCTAATGTAGATTGCAACACTCAGCAAGCATAGTACATTGGGATTATTAGGCTTTTTCACCAGATTGCAGGTAAGTACTTTTTACGATACTCGTTCTAACTGAGTGCTTGATGCCTAGATTAAGCACTGGGACATTTCCTGAAAAAAGAGTAAATACGTTTTGGTTATTTGCACGATTTTTAAGGAATATCTTAAATTGTTAAAACTCCACAGTAATTTTTAGGATGGAAAATTGTCAATGTTATCCTATTGAGGAATAACAGGTTATCGGTTTGCAGGTAGGTAGGCAAACAACTGTGGGAGTTTCGGTTCTGGGGTGAGACTCAGGGGGTCCCCGAGTGTCAGTGAGGCACTGAGATTGCACCCTCAGCGGCACTAGGGCGGCCAGCTGCATAGTGTTGAGGCCCAACGATATCCTTCGGAGGATAGGGGGTCTCCGGTTGGTGGTAGCTGGCAAACAGGCCACACAGCTGTGGGAGAAAAAGCTCCTAGGGTTAGGTCAGGGCTAATGGGGAAACAAGTAGGCACAAAAAGTGCACCTTCAGCTGTAGGAAAGTGGGTTTCTGTTGCAGTAACCCCCCACTTTTTGCCAGACTACTGATGCACTTCGACTTGATGTGCCCTGGGTCCCTGCCAATCAGGTTCCCAGGCCCTGTGTTCTTTCCCCAAAACTAACCCAATTGACATCTCTGGCCACATGTCAGCCCATGGTAAATGGTACCACAGGTACCCAGGGCGCTGTGTCCAGAGAAGGCCTATAAGGGCTGCAGCACTTATTATGCCACCCTTAGAGATCCTGTACCCTGACACTCACACACTGCCTTTGAAGGCTGCATGTCCTGGTGCAGAACAAAGTGAAGAGTCGACATGGCACACATCCCTGTGTGCCATACCCACAATCCACTGCCCTGGCATACATCAGTCACCCTTCTAGCTGGGTGCCCTATGTCAGTGGTGAGGGACAGGTGCATGAGCCCTGTACCCCTACAGTACCCAGGTCCATTCCTGGGCACTGTAAGTGCAGTGATGACATTAAGAGTATATGGTGCTGGGAGTTTGTCATTACGAACTCCACAGCACCATAATGGCTACACTGAAGACTGGGAAGTTTGGTATCAAACTTCTCAGCACATTAAACCCACACTGATGCCAGTGTGGGATTTAATGTAAAATAAACAACAGAGGGCATCTTAAAGATGCCCCCTGAAACTCAACCAACTTCTAGTGACCTGACTGAGTGGCTGCTTAGGCTGCCACCAACAGACATGTTTCTGGACCCCTGGGTCGAGAGCTGCTGCTCTCGGGGGCCTGCAACAATGCAAATCCTGGGTCGAGGTGCCAAGCCTTCTCCCCCAGGATGGGCAGGTTTCACGAAGGAGAAGCTTCAGAGGCCTTCTGTCTTTGTGAGCCTCTCCAGACCATTTGCTGCTTTCAGCAACCGGTGCCCACTGGTTCTAACCCCCACTTTGGGTGGGAGAACCAGCCGGGAAAACAAGCGAAGAAGGGAGGTGTGCCCACCCTGCCAACTCCACCCCTCAGGTGGGGGAGGCGAGGTGAAGCACTACCTCGAGTCCCCGTCATCTTGAGGATGGGGGGACCCAGCCAACCAGGGACAGGCTCCTGCCCCCCTCCCACTGGAGAGTGGCAGAATAGGGGTTGTATCCACCCCAGGGAAGGGACCCATTGGTCCCTGCCCTTACCTACCTGTAACGCCCCTAAATCTAGTATTTAGGTGGCACTCTGAGCCTAGCTTCCTCAGATCCAGCCTACCTACAAGAAGAAAAGAAGAAGAAGGATGAAGAGCCGTGCAGAGCTAACAAGAGGACGACACCCAGTGACTTGGCCCCAGCCCTACAGGCCTGTCTCCCCTCGAACCTACTCCTGCGAAATCCCGGCGTGTCCAGCAGCCAGCAACCTCACAAACCCCGGAGGACCTGCCTGCCTTCACTTCCCAAACTGTTTCTCCTGTGAACACCGGACGTGTTTAAATTGCAGCTTCTGGTGCCAGCCAGAAACCGCGAATCCAGCCCACATTGCACCCGCCGAACCCGGCCCGAGCTCAAGTGGAAAAACACCACGAGGAGGTCCCCCCGGCGATCCTCACCCGAGATCCGGCGACCCCTGACCTGCCTCCAGACGACGCCTGCAGCCTCAATCCAGAGGACCCCCCCCCCTATAGCGACTAGAGCGGGTAAGATAACCTGACGTCCAAAGGCCCCCTTACATGGCCTTGTGTGTCCAAACCAACGGTGCCTAACCAACCCTCAACATCCCAACTTACCCCTCGAAGTGGTGATCACACTGTAGTGTAGTTCCTATTTCCCTAATAGGCTTTGCGCATTGGAATAATATACCCTACAGATTTGGCATAGGACTGAGGTCAGTATGCCCCTATCGAGTATATTAAACTGAATTAATTTGTACCAGCTAACTCAGAGGCCACTAGAAACTCCTTGTAAACAAGAAGGGAGTAGTTTCTGGCAACTGCATAAACATGACAACTTTGTTTCTCTTTAGAATCGTAACACTCTCAGAATCGTGGAAACAATAGATAACAGTTTTACTCAGCTAATCGTGCATGCTTAGTTTGTTCAGAGCTACACAACAGAAAGAATAGACGGCCGTTTCAATAAAAGGATTTATTGAACAGTCTTGTTTCTCGTGTAAGAGATATGAGCTGCTAGAATGATAAGACAGTATGCGAGATATATTATGTACAGCGTAAGCAGTAAAAAGAAATAATACTGCGCTAGCATTATATTTTAGCTATGACACATATATTCATATACATAAATAACATAGGCTAAAAATGCGAGTACTCATAAGATGCTTCTCTAACTAGTTCTACGCCAGTGTACCTAACCTAAGTGTAGTACAATGTAAGAAGTAGGTGCTGTATTCTATAGGATGTTATTCTATAGTTTAGTATAGTATGCCAAGAGTCCCTCTAGGTTCTAGTCAGCTCCATAACTTGAGAATGAGAGAGGTGGGAATCTGTTTCGGGGTCTCCAACTCTAACACCCCGCAAAGGGAGTCAGAACACTGGAAGCTGGATTCTCTGCGAGCAGGGATGACAACCTCTCTTGTCAGTGCGTCAGGCCGGGACACGGGCTCCGCTAAAGTCGAGGTCTCTTCCTACTTGCTTGGGTACGGGAAGGTATATTTATACCTGGTAGGTGCCTTGGAATGTTAGCAATCCTGTGCTAGGGAAACTCCCAAGAGCTTAAGGGTCTGGTTTCTAAGAACTCGTTGTGACGTTGGGGTGGACAGATGTAGGTGACCATGTCTGTATTTGGATAGCATGGCTAATGCCTAAATAAGGACTGGGATCTTATGCCTATATAAGGACAATGCAAATTGGGCCTATATAAGGACATGTATCGCGAAAGCCTATATATGGACACCTAAAGAGGAATACAACACCCACTCCACTTTCGAATGAACGATAATACTAAATGCTAAACATTAAAACAGAGTACCACATGTTGCTAAAACACTTGTAAAAGCATAGTAAAAGCTCAACATGTAATGCAAAGGTACTGTACATTTTAAAGCAGTTTTTCATTCTCAAGCATATATTGGAAATAAATGCTACATGAATGAATAGAATAAACAGAAATATCTACATATGACGAAATGGTTGATAAGTTTTCAAAAATCAAAGCTGTTTCATAACATGGTACTAAATGAAATTGTGGTAAATAAGGTGACAATGTGTCCCTGGAAGTATTCAAAGAAGTCCGTTCTATATGAATAGTTCTACTGTAAGCAGATCGAATTGCCATGTACTTTAAAAAAAAAAAAAAAAGCACGCAGCGTAGAAAAGGTAAGATGCAATCTTGCAAGATTGGTCTAAATGACAGAAACCATGTTGTATTAAGTTCCCGTAGACGAGGTATGCCCAAAAGTTGCACTATGCGCTCACGGAAACTTCCGTTCTAGGAGAGCTTTCTCCAAGTTGCTGGGAGTGATGCCGGTTGATAGGCTTACCATAGCGTAGTAGTAGGAATAAAAACAGGATTCCTGTAACGAGTGCTAGAATTAATGGCACACCACCAAACACTGAATGCACGAAGTTTGGAATGATTCCGAGGACTGCCTGAAAAGGTGTTAACAGTACTGAACAGATGGTCTTAAATACATGTACAATCCCGCTCGTATCAGACATGTTTAAGGTACGTCCCATCATTTCTATGAAATGTATAGGGCAGTTTGTACGAATTAGAGCCTGTATCTCAGCTGAAGTCCTTGCAATTTGTAGATCATAGGTTTTTTTGGCCGAGGTCAAAGGCATGGTCTGTTGCAAAAGCATGGCTTTCATTCTGCTTAAAATATCAAAATGTATAAAAGAAACATTCAATATAGGCCATAGAGGCGACTCCCTGACTGTGTCTATTTGGGGGAACAATACTTGCATAAAACAAGTAACACTGGAGCTAACCATTACCAGATATGGGATTCCTGGCAACATGCCACAGCAACTCTGATCATTCAACATGAGTTAACTCCCATTAGAAAGTTGGCCAAACGTTGGATTAATCACAGCAGCTGGTGGCAGGACAAGTTTGCCACAGAACCATTACAAGCCCCGTGTAAAGAAATGTCCTGACATATGAGAGATCCGCTCAGTGCATTTTCACAGTGTGTACCGCTTATAAACACTTCACAATCCCCACTCTGTATTCGTAAGGTAAAACCCAGGCTGCCTTAATGTATTCTTTACCCAACCTTTCATATTTGCCTGCTTGCATTTGTTTGAGGCAATACTGAAAATGAAAAGTAGCGACAGGCAGAGTTATTTTGCCATGGATAAGCCATTCTGTAGCTGGTTTTTCTGCTACCGTAAATGGTAATTTTTCCAGTCTTTCAATGCTCAGCACTGTATACTTTGCTCCCCTTTGTGCCAGTTCGACCTGTTTATCCGTGAGATTGTATTTTGAAAACAGAGGCGACGTGTTGATAAAACACCAAGGCACATAGCCCGCACGCAAGGATTGCAGCATCTAGCCTAATAACATAATAGAACGTAACTGAGATTGGACTTGTTGTAACATGGCTAAATCTGGTTCCAGTATGTCAACAGCAGAGGATACAATGTTGTTCAGTGAATACATTCTAGATGGCAAAGTTGTTAACCCATTGTCGACCACAGTGAGAGATTTCTCTAAGTTAATACGATCAAGCTAACGTATTCTTTCTGCGGCCTCTGCCTGTGAAACCTTCCATATGTCATTATAAGCAGCATAAATGCCGGCATATATGAAACGTTTTTGATGCGGTTTTCTTGGTCCTAGCAAGAAATCCCTAAGGCCTGCGTCTTTTTTAAGTAAAGATAAGTGTTGTTTCAAATCCTCGAGTGTAGATTTTTGTAGCCAGTCGATGGCACAATTTTCCCACTCTGTATGTTGTTACTTCCCCCAGATGCTGTCTTTGAATATAACGTGGGTCTGGCCTATGGATAGTAAAGCCTTGTATTCTGTAATCTTTCTTGACAGATGTTTGTGTCTGTGGGCCAGAGCAACCATTTTTCCCGAGCAGGATCTTATCTGTTGTTATGTAGTATTGTGTCTACTGTGACCGCTCCCTGTGTAGTGCTATTACTTGCAGGTGTTGGAAGGTGTGTTCATGTCTTTAATCATGGCTAATCCAAGGCAAGATGTTTGTTGCACAGTGTCATTCAAAAACATTATTTGCTGTGGTATGATACAGGCTCTAAACAAGGCTTCTATCCTCTGCACTTGGCCTTAGATCGATTTGAAGTAGCCATAACTAACGCCCTAGACTCCATTGCTCCTCTTAAGAGGGTAAAGATTCAGGCAAGGGTTGCTCCCGCCCCCTGGTACTCAGACAGCCTCAGGAGAGAGAAAGCCACCTGTAGGACAAAGGAGAGAAGATGGAGAAGGTCCAAGTTGGAGCAGGATGAACTGCTCTATCGAACCGCACACAGATCATACTTGAATAGCTGTAATTCAGCTTGAAGATTGTATCTGGGTTCCCGTATCATGAAAGCTAAAAACTCATCCCAGGAACTCTTTGTCATCGTAAAGGAGTTTACTAATCCCAGAGCCAATAACCCACTCCCACCGCCTACACAGGATTTATGTGAGAACTTAGGCAGCCACTTCATTAACAAAATTGACGTGATCTATAGTACCTTTGATTCTGAAGAGGGCACTCATGGTAAAGCCTCTATCTCGGAGAATCAGAGTCAGTCAACTCTAGAACTTAACCCTAATGTTACGAGGGAAGAAGTGTGCTCTCCATTAGCGCGAGCAAAATCCGGCTCTCTATCAGATCTAATGCTACCCGTTGTTATGTCAGCGTTATCTCCAGTCCTTGCAGAGGCCCTTACAAATGTCTGCAGCATCTCGCTTGCAACCTCCACTGTCCCGCACAAGTGGAAAGATGCGCGCATAAAACCCCTTCGGAAGAAGGTGCTAGCGGATCCTAGCGATCTTCAGAATTTTAGACCGATCTATCTTTTGCCGTGCTGTGCAAAAATTATGGAGGCCTTAGTTAACCGACATCTCTACCATTATCTTGAGCAGAACAACATGCTGGATGCCTCCCAGTCGGGCTTCTGTGCCTCACACAGCACGGAGGCGGCACTGTTGGAGGTAACAGACACCATAAGGATGTCCTTGGATAGGGATGTCTCTGTGATATTGGTGCTGTTGGATCTGTCGGCTGCCTTCGACACCATCTCCCATCGGATCCTTTTGGACCGGTTGCGAGAGATCGGTGTCGGAGGCAGGGCCCTTAAATGGCTCCAGAATTTTCTGGTGGACAGACCCCAATGTGTTCAGCTTGGGTCATTTAGCTCCCAAACTACTAGCATTGACAAAGGGGTTCCCCAGGGCTCGGTTTTGAGCCCTACTCCATTTAACATATACGTGGCCCCCCTGGCCTCAATCATCAGAGAGTGTGGGTCTGAAACCTTATGCTGATGACACCCAGGTGATAGTCCCTATCGAGGAAAGTCCTGTGGTCACCAGACTTAAATTTCGCCATTGTATGATCAGCATAGCGAAATGGATGAGGAAGAACTTCCTCCAGCTCAACTCTTCAAAGACCGAGATCGTCCTATATGGCAAGGAGAAGGAGATGTGGACCCCTGAGTGGTGGCCATCTGAGCTAGGAGATGCACCCGCCCCCAGAGGTTGGGCGAAGAATCTGGGCATAAAAATTGACAATAACTTAGCAATGGATGAGCAGGTAAAATCAGTGGCAGGTGCCTGCTTTGGAACCATGCGAATGCTCAGAAGGATTTTTCCATGGATTCCGTTTATGGCCAGACAGACCCTTATCCAGTCACTTCTGATTAGTCAACTGGACTATGGTAATTCACTGTTGGTTGGGATGAGGGAGGATCTAGCCGCCAAATTACAGGTGGTCCAAAACACGGCGGCCCGTATTGTACTTACCAAGCCGGCTCGGACCCCCTCGCTACCCCTCCTGCGCCAACTACATTGGCTTCCCATCAAAAAGAGGTCCACCTTTAAACTGCTATGTCTAGTTTATAAGTCCCTTCATGGGTTGGGCCCAGCCTACCTGACAAAGAAGCTCGAATGGTACCATCCTACACGACTGCTGAGATCCAGCAATCAAAATTTGCTCTGTGTTTGCAGAGTCAGGAAGGCCAGAATGGGCGGCCGGGCTTTCTCGTACCTGGCTCCCACTCAGTGGAATTCCTTGCCAGACGAGATCCGTGCCTGTACCAATTTCTGCTGTGTTAAAAAGCTGCTCAGGACCTGGCTATTCTAAAAGTTTCCTCCACCTCTTGGTGTTCCTCTCTCATGCGCCAAGAGATCCCCCTGGGGATGATTCATTGCGCAATACAAGTGAGTAAATAATAATAATAATAATAATAATGCAAGAAATGATGACCATAGTGGTTGTAACAATAAGGCTGTTCGTAGTCTGATGAACCCTTAAATTGTTAGAGAACACAGCAGACCTTTCTAGATCAGACATCATGTTATTAACAGTATCAAAGTCCCAATCATCAGAATAGGTACTGGAGGTAATAAAGTCACTTAATGAAATGTTAAATAAATGAGGAATCTTTAAAAGTTCCATCGGGCCGAATATGTCGAAATCGGTTTTGTCCCAAACTATACAATCCTGTATAGGAACAGCTGTGATGTTCACTGCTGATAAGTCTCTTGCTTCATGATGAGAAGACTTGTGTGGCTTTAAAAGTAAGTTCACATTTTTACTTTCAGTGTCCATATGAATGTATCTGCCATTCAGAAGCACGCTAAGAGTCATTATCAAAGCTAGCCAAAGCAGAAAGAAAAATATTCCAGAAATAATCCATAGTTCAATTACTGGTGAAACCAGATAATTCTCTTTCAGAAATTGACAAAATGCTTGTACTTGTTGTTTGAAAGTTTTTAGGGCTTGCGTCGTTTCAGGCTCACTTGGATCCTCAGAAAATGTACCAAAGTTAATGGAGTAGCCAGAAGCAGTTCGGTCAATTGTTGGAATTGCATCAGGATCGAAATCGCTGGAACCAGTTGATCACGTGTTACGTTGGTGTAGACAGGTGTATCTGGATGAACTGTTACTTGAGTTTCAAGAGGGATGAGTTCCATAGCATTGTTGCTTAGTCCTGCATCTCTTACTGCTGAATTCTCGATGGTCATGAGTCGTTCAGTCTGAACCTCTTGAATAGTAGCGAGAGGAGTGGGTCTGCTACTAGGTCGGAGTCCACGAGGCCTACTATTTAGTATTGGCCACATAGTGTGGTTTGAGGAGGTCGATTGACACAAATCTTTTCTCCTTTTTTCCAGCAAGGGGCGGTAGAAGTACTGTTCTTGTTCCGTGGACGGCTAGGACAGGTACTGGTTGTCTGTAAGAAGGTCCAAATTCCTTCTTGACCGCAATCTTTTCTTTGACTAGATCCCCAACTTTTGGGATCCAGACAGGTCTTGGTGGGACTGACGGTTTTTCCCCAGTGGTGGTTGGCTTCAGGAACACGTTGATTTGTTTCGATCTTAGTTCATTTAGATCCTGTACAACAGCCAAACGATCTCTGATATCAAAGGGTTTATTTTCCACCACTGTGCCTTTACATTCAAGACCAGAAACCCACATTCTTGTCCCAAATAGGACCTCATATGGAGGGACCCCCCCCAGAGAACTTCTTGGCAAATTATTTAATGAGCGTTGGACCCCATAAAGATGTTTGACCCACCCATCACCCGAACCTAATGCTCTAGCTGTTATAGACTGCTTTATGTTCCGGTTGGTTTTTCCTTTCCACAACAGAATTTCCCTCAGGATGAAGTGGAGAGGAGTACCGCAATGCTACGCCCAAACTGGATATGGCTTCTTTGTAAGCCCGAGAGCTAAACGCAGGGCCCTGGTCAGAATGTAGTGTGCCAATTGCGTATGTGCCGATAAAGACTTGCAAATCTTTTATACCAGTTCGAGCGTCAGCCGAGCGCTGAGGCCACATCCATAGGAACCTTGAGCACAAATCTACTGTGACCATTCTATATTTATAGTTACCATCCCTTTTCAAGGGACCGCAGTGGTCCAGGTAAACACAAGCTAATGGTTGATCTGAAATCAACAGGGGTGTCTGCGCAGGAAGTTTCAGCGTGGAGACTTTCATCTGTTGGCATATTTCACATTCCAAAACATAGTTTTTGGTCTGTTTCCTAATGCCAGGCCACCAATATCTTTGTTTAAGTAAAGATACTGTTGCAGAAATACCTTCATGTGCTGCTAGGATCAGTCCTAATCTACGTTCCATGTTTGGAATCATCTGTTGCAGCAAGAGAATTAAACCATTGTATCCATCTAGGATGTAAAGCTTTTGCATTTGGAATGCTCGCTTTTGTAACCGCCTCTAAGGCTGGCACTGGAGTCACAACAATAATGTGTTTCCCTTGAGCTAGAGCTCTTTCTTTTGCTACAGCGGTTTGAACTGCTGTCAGTATCTTTTCTGTTGAAGTGAAGCGCATTTCTGCTTGTGTATACAAATGTGATTTGTATGCTATTGGTACTTTTTCACCCTCATTAAATGTTAAATAGGTGAATCCGCATTGACCCGAAATTATTCGGATCACTAAATTGCATTTATTTACGCACGTTTGTAAGTGATTTGTTGCTAACATGTTAGCTTGGAGTGAACGCAGGATTTCGGTGTGTTCTTGTGTCCAATGTTTTGTTGAAAAATCAGGTTTGATTAATTCGTAGAGAGGTTTAATCCTTTCTGCGTAATTTAGAATGTAAGTTCTTCCAAAAGTTAGGAAACCCAAGATGGATTGTACATTTTTCAGCATTTTTGGAGGTTGGAAGAAGCGTGCACTTTTCTAAAAAGTTGGCTGCCAGGCTCTTGCCTTCACTTGAAAGCTCATATCCTAGGAAAAGGACTTTGAGATGGGCAATTCTGGATTTTTTAAAGTTGAATTTATAGCCCTCAAAGGCGAAGCCCAGTATAATGGTATTCACCCTGTCCAAGTGCTTATCTAGGTCATCGTTTGTCAGATAGATGTCATCAACATATGACAATGCCTCATTATCATACATTTGTAGTAACTCTGTTACCCTTGCTGAGAATAAACCCAGGCTGTTTTTGAACCCTTTTGGGAGTCGACAAAATTGACCCTGAGTCCCCATTATTGAGAAAGCTGTTAAGTACCTGCTTTTAGGTGCTATGTTTTGACAAAAGAAACCATTTGAAATGTCCAATGTGATTTTATATTTATTATGCACAATGTTATTCATTAATGCTGTACTATGTGCATTTTGCACTACAAATGGTTTGGAACAAGTGTTCAAGTGTCTGTAATCCAAAACTAGACGATATGTATTGTCTGGTTTGGATACAGGAAACAAAGTATTTTTCATTGAGGAGGTGCATGTTTCAATCACCCCTTGGTATTCAAGTTGATCTAAGATCTCCCTGACATGTTTTTTAGCTTCTTGCTTTATTGGGCACTGCCTTTAAGCAGTAGGTTGATTTTTTTGCTGTATTTTGTGGTGAGGTGAGTCTTCATCCCGTCCTACATGATTTTTGTAGGGGCCTGGGCAACTGCCCATTTCCTGGCATCAGTATATTTTAGGTGAATTGGAATATGGTTGGAGAAGGCTGGCATAATGATGTCCTCGCCATGTGGGCACTCCCTGATAAAGTTTGGCGGCCAGTCCTTTTGTGCTAGAAGTAAATCATAACCACTTGAAAGTTTCTCCCAAAAAAGTGTTTTCACTTTCCTTGGTATGTCTCCCTCTATTCGGAGTGTTATTTCATATAACTTTTGTGGAGTACTAACCCTGGTGTCTACAGTCTCTACTGTGATGTACTCATTCAAGTCCACTATCTCCAGAAGTTCCTTCAGGTTCTGGCAAGCTATTTTTACTTCTGCAGCACTGTCCAGCATTGTCTGAGCCCATTCCCCGTTCTTGAGCTGTGTTCTCAGTATTCTCGGCATGTCTGATCTTCAGACCTGCTACCTTCTTTTTTGTGAAGTGAGGTTTTGTTTTATTTTTCTGAACCTGTTTATCGTCTTTGGACTTCACGCGTTCTTCTTTGTGATCTGACCGTCCTCTTCTTTCTGATGTCTGTGACGATATCTGAAAGGTACGAGAGGAACGTGTATCAGTATCTTGATACCTGTCAGGTTTTCTTAAATTATACCTATTCCTGAGGTTATATCTCCTTTCAGAGGGTGCCTGGAACCCACCAACGGACACTACCGACACCGACTCCGTCGCCCTCAACCTCAGGCAATGGATCGATGACTGCGCCAACACTTTCGCCCCGATCAAGAAACCCTCGAACAGATGCACCGACAGAAAAGCCATCTGGTTCATCGCCAACCTCCAGGCATCCAAGCAGGCCTGCCGTGGGTTCAAGAAGAAGCGGCACCACAAACAGACACCGGACAGCAACACAGCCTACAAGAGTGCCATCGGCAGACACCACCAACTCATCCGTACCGCCAAAAGGACCTCCTTCAAAGAGCGCATTAACAACAACGCACACAACTGCAAAGAGCTCTCCAACATCGTGAAGGAACTCTCCAACCCCAGCTCCAGCTCCAACGACATTCCGCCATCACAAGACCTCTGCGACTCCCTAGCCACCTTCTTCCACCGCAAGATTGCAGACATCCACGACAGCTTCAGCAAGCAGGCCCCCACGACAGACGCAGACACCTCAGACTCACCGCCCCCAGCCACATCGACATCGACCCCCTGCTTTCCTGGACCAACGTCAATGACGAAGACACCATTCAAATCATGAACATCATCCACTCCGGTTCACCATCCGACCCCTGCCCGTACCACATCTTCAACAAAGCAAGCTTCACCATCTCTGCAAAATCATCAACAGCTCCTTCGAGACCACCACCTTCCCGGAGAGCTGGAAGCACGCCGAGATCAATGCCCTACTCAAGAAACCCAAAGCTGACCTCAAGAACTTCCGGCCCATCTCCCTCCTCCCGTTCCCGGCGAAAGTCATCGAGAAGATCGTCAACAGGCAAGTGACCTCCTTCCTCGAAAAGAACAACATCCTGGACCCGTCCCAATCCAGATTCCGCAGCAACCACAGCACCGAAACATCCCTCATTGCCGCAACTGACGACATCAGTGCCATGATGGACAACGGAGAAACCGCGGCCCTCATCCTCCTGGAACTCTCGGTCGCCTTCGCCACCGTCTGCCACCACGCCCTCCGCACACGCCTCCACAACGCAGGGATCCGCGACAAAGCACTGGACTGAACCACCTTCTTCCTCATCAGTCATACCCAGAGTGTCCGCCTCCCCCATTCCGCTCTAAAGACACCAAGATCATCTGCGGCATACCCCAAGGATCGTCCCTCAGCCCGACACTCTTCAACATCTACATGGCACCGCTCGCCAACATCGCCAGATCACACGACCTCAACATTGTCTCATACGCCGACGACACCCAGCTGATCCTCTCCCTCACCAAGGCCCCCACCACGCCAAATCCAACCTCCACGAAGGAATGAAGGCCATCGCCGAATGGATGATGATCAGCCGCCTAAAACTGAACTCGGACAAGACGGAGGTCCTCATCATCGGATCCACCCCCTCCGACTGGGATGACTCATGGTGGCTGACCGCACTGGGAGCTGCACCGACGCCCACTAACCACGCACGCAACCTGGGAGTCATCCTGGACTCCGCATTGTCAATGACCCAGCAAGTGAACGCTGTCTCCTCCTCCTGCTTCAACACCCTCCGCATGCTCCACACGATCTACAGATGGATCTCCGCCAGTACCAGAAGGACAGTCACCCAGGCCCTCTTCACCAGCAGACTAGACTATGGCAACGCTCTCTACACAGGAACATCAGCCAAACTCCAGAAACGACTACAACGCATACAGAACGCCTCTGCACGCCTCATCCTTGACATCCCCCGCCACAGCAACATCACAGCCCACCTGAAAGACCTACACTGGCTCCCCGTCAACAAGAGGATCACCTTCAAGCTCCTCACCCATGCTCACAAAGCTCTCCACAACACCGGATCAGCGTACCTCAACGAACGACTCACCTTCTACACCCCGAACCGCCAGCTTCGCTCCGCTGACCTTGCCCTCACCACCGTCCCCCGCATCCATCGAGCGACCACTGGCGGCAGATCGTTTTCCCACCTCGCCGCAAAAACCTGGAACACCCTCCCCATCCACCTACGACAGACCCAGGACCTGCTGGCCTTCAGTAGACTCCTCAAGACTCCTCAAGACCTGGCTGTTTGAGCAGTAGCAGCACCCCTGCCCCCCCAGCGCCTTGAGACCCTCAAGGGTGAGTTGTGCGCTCTACAAATGCATTGATTGATTTTGAGATTGAGAACGTGTCTCATTTGATTTTTGTTTATTAGTTTCCCACTTCTTTATATAAGATGTAGGAGTTTGTTTAATAGAGTCCTTCTCAGGACCTTCGAATAGTTTTGGCTTCAAAGGTTTTTCACCCAAACTGTCTCTGCCTAATTCTGCATAAGATTTTTCTATTATTTTGGGTAGTTCATGTTGATGTTCTGTTCAAATTCCCTTAACAGTTGGCGGAACGCCACTGATGCTGCCTCCCCTTTAATATTAGATAATATTATTGTTGAGACCTGGTTGAAGTTTTTCAGTAATTTCATACCTCAATTCAGAGCAGGCTCTGCCCCGTGTTCGTTTTGAATTTGTTTCAGGACATCTGGTATTACTGCAATTGACGGAACTCCATGTGTTTTAGTATAGATGGCAGCAAAGACTGTTCCCCAAGTGGTGCAGTCTTCCAGTTGTGGTGTGATCCCCATTGGCAAATAGATTGTTAGGATTCTGTGTTTCTCCTAAGGGCTAGTATTTGGAAATACTGCTTCAATTTGTGTAATTTTTTTGAGCTATCCAGAATGGAATTTGTTCACATTTTGTGGGCATTTTACCCATGACTGCGTGTAAAGTCTGTGGAGTAATTTTTAGTGTATACCCCTGTTGAGGTGTTTGATTTGGAATGGTCATTGGTGGTTGGACTGTGAAAGTCCGTATGACATATTGGAGTAATTGTCTGTAAATTATTATCAACTCTTGTAGTTGAGTAAGTAATTCTTCGTCTGACATCTCTTCGATGTCAGGATGAGGTGTGTAGTCGGCCATGTTGCTCCTGGTCTACCTAGTGGACCGAGCCTGGTAATGTTTTTGTGATGTTTTAGGGTGCCTTTAAAAAAGAGATTATGCTCCTGGTATGTGAGTGGAATTTCAATATCCTGGAAAGGAATATATTCCTCAGGTGGTTCATCTTCTTTAAAGAAGTGAAATACTTTTGTTACTGGATTTGATTCTGGGAATACAATCCATGAATAGAATACCTCTGTCTGAAAGGATTCGTGTGCCTCTATCACGAAAAACTGCTCTACCACCTCTTGGTGTTAGGCCGTGTTTTATAAGTTTTCGAGTGATGGCTCTCCTTAAGTTTGGAGGGATGTTTATAACACCCTCATCGGTTTCATTTAAACCTGTAAAATTAAAAGCTGTTATGACTGGATCAGCCGCAGCTACATCCCCGTCCAGGGACATTGTTTTTTGAAAAATGTAGAACACGTTTCAAGGAAACAAAGATAAGGTGCACAATATTTTGGCACACTGTATCCTTCAATGTTGAACAAACCATACAGCTAATATATAGGATTTTTGTCCTATTCAGCTTTGGCGGATACTTAACCATACCCACTCCAGACGTCTTGTGGAGTATGTGAGTAGGGGTCTCTGAGAAAAGCACGACTGAATTACACAGTATCTAGCGTTAAATTAGTGTCTTACTAAACATTGGACGCCATGTAGTGTAGTTTCTATTTCCCTAATAGGCTCTGCGCATTGGAATATTATATCCTATAGGTTTGGCATAGGACTGAGGTCAGTATGCCCCTATCGAGTATATTAAACTTAATTATTTTGTAACAGCTAACTCATAGGCCACTAGAAACTCCTTGTAAACAAGAAGGGAGTAGTTTCTGGCATAAACATAACAACTTTGTTTCCCTTTAGAATCGGAACACTCTCAGAATCGTGGAAACAACAGATAACAACAGATAACAATTTAACTCAGCTAGTCATGCATGCTTAGTTTCTTCAGAGGTACACAGAAAGTGTAGTGTAGTTCCTATATCTCTGATAGGCTCTGCGCATTGGAGTAACATACACTATAGATTTGACATAGGACTAAGGTCAGTATGTCTCTATCGAGTATATTAAACTTAATTACTTGTGTGTGCCAGCTAACTCAGAGGTCACTAGAAACTTCTCGAAATATACAAGAAGGGATAAGTCTCTGACAACCGCATAAACTTGGCAACTTTGTTTCCCTTTAGAATCGGAACAGTCTCAGAGTCGTGGAAACAATAGATAACAGTTTAACTCAGACAATCGTGGATGCTTCGTTTCTACAGAGTTGCACAGAAATAGAGAGGGGGGTGTTTCAATAAAAGGGTTTATTGAACAGTCTTATTTCTCATACAAGCGATATGAATTGCTACAATCAGACTGACTGCGAAGTACAAAATGTACGAGGTTAGCAGTAAGATAAAATAATACTGCAATAGCATGGTTTGTAGCTATGACATATATTAATCAAAATACATACATAAATAACATAAGCTAAAATGTGATACTCATCGGATGCTTCTAAATTGTTCTACGCCAGTGTACCTAACCTAAGTGCAGTACGAGGTTTGAAGTAGATGCCATTTCTGGGGGGCGTGGCCAAGCTGCGGGCTGAGATGGCCGCGCGGCGTTGAAGCTCCGCCGCCGGCCCAGCACTTTCACCGCCATTCCCGACATCCTGATGCGGGCGCTGGGTGTCGAACCCCGGCATTGACTCCCCTTTGGTCCCGGAGTACTCCTCGACATCGATCGGGCCCCGCGGTGGCCCGGAACGGACGGTGGTGGACGCGGGCTCCCGGCCCTCCAGATCAAGATGGCGGCATGACTCGGCGGCCGAGACCGGGTGCGCGGAGACGGCGGCCGGCTGTGCGACAGGTACCCGGGGGGGAGGACTGAGGGGGGGACATCGAGCGCCGGGACTCTGACTGGTGGGGGTCCGCTCTGCTCCCCGCTCCGCTGTTGGTCGGGGTGGGGCTGGGACCTGGCTCTGTGCTTCGGTCGCGGCCTTCCTCTGGGTCTCCTCCTGGGGGAACCCGGGCGGACACTGTCTGGGGGCCTTCGGGGGTGACGTACCGGCTGGTTGGCGGAGTGGGTGGGCTGGGGGGGGCCCCGTGCTGAGTTGAGTACCTGGACTGTCTCTGCCCCTGCCTGGGTTCCTCGCCTGACCGCTCCTGTGCTCGGCGGCCGGTGCGGCCTACTCTCCTGCGCCACCGCCCCGCATAGCTTGGCGGCGACTGCTGCGGCAACACCGGGCGGCCCCGGATTGCTTTGGGCCCTAAGTTCCGCGAGGGCGCTGCCTGGTCCGAGGGGTGGGGGCCTCACCCGGCTGCCGTCCGGCGAATTACACTTCTGTGAGGGCCGCTGCATCGCCCGTGACACGGGCCCCGTGGGTGGCGGAGTACGCTGTCTCCTCATTGTCCTGGAACCCTCTTCCCATTGTGACGCGCTGGTTGCGGCGCTGCCGTGTGGGGGCATGGGTCGTAAGGACCCAAAGCAGAAAACGCTGCCATTCGAAAAGCTGCCTGAACAACCGGTGGAACTCCGTCTAGATATGACGGCCCCCTCCGGAGGCCGGCCCGGTGACCCGGCGGCCGGTGCCTCTTCCCCGGACTGGCTACAGGAGATGCGCGCTGGGTTCAGGGCCCTCGATGGTCGCTTTGACGCCCTGGACAGAACGCTGGAAACAATGGGGACCAAGATCCAGGCCCACGACAAGAGACTGCAGGAGGCTGAGGCCAGGATATCGGCCGTGGAGGATGGCGCGGGGCAGGGCACCAAGCGCATAGATAGACTGGAACGCATTCTGAAGGAGGTGGCCATCAAGAACGAGGACCTGGAATCGCGCAGTCGGTGAAATAACGTGCGAATTACTGGGGTTCCGGAGTCCACGGCTACTGGCAGACTGGACGTTTTTGTGGAAAAGCTTTTTTCAGATATTTTTGGGAGAGACTCCTTCACACCAGGCTTTGTGGTCGAGAGGGCGCATCGTTCCCTGGGCCCGCGGCCTGGCCCGGGACTCCCACCCCGTCCGCTGGTTGCCCGGATTATGAACTTCCGAGACCGCGACACGGCCCTGCGACTGGCTAGGGAAAAGGGAGAGATCACTTGGCAGGGCTCGAGACTTTCATTCTTCCCCGACTTTACAGCTATGGTCCAGGAGGCCCGTCGCAAATACGTTGGGGTTAAGGCGGCGCTCCGCAATCTGGGCCTCAAATATGGCATGCTCTACCCTGCCCGGCTCCGGGTTGACATTGAGGGCCGAGTGCGGATCTTTGACAATCCTACTGCGGTGCAGGAATTCTGCCGGACTTACAAGCTGCGCAAGGACCCTCCGGGGGGCGACGATGATGGTCGATCGCCTCAACGTAGTGGAACAGCGAATAGTCAGGACCTGTTCTCTGGCTCTGGGGTCGGCTGAGTCGGCGCCTGTGGACTGGCTTTATCCCTATCTAAATACTTGTTACAAGGGACTTACGAACTCTTTGCTTTATATATAACTGCTTTATGGTGCTGGGTAGGTGGCGGGTCGTTGTCACCCCCCTCTGGTTGACACCGCTGGGAACTCTATTGGTTATGATGTGCTATATTGTTATCATTGCTTGCGTATGGTACTGTTGTTTGCAACTCTGCTTTTTTCCACAGGTTGGGCTTTGCCTCACGTTTGCGTGGTATGGCTGGGTGGAGGGTGGGGGGTTGGGGTTGGTTATTTTGATTTTTTAGACATGGCTGGCATTGTGTTACTTATGCAGATACACGGAGACACGAATGTTATTACACCCTTCTTCCTTGTTTCATGGCACCGATGGCTCAAATAGGCCTGCACGAGTCACCCCTTGGCCTATCGCTAATGTCCTGGAACGTCAGGGGTCTGAACAACCCTCGTAAACGTAAACAGGTATTGGTAAATAATTTAATTACCGGGACTTAATTTGATACAGAAAAATAATAAAAATAGCTCAGTAAAATAAGAGGCAAAATCCGTGGTATTAGAGGTTCGGAATGGGCTTTATTCCAATGGACGATTCGAATCGTGGACTCCAAGTTCCATCACCACGGAAGTTCAGGAAGTGAAGTACATACTTTATTGATAAGTAATCACTTTTATACAATAGGCATTACAGTGAAGTAAATGCAGGAGGCGTAACAATTGATAGTAAAGATAAAACATACATGCGTAGCAAAAGTGGGCGTAACTGGGTGTAACTAAAGAACGTCATCAGGTATGATGTCATAATAGGGTGGTTCCATGAAAGAATTTCGCAATGTCAGCAGAAATACTTGGCAGAAATGCGCGCACAGCAGCATGACGTATGATTGACGTGCAACTAGGGGGTGAAGGGGACTTGACATTTAGCTCTACATGTGGCGACAGAAGTCTGGAGGGTCAAGTCAACCTAATCCCAAATCATATCTAACATCCTATGTTTAAAGAACTATGTTATCCAAAAGAGAGGTCTCTTAGAGTAGAATCTTATTCTATACTGACTATACTGACTGTTAGTGCGTGTACAAGCGTCTAAGTGTCTACACTAGATGCGAGGGCAGAAATCTTCCATAATAATAGGGCTATGAATTATTTACATAAAGACAGAGAAGCCGGGCCTTTTGCTCGGTAGCTGGAAGAATGTTTACTTAAACTACTAGACAGGAATGCATTGGACAGGGAGCGGAGCAGATAATTTCGAAGGTGAAATACAGTTTTTGGCAGGCAACAGGCTGATGTCAGGCACCGTGGGCCGCGCAGGGAATGAGACAAAGTTCATGGTCACAGATGCAGGCTCAGACTGGAGCTTTCAGAGGCAGAAGGCAAGAAAAGCTTGATGACAGAATCAGGGCCTACTTGCCTGGACTGTAAAATGGCATAAGTGAACCATATAAAGCCGGTGGCCTTTCATACTTAGGGATGGAATATCCGGCCCATTCATGGCGGATCTGAAAAAGGACATGTTGACGGTGGACGCACATGTGTTTGCGTCTTCATAACTGGAACTGGAGGGAACATACATGTACTTGTGATTCATACATGAAACCGTTGGGGTCCAAGATAGGGGACATAACTGATCAGAAAAATCCATATTTCCACATTCCCTCCTTGTCCCCTACTTGCCCGTTAAGAGATATCAATCTTCATCAATCCGTTGATCTGTTCATATAGCATCATTTGTTCTTCTTTTTTCTTCTGGGATGAATGAAATCTTGGTGGTGGAATACACGATGTGGCACACAGACCACAGATCGCTGGTCCACATTGTAGACATAGACAGCAACTGAATAGTATGAGAAAGCCAATACCTAGGAAGGATAGGACCCTCCATCCAAAGGTAGATAATACACTCCAAAACCAACCGGACCAAGTCCAGGTGCCTGGATTCTGGTGTATCTGGCTTACAATCTTATGAAGGCGAGTTATGGCTTTATATACAGATGGCGAATTTTCTGGTATGAAAATGCAACAACTTGATCCGATGACCCTACAAGCTCCGCCCCTATCGGCCAGGATGACGTCAAGGACAAGACGATTTTGAAGCACAACAATCCGCATAGCAGACTGCTCTTCTGTTAAATTGCCTAAGGCGGAAATGGTTTCGTTCACTACTGCTTCAAGGGTTCTAGTTAATCTACGTATCAGCTTACTATTAGTAACGGTACCTATATAGGGAAAGAGACCTTTATTGAAATCTGTGTATTTTTCCCATGCTGTTTCAGTGTAATCGACTATTGGGAGATCTCTCCTTTCTCTATTGTGTACTAAATGAGTATTTCTGTGATAATCAGGAGGAGCTAGGAAAACAGGTGGCAAAAGGAATCCGATGTAGCAGGTACCATCCCAATCTAGAGGCAGACGTATATATGCCGTCTGACCACATATGAAATAGGAATGGCGGGAAGCTCTAAATGTAGACTTGCCTTGATCACTAAATTCTATTACAGTGGTGCATCTACTATGGCCCATATGTATGGAACCATTTTTTCTTACACATAATTCACCTTTTACTGGAAATATTGACATAGCGGGCAAAATTGGAGTAGCTTCGGATTCGACATTTAGGATCATAAGATTAAGCGTAAAATTACCTAATCCATACACTTCATTTTCTAGATCAGTTCCTGTTCTTTTGGGAAGTCCCTCCTTGTTAGGGTAGCAGACTTTAAGTAAAACTAAGTTCAAATTTCCCCATACCCAGTTGTCTTGATAAACTGCAGGATTCGAATCTAGGGAATTAATTAAACTAAACCATGCTCCACAGGAGCCGTTGTGTGTGAACGGGTATGGAAAGAGAGGTAGAATTCCTTTATAATTCTGATAGGGAGGGAGTCGGCCACATATCCAACAATTTGTAGCATTGCTAACCTGATGGGAATGATGTAACATACTAATAAACGTGTTATTGCGCAGCGCAAATCTATAAGACAACTCATGCGGAGGTAATTCACTAAAAGAATGTTCAGCAGTAACATTATAAACATGTCTAGAAATAGAATAATATATGTGCAACAATATACTTGCAGTAATTATTAAAAGACTTAGGAAAAACAAAATTAATAACGTCACTGTGCAATGACTACGCAGTGATTTACAGTACGCATGTCGTTTCAGTTTTATCCTTCTGTTTTTTTCTCTATACAGGTCCAAGGGATACATGTCAGAGACAAATTCGACCGATTCACCTTGGAGAGGACTTAAACAATCAAATTGCCTGACTGGTTAGACCTGAGTTTTAGTTTGTATAGTTCGTGGCTATTCAGTTCAACCAAAGGAAGTTTTGAGTCAATCGGGGAAGACACGCAAGGTGTGTCATTTACATCTGACGGTAGTCCATGAAATTTCTTGATATGACTTGAATGTATCCAGCCTTTTCGACCTTCGATCTTCACGGCTGTCCTCGTCGTTAGCAATACGAGCTGAGGCGACTTCCACCTAGGATCCAGTTGGGACTTCCGATCAAAGTTCCTCACTAGAACTAAATCCCCTGGAATTACGTCATGTGGTTTCACCTCGGTGTTGTCGGGAAAGGCTGCAGCTACCTGTGAACGACAAGATTGTAGTGCAGACATCAAGGAAGCCAAGTAATCTGTCAGCATATTACAGTCAATATCAGTTATTTTGCGTGGTATAGGCGTCCCCCACATATTTGGTGGTCTACCAAAGATCACCTCATAAGGGGATAGCCCTGTTCGAGAGTGTGCTACCATTCTCATGTAAAAGAGTGCAACGGGTAAGGCTACTACCCAGTCGACACCTTTCTCTCTGCATATTTTGGACAATCTAATTTTCAGGGTCTGATTATGTCTTTCCACGAGACCTGCTGCCTCGGGGTGTCGGACACAGTGAAATTTCCACTGATAGCCTAACAAAAGTGAAACGTGTTTCATTAGTTCGGATGAAAACGGCTGGCCGTTATCTGAGTAGACAACACGTGGTAAACCGTACCGTGGGAAGAATTCTCGAACTAACTGTTTGGCAGTAGTCGGGGCAGTGTAATCTGAAACCGGGTATGCCTCTGTCCAACGGGAAAGAGCACAGACAACTACGAGAACATATTTGAATCCTCGACATCGTTCCATCTGGATATAATCCATCTGGAGGACTTCAAAAGGGTGATCAGGAGGCTGAAATCCACCCTGTTCTACGGGAATGCTTTTTCCTGGGTTAAACTGACAACAGATCATACAGGTACGAACTTTTTGTTTAGCTGCTGCTCGTAAATGTTTGTAGAACCAAATGTGTTGAATGCTGTCTAGCATAGCTTTTTCTCCTAGATGTGCTGGACTATGTACAGTATTAATGATAACTTGGACCATTGAATCAGGAAGGAACCACACAGATTTTTCCTTCGTCATCCATCCTTGATCCGTTTGGATCCCTCCTAACTCAGTCCATTTCTTTATTTCGTCTGGTGTAGCATGTGTCTGTATGTCAATTACGTCAAGAGCGGGATCCTTAACCGTCATACAATGTGTTGGCGTCGGGACTATTGTCTTTGTCATGTCGGATGTTTGAGTTTGAGCAGTCTGTTTAGCTGTTTTGTCAGCTAGATCATTGCCTTGAGAAATGATATCAGTAACTTTCGTATGAGCTTTACATTTCATAATTGATATTGCAGTGGGTAGATGTATTGCATCTAGTAAGGCATGAATGAGGGGTCCGTGCTGAATGTGGGCACCGTGAGAAGTTAAATAACCTCTCTCTCGCCACAGCACGCCGAAGTCATGTACAACTCCGAATGCATAACGTGAATCAGTGTATATGTTGACTTTTTTATTTGTGGCTTGAATACAGGCTTGTGTCAGAGCGATGAGCTCTGCTGCTTGAGCGGACAAGGTATTTATGCAATTTGTTTCAATGATTTCAGTGTCTGTTGTGACTGCGTAAGCGGCCACTAACTCTCCTGTACCTGTTCTCATACATGAACCATCTACATACAACGTCAGGTCTGGGTCTGACAATGGGACATCTGTCAAGTCTTGTCTGGGTTTCGTCGTGATAGTGATAACTTCAATACAATCGTGAGCTAGTGGGTCTGTTCCGATTACAGGTAAAAGTGTGGCAGGATTCAATGTATTACAGCGTCTGATTTCTATATGTGGCTGAAACAATGTTAATTCGTAACCAGTGAGTCGCGCTATAGTCAAGTGTTGTGTTTGCGTTCGATTCACAAGAACCTCTACTGCATGTGGTACTTGTACTGTCAATGGATGTCCTAACACTATGGCATCGCTTTGTCTGATTGCTAAAGCTATTGCTGCCACTGATTTTAGGCACGCGGGCAAAGCCTGAGCTACGGGATCTAATGTACTAGAAAAATAAGCACATGGTTTGTGTGATCCTGCTTGTTCCTGTGTGAGTACTGACAAGGCAGTACCTTCGCGTTCTGTAACAAAGAGTGTAAACTGTTTATTGTAACATGGTGTTGCTAGAACAGGTGCTTGGCATAAGGCTTTCTTTAGGCTTTCAAAAGCCTGTGCATGTTCCTGAGTCCAAGGGAGAACAGTCGATGTGGCTGCCTCCTGTGTTGTCAATTGAATGAGTGGTTTTGCTAGAAATGCATACTGAGGGATCCACTGCCTACAATATGAAGTAAGGCCTATGAAAGCCCGCACCTCCTTTTGTATCTTGGGTATTGGCATGTTAGCTATTAACTGAATGCGGTCGGGTGTAAGCTGCCTTCCCTCCTTGGACAGCGAGTGTCCAAGATAAACAACTCGCTGGACACAGAATTGCAGCTTAGAAGGGGACACCTTGTGCCCCTTTTCGGCTAGAAATTGTAAAACTGTCAGTGATGCTTTTTCACATTCAGGTTCGCTTCTAGCGGTGATCAGCAGATCATCGACATATTGAAGCAGGGCAGTGTTGACTGGCATGTGGATACTGTTGAGTTCTCGTTTCAGTGCTTGGCTATAGATGCTGGGGCTTTCTGTAAATCCTTGAGGTGCGCGTGTGAATTTAAAGCTACGTCCATTTAAACTAAATCCGAACAGGTATTGACTTTCCCGATCTATTGGGACGCTGAAAAAGGCATTCTTGAGATCAATTACAGTAAAGAACGTGGCTTTGGAATCAATAGCTGTCAGTAATGACGAGATATCTGGGACCACAGGGAATTGTGGCACAATGCATTTGTTCAATTCGCGCAGATCAATAACCAATCGATATACTGGCGGGGCCTTTGGATCTGTTCGTTTAAGAATCGGAATTATCGGGGAATTACATACATTGGAGTCTGTTTCCACAACCACTCCTTGGGCAATGAGCTCGTCAATGATTTGCAGTAAAGCCACTACAGCATCTGGTGGTAACTTGTATTGTCGCATTCGTGGTAGTACCACTCCTGCCTTTAGTGTAACTCGATATGGCGTAATATTCATGCAACCAACATCAGTAGGGCCTTGTGCCCATAACTGTGTAGGTAAAGTCTGCAGTCGGGGAT
Organism: Triturus cristatus; assembly: GCF_964204655.1. Classification (NCBI taxonomy): domain Eukaryota; kingdom Metazoa; phylum Chordata; class Amphibia; order Caudata; family Salamandridae; genus Triturus; species Triturus cristatus. The sequence continues at coordinate 57,126,185 of NC_140579.1, forward strand.
CCATGTCTCGAGACACATAGTGACCTTTGAAATCACGTAAAAACAATCTTACTCCTTCCGGAGAACAACATATTATAGCTCCTAGAGCTTTCAGTGTTTTTATACCTAACAAGTTTTCTGGACATGATTTAGTAAGCAATAAATCTGTAGTTCGGGTCAAGGGTCCAATCGTAAGTGGAAGAGGCTGTGATACTTCATTAACGATAGGTTTTCCTGAAAAACCAAGGGAAATATTCTGTGAGCCTGAGAGGGGTGCCCCTGGAACTTCACTACGTTTTATGGTTGTTCGACTTGCCCCTGTATCAAGTAAAAATTTTCTATCTTGGCCTAATAGTTCACTATGTACATAAGGTCCTTCTTGGTCTACAGGGACCTCGATAAGGGGTAAGCCAACTTCCCTCTCTAGGCTGGTTCATGCGTATCGTTGATAATCAGAATAGTCGTACTGTGCGGTCTGGTACAGCTGTCGTGTCGTGGTTTGTGTGGCAGCAACAGGCAGCGCTGGTGCAGCTGGCACAAACTGTATAGACTGTTGTGGAGCTGGCATGGACTGTGCATGCTGCGGGGCTCCTTGTTCATTCTGATCCTGTCTAGGTGGCCGTGGTCTTTCTTTTGTAATACCTGTGGCGATATTACGCTTCAGGACTGGGCAATCGTGTATGTAATGACCTGGTTGTTTACAATAGTTGCATGTCCCTTTTACAGGTCCTGCTGAGTCACCGGACTGTGTCGTACCCTTTTTATGACCTTCAGCTGGAACCGTCTGGGAGACTAGCATTTTCATTTTTGTGTCTTTCATGCGTCTTTGTTCATGTTCTTGTTCCTCTCTAATTCTATTGTGATGATACTGTAACATTTGTAACATTTGTGATGGGGTGTTACCTTGCCAGGTACTCTCGAATTTTAATACTCTATTCTTCACTTGGGGCAAGGAATTTTCAACTAATTTTGTCACAAACAGATGTGGGTAAGATTCGCTACTTGCTTTTATGCCACTATTTATACCAAAACATTTTTCGAATCGGGCATAGAAATCACTAGTGTCTTCATCTTGCTTTTGTTTACAGGCTGAGATTGCACCCCAGTCTTCCTTTTTCGTAGTTAATAAACGTGGCAGTACCTGTACTAGTAAACCTGGTAGTGCTTTAGTTTTATCCCCAAGCCCTGAACCTGGACCTCGGGCCTTTTCTTCATTTTCTAATGCTGTCCAGTCTATCTTTTGGTCTCCCACCTCCCACTCTTTTTCCTTGAGTTTTTCATAAATGCCCGCAGGCATTAATACCTTCAATATTGTCATAATGTCGGGATAGGTATACTCTCCCATGAGTAGCATGTCTTTAATTTCTCGGTGAAAACCCGCTGGATCTTTGTCATGACTGGGTACCACTTTCTTCATTTCTAACAATTCTATTTTCGATATGGGCGTATATACAAATACACGTTTAAACTGATTGTCCTCGCCCTTTATTGGGTGTACTTCTCGTAAGGGATTCTGTCTGTCCATGTAATACGTCGTTCTTTCCTTGATGGGCAGTGAGACATGTTCTGGGCATACAAAAAGAATGTACTGCTTTCTTGATTCTAGTATTTCTCTAATTAACTTAGTACCTGAACCTCTCCATCTATTCGTGAGTAATTCAGTCAATATATCAGGTAAGGGACCAGGATCTGAATGTTGACTTTTATATAGTATAAGAAGTTGTTGAATCATATAAATCCCAGCTAAACGCTGTTCATCTGGGGTGAGGTTCAAAAATGTGTGTGCTACTGTATCATCACCATATTTTCCGGGACTGTCAACCCAATGAACGGCTGACCTGGCTAATTCTTGTTCATCCATAGAATCGAGTAAATGATAACCCCTTCGTTCTCGGAGTAATTTGTCAGCGGCTTGGAACGAATGCTCGGGGGACCTTATATTTATTATAGGTGTTTGGAAATTCCTGTTATTATCTGGACATATCGGACGTATCGGGTCAGTAAAACATCTAGTACTATTACAAGATATTCCTCTACCTACATAGGCTATGGTTTCTGACTGTCCTGTGGGCAGTCCTGATCCTTCCTCCTCCTCGTTTTGTTCAAACTGGTCTATCGCCAATCTCTCTTCGTGTATGCGTTCTATTTCTTTACGGATCTTTCGGCACATGGCTATTATACATGTTTGCTTATCATGTTTCCCTTCTGATATATTCTGGCTCCATCTGGTAAGAGTTTGCATTGTTTCCGGATCTACCCCCGGTCGGTCTTGATTTCTGATCACACAATTTATGAGGAAACGTAACAGTTCCCCCTGTATCTCCACTTTCTGGTATTCCATAGCTCTGTTAATACATTCAGAATCTCGCCCTGTTTGGACAAAATGATATATATTATCTAGATGCATAGTCATTCCTGGCAGCTTCCCTAAATACACCGCAGCTCGTCTGATACGTAATGATGCCATGATCATTTCGTCCTCTTTGCCGGGCACAGGGTCATATCTACAATCTACAAGAAGTTCCTTAAGCGTGCGGGAATTTATGAGTTTGGGCGTACGTGGATGCGCTGATTCTTGAAAAGTAAGTTTATTTATTCTGGGTGGCGTAGAAAAAATGTTGGTAGCACCTCCGGTAGCCCCGTCTGGGGTACCGGACGTGAAAGGATTCGTTGAACGCGATACAGCAACTATAGGTGTGGACACAGCTGTAGAAACAGCTGTAGGAACAGATGTAGAAACAGATGTGCTTGCCGGAACTTGTGTCAGGATTTGTTGTTGTAGAGGTACAGATACAGGATCTTGGCGCTGAACTTCCCCGGCAGACGGTCTATGTGGGGCGGGGTTAGCATACTCGGGAGCTGCGTCATCTAAATATGAGGAAAGAAAAACATCTTCTGCGGTTCTAGGATGCCCCTTAGGATGCACTTTTATTGGAAATAATGGGGGTGGCAAGTCTTTTGGTATCTCCGGAGTAGCCTTAGGTAATCCTTCGGCCAGAAGGGGATACATACCATTCATAAGGGCATTTCTTTGTCTGTCTATTTGTTCTGATTTCACTCGTGTACCTTCTTCAATTAATAGATTTTCTCGGACTTTATTTGATTTCTCCTTATTTTTCTCCTCCTGTCTGAGTGCTTTTTCTGTACGTCTATGAGATTCTTTACGCCATAACTCAACGGCGTCCTTCTGTGACTGTCTAGCTTTCCTTTTCCATAACTCTTCCTCTACTTTCATGATGCACTCTGCATCCCAGGTCCCAGCTGCGGGCCACCTCTGACTTTCTGGTAATTCCTTGGTGTAGTCTACCCATAAATCAAGAAATAATATAGCGTCTAAGCCGTGTTTTTGATACATGAAGTACCCTGGAGTGTCCCTAGGAGGAATAGGAACAGCTTCTTCGAGTACCCCTTTTCTAGTTGTGATCTGTCTTAGTTTCGAAAAGAGCGGCATATTGAGAACTGATCTGATACTTGATCTTTGAACAAACTTAATACAATATTAATACAATAAACACAATAATGAACAGTCATTCACACCACAATATGCAGGACGTATTAACACATTTAACATTTAATATTTAAATGAGCAACAATGATGATGACGATCTAAGAAAACTTAATCACTAGAACATAATACTCGGCATTAACTGAATTATTCTGAATTTATATACTTGATATACTAGATATACTGCTAAACAGTACAGATACACTGCTAAAACAGTGCAGACCGGATTTGTGTACCCAAACCCGTCTTGACCGGCACAGGCTATGTGCACGTCAGAACGCCTCCCCAGCAATGGTACTCACCGGGTAGCTCGGAACGGAAGGCCTCGGAACGGAACTGAACTGGACTGGACCGGACTGGACTCGGAACATCGGAAACCTCGGAACTTCGGAACTTCGGAACTTGGTGGGCCTCTGTATACCTCGGATCTTGCTCTCTCAGCTAGGCTCTGGTCGGGATACTTCGCACTTCTCACCGCCTCGTCTGGGTGTTGATCGCAGCCTCAGTCGCCCCCGTTTGACCGGAGGGAGATACAGGAAATCCTGCTGGTACGCGTTGTTGTCCGTCCAGCTGTGGCAGGAGACCGGGCCTGCAACGCACCGCCGGCGCGTGAGATGAGAAAGTGTCCCTGTTCGGGCGCCATTCATGTGGTAAATAATTTAATTACCGGGACTTAATTTGATACAGAAAAATAATAAAAATAGCTCAGTAAAATAAGAGGCAAAATCCGTGGTATTAGAGGTTCGGAATGGGCTTTATTCCAATGGACGATTCGAATCGTGGACTCCAAGTTCCATCACCACGGAAGTTCAGGAAGTGAAGTACATACTTTATTGATAAGTAATCACTTTTATACAATAGGCATTACAGTGAAGTAAATGCAGGAGGCGTAACAATTGATAGTAAAGATAAAACATACATGCGTAGCAAAAGTGGGCGTAACTGGGTGTAACTAAAGAACGTCATCAGGTATGATGTCATAATAGGGTGGTTCCATGAAAGAATTTCGCAATGTCAGCAGAAATACTTGGCAGAAATGCGCGCACAGCAGCATGACGTATGATTGACGTGCAACTAGGGGGTGAAGGGGACTTGACATTTAGCTCTACATGTGGCGACAGAAGTCTGGAGGGTCAAGTCAACCTAATCCCAAATCATATCTAACATCCTATGTTTAAAGAACTATGTTATCCAAAAGAGAGGTCTCTTAGAGTAGAATCTTATTCTATACTGACTATACTGACTGTTAGTGCGTGTACAAGCGTCTAAGTGTCTACACTAGATGCGAGGGCAGAAATCTTCCATAATAATAGGGCTATGAATTATTTACATAAAGACAGAGAAGCCGGGCCTTTTGCTCGGTAGCTGGAAGAATGTTTACTTAAACTACTAGACAGGAATGCATTGGACAGGGAGCGGAGCAGATAATTTCGAAGGTGAAATACAGTTTTTGGCAGGCAACAGGCTGATGTCAGGCACCGTGGGCCGCGCAGGGAATGAGACAAAGTTCATGGTCACAGATGCAGGCTCAGACTGGAGCTTTCAGAGGCAGAAGGCAAGAAAAGCTTGATGACAGAATCAGGGCCTACTTGCCTGGACTGTAAAATGGCATAAGTGAACCATATAAAGCCGGTGGCCTTTCATACTTAGGGATGGAATATCCGGCCCATTCATGGCGGATCTGAAAAAGGACATGTTGACGGTGGACGCACATGTGTTTGCGTCTTCATAACTGGAACTGGAGGGAACATACATGTACTTGTGATTCATACATGAAACCGTTGGGGTCCAAGATAGGGGACATAACTGATCAGAAAAATCCATATTTCCACATTCCCTCCTTGTCCCCTACTTGCCCGTTAAGAGATATCAATCTTCATCAATCCGTTGATCTGTTCATATAGCATCATTTGTTCTTCTTTTTTCTTCTGGGATGAATGAAATCTTGGTGGTGGAATACACGATGTGGCACACAGACCACAGATCGCTGGTCCACATTGTAGACATAGACAGCAACTGAATAGTATGAGAAAGCCAATACCTAGGAAGGATAGGACCCTCCATCCAAAGGTAGATAATACACTCCAAAACCAACCGGACCAAGTCCAGGTGCCTGGATTCTGGTGTATCTGGCTTACAATCTTATGAAGGCGAGTTATGGCTTTATATACAGATGGCGAATTTTCTGGTATGAAAATGCAACAACTTGATCCGATGACCCTACAAGCTCCGCCCCTATCGGCCAGGATGACGTCAAGGACAAGACGATTTTGAAGCACAACAATCCGCATAGCAGACTGCTCTTCTGTTAAATTGCCTAAGGCGGAAATGGTTTCGTTCACTACTGCTTCAAGGGTTCTAGTTAATCTACGTATCAGCTTACTATTAGTAACGGTACCTATATAGGGAAAGAGACCTTTATTGAAATCTGTGTATTTTTCCCATGCTGTTTCAGTGTAATCGACTATTGGGAGATCTCTCCTTTCTCTATTGTGTACTAAATGAGTATTTCTGTGATAATCAGGAGGAGCTAGGAAAACAGGTGGCAAAAGGAATCCGATGTAGCAGGTACCATCCCAATCTAGAGGCAGACGTATATATGCCGTCTGACCACATATGAAATAGGAATGGCGGGAAGCTCTAAATGTAGACTTGCCTTGATCACTAAATTCTATTACAGTGGTGCATCTACTATGGCCCATATGTATGGAACCATTTTTTCTTACACATAATTCACCTTTTACTGGAAATATTGACATAGCGGGCAAAATTGGAGTAGCTTCGGATTCGACATTTAGGATCATAAGATTAAGCGTAAAATTACCTAATCCATACACTTCATTTTCTAGATCAGTTCCTGTTCTTTTGGGAAGTCCCTCCTTGTTAGGGTAGCAGACTTTAAGTAAAACTAAGTTCAAATTTCCCCATACCCAGTTGTCTTGATAAACTGCAGGATTCGAATCTAGGGAATTAATTAAACTAAACCATGCTCCACAGGAGCCGTTGTGTGTGAACGGGTATGGAAAGAGAGGTAGAATTCCTTTATAATTCTGATAGGGAGGGAGTCGGCCACATATCCAACAATTTGTAGCATTGCTAACCTGATGGGAATGATGTAACATACTAATAAACGTGTTATTGCGCAGCGCAAATCTATAAGACAACTCATGCGGAGGTAATTCACTAAAAGAATGTTCAGCAGTAACATTATAAACATGTCTAGAAATAGAATAATATATGTGCAACAATATACTTGCAGTAATTATTAAAAGACTTAGGAAAAACAAAATTAATAACGTCACTGTGCAATGACTACGCAGTGATTTACAGTACGCATGTCGTTTCAGTTTTATCCTTCTGTTTTTTTCTCTATACAGGTCCAAGGGATACATGTCAGAGACAAATTCGACCGATTCACCTTGGAGAGGACTTAAACAATCAAATTGCCTGACTGGTTAGACCTGAGTTTTAGTTTGTATAGTTCGTGGCTATTCAGTTCAACCAAAGGAAGTTTTGAGTCAATCGGGGAAGACACGCAAGGTGTGTCATTTACATCTGACGGTAGTCCATGAAATTTCTTGATATGACTTGAATGTATCCAGCCTTTTCGACCTTCGATCTTCACGGCTGTCCTCGTCGTTAGCAATACGAGCTGAGGCGACTTCCACCTAGGATCCAGTTGGGACTTCCGATCAAAGTTCCTCACTAGAACTAAATCCCCTGGAATTACGTCATGTGGTTTCACCTCGGTGTTGTCGGGAAAGGCTGCAGCTACCTGTGAACGACAAGATTGTAGTGCAGACATCAAGGAAGCCAAGTAATCTGTCAGCATATTACAGTCAATATCAGTTATTTTGCGTGGTATAGGCGTCCCCCACATATTTGGTGGTCTACCAAAGATCACCTCATAAGGGGATAGCCCTGTTCGAGAGTGTGCTACCATTCTCATGTAAAAGAGTGCAACGGGTAAGGCTACTACCCAGTCGACACCTTTCTCTCTGCATATTTTGGACAATCTAATTTTCAGGGTCTGATTATGTCTTTCCACGAGACCTGCTGCCTCGGGGTGTCGGACACAGTGAAATTTCCACTGATAGCCTAACAAAAGTGAAACGTGTTTCATTAGTTCGGATGAAAACGGCTGGCCGTTATCTGAGTAGACAACACGTGGTAAACCGTACCGTGGGAAGAATTCTCGAACTAACTGTTTGGCAGTAGTCGGGGCAGTGTAATCTGAAACCGGGTATGCCTCTGTCCAACGGGAAAGAGCACAGACAACTACGAGAACATATTTGAATCCTCGACATCGTTCCATCTGGATATAATCCATCTGGAGGACTTCAAAAGGGTGATCAGGAGGCTGAAATCCACCCTGTTCTACGGGAATGCTTTTTCCTGGGTTAAACTGACAACAGATCATACAGGTACGAACTTTTTGTTTAGCTGCTGCTCGTAAATGTTTGTAGAACCAAATGTGTTGAATGCTGTCTAGCATAGCTTTTTCTCCTAGATGTGCTGGACTATGTACAGTATTAATGATAACTTGGACCATTGAATCAGGAAGGAACCACACAGATTTTTCCTTCGTCATCCATCCTTGATCCGTTTGGATCCCTCCTAACTCAGTCCATTTCTTTATTTCGTCTGGTGTAGCATGTGTCTGTATGTCAATTACGTCAAGAGCGGGATCCTTAACCGTCATACAATGTGTTGGCGTCGGGACTATTGTCTTTGTCATGTCGGATGTTTGAGTTTGAGCAGTCTGTTTAGCTGTTTTGTCAGCTAGATCATTGCCTTGAGAAATGATATCAGTAACTTTCGTATGAGCTTTACATTTCATAATTGATATTGCAGTGGGTAGATGTATTGCATCTAGTAAGGCATGAATGAGGGGTCCGTGCTGAATGTGGGCACCGTGAGAAGTTAAATAACCTCTCTCTCGCCACAGCACGCCGAAGTCATGTACAACTCCGAATGCATAACGTGAATCAGTGTATATGTTGACTTTTTTATTTGTGGCTTGAATACAGGCTTGTGTCAGAGCGATGAGCTCTGCTGCTTGAGCGGACAAGGTATTTATGCAATTTGTTTCAATGATTTCAGTGTCTGTTGTGACTGCGTAAGCGGCCACTAACTCTCCTGTACCTGTTCTCATACATGAACCATCTACATACAACGTCAGGTCTGGGTCTGACAATGGGACATCTGTCAAGTCTTGTCTGGGTTTCGTCGTGATAGTGATAACTTCAATACAATCGTGAGCTAGTGGGTCTGTTCCGATTACAGGTAAAAGTGTGGCAGGATTCAATGTATTACAGCGTCTGATTTCTATATGTGGCTGAAACAATGTTAATTCGTAACCAGTGAGTCGCGCTATAGTCAAGTGTTGTGTTTGCGTTCGATTCACAAGAACCTCTACTGCATGTGGTACTTGTACTGTCAATGGATGTCCTAACACTATGGCATCGCTTTGTCTGATTGCTAAAGCTATTGCTGCCACTGATTTTAGGCACGCGGGCAAAGCCTGAGCTACGGGATCTAATGTACTAGAAAAATAAGCACATGGTTTGTGTGATCCTGCTTGTTCCTGTGTGAGTACTGACAAGGCAGTACCTTCGCGTTCTGTAACAAAGAGTGTAAACTGTTTATTGTAACATGGTGTTGCTAGAACAGGTGCTTGGCATAAGGCTTTCTTTAGGCTTTCAAAAGCCTGTGCATGTTCCTGAGTCCAAGGGAGAACAGTCGATGTGGCTGCCTCCTGTGTTGTCAATTGAATGAGTGGTTTTGCTAGAAATGCATACTGAGGGATCCACTGCCTACAATATGAAGTAAGGCCTATGAAAGCCCGCACCTCCTTTTGTGTCTTGGGTATTGGCATGTTAGCTATTAACTGAATGCGGTCGGGTGTAAGCTGCCTTCCCTCCTTGGACAGCGAGTGTCCAAGATAAACAACTCGCTGGACACAGAATTGCAGCTTAGAAGGGGACACCTTGTGCCCCTTTTCGGCTAGAAATTGTAAAACTGTCAGTGATGCTTTTTCACATTCAGGTTCGCTTCTAGCGGTGATCAGCAGATCATCGACATATTGAAGCAGGGCAGTGTTGACTGGCATGTGGATACTGTTGAGTTCTCGTTTCAGTGCTTGGCTATAGATGCTGGGGCTTTCTGTAAATCCTTGAGGTGCGCGTGTGAATTTAAAGCTACGTCCATTTAAACTAAATCCGAACAGGTATTGACTTTCCCGATCTATTGGGACGCTGAAAAAGGCATTCTTGAGATCAATTACAGTAAAGAACGTGGCTTTGGAATCAATAGCTGTCAGTAATGACGAGATATCTGGGACCACAGGGAATTGTGGCACAATGCATTTGTTCAATTCGCGCAGATCAATAACCAATCGATATACTGGCGGGGCCTTTGGATCTGTTCGTTTAAGAATCGGAATTATCGGGGAATTACATACATTGGAGTCTGTTTCCACAACCACTCCTTGGGCAATGAGCTCGTCAATGATTTGCAGTAAAGCCACTACAGCATCTGGTGGTAACTTGTATTGTCGCATTCGTGGTAGTACCACTCCTGCCTTTAGTGTAACTCGATATGGCGTAATATTCATGCAACCAACATCAGTAGGGCCTTGTGCCCATAACTGTGTAGGTAAAGTCTGCAGTCGGGGATCCATGTCTCGAGACACATAGTGACCTTTGAAATCACGTAAAAACAATCTTACTCCTTCCGGAGAACAACATATTATAGCTCCTAGAGCTTTCAGTGTTTTTATACCTAACAAGTTTTCTGGACATGATTTAGTAAGCAATAAATCTGTAGTTCGGGTCAAGGGTCCAATCGTAAGTGGAAGAGGCTGTGATACTTCATTAACGATAGGTTTTCCTGAAAAACCAAGGGAAATATTCTGTGAGCCTGAGAGGGGTGCCCCTGGAACTTCACTACGTTTTATGGTTGTTCGACTTGCCCCTGTATCAAGTAAAAATTTTCTATCTTGGCCTAATAGTTCACTATGTACATAAGGTCCTTCTTGGTCTACAGGGACCTCGATAAGGGGTAAGCCAACTTCCCTCTCTAGGCTGGTTCATGCGTATCGTTGATAATCAGGATAGTCGTACTGTGCGGTCTGGTACAGCTGTCGTGTCGTGGTTTGTGTGGCAGCAACAGGCAGCGCTGGTGCAGCTGGCACAAACTGTATAGACTGTTGTGGAGCTGGCATGGACTGTGCATGCTGCGGGGCTCCTTGTTCATTCTGATCCTGTCTAGGTGGCCGTGGTCTTTCTTTTGTAATACCTGTGGCGATATTACGCTTCAGGACTGGGCAATCGTGTATGTAATGACCTGGTTGTTTACAATAGTTGCATGTCCCTTTTACAGGTCCTGCTGAGTCACCGGACTGTGTCGTACCCTTTTTATGACCTTCAGCTGGAACCGTCTGGGAGACTAGCATTTTCATTTTTGTGTCTTTCATGCGTCTTTGTTCATGTTCTTGTTCCTCTCTAATTCTATTGTGATGATACTGTAACATTTGTAACATTTGTGATGGGGTGTTACCTTGCCAGGTACTCTCGAATTTTAATACTCTATTCTTCACTTGGGGCAAGGAATTTTCAACTAATTTTGTCACAAACAGATGTGGGTAAGATTCGCTACTTGCTTTTATGCCACTATTTATACCAAAACATTTTTCGAATCGGGCATAGAAATCACTAGTGTCTTCATCTTGCTTTTGTTTACAGGCTGAGATTGCACCCCAGTCTTCCTTTTTCGTAGTTAATAAACGTGGCAGTACCTGTACTAGTAAACCTGGTAGTGCTTTAGTTTTATCCCCAAGCCCTGAACCTGGACCTCGGGCCTTTTCTTCATTTTCTAATGCTGTCCAGTCTATCTTTTGGTCTCCCACCTCCCACTCTTTTTCCTTGAGTTTTTCATAAATGCCCGCAGGCATTAATACCTTCAATATTGTGATAATGTCGGGATAGGTATACTCTCCCATGAGTAGCATGTCTTTAATTTCTCGGTGAAAACCCGCTGGATCTTTGTCATGACTGGGTACCACTTTCTTCATTTCTAACAATTCTATTTTCGATATGGGCGTATATACAAATACACGTTTAAACTGATTGTCCTCGCCCTTTATTGGGTGTACTTCTCGTAAGGGATTCTGTCTGTCCATGTAATACGTCGTTCTTTCCTTGATGGGCAGTGAGACATGTTCTGGGCATACAAAAAGAATGTACTGCTTTCTTGATTCTAGTATTTCTCTAATTAACTTAGTACCTGAACCTCTCCATCTATTCGTGAGTAATTCAGTCAATATATCAGGTAAGGGACCAGGATCTGAATGTTGACTTTTATATAGTATAAGAAGTTGTTGAATCATATAAATCCCAGCTAAACGCTGTTCATCTGGGGTGAGGTTCAAAAATGTGTGTGCTACTGTATCATCACCATATTTTCCGGGACTGTCAACCCAATGAACGGCTGACCTGGCTAATTCTTGTTCATCCATAGAATCGAGTAAATGATAACCCCTTCGTTCTCGGAGTAATTTGTCAGCGGCTTGGAACGAATGCTCGGGGGACCTTATATTTATTATAGGTGTTTGGAAATTCCTGTTATTATCTGGACATATCGGACGTATCGGGTCAGTAAAACATCTAGTACTATTACAAGATATTCCTCTACCTACATAGGCTATGGTTTCTGACTGTCCTGTGGGCAGTCCTGATCCTTCCTCCTCCTCGTTTTGTTCAAACTGGTCTATCGCCAATCTCTCTTCGTGTATGCGTTCTATTTCTTTACGGATCTTTCGGCACATGGCTATTATACATGTTTGCTTATCATGTTTCCCTTCTGATATATTCTGGCTCCATCTGGTAAGAGTTTGCATTGTTTCCGGATCTACCCCCGGTCGGTCTTGATTTCTGATCACACAATTTATGAGGAAACGTAACAGTTCCCCCTGTATCTCCACTTTCTGGTATTCCATAGCTCTGTTAATACATTCAGAATCTCGCCCTGTTTGGACAAAATGATATATATTATCTAGATGCATAGTCATTCCTGGCAGCTTCCCTAAATACACCGCAGCTCGTCTGATACGTAATGATGCCATGATCATTTCGTCCTCTTTGCCGGGCACAGGGTCATATCTACAATCTACAAGAAGTTCCTTAAGCGTGCGGGAATTTATGAGTTTGGGCGTACGTGGATGCGCTGATTCTTGAAAAGTAAGTTTATTTATTCTGGGTGGCGTAGAAAAAATGTTGGTAGCACCTCCGGTAGCCCCGTCTGGGGTACCGGACGTGAAAGGATTCGTTGAACGCGATACAGCAACTATAGGTGTGGACACAGCTGTAGAAACAGCTGTAGGAACAGATGTAGAAACAGATGTGCTTGCCGGAACTTGTGTCAGGATTTGTTGTTGTAGAGGTACAGATACAGGATCTTGGCGCTGAACTTCCCCGGCAGACGGTCTATGTGGGGCGGGGTTAGCATACTCGGGAGCTGCGTCATCTAAATATGAGGAAAGAAAAACATCTTCTGCGGTTCTAGGATGCCCCTTAGGATGCACTTTTATTGGAAATAATGGGGGTGGCAAGTCTTTTGGTATCTCCGGAGTAGCCTTAGGTAATCCTTCGGCCAGAAGGGGATACATACCATTCATAAGGGCATTTCTTTGTCTGTCTATTTGTTCTGATTTCACTCGTGTACCTTCTTCAATTAATAGATTTTCTCGGACTTTATTTGATTTCTCCTTATTTTTCTCCTCCTGTCTGAGTGCTTTTTCTGTACGTCTATGAGATTCTTTACGCCATAACTCAACGGCGTCCTTCTGTGACTGTCTAGCTTTCCTTTTCCATAACTCTTCCTCTACTTTCATGATGCACTCTGCATCCCAGGTCCCAGCTGCGGGCCACCTCTGACTTTCTGGTAATTCCTTGGTGTAGTCTACCCATAAATCAAGAAATAATATAGCGTCTAAGCCGTGTTTTTGATACATGAAGTACCCTGGAGTGTCCCTAGGAGGAATAGGAACAGCTTCTTCGAGTACCCCTTTTCTAGTTGTGATCTGTCTTAGTTTCGAAAAGAGCGGCATATTGAGAACTGATCTGATACTTGATCTTTGAACAAACTTAATACAATATTAATACAATAAACACAATAATGAACAGTCATTCACACCACAATATGCAGGACGTATTAACACATTTAACATTTAATATTTAAATGAGCAACAATGATGATGACGATCTAAGAAAACTTAATCACTAGAACATAATACTCGGCATTAACTGAATTATTCTGAATTTATATACTTGATATACTAGATATACTGCTAAACAGTACAGATACACTGCTAAAACAGTGCAGACCGGATTTGTGTACCCAAACCCGTCTTGACCGGCACAGGCTATGTGCACGTCAGAACGCCTCCCCAGCAATGGTACTCACCGGGTAGCTCGGAACGGAAGGCCTCGGAACGGAACTGAACTGGACTGGACCGGACTGGACTCGGAACATCGGAAACCTCGGAACTTCGGAACTTCGGAACTTGGTGGGCCTCTGTATACCTCGGATCTTGCTCTCTCAGCTAGGCTCTGGTCGGGATACTTCGCACTTCTCACCGCCTCGTCTGGGTGTTGATCGCAGCCTCAGTCGCCCCCGTTTGACCGGAGGGAGATACAGGAAATCCTGCTGGTACGCGTTGTTGTCCGTCCAGCTGTGGCAGGAGACCGGGCCTGCAACGCACCGCCGGCGCGTGAGATGAGAAAGTGTCCCTGTTCGGGCGCCATTCATGTGGTAAATAATTTAATTACCGGGACTTAATTTGATACAGAAAAATAATAAAAATAGCTCAGTAAAATAAGAGGCAAAATCCGTGGTATTAGAGGTTCGGAATGGGCTTTATTCCAATGGACGATTCGAATCGTGGACTCCAAGTTCCATCACCACGGAAGTTCAGGAAGTGAAGTACATACTTTATTGATAAGTAATCACTTTTATACAATAGGCATTACAGTGAAGTAAATGCAGGAGGCGTAACAATTGATAGTAAAGATAAAACATACATGCGTAGCAAAAGTGGGCGTAACTGGGTGTAACTAAAGAACGTCATCAGGTATGATGTCATAATAGGGTGGTTCCATGAAAGAATTTCGCAATGTCAGCAGAAATACTTGGCAGAAATGCGCGCACAGCAGCATGACGTATGATTGACGTGCAACTAGGGGGTGAAGGGGACTTGACATTTAGCTCTACATGTGGCGACAGAAGTCTGGAGGGTCAAGTCAACCTAATCCCAAATCATATCTAACATCCTATGTTTAAAGAACTATGTTATCCAAAAGAGAGGTCTCTTAGAGTAGAATCTTATTCTATACTGACTATACTGACTGTTAGTGCGTGTACAAGCGTCTAAGTGTCTACACTAGATGCGAGGGCAGAAATCTTCCATAATAATAGGGCTATGAATTATTTACATAAAGACAGAGAAGCCGGGCCTTTTGCTCGGTAGCTGGAAGAATGTTTACTTAAACTACTAGACAGGAATGCATTGGACAGGGAGCGGAGCAGATAATTTCGAAGGTGAAATACAGTTTTTGGCAGGCAACAGGCTGATGTCAGGCACCGTGGGACGCGCAGGGAATGAGACAAAGTTCATGGTCACAGATGCAGGCTCAGACTGGAGCTTTCAGAGGCAGAAGGCAAGAAAAGCTTGATGACAGAATCAGGGCCTACTTGCCTGGACTGTAAAATGGCATAAGTGAACCATATAAAGCCGGTGGCCTTTCATACTTAGGGATGGAATATCCGGCCCATTCATGGCGGATCTGAAAAAGGACATGTTGACGGTGGACGCACATGTGTTTGCGTCTTCATAACTGGAACTGGAGGGAACATACATGTACTTGTGATTCATACATGAAACCGTTGGGGTCCAAGATAGGGGACATAACTGATCAGAAAAATCCATATTTCCACAATAGAGTTGATATAGCTTTTATCCAGGAGACACATTTCCACTCTTCGGTTGGCTCACGCTTTGCGGCCTCATGGGGCGCTCATAGATACTTCTCCAATTACTGCAACTACGCCAGAGGCGCCGCGGTGTTGATCCATAAGAGGGTCCTGTTCCACTGCTGGGAATTCTTGGGGGATAAGGAGGGGCGCTACTGCATAATACGAGGGGTGTTGATGGGCCATGCTATTGTTCTGGTGTGCGTGTATGCTCCTAACACTGATTCCCCGGAATTCTTTCATGAGCTCGCCGCCCAGCTTGCTGCTCTTGAACCGGCCAGCCTCATAATTGGGGGTGACTTTAATTTGTTACTGGACGAGAGTCTGGACAGTACCTCGGGGGCGGCTCACTCTAAGCCTAGGGCGCGACGCGCGCTACTTGACCTATGCAGCCAGTTCTCTCTGACGGACATTTGGCGCAGGCGCAACCCACACACCACCGACTACACACACTTCTCGGGACAACACAACACTTGGACCAGGATTGACTACTGGCTCCTGTCCCCTCGCCTGGCCCCATGGTTCCGCACGATGCAGACCTTCCCCAGAACATATTCGGATCACTCCCCGGTGTCATTGTGCTTGGACGTCCCGCGGTCGGAGGGTTATGAGCGGCAGTGGCGATTCCCTGGGAGGGCGCTCCTGGATGACTTATTTGTCCACGAAATTTCCGAGGCAATCGAGGACTATTTCACGATTAACACCGGATCGGTTGACTCGTGGGCCGTACTTTGGGAGGGCTTCAAGGCATATATTAGGGGGATTTGTATAGCCAAACAGGCTGGGGTCCTAAAAGCGCTGCGCAGGACGATTACACAATTGGAGACACAGTTGAAGGCAGTTGACGTTGAGGCGCTGCTGGCGCCCACCGCCGACGTGTCCGCGCGTCGACTCCGCCTCCTGGCGGACTTCAGGGACGCGGCGGACAGAGAGATTTTGTACCTGGGGAAGTACCAGACGGCGCGTAGATACGGGGAGGGGGATAGACCGGTGCGCACGCTGGCTCAGGCTCTGCGACCCCCGTACAGCAAATCCCTGATAGTCGAGGTGCGGGGGACGGATGGCTCGCTGCACACTACGCCTACCGAGATCCGGGACGACTTCCTGGCTTACTACTCGGATCTATACAAGACCAAGTTGGGTGAATCCGCGGCCTCCCGCGAGGCCTACTTGTCCGAAATCGCGCTAGTGTTCCTCGATAGGGGTATGCAGGAGTTCATGGCGGAGCCCATAACGGTGACTGAGGTTCGGGGCGCGATTAAGGTGCTTCGCGGCTCTTCTGCCCCCGGCCTCGATGGCTTCACTGGGGATTTCTACAAGGCCTTTGCGGATCTCCTGGCGCCACGACTTATTGAGGTCTATGCAGAGGCGCTGGAGCGTGGGTCCCTCCCGGCGACCCTTAGTGAAGCGGTAATAGTTCTGCTCCCAAAACCAAATAAAGACCCGACGCTGTGTGGTTCGTATAGGCCCCTCTCCCTATTGAACCTCGATTACAAGATACTGGCCAAAATCGTGGCCAACAGACTGTCTCAATTGATGGAATTCATTATATCGCCCATGCAGTCGGGCTTTGTCCCGCGTCGCTCCACGTCTCTCAATTTGCGGACGTTATTCACGGTTCTTCATAGAATCAACCCGGCCACGCCGGCCGCAGCTATCCTTCTAGACACTGAGAAGGCCTTCGACTCCCTAGAGTGGCCTTTCTTTCTTGCTGTCATGCAACGCATGGGCATGCCGGAGAACTTCCTCGCCACGACGCGGCTTTTGTATAGCCGCCCCACGGCTCGTCTACGTATCAATGGTACGCTATCACACCCTTTCTCTCTCACGAGGGGCACGCGACAGGGCTGCCCGCTTTCCCCGCTATTATTTATTTTGGCTATGGACCCCTTAATTCGACATTTCCAGGAGCGGCATCTGCACAGGGGTCTCCAGTTCCGGACGGGTCCCTTATTGGCTTCCCTCTACGCGGACGACACGATACTGTATGTCAGAGAGCCTCAGGTCAACTTGGCTCCCCTAATACGAGAAATTCTCCGCTTTGGAGCCCACTCTGGACTGGGCATCAACTGGCACAAGTCCATCATTTTCCCGTTGACTAGCGGCACGTCCCAATGGCAGTGCGAGTTCCCGTTGGAATGGTGTTCCGACTCGGTGCGGTACTTGGGCGTTCAGATACATCTGAATACTGACGAAATTATTCGCCTCAATTATGGCCGCGCTATTGCCCGGCTAGAGACGCAGGTGGAGGGGTGGCTGCGCCTCCCGCTCTCCATGTCGGCCAGAATTGCCATTATAAAAATGGTTGTACTTCCCAGATTTCTGTATTTTTTTAATAATATCCCTATTCCTCTCACT
This sequence comes from Triturus cristatus, assembly GCF_964204655.1. Classification (NCBI taxonomy): domain Eukaryota; kingdom Metazoa; phylum Chordata; class Amphibia; order Caudata; family Salamandridae; genus Triturus; species Triturus cristatus. The sequence goes on from NC_140579.1 coordinate 57,144,057, forward strand.
CGGGCTTTTTTCTCCACCCTGCGGTCACATTTGATTAAGCTGGTTTGGGGCGGGAAGCGCCCCCGAATCAGCTGGAGGACTCTTACGCTCCCCATGACAGAGGCGGCTTCGGCGTCCCAGATATGTACCTGTACTACTTGATTGCTCAATGTGCGCACGCCTACGCCTGGTATCATCCCGACGCACGGATCCCGTTCCTTCGGCCGGAGGCGGATTTCGTGCTCCCGGGTCACTTGTCGGAGATGTTGCCCAAGGGGGTTCCCCGGAGCCCAGTGGACATACAAACGGTGTCCACCACCAGCTGGGCCTGGGGTCGCCTGGCTCGTTATTTAGCCCAGCCTCGCCTGTACTCCTCTTCGCTCCCACTTCCCAACCCTGGGCTGCTGCCGGGTACGGGAGAACTCCTGGTGCAGCGCACTTTAACTAAGTTTAACCTCACTAAGATTGGAGATTTATACCCTGGCGGGCACATATTCTCGATGACGGAGGAGGCGCGTTTCAGCGAGGCTACGTTCATGGATAAGTTTGTGCTACGCCGGCTTTATGGCGTGGCGCGATCGGAAATCGCGGGATTCCCCCTCGAGCCGGAGTCCTTTGAGCCCCTCACCCTCCTCATTGATAAAGACACGGGAGCCCACATAGTTTCTAAGCTTTATAAGTCCTGCGCAGCTTTGGTTCCTCATGCGGATGCCCGGCTGCGGGCGGCTTGGGAGTCGGATTTGGGCAGGCCGATCACGGACGAACAATGGACCGTTTGCTGCAAAGTCACTAACACGATCTCACTCAATAGTCGCCATAAGCTCCTTCATTACAAATTCCTTCGCCGCTTCTATATGACCCCTGACAGACTCCACGCTATCGACCCCTCTCGACCACACACATGCTGGAAATGCGCTGCACCACACGCCGATTTTGCACACCTGTCATGGACGTGCCCCAGACTGCAGTTATACTGGACACAGGTGCACGAGATCCTGGGCACTATGCTGGGGCTCACGTTGGTTCCCACACCCGAGGTTGCGCTGCTGGGCTACACGGTAAATTTCCCTAAGACTGTCCGAAGGCTCGCCTCTCTGGGCCTCCTGCTTGCTAAGCGAGAGATTGCTAAGCGCTGGGGGGATCGAATGGCCCCCACGGCGGATGCATGGCTCACTTCCATGGCTTTCTGCAGCACAAACAGCGAGATCTACTCTAGTCTCCTCCCCACTGTGGCGCGACCTAAGGACATTTGGGGCCCGTATAAGACATACATCGCTACCCTGCCGAGCTCTTCCCCACCACACTCCAGTTCCGGAATAGTGCCTACGGGAGTGGGGTGACCTGCGCGGCGCCGGGGTGTTAACTAGGGAGAAGTGATGAACCTGGCAAGACGTTATGTTATCATGGCTGTTCTGATTGGGATGCTGGTCTGTGCGGGCGTGGGCTGGACGGGAATTGTGGGGCGACAGCTGAGGCAGTGGCGGAGATTGAACAATGGGCCCTTTTGCGGGCGGTTCTTCTTATGTTTCTTTTTGATCTTTGAAGGTTGGGAATGTTGTGGCGATTACGGGGGACCACTGAACTGATGCCATTATTAGATACTGTTGATTATTTGGGGACCAGAGGTGTCATGATGTATCTCATTGATGGTCTATTATTGAACATACAGCCAATGTCTTTGTATTGTTTTGATTTTTCAAACTTAAATAAAGCATTAAAAAAAAAAAAAAAAAAAAGTAGGTGCCATTTTTAAAGTATAGCTACTTACGGCATATATGAAACGTTTTTGACGGTGTTTTCTTGGTCCTAGCAAGAATTCTCTAATGTCTGCGCCTTCTTGAAGTAAAGTTAAGTGTTGTTTTACATCCTCTAGCTTTCTGTAGCCAATCAAGGCAAAGTTTCCCTACACTGTAAGTTGTTACTACCCCCGGATACTGTTTTTGGACATAACGTGGGTCTGGCCTGTGAAAGGTAAAACCTTGTTCAGGAATCTATCTTGACAGTTGTTTGTGTCTAAGGGCCAGAGCAACCATTTTTTCCATTCAGGATCTGATCTGTTATTTTTCAAAATAGTATGTACGTCGACCTCCCCCTGTGTAGTGCTTTCACTTGTAGGTGGAGGTATAGACGGAGTGTTCATGTCTTTTGTCTTGGCTATTCCAAGGCATGATGTTTGTTGGACAGTGTCGTTCAATAACATAATTTGCTCAGGGATGACACAGGCTCTAAACCTCTATTCCCTGTACTTGCCAATCTTTAGTAACCCAGACAGTTTTTGTCTCAAACTATACCATCTGGTATAAGAATCGCTGTGATGTTCACTGCTGACAAGTCTCTTGCTTCACGATGGGATGATTTGTGTGGCTGGAGAAGTGAGTTCACTCTTTTACTTGCTGTGTCCATTTGAATATATCTTCCATTAATCAGCATACCCAGAGTTATTACCCAACCTAACCAAAGTAGAAAGAAGAATATTCCCAAAACAATCCATAGTTCAATCCATGGTGAAACCAGATAAGTCTTTTTCAGGAGATGAAAAAAGTCTGTTGCTTGTTCTTTGAAAGTCCTTTGTGCTGGCTTCGTTTCAGGCTCGCTGGGATCTTCAGAAAACATATCAAAGTTCATGAAATAGCCAGAAGCAGTTCTGTCAATGGTTGGAATTGCATCTGTATTTGATGAAATTGCTGGGACCAGTTGATCACTTGTTACTTCGTTGTAAACAGCTGTATCTGGACTAACTGTTATTTGGGCCTCAAGAGGTACAAGGTCCATAGCACTGTTGCTTAGTCCTCTATTTTTTACTGTCGAATCTTCAAAGGTGATGAGTCTCTCAGTTTGAACCTCTTGGATTGTAGCTAGAGGAGTGAGTCTGCTACATTGGCGGAGTCCACTTGGCCTACTGTTCAGTATCGGCCACATAGTGTGGTTTGATCAGGTCGATGGACACAAATCTTTTCTCCTTTTTACTAGCACGGGGCGGCAAAAGTACTGTTCTTGATCCGTGGATTGCTAGGACAGGTACTGGTTGTCTGTAAGAAGGCCCAAATTCCTTCTAGTCCGCAATATTTTCTCTGACTAGATCCCCAAGCTTTGGGATCCAGACAGGCCTTGCTGGGACAGCTGGATATTTCTCAGTGGTGGTTGGCCTCAGGACCACGTTGCTTTGTTGCGTTCCAAGTTCATTTAAGTCCTGTAAAACAGCCAAACGATCTTTGATATCAAATTGTTTGTTTTCCATCACTGTGCCTTTCATATCTTAGTCCAGAACCAACATTCTAGTCCCAAACAGGACCTCATATGGAGTGACACCTCCTAGAGAACTTCTTGGCAAGTTGTTTATTGCGCACTGGACCCCATGTAAATGGACCCCATGTAAATGTTTGACCCACCCATCACCCAAACCTAATACCCTAGCTGTTATAGACTGCTTTATGTTCCGTTTTTTTCTTTCCACAACAGAATTTCCCTCAGGATGGAATGGAGAAGAATACCGCAATACTACACCCAGACTGGCCATGGCTTCTTTGTAAGCCCTAGAGCTAAATGCAGGACCCTGGTCAGAATGTAGTGTGCCTATTGCATATCTGCCGATAAAGACTTGCAAATCTTTTATAACAGTTCGAGAGTCAGCCGAGCGCTGAGGCCACATCCATAGGATGCTAGAGCATGAATCCACTGCGACCATGATATATTTATAGTTCTCATCCCTTTGTAAGGGACCGCAGTTGTCCAGGTAAACACAAGCTAATGGTTTATCTGAAATTAACAGGGGCATCTGCACAGGACGTTTCACAGTAGAGACTTTCATCTTCTGGCATATCTCACAGTCCAAAACATAATTTCTAGTATGTTTCCTAATGCCGGGCCACCAGTACCTTTGTTTTAATGTGGCGGAAACACCTGCATGGGCAGAGGATTAGCCCTAGTCTATGTTCCATGTTCGGAATTACTCAATCCCCCACTCCAGGGATTCGAGCAAACGGAATTTTGTTCGCATCCATTATATATGAGTATTTGAGTGGAAACTTTTTAGGTAATGCCGCACCGCTGCCTTTGCTTGATGCATTGACAGCCAGCATTATTTTTCTGTCTATTTTCGTTTTTGAACGAGTGATTGCAGCTACGGAAGCCGTTTGCACAGCCCCTTTCGCGGCTTCATCAGCCAATGAACTCCCTTCAACGTGAACGCCATCACGTTGGTGACTCAGCGTGTGTATCACCTGAGTGTTCTGTAGTCCGTTTCACAACTGAACTACTTGTTCCCAAAGCAATTTGTGCTTGATTGTGCCACCTTTTGCATCTTTGAAACCATTTTGAATCCAATTCTGTAAATATTAATTGTAAGATTGAACACAGTAAAAAGAATAGCACACTATGAGGGGAATTAGCGATCCGTGTCAAGTGCCATCTTAAATGCTTGTAGTTCAGCTCGCTGAGCTGTACAATCTCCTAGAGATTGGTTTTTTGTGACCATTGTTCTGAATTTGCCATCTCGCATGCGACCTTTAACGATAGCACACTGCACTGTAAGCTTGTTTACTCCCCGTAGCGGGATGTGCAGATCCGTAAGTATAAATTATACATTCATACTGGTCAAGAGGGAGAATTTCAGTAGGCAGAGGACATTCGTGTTCATACTGCAGGAATGCTTGTGTTTTTAAATTTGGATCAAAAACTTATTCAACATTGGTTGCAGCAAGAGAATAAACCAATTGTATCCATCTCGGATGTAAAGCTTTTGCATTTGGAATGATAACCGTTGTAACAGCCTCTAGGGCTGGTACAGGAGTCACAACCATAATGCGTTTCCCCTGTGCTAGGGCTCTTTCTTTTGCTACAGCGGTTTGAACTGCTGTCAGAATTGTTTCTGTAGAAGTGAATTTCATTTCTGCTTGTGTATACAAGTGGGATTTGTATGCAATTGGTACTTTTTCACCTTCATTAAAAGTTAAGTAGGTGAACCCGCATTGACCCGGAATTATTCGGATCACTAAGTTGCATACGTTTACGCGTGTTTGCAAGTGTTTCGTTGCTAACATGTCTGTTTGGAGTGAACGCAACATTTCTGTGTGTTTTTGTGTCCAATGTGTGATTTTAAAACCAGGTTTGATTAATTCGTAGAGAGGTTTAAACCTTTCTACGTAATTTTAAATGTAAGTTCCTCCAAAATTCAGGAAACCTAGAATCGACTGCAAATTTTTCTGCATTTTAGGAGGTTGGAGCAGCGCACACTTTTCTAAAAAGTTAGCTGCCAGGCTTTTGCCTTCACTTGATAGTTCATATCCTAGGAAAAGGACGTTGAGGTGGGCAATTCTTTATTTTTTAAAGTTGAATTTGAAAACCCTCTGAGGCGAAGCCCAATATTATGGTGCTCACCCTGTTCAAGTGCCTATCCAGGTCATCGTCTGCCAGATATATATATCATCGACATGACAGAGAATGTCCTGAAGCACACCTAGTATATTCCACATTATTATGAAAATATCCGCTTTTTTCAATTTTGCGTGCAGCACCCGTGAATGGTGCGCCGTTCCTTTCACACCAAGACTGAATAATCTAAGAGGTGGTGGCCCGCTCCGTTAGCAGGTCACGCGCGGGTTGCACAGCGTATGCACATAGGTATTTCCAAATTAATTTAGAAATACCTATGTGCATACGCTGTGCAACCCGCGCGTGACCTGCTAACGGAGCGGGCCACCACCTCTTAGATATATATCATCGACATATGACAATGCCTCCTCATCATAAGTTTGTAGTAACTCTGTTACCCTTGCTGAGAATAACCCCAGGCTATTTTTGAATCCCTGGGGCAGTCGACAAAATTGACTCCGAGTCCCCATTCTTGAGAAAGCGGTCAAATATCTGCTTTCTGATGCAATATTTTGACAAAAGAAACCATTTGAAATGTCTAATGTGGTTTTATATTTTTTACGCACAATGTTATTCATTAATGCTGTACTATGTGCATTTTGCACTGCAAATGTTTTGCAACAGGAATTTAAGTGTCTGTAATCCAAAACTGGACGCTATGTATTGTCTGGTTTGGAGACAGGAAACAAAGGATTGTTCATTGATGAGGTGCATGTTTCAATCATCCCCTGATATTCAAGTTGATCTAAAATCTCCCTGACCTATTTTTTAGCTTCTTGCTTAACTGGGTACTGCCTTTGTACAGCCGGTTGATTTTTTAACTGGATTTTATGGTGAGGTGAGTCCTCATCCCATCCTACATGATTTTTATACAGTGCTGGGGCTTGGGCTACTGCCCATTTTCTGGCTAAGGTATATTTTAAATGAACTGTAACATGGTTGGAGAAGGCAGGCATAATGATGGCCTCGCCATGTGGGCACTCTCTGACAAAATCTGGTGGCCAGTCCTGTTCTGCTAGAAGTATATCATAAACCTTTGAAAGATGCTTCCAAAAGAGTGCTTTCACTTTTCTTGGTATGTCTCCCTCCATCTGGAGTGTTATTTCATATAACCTATGTGGAGAACTAACCCTGGTGTCTACAGTCTCAACTTGTATGTCTTCATTCAAGTCCACTGTCTCCAGAAGTCCTTTCAGGTTCTGGTGAGTTATTGTAACTTCTGCTGCACTGTCCAGCATGGTCTGGGCCCATTCTCCGTTCCTGAGTTGGGTTCTCAGTATTCTCGGCATGTCTGATCTTCAGAACTGCTACCTTTTTCTTGGAGAATTGAGGTTTTGCTTTATTTTTCTGAACGTGTTGATCGTCTTTGAACTTCACGCGTTCTTCCTTGTTTTCTGACCGTCCTCTTCTTTCGGATGTCTGTGACGATATCTGAAAGGTACGAGAGGAACGTGTATCATCATCTTGATATCTGTCAGGTTTTCTCAAATTATCCCTATTCCGGAGGTTGTACCTCCTTTCAGAGGGCTCCTTCTGTGGAGGAGACTTGCCTCGGGAATGAGAACGCTTCTCTTTGGAATTCTGTTTGTTATTTTCCCACTTCTTTTTAGAAGATGTAGGAGTGTTTTTAGGGAAGACCTTATCAGGACTTTCAGACAGTTGTGGTTTAACTGTATAGTTCTATTAGCTTTTGTATGTTTTTAAGTATTTCCTCGTCTGACATTGATTCAATATCAGGGTTAGGTGTGTAGCCGGCTAAAATCGGCCCTGTTGCTCCTGGTCTACCTAGTGGACCAAGCCTGGTAATGTGATTGTAATGTTTTAAGGCGCCTTTAAACCAGAGCTCATGCTCCTGGTATGTGAGTGGAATTTCAATATCCTCGATAGGAATATATTCCTCTGGTGGTTCATCTTCTTTGTAGAAGTGAAACAAGTGTGTTACTGGATTTGATTCTGGGAATACTATCCATGAATAGAATACCTCTGTCTGGTGAGATTCATGTGCCTCTATCACGAAAACTGCTCTACCACCTCTTGATGTTAGACCATGGTTTAGAGTGATGGCTCTCATTAAATTTGGTGGGATGTGTATAACACCCGCTTCGTTTTCATTAAAACCTGTAACGTCAGCCGCACCTGTACCGTTTTCAATGACAACATCACTGTGGTCAGACATTGTTTAAATGAAAAATGCAGAGCAAGTTTCAAGGAAACAACGATAAGTTGCACAATATTTTGGAACACTGTATCCTTCAACGTTGAACAAAACCTAAAAGCTAATACATAGGACTTTCGTCCTACTCAGCTATGGCGGATATTATCCCTACCCACTCCAGACGTCTTATGGAGTTTTATGAGTAGAGGGTCTCTGAGAAAAGCACGACTGAGTTACTTCAGTATCTAGCGTTAAATTAGTGCCTTACCAAACCGTTGGGCGCCATGTAGTGTAGTTCCTATATCCCTGATAGGCTCTGCACATTGGAATAACATACACTATAGATTTGACATAGGACTAAGGTCAGTATGTCTCTATCAAGTATATTAAACTTAATTACTTGTGTGTGCCAACTAAGTCAGAGGTCACTAGAAACTTCTCAAATATACAAGAAGGGATTAGTCTCTGACAACCGCATAAACATGACAACTTTGTTTCCCTTTAGAATAGGAACAGTCTCAGAATCGTGGAAACAATAGATAACAGTTTAACTCAGACAATCGTGCATGCTTCATTTCTACAGAGTTGCACAGAAATAGAGAGACGGGCGCTTCAAAAAAAGGGTTTATTGAACAGTCTTATTTCTCATGCAAGAGATATGAATTGCTACAATCGTAAGACAGACTGCGAAGTACAATAAGTACGAGGTTAGCAGTAAGATAAAATAATACTGCAATAGCATGGTTTGTAGCTATGACATATATTAATCAAAATACATACATAAATAACATAAGCTAAAATGTGATACTCATCTGATGCTTCTAAATTGTTCTACCCCAGTGTACCTAACCTAAGTGCAGTATGAGGTTTGAACTGAAGTAGGTGCCATTTCTAATGTATAGCTCGCTATATTTTTAGTTTAGCCAAGAGTTGCCAAAAGTTTCTCTAAGTTCTAGTCAGCTCCATACCTGAGAATGAGAGAGGTTGGAATCTCTTTGCTGGACTCGATAGTCTAACCCCCCGCAAGGGAAGTCAGAGAGCACTGGAGCTGGATTCTCTGCGACGAGGATGGCAGTGTCAGGTCAGTGCATCAGGCTGGAATTCGATCTCCTTCCGAACTTGTCTGGGTTGGATCAAATCCCCCGGGAACCGCAATTTGCCTGGGCAAGTGCTGGTATAGTTATACCTTGAAGGTGTTTAGGAATGCCAGTATTGACGTAAAAGTCAGGCAGAGGAACGTCAATAAATGAACCCCTAAGGAATAGATGTTCATGCATACTTAATGAGTTCTTGGAGAAATCTATATTCAAGCTGAGGGAAATTCCTTTTTTTTTTTTTATTCTTTTTATTGAGTTTTTTTCACAAGTAATAAGCCCCTCCCCCAACCTAGCTCAGAACAATCCGATACATACGAATAACAATTTTTATCTTAGAATAATACGTCTTAGACATCACAAGTAAAACGCATAAAGAATTTAACAAATAATGAACATAATATATATTATCCTTGTAGCCATCGTAGAAGAGGATCCCAGATTGCTAACCCTTTTTTGCGTTTGATATAGCCCTTTCTTTTATATATAGCTACTTCTAAACTGCATATTGCTAATAACCTATTTCTCCATTGTTGGAACACCGGTGCATTAGTATCTAACCAAGCTGAAGCAATACACAATCTGAAAACAGCCATTGCGACGAATATTAACCCATGCATATGTTTAGGTCGTATAACATTTGAAATACCAAGCATAATTTCTACGGTAGAAATTTCTATTCTTGTATTAAATACATCGGAGAGAAAAGTGGAGATATCATTCACAACGTTCGTTAATACCGTGCAAGAAGCATAGATATGTGTACTATCAGCTTCGGGTAGTGCGCATCTGGGGCATGTAGTTCCTTTCCCTGAACCCCATTTAGCTATTTTATATGGGGTATAATACAAAAAGAAAAAAGTTTTATAGAATTGAGCCTGGAGCTTGATTGACATGAAACTAGACTGATATAGGCTATATGAATATTGGACGATTTCAGCCGATATCCCGAGTTTATCCTGCCAATTAATTATAAATTTATCCATATCATCTGGATTACAAAAATTGAATAATTCATAAATTTCTCCAATTTTGACTTTAGGCTTATTTAATAAATTCTCTATCAGTGGGACTGTTAGGAATTTTAACCCGTTCCCCTCTCTCTTCAAAAGAAAATCTCGGATCTGTAAAAATTTTTAAAAAATCCCGGTGGTCTAAATTAAATTCAATCTGCAATTCGCCAAAAGATTTAATTCCTGATATAGTGTAAAAACAGCCAAGTTGTGTGATTCCTTTCGTTACCCACCTTTCCATGTATAAGTCACTAAAAATCCCGGGGAGATTGTTGTTATTAAGAATTGGAGTGTAATAAGATAATCGTCCAATACCGGCTAATTTCCGTACAAAGTTCCAGATTTTGTAAATACAAAATATTGACTTAAATCTCACTTTTTTGAAGTAACCATCGTTCATATGACGCCATAAGCAACCGCTAGACTCATTTCCTAGCAGTAGCTCTTGTGGAGTTGGAATATCCCCTTCATTATTAATATTTGTGGGAGATAGTAAGCCAACACAACATTTTCAGGTGGTAGCCCAATAGTATAGTTTGAAGTTAGGCAATGCGAGTCCTCCTCTATCTCTAGGTAAGGTGATGGTTCGTAATGCCCTTCGTGGTTTCTTATACCCCAATAGGAATCTACTAAACATACTGTCCATATTCTTAAATATTTGCGGGGAAAACTCTAAACAAATTGATCTAAAAAAATATGAAAATCTAGGCAAAATAAGCATTTTAATTAAATTACAACAACCTCCAATGGATAGGTGAAGATTGTTGTAGCGAATCATATCCTTCTTAGTACGTTGCATTAAAGGGGAAATATTATCATCGACTAAATTTTCTAATTTTGAGGTTATACTCACTCCCAGGTAATTAGCTTTCTCAGTCACCCGTGCATCGATCAAGCTTATTTTACTATTAGAGATGATCTGGGTTTTAGCTTGATTTAATTTATAGCCTGACACTTCCCCAAAAAACTTCGCTTCTTCCTCGATCGCCCTGATTGCAATCGCGGGTTCACTAGTGACCACCGCGATATCGTCCACGTATGCTAGTATTTTTGTAGCTTGGTCCCTTACCCAGACAGGTGAGATCCTAGCGATGTTCTCTAATTTCCGTATGAATGGGTCAATATATATGACAAATAAGAGAGGTGAGAACCAAGAAACCTATAATAAGCAGGAACTCCTTCCCTTCTAAGTAATTTATTCATGCGGATAATGTCGTCCATTAATGCGTGCAAATAGATGCTGTGCACCGTCCCAGCTCACAGCTCATACTTGTAGTATACCTTAGGGCACATTTTCGCGCCGCATCTGTTGCACTGCGATGTGGGAAAATCTTCCTTCAATTTTAACCATTTTATCTAATGTTCTCCATTTTCATCATTGAAATCAATAGTTATCCAAAAACCTTTTTTTCTTTTCAAAGCTTATTAAATCACTACTGAGACAGCGTCATTCCACCTTCTTTCTTTATTGTAATTTCTTCAAATGACTGCCGAGTGCCCCTCGAGGCTTTACACAGCACCACGTCCAATTAGAAAGTGAAACATACACCAGGCTAGGCTCATCACTATATACCCAATGCATTTCGAGCCAAAATGGCTCTTCTTCAGGGGTTTCTACAAAAAATGAAAATATCGACTCAACTGACAGTTCAAAATTTATAACAAACATTCCTACTAAAACTCGTAATTTTGTTAGTGTATTTTTGTTAACTCTTCACGCACAAGGGGGAAAGGGCGCCGAGTGCCGGGAAGGAGAGTGGATGGGAATGATGCTTTAATGGATGGGTTATTTAATGAGGCAATCATGGCACGAGTTTTAGTAGGAATGTATCATATAGTTATTAGCTGCATTAAAACTGATTTTCTGGTAACTATAATGATTTTTAACTTCACATATCTTTTCACGGGCCCCCACTCTTTAGCTTAGAAGTGCATCCCTGTCGACAGGTGTATGCCCGCCCTCTATCAAACGAAGGTTTTAGAGGGCGAGGACTGGCCGATGATGAAGCATGACACCAGGTGGTGTGTGAGACCAGTCCGTCACTTTTTGTGAGATGCCCTCACTCACAATGGTTTTGTAACTGTAGTAGGGTCATTTTTCACTAGGAGCAGCTTTCTGTGGTAAACATTTAATTTTGGAGGCCGCTAGCTCCTAGAACCCCACGCCTCCTGTTCCCTCCTCCACACGTTGTGGAGTTCCCTTGTGATTACATATTTAAGGATTATACATTTGGTAGGTTTAAAAAACAGGAATGCACCCTTCCCGGGGACCCCATGTTTACTGGCAAAGACTGAAATGGTCCCACCTTCCAAGCCAAACATAACCACAAACAATTCCTAACATCCAGCTAATATAAAGAAAGGCAGGATGCTTTTCACTAGATGATAAAGCTTCATACAAAATGGTCTATCAATGGACCGAAAAGTAATCTACAGGTCCAAAAAAGCCATGGAATAATTGTATGCTTAATAACTGTAGGCTGTCAAAACAAAGTGCAGTCTCTAAGCACAAATAGAATCTTTGCTGAAGCTCACTGCAAATATTTGAATAACTTTAAGAAAGGAAAGAGAGTTAAGAAGTTAGGGATTATAAAAAAGACTGTCTTTAGTTACCTGCAAAGCAGTGGCCCTCATCTCTACGCAAGAAGAAAAACACGGGAATAAAATTCTCAGAAAAGATTATAAAAATGAATACCTGCAAAGCTGTGGATCCATCTCCACTCTGGAAGAAAAAACAGGAAAGACACTCAGAAAATGTTACAAAATTGTACTGACAATACAGGAATCAAAATCTACAAATGACTCAACAGTAAAAATGTAGACATAATGGTAAATCGAATTCAATGGAACTGGCAATAGTTTATCTGGTTTTAAACGATATACCTATTTTTATAGCTCATCATAACTAGAAAAAAATAGTCAGGTACTGATTCACAAAGGGCCTCTGCACTCATGGCGGAGGTCCCCCAGTCGTGCGGGAGTCTCCGAACCAGGGGCTGAATCTCCAGAATGAGAATTCATTGGGGAGATTTCACCCCCAAGCGCCGTGACTTTTTCACGACTGCGGGGCCTCCCCCACGAGTGTTGAGGCACTTTGTGAATCAGGCCCTCGGTGTTAAGTATCCTGCGGAAGAAATTGGGCAGGTGGGGCAACTTGACACTCTAATTTAACACCAACCTTTAGCTGTAAACTTGGGGGCATATTTACAAGCTTTTAATGACGCTCCTGTGGCGATAGGGGCTTCGCCTTATTTAAAAGGCGGCATTAAGCCACTTAACGTCGCCTTGTAAATAAGACTACCTTTCACGCTATACTTAGTGAAAGGGGGTCTTATTTACAAGTCTGAAAGGGGTGGGCAATGGGTGTTGCCCAACACCCATTGATTTTGATGCTGCCCCCTATTTACAAGGGTGGTGTAAATAGGAGGCAGCACCAAAATAAAGATGTGCACATAAACGACCATTAAAAGCGCAGATCAACAAAAAGCTAAATCTAGAACTTGAATCACTGGAAAAAGAAATCAAGTCACTAGAAATCTTGCATTCGGCGAATATAAACAACAAAACCATCTTAGACCAACTAATTGAGAGGAAATATGAATATAATAAAATAGTGAGCAAACGTGCTGGGGTGTGGATAAATAAATTCAAGGCACTCAAACTATGTGAGGGTAATAAGGCAGGGAAACTACTAGCGTCATATCTCAAACATAAACAGAAACAATTTACTATTTCATCGATTAAAGACTCCAAGAATGATATCCAAACCAAATAAAATAAGATACTAAGCACATTCCATGCCTTTTACGAAGATTTATGTAAAAATAAACAAACAATGAACCCGGAGGAGTGCTCTAAATACCTACAGTCATTGAACCTGCCAAAACTATCAGATTCAGATAGCTATGCGCTAGGGACTCCCATCACTGAAAAAGAACTTTCGATTGCTATCAAATCCCTCAAAAACAATAAAGCCCCGGGTCCTGATGGCTTCTCGGCTATCTTTTATAAGGAGTTTGCCGAATCCTTAAGTCCCACTCTACTAAAATTATTCAACGCTATAGCAAAGGAGGACAGTGTATCCAAATTAGGCCTGGGAGGTCAATTCCGTTCCGTTCGCGGAATTTGCGAAATTTAGGTAATTTCGCGTTCCGCAGAGAACGCGGAATTGCCAAAAATTCTGCTTTCCGCGGCTTTGCGGAATTTTTTGCTTGTTCGCGATCTCAGAATGCGTGTTCGCGAGATATTTCCCCCCGAGCACGCAAAAAGCGGTCGCGAACAAGAAAAAAGCATCGCGAACAAGCAATTCCGCGTGTTTGCGGAATTTCTGTGTGTTCGCGGAGATTTTTAACCATTTCGCGGAGATTTGCGTAACGCGACTACGCAAATTCCGCCCACCCCTAATCCAAATCAATGGGTGAAGCCAATATTACCGTTATTCCGAAAGAAGGTAAAGATCCCCTCTAAACAAAAAATTATAGACTAATCTCACTCATCAACCTGGACTGCAAGATCTATGCAAAAATTCTAGCCAATAGACTGAACGCTATCCTTCCAAAATTGATCAGTAACGCACAGGTGGGGTTCCTCAAGTATCGCATGTCTAATGACAACACTAGATTACTCTGTTACGTTCTGGAAAAAGCCAAGCTAACGGCCATCCCCTCCACTGCCATTACCCTGGACGCAGAAAAAGCATTCGACAGGGTATCATGGCCATTCCTAAAACAATGCATGGTTTCTTTTAATCTTGGTGAATCACACATTAACATGGTGATGGCACTTTACTCCAACCCTACCGCCCGAATTGCCATTAATGGTACACTGTCGGACTCCTTCCATTTAGAACAAGGCACTAGACAGGGTTGCCCCCTCTCTCCTGCACTGTTCCTCTTAGCCATAGAACCCCTAATCACAGATATCAAATGCAACGAAGAAATTAAGGGAGTACATTTCGGAGAAACTTGTGTGAAGCTAGCCGCATACGCGGAAGATATCCTTGTGATTACAGAAATTCCAGGTGAATCCATCAAGGCACTTATGTCTACCATAGAAAGATACTCTATCTATTCCGGCTATAAGTTAAACAGCTGAATATTCTCAGCTCTCGAGACATGCTTGGTGACTCAGGACTCACATGGCAACCAGAATTCATTAAATACTTGGGGATTGAATTCGGCTGCACAATATTAGAGACCCTCCAGCGTAACAAAGCCATCACACTAGAGAAAATTAAATCTCTTCTAGATGCATGGTCACCTAGATTTATAACATGGTGGGGAAGGATCGAGGCCATCAAGATGATGATCTCCCCACTAGTGAATGACCTAATCACTATGTTACCCCTAAAACTAACAGAGGAATTCCACCATAAACTTGACACCTTTCTCTCGAAATTATTATGGAAAGGGAAAAGAGCAAGAATTAGTATGAAAAAACTTAGATTAAACAAAACACTAGGAGGGGTCAATTTAGCTGATTTTAAGCTCTATCAGATGGCATTCTTGGCAAAACAAGGCTCTTACTGGCTGATGCCACCGGCCGAATACACCCCTGTTTGGCTAGACATTGAGAAATCAATTCTTATGAATCTTGCACCTGCGTCCCTCCTGACCACACACTTGAATACGATCACCTGCTCAAAATCAATTTTCAAGAACACAAAGTCCGCCCTACTAAAAATTGACAAGCATTTAGAGATTAGCCTTAAGTATTCTAACCTTGAGTCTCTCTGGAACAATCATAAAATACGCTATAAGGGGAAAACCTTATATAATGACTCATGGATCAACAAGGGGATCTATTATCCTCATCAACTCTCCAATGAGACCTACCCTCTCTCCTTTAAAGATTTACAGGCCAAATACAACCTACAGCCGCTAGAATTCTATAACTTTTTAAAAATAAAATCAGCAGTGTCCAAAGCAAAACTTTCAGCATTACCCCCTTCCCTCCCGAGTTACTTATCAAAACTACACAAACTAGGTCACCAAGTATCCTGGATCTATAAATTAATACGCCCACAACATTTTTCCCTCAATCAGGAACTCACTTCCTTCTGGGAATCACTTGCCCCTTTTATGATCTCGGAACGGGAATGGACCGAAACTTGGAAATCAACCATGAGATATAAGATCAGCCCAGTATTATCACAGACGAAGTTCTGGTTGCTACATAGGGCCTTCTGGACTCCAGCCAGACTCCACTTACACAAACTCAGGGATGACTCCACCTGCTGGAATTGCAAAGACAAAACAGGGGACCTAGAACACTTACTAATTCAATGCGAATGTGTGACACCCTTCTGGGACAAGATCTCCAAATTCATACATAATCTTTTCTCATATTCCCCTAGTAGAGATCTCCCGGCACTAGTATTTGGTTTCCTGAAAGAGGGGTCACTCAACGAAAATGATCGGGCACTTCTTGACTTACTACTAACAGCTGCAGTTAAGACTATTCTCAGCACCTGAAAAGACACACGCAAAGCTTCCTTTAAGTGCTGGCTAAACTGGGTCACTAACCTAAGAGGAGCTGACAAAATAACTCTCCAGAACTCTCCATGGAGGCCTTCCTCCAGACACATGTGGGACACCCTCAACCACTGCTTTACCTCTCACAAGCCACCATGAATCTCCCCACTTATAGCTATATTCCTCTACAAGATCTCTTATACCAGTGTTTACTGTGCCTGTGATCTTCTGTCATTGGATAAGAATTACTCCTATGGTCTGTTTTTTCTGCTAGTTCTCCCTGATGCTCTCTAGATTTTGCTCATGTGAGCGATGACAGATACAGCCGAACAAAGAGCGTTAGAGTGATACTACAGTGATACTACATGTGTTTTTTCTGCAAGGTACAGCATACCATTTTGTGTACTAGTGACTTCGACTAACCATGTAATTATTGCTTTATTCCTATTGTTTACTTTGGTATGTCTATGTCTATGTCTATTTTGTTAGGTCCCCCATGTATTGTATTGTAAGTAAGTCTTTGCTTTGGAAACAATCAATAAAAAACTCTTTGAAATAATTAAAAAAGGATGATTTCCAACTTCTATGTGTGCTGCACAATGCAGCACACATAAAAGTTTCAAATCGCCATGTGTGATTGTTTATGTGCAGGAAAGGACACCATCCTGCACATAAACAATCCTTCCCTCAACGCAGGCACTTTTCCTCTATGGTGCAAAGGTGCATGAGCTGGCGCTATGCAGCTTAATTTAGCGCCAACGCTAGGGAAAACGCAGGGATGTGCCGGAATGGCAGATCGTGGTGTTAGCATTTTATGCTCAGTGCCACCCTCTGCCATTCCTTGTAAATGTGCCCCGTGGTTCCTGAGGTCCCAGGGCGGCCATGGGTTAGTGGGTCTAATGGTGACAACGCGAGTCGTTTTGCAATGATGTCCTTCAAGATTGATAACCAAGACCTTACATTTAGCACTTGACTCCCTCAGGGTAGTGAGACAGAGCAGTTCATGCTTACTCGAGGAGGCGATGTGGGCTCGAGACCCCGAATACAGTATGACACTTCTATGCCTCTTAACAACGGCTTGTTCACTCACTGCCTTACTTTATGAAGAAAAGTACTTTAATAAAACAAAAGAAAATGTACTACACAGGGCTTGATTTCCAACAAAGAGAACGAGGGAAACTAGTCACAAACTGCAATTTGTACACCGTGAGTTAGTACTACAGTATTACTACTCAAGTAGTTTAGGCATTCACCAACCTAAAGGTGGAGGCCGCTGCCTCCCCATCCTTTCTGTTCCGAGATCTTCACCAAGATGGAGGAGATCTCTGCACATGTAAGCCACACTTAAAGACTAAATGTGGGAGGGACAGCGAGAAGCAGCTGGAAAATTGGGAATATTTACTACACAAAGGGAGGCGTTCATAACAAAGAAAGTAGGGATTTGAAAGGGGCAGTTTACTAGAAATGGCCACTCCCTAACGAGTAAGCTCACTGCAATTCACAATCTACATTTCTAATGTTACTGCATCCCTAAAGATGACAAAACAGCAGTAAATCTACTCCAGCCCAGCCTTTGAAAGTTAATATCTGCTTGATTTAATTTAAAGTTAACATTTATCAATGTGTTTGGTTAGCAGCAATTTGAGTTTCAAGTGCTGATGCATTATACCTTTATAATATTTCTAGCTACCTGACACAAAAACATTCTGGACCCCAAATGACAGCCACTGGGGCCATCCAAAATCAAAGAGATTACCAGTCTGGCTTGGTCAGCTAAAAAGTTACTGGTAGAGTTGCAAGGGCAATGTCCCGTGTCTTGGCACAGGCATGTGTAGTCAACTAGCTAGCCCAGACTGTTGGGACTGTTAGTTGTTTTTCATGCCAGTGCACCGGATTATGCATATTCTTGGTGCAAGATGGCTCAGAAGCTAATATCTCAGGAACTACCGGCTGTGGTGATGAATGAAATTCCAGTACCAATGGTGACCAGAAGTTTGAGTGCAATTACTTTGGTCGTGGAAAGTGGAGAGATGTACCTTCTGGAATATTGATCAGGAGCTTGAATTGAGAATACCTCTGAACCATAATCTAGCTACCATTCTGAATTCCCTGGCCGGGAGTAGTGAACCAAGGTATTTCCCGAAGCCACTGGAGGCAGATGGAAGTTGTACACAGTCTTTTCTGCAGCACAAATGGTGTCAGAGACATAGTGCACGGTGACAGAAAACAACTCTTCCCTGAGTTCTGATGATGACACCTGCTTACACTGAGACTTCTCATCCTGGAGCTAAAACAATCTGAAACAGTGACTGCAAGCCCCCTTCATGTCAGCAGGACTCCTGGATCTCTTCCTATAAAATGATGTCCAGCATCGCTTTCCCAAGTCTGTAGTCCCTCTTTGAAAAGGGGGAACCCAACAGCTCTTCCTCTTGAGTTTTGGACCTAAGCATATCACCAAGCTTGAAAAGGAAGATTTTCACCAGCAGAATGCTACTGCTGAGACACTTGTTTGCAGCTCTGCCTTGGAATTTGGGAAAATTCTGGAACAAAGTGCGGTCAAGTGACCCAGGAGTTATGGTCAGCTGTGCCCTTTGGGGAATTCTGGGAAGGCTCCTCAAATTCCAGATTTACGGTCACATCAGGATCAGAAAATGTAGGCATCCTGAACGAATATACCTTCCTCTAGGCCCGTTTCACCTGATGCAGGAGGCATGTGTACCAGCTCATTTTTAGGTATGCAGATCAAGACAGGAAGAAGGGTTGAGAAGGGAGCTGTTGGACATGGCCTTTCTAAGGCAGATTTCCCTTAAATGTTTTGCTTTTTGGCCTCCTGGTTTTGGCCAAACTCTCTTTTACTGACCTTAGGATTCTGGGCACATTCCTAACATACTGCAGCGGGAAAGTGCATGCAGCCTTCCTACACATGCCAGGATAGGGTGCTTACTTGATTGGTTTAGATGTCGTACCTTTGAGTGCCCTTTAAAAAGTTACACCATATGCCCAGCGGAGGTCCTGTACTGGCTAGTATGTAGGATGCAGCACTGATTGTGCCACCCATCGGAATAGCCTGTCCAACATGCATCATGCTCAGGTTGGTCTTCCTCACTCATTAGCCAACCCTGAGGGGGCTTTCACTATCACCAGAGTGGCCTTGTTCTGCATTCTGTCCATCAATTGTTGTTTTTGCATTTGTCACCCCGAGTGGGACAGGTATGCCCAGACGTGCGTCCCGTGCTCTCCATGCCACTGGAGTCAAGCTATCCTGACTAATGAGGGCTGAAATCCCGAAACTGGTCCTAGGATGCTTGTTTCCAGTCCAGGGAGGACCTTGCCTGTCAGTTCGGGATGGACTGTTCACATTGGGCGCAGGATCAAGACTAATTTGCATAAGGCTGTGTCCAAACTGGAATGGCATGGTGAGCAAAAATATGATGGATTAAGGCCCAGATCTCTGTACTGGGGTGAATGTACAACATTGTTCTGCATTCTGTCCATCAATTGTTGTTGTTGCATTTGTCACCCCGAGAGGGACGGGTATGCCCAGACATTGGTCCCATGCCCTCCATGACACTGGAGTCAAGCTTTCCTGGCTGATGAGGGCTGAAAGCCTTAAAACCGGTCCTAGGGTGCTTGTTTTCAGTCCAGGGAGGACCTGGCCTGGCAGTTCGGACTGGACTGTTCCCATGAGACACAGGGTCAAGGCTGATTTGCATATGGCTGGGTCCAAACTGGAATGGCATGGCGAGCGAAAAAATGACGGCTTAAGGCCCAGATCTCTGTACTGGGTTGAATGTACGACATTGTTCTGCATTCTGTCCATGAATTGTTGTTTTTGCATTCAGCGAGGAATTGCGCTTCTACACAGGCCTGCCTTTCTAAATCCCTAGCCATCCTGAGAGGACCCTTCACTACCACTAGAGCACCCTGAGGGTAAAGCGAGTGGCAGTGAAAGGCTAAGCAGGAACACACATGTGTTCCCTGCCCAGGTAATGAAGAATACCCATGTGTGTTTTTACTATCTATGAGGTTTGCTCTTCCCATAGGCTAACATGGGGAAGGGCTTGGCATTACTTCAGGCTGCAACAGTGGATTGCAGTGGAGCAGTCTCATAATGTATCCTTTCATTGGATTCACAATGACAAACCCTTTCCTGTGGTAAAAATGGACTGTGGACTTTTGTGCTTAGCTCTAGTCCACACTGGGGGTTCGAGAAGGACATCTGAACATTCTTCAGTGACCGCTATAAAACATTGGGCAGGCAACTGGAATGACAGACCTCTGCCATTTGCTGGCCTGGCTGGATAGATTGGAGGAAGTGGTTTTGATACCTGGCCTCAGGAGCCAGATCATGGCCCCACTAAAGATTAAGATCTGAATTTCAGGTCCTTATGGCAGACAGGGCTGAAATTTAGAGGAGACATCTGTGGTTCAAAGGGAGACCCTTTCAACCACCCCCAACTTCAAAGACACACTACAGTATAACTACTGGTGCCATACTTCAGCAGGGCAGAGATGCACTTGTGGGGACATGGATCCGGGGAACTTGGAACTGCGTGGTCCAAACTGTCAGAGGAATCTGTTGTGCGCAAGGAGGATTACTGCCATTGAAAGGGACTGTGTGCCCTTCCTCAATAGTGGTTGACCTGGGCTGACTACTTGCTGCTGTGTGGAACTCTGAAGTGTGCTCTCCAAAGGCTTGCTGGCTTGCCCCTGTTCTTTCGTAGGTCTCAGGGACATCAAGGATCTCCAACGAGGGACCCCCATCTTCTACAGGTGACACCTGGAGAGCGGTGCCCTCTTAAGTGCCCACATTGTTTGCTGGATCCCAACAGGTAGTGCAGCATGAACGTTGAACTAAGAATTGTGCCTGGGAACCGGATTGCCGGTGCAGAGCCTCAGAAGTCTTGCCCGCATTCAAGGCAAACAAATGCGTCTTGTTGGTGGTGAGCGGGTTCACCGGTTGCAAGATCCAAGTTGGCCCGATTGTGCCACATCTCTCTAGTGCAACACGCTGTCTGTATGTTCATTACGTGAGCTGTCTCATTCAGAGGTTGGGACCCTTGGAGGTGGGAGTGTAGCCATAGTAGTGCCTCATTCAACGTTGTGCCTGTTTGTGTGACCAAAGTTGTCTGGTGCAACCAATATCAATGCGCACCGGATGCTGTGAAGGATTTCCAGGGATGCGCGGAATTTGCAGCTCTTCTTTGAGTGTGACCGAAATTATCTGGTGCGACCCATATCAACGTGCACCGGACGCAGTGCCTCCTTTCCAGGCAGGTGCGGAATTTGCAGGTCTTTGTTGTGTGATCGGAATGGTCTGGTGCGACCCATACCAACTCACACCAGACATTGGAAGGATCATTCGAAATTCATCTTGTACTCATTTACCAGACCCCAACAATTTCAACCTAAACCCTAGTCAGACCATTTATAATAATATGAATAATAATTACTCACTGTGAGAAATGTTTTCGATATGGATCTTAATCCCACGACTCTACCACTTCTAAGCATTGTAAACAACCAGTGCTACTACTGACCAATCAAGTGGTATATGATTTAGTGATATTCGATTTACAGACCTCATCGCCAAGCCTTCAGCTTGCTGAGTCATCCTGCCTGCTGACTGGATTTTGAGGGGATCAATTTAGGGACCCATCCACACCCAGAGTTTACATGAATAATCCACAATCCTGATTTACTTCATAGATATACCAGTCACTCCTAGAAAACACAACCTAGTGACTCAGTAACTGTCTGCATTACTGTGTCAATTAATTACCATAATTGTTTGCACTAGTGTATACTCTAGATTGCCATATGGCAAAGATTCCATTATGACTTTCAGTTGCGTCTCTGAACCCAAGTCGGGGTTGATGCATATGGGACATTCTAACAGGCCTGCAGCAGTCCCGGTACTGAGTGGTCACTGTGATGAAGGCCACGGAGAGTGTTGGTGAGGCCCCTGGCAGGTTTCTCAACTCTTAAGACTTACCGGCTCAAGGACCCAAGACGCACCTGAAAACTAAACAGATTGGGAGTCGGGAATAATTTGGTGGGCTTGACTTCCCGAGAAGCTTGTGCGCTCCACCCTCATGGGTCCTGCTCAGGTATGATCTGCGCATGTTCAGAAAGGAAAGGGTGAGGGTAACTACATACCCCCATTTACATTGATTTCTAGGAGGGAGGCTAAAAACAGGGATTATACAGAGCCACTCCTAACAAGACTCTTAGCCTCTTGATTGTGTGACGCTGCATTTAACTGTGCGTTGATGTACCCAACAAGCAATGCGCAGTGCCAGAACAGACGACAGTGATGGACGCTAAAGTCCCCTAGGTGCATATTTCACTGACCTACACTTGCACTCAGGAGCCTAACTGCATGTGGTGTTACTGAAGCCTACCTTGAGTGTCCCCATTAAGTTCTACTTTACTTAGAGGCCCCATCTTTCCAGTGGACATGCGCAGTAGACGTTGTGCACAGGTTGGTTCACAGTAGATCATTGGTGGATAAGAATTGCATGCATCCGTTTGAAAGGGGCCAGGATATCACCAAGGAAAGGTATAGGTCTCCTACTGATGTGCACATATTTGGGGTAATGTTTGGAACATATGTTGAAGCAAATGAAGAGTCTGAAAAGTGGTCAGGTTTCTGTGTATTAACCAAGAGTACGGGAACTATTTCTGCGTTAGAAATTCAAGCACACAGCAGACCTACTACATATATGCAGTAAAAACCCAGAAATGTTGTGTTGCTTAGGAGAATTCTGTGAAGAGATACAAAACAGAATACAGTACCTAAAGAATGAGCATTATGGGTTTAATGATGGACACACCCAGGGAGCCGGATGTATATAAATAATAAGTGTCCCATCTCAGATGATCACAGTATTGCTAAAATTTTGGACAGCATAAGGCCAAACATGGTTCAAGTTTCCACATGACATTATGCTTCCACCTAAGCTTTTTTCAGAAGCCGATGGACATGTGTACTCCTTGTGTATATTGGTGGCCATGCTGGTGGAGGTCAGAACCACCGTATACGATGATAGATGCACGTGCAGCACCTTGGAATATAAGGCCTGAATGTCATGGAAAGAGCTTTGCCCTAAAACCAAATTACTTGAACTGTTGAAAACTAACTTAGCAAAAAGAGAATGGTGGTGATGCTGTATGATAATATACAGTGCCATTCCTGCTAGATCGCCAACAGTCTACAAAATGGGGACCATGTACCACAATAAGATGCTCAGGAAACCATGCTTGAGATACGTGGTGGACAACCAATACATTTACGGAAGTAAGTATGGCATCTTGGTGCTTGTATCCATTACCTATCTGTGCCACCATATTTTCTAGAACATGAGGTAAAGTATCAATCCAACATTCATGGACATGAAGGACCCAGCAGTAAATGTACTGGTCCTATTGGTTTGGTTCTTAGCTGCGTAATCCTAGCACATACTGCACCGCTGATGACAGTCTAGAGTGACTTTTCTGAAGATAGACCAGCAAGTGTGCTTTGAATTCCGAAATGGCCAGTCTTGCAAGAATGATGACATAACGTCTGCATAAACTTCTAAAAAGATGAGAATGGCCACCGTTGGTTACTGTAAAACAGCAAACCTTGGTGTTGAAAAAAGCTTGAGTTTCTCTACTGGTACCAGTAGCTTGCAGTGCACTTGAGAACTCTTTCATGGGGTATTTTGTTAGGAGGATGACCCCGACTAGGATAGGAAAGTGAATCCTGTCTTCCTGAAGGACTCTCAAAATAGATAATTGCCGCGGATTGAATAAGAACTAAAAGTAAACCCATGGAAAGACACGGATTCACTGGATTTCCCTGTGGTGGGATGTGTGGGCAGTACTTAGGAAACGAGGATGACCATGTTCGGTACATAATGCCTCCCTAGTCGATCGTTTTCGAAGAAGCCATTCTTTGGGAGATAGACCAGCTGCAAAAAAAACACCTCTTTGTGCCCTAGAATCTCTCATAGGATGAATCGCAGGCATCAGAATCTTTGTTATGCAAAGATTACAGTTAATAACCGACAAGGCGGTGGAATTGTAGCGCTGGACAGCGAGGAATACGATAGAGAACTACGAAGACAACTCAAAAATATGGAACACTACCGCCCACTCTCACAAAAACTAACCACAGGATTACAACATAAGATACTGTCTACTGCAGTTGGATCAGTAACATAGATTTTGACTTTCTCAATAAAAAAATACCCCTGAGTTCCAGTAATGTATGAATGACAAAGGTTCACAAAAGCTTACAAAGCCGTCCTAGGTGCAAGATAATTTTGGGGTGAAAAAGTTAATTGGAAAAGGGGAGGTGCACCAAATGATTATTCAGAAGAGCAAGTTCAGTTTATAAGTCTTCTTTATTCAAAATTAGTGTATAAAATAACTGAAGCACAGCCAACGCGTTTCGTTACTGTGTGCCAAAGGAACTTCTTCAGGGCTTAACAAGAAATGTAGAGTGGTTAAAGTAACAGCCAATTTTAATTATTGATGTACTCCGGATAGCACGGTCCCTAAGCAATTGTAAGAATATTAAAATTACAGACGTCAATTCTTAATACAATGTGAGTGTACGTGCACAATCAACTGATGAATAAAAAAATAACATCTTGTGGTCCCAGAGTTCAACGCAGAAAAGGAAAGACAGACTACTTCGATCCTTGCTGTCAAATTTATCATGAAGCGATGAATCAACGAAACGGCATGGTAACCGGCAAGCATGATAATTTCGGGGTGTGAAACATCACTTATTTATTTTATTTATTTTGAATGTTTTATAGAGTGCAACAAGATCCTTGCGGATATCAGAGCGCTTTACAGTAAGTAAAGTTCTTTATACATCAGTTACATGCAAGTCAAAGCTCGTATACATAACATCTTGTAAAAGCAAAGTAGTAAGGTACATCACAAAACTATCGCGGTGAGTCAGATAACGGGTAGATATGTCTAGATTGCCAAGATGGTCCCTTGTCATAATAAGGGTTAGTAACGAGGGTACGTTTGGTCTCAACATTTCCTTAGACCATGCTCAGGTGAATTTGGCCATGAGAATCGATTTTACTTCCTTTTTGAATGATGCAGTAGAGGAGTTAAGTCTGGTTTCTGGGGGTAAGGCATTCCAGATTCCGGGCACCATCCCTTAGTAGAGAGTGAGTAGTAGAGAGTAGTGGAGTAGTAGAGAGTGAGAAGTAGAGAGTGAGTAGTGGAGAGCGAGTAGCAGAGAGAGAGTAGTAGAAAGTAGTAGATAATGAGTTGTAGAGTGAGTAGTAGAGAGTAGTAGAGAGAGAGTAGTAGGTAGAGAGTAGTAGAGAGTGAATAGTAGAGAGTGAGTAGTAGAGTGAGTAGTAGAGAGTAGTAGAGAGTGAGCAGTAGAGAGTAGTAGAGAGTGAGTAGTAGAGAGTGAGCAGTAGAGAGTAGTAGAGAGTGAGTAGTAGAGAGAGAGAGTAGTAGGGAGTATTAGAGTAGTAGAGAGTAGTAGATAGTGAGTAGTAGAGAGTAGTAGGGAGTAGTAGAGAGTGAGTAGTAGAGTGAGTAGAAGAGTGAGTAGTAGAAAGCAAGTAGTAGAATGTGTGTAGTAGAGAGTGAGTAGTAGAGAGTGAGTAGTAGAGAGTGAGTAGGGAGTGAGTAGTAGAGAGAGTAGTAGAGAGTAGTAGAGAGTGAGTAGTAGAGTGTGTTGTAGAGAGTGAGTAGTAGAGAGTAGTAGAGAGTGAGTAGTAGAGAGCGTAGTAGAGAGTGAGTAGTAGAGTGAGTATTAGAGAGTAGTAGAGAGCGAGTAGTAGAGAGTGAGTAGTGGAGAGTGAGTAGTAGAGAGTAGTAGAGAGTGAGTAGTAGAGAGACAGTAGTAGAGAGTGAGTAGTAGAGAGTAGTAGAGTGAGTAGTAGAGAGTGAGTAGTAGAGAGAGTGTAGTAGAGAGTAGTAGAGAGTGAATAGTAGATAGTGAGTGGTAGAGAGTAGTAGAGAGTAGTAGAGAGTAGTAGAGTGAGTAGTAGAGTGAGTAGTAGAGTAGTAGAGAGTGAGTAGTAGAGAGAGTAGTAGAGTAGTACAGAGTGAGTAGTAGAGAGTGAGTAGTAGGGAGTGAGTAGTAGAGAGAGTAGTAGAGTAGTAGAGAGTGAGTAGTAGATAGTGAGTTGTAGAGAGTAGTAAAGAGTGAGTAGTAGAGAATGAGTAGTGGAGAGTGAGTAGTAGAGAGTAGTAGAGAGTGAGTAGTAGAGAGTGAGTAGTAGAGAGGGAGTAGTAGAGAGAGAGTAGTAGAGAGAAGTAGAGAGTGAGTAGTAGAGTAGTAGAGAGTGAGTGTTAGAGAGTAGTAGACAGTAGTAGAGTGGGTAGTATAGAGTAGTAGAGAGTGAGTAGTAGAGAGTAGTAGTTGAGAGTAGTAGAGAGTAGTAGAGAGTAGTAGAGAGTAGTAGAGAGTAGTAGAGAGTGAGTAGTAGAGAGTAGTAGCAAGTGAGTAGTAGAGAGTGAGTAGTTTAATTTAAAAGGAAGACAATGAGGGGGTTCATTTTGCCATAGAAATTATGATTAGTGCTGCAGAAAGAAAAATTAGGGCACATTTTGACTTCTCAAATCCTCTTCTATTTCATAAAAAAATTCTGACATGCAGACTGAAACATTCACTTTGAATACCAGCAGCAGACTTCCC
This sequence comes from Triturus cristatus, assembly GCF_964204655.1. Taxonomy (NCBI): domain Eukaryota; kingdom Metazoa; phylum Chordata; class Amphibia; order Caudata; family Salamandridae; genus Triturus; species Triturus cristatus. Next base: position 57,170,810 of record NC_140579.1, read on the forward strand.
TGGTGAGCAGTAGATTTACTACAGTGATCTAATGAGCAACTAGAGTGCTACCATTCAGAATTTATGGCAAATGTGTGACACATCTGAATGCCTTCTCGATGGAACCAAAGTAAACAAGCATTGAAAATGCAATAGGTCTCGCCCTCGTTTAAGTTAAAGCAATTCTGTTTGTAATTAGGTGGCTTTTTAGCTTTGCTTGTATTAGTGTTTTTCAAACTTTCATGTACATAACATGCATATGTATGCATATATGTATATGTATATGTATGCATGCATTTATATTTATATAGATATGAAGATTATATATATATATATATGTTTATATATGTATGTATATATATATATATATATTCACTGAAAAAACCATAGGTTTTTGGGGCGTTATAGTTAGCTGGACTTTTCACTCGTACAAAACCATTGAAATTCCCCCGTTATAGTTAGTTCAGCTAACTATAACTCGCGCGCCCGCAATGCACTGCTGATGACGTCACATATTACAACACTCATGACATGGTCAGTGATATCACTCATGACATCACTGATCACATCTCAAATGACATCACTGATGACATCATCCAGTGAATGTGTATTTTTATGAAAATTACATATGTTTTATATATGTATATCTGAAGGTCGATGGAAGAATAAATGGGTATATAAGTGTCTAAATGGATGATTTGTTTTTGAAAAATTGATTGTATAACTGACTGATTAAGTGTATCTTAGTGAATACATGGCTTAGTGAGTAATGTTTAAATATGTAAATATCTGAATCAGTCTCTCACTTTGTGTATAAGTGGCTGCATGGGATGGTGAGTAGCTACATGAGTGTATATATAGGTTATTAGTTGGTTTTTTGAGTATCAGTATGAGTGTCTGAGTGTCTGCATGGTTCGGTGGGGGGGGGGGGTATTACGTAGTACATAGGTGCATGAATGAGTGACTCACTGTTTGTATGTGTTGAAGACAGCATGTGTGCAAGACTGTATGGGTGGATGAGTGTGTGCATGGGTGTGTTAGTGAGTGAATGACTGTCTCAATAGTGTCTTTATGAGTAACTACATATGCTTTAAACTAGTATATGTGACTATTGGTGTATATAAGTGAGTATATGTGAGAGTGAGAGATTGAAAGAGTTCCTGTATGAATAAGTATGTGTTTCTATAAGTGATTGTTTAAAAGACTAAGTATGTGTAAGTTTTTTAGAAGTAAGTGTGGTGGTGTGTGTATAACTGTATATGCAAGTAAATGGATGTTTGATTCTTTATTAGCATGAGTGACTATGTGTGTGAGTAACTCTATGGATGAGTGGCGTTGTGCAACAGGATGTATAGGTGTATGAGTACATATGATGAGTGAGTACATGTATGAGTGACTGTATAGTAGGCCTGGGCTAAATTTCCATTCCGCTTGCGGAAATTGCGACAATTTGACATTTTCGCGTTCCGCGGAGAGCGCGAAAATGTCAAAATTTCCGCATTTCGCAGCTTAGCGATAATTTGTTTCTTGCTCGCGCTGTAAAATAATACATTCTCCCGCGCGATCGCCTTACCTGAATCCCCGCGTTCACCGACAAGTTTTCCCGATCCGGTCGCGTTCTCCACGCGATGTTGGATTGTTGGTAGCCATTTGCGCTGTCTCGCGACAGTTCGCGCCCGCAGTAATGTCATTGGTCGCGCGATCACGTCTTTCTTCTCGCGATCATGCACCGCGAGAAGAGTGAAAACAAGATGGCCGCGTCCGCGAGCAATCGCATGGGTAAGTTGGCGAGCCGCGACCACGCAGAAAATGTATAGGACTGTTGGTGAATGAGTGGATGTGTATGTGGATCTTAGAATTACTGAATAGGTTGTTGTAACTGGTATTGGTATGTCCATTGTTTTGAAAATTTTAGTTTCTATTTTTGAATGTGTGTATCAAATGTTATATTAGGGGAGAGGAGGTCTGCCACTCTATCACAAGGATGATGTGGGACACCCCCGCACAGCACGGCCTCCAGCTGCTGCGTGTGCCCCAGTGCCTGCCTTCTGCCTCAGCGCCGGCCTCGCTGCCGCCTTGAGCGCTCCCCTTTGGTTTTCGCCGGTTTTTGACCGAAATTTGTGCTTGTTTTCTTTGTATGCCGTATGATCGTTTGTTAACTGTTTTGCCTCCGTTTTGACCTGCATTGTTGCCTGTATTTTTTGTACCGTTTCTTCTTCGTGTTTTGCCCTCCATTTGTGCATTTGTGCTTGTCTCCTTCCTGTTTGCCCGCCTACCTCGCCGCCCTCCGCTCTCCCTCCCCGCTCCAGCTTCCCGCCACCGCCACTAGCCCCGCCCCTTTTCTCTTCTGTTCCCTCCCCGCTCCCGCCTCCCAGCTGCTCCGCCCACCCGCGCACTTGGCCTTTAAATGGCGACCGTGCGACGCAGGTGAGTGTGACCCACTTGTGGGACACCCCCGCACCGCACGGCCTCCAGCTGCTGCGTGTGCCCCAGTGCCTGCCTTCTGCCTCAGCGCCGGCCTCGCTGCCGCCTTGAGCGCTCCCCTTTGGTTTTCGCCGGTTTTTGACCGAAATTTGTGCTTGTTTTCTTTGTATGCCGTATGATCGTTTGTTAACTGTTTTGCCTCCGTTTTGACCTGCATTGTTGCCTGTATATTTTGTACCGTTTCTTCTTCGTGTTTTGCCCTCCATTTGTGCATTTGTGCTTGTCTCCTTCCTGTTTGCCCGCCTACCTCGCCGCCCTCCGCTCTCCCTCCCCGCTCCCGCTTCCCGCCACCGCCACTAGCCCCGCCCCTTTTCTCTTCTGTTCCCTCCCCGCTCCCGCCTCCCAGCTGCTCCGCCCACCCGCGCACTTGGCCTTTAAATGGCGACCGTGCGACGCAGGTGAGTGTGACCCACTTGTGGGACACCCCCGCGCCGCACGGCCTCCAGCTGCTGCGTGTGCCCCAGTGCCTGCCTTCTGCCTCAGCGCCGGCCTCGCTGCCGCCTTGAGCGCTCCCCTTTGGTTTTCACCGGTTTTTGACCGAAATTTGTGCTTGTTTTCTTTGTATGCCGTATGATCGTTTGTTAACTGTTTTGCCTCCGTTTTGACCTGCATTGTTGCCTGTATTTTTTGTACCGTTTCTTCTTCGTGTTTTGCCCTCCATTTGTGCATTTGTGCTTGTCTCCTTCCTGTTTGCCCGCCTACCTCGCCGCCCTCCGCTCTCCCTCCCCGCTCCCGCTTCCCGCCACCGCCACTAGCCCCACCCCATTTCTCTTCTGTTCCCTCCCCGCTCCCGCCTCCCAGCTGCTCCGCCCACCCGCGCACTTCGCCTTTAAATGGCGACCGTGCGAACGCGCAGCGGTCACGCGCAGCGGGCGCGCCGATTGTGCGCCGAAGGCGCGCCAAAGGTAAGCCCGTCTGCGCCCGTCCGCGACCGGATCGCGTCCAGCGCCAGGACCCCTGACCCCCGAAGACCCCGACCGACCCGCCTGACGTACTCCGCCGCCACCCTCACCGCACTCAACACCGGCCGACTCCCAGAATGCCATCAAGCCACTCCACGACGTACCCACGGACCTTTCAGCTGCCACGCCTGCAAGTTCTCCTGCATCCGGACCAGCCTCGCACCAGCACCCGCCAAGTCGAACACCAGCAGCACCCACCTCAAGTGCATCCTGCTCAACACCCGCTCCGTCCACAGACACGCCATCGAACTCTGGAACCTTCTAGACGCCACAGCCCCTGACGTTGCCTTCCTCACGGAGACCTGGATGAATGCCTCTTCAGCTCCCGACATCGCCATCGCTATCCCAGAGGGCTACAAGATCGTCCGGAGGGACCGAAACGCCAACCAGATGGGAGGAGGCATCGCCATCATCCACAGGAACACCATCCGTCTCACGACCAGCACCGACAACACCCTGACCAGCGCCGAACACCTGCATTTCCAGATCCACACCAATCCGAACACCACCCTCAGAGGCACCCTGATCTACCGACCCCCTGGACCACGCACACAATTCAGCGAGGACATCGCCGACTTCGTCAGCCCGCATGCCCTCCCCTCCGCTGACTACATCCTCCTGGGAGACCTCAACTTCCATCTAGAGAACAACAACGACCGCAACACCAGCACCCTGCTCGACAACCTCGCCAACCTGGGACTCAAGCAACTGGTGTCCACCCCCACCCACCTCGCCGGACACACACTCGACGCAGTCTTCTCTTCCAGCACAGACATCGACTTCAGCCACGCCACAGAGCTTCAATGGACGGACCACAGCTGCGTCCACTTCACCTTCAAGAGAACGACGACCCACCAACACCAGCAACAGGCCGCCCACAGAAGCTGGAACAAGATCACAGCAGACCAGCTCGCCACCTCCCTGAGCCAGCACCCTCCTGCCAGCTCAGCGAACCCCAGCCAGGCCGCCGACAACCTCACGAAGTGGATCAGCAACTGCGCGGACGAACTCGCCCCACTGAGGACCCCGCCTAGCAGACCCGGCAGCAAGAAGGCTCCATGGTTCACCGACGAACTCAAGAGCTCCAAGAAGAACTGCCGAGCCCTCGAGAAAGTCTGGAGAAAGGAACCGACACCGGACAACAGGACCTCCTTCAAACTTGCCACCCGGAAACACCACCAGCTGATCCGCGCCGCCAAGAAAACAGCATACAAGGACCGGTTGGACAACAACGCACACAACTGCAAGGAACTCTTCAACATCGTGAAAGAGCTTTCCAACCCCAGCGCAGGAAACAACGACATCACCCCATCGCAAGACCTCTGCAACTCCCTCGCTTCATACTTCCACAACAAGATCGCGGACATACACAACAGCTTCTACAACCAACCAACGCACACCATGACCGAACAACCACCCCCCACCACCCCCCACCACCACCCTCCACGCCTGGACCCCGATCAGCACCGAAGACACCATCCGCACGATGAACTCCATCCACTCCGGATCACCGACCGACCCCTGCCCTCACCACGTCTTCAACAAGGCCGACGCTGTCATCGCACCCCACCTGCGAGACATCATCAACACATCCTTCGACACCACCATCTTCCCTGAGAGCTGGAAACACGCTGAACTCAGCGCTCTACTCAAGAAACCAACAGCGGACCCCACCGACCTCAAGAACTACCGCCCCATCTCGCTCCTCCCGTTTCCAGCCAAAGTCATCGAGAAGACCGTCAACAAGCAGATGGCCGCCTTCCTCGAGACGAACGGATCCCTCGACCCCTCACAGTCCGGCTTCCGAGCCAATCACAGCACCGAGACCGCCCTCATCGCCGCCACCGATGACATCCGAGCCCTGATGGACAATGGAGAAACAGCGGCCCTCATCCTCCTAGACCTCTCCGCGGCATTCGACACGGTCTGCCACCGCACCCTAGTACGGCGCCTCAGCATCATCGGAATCCAGGACAAGGCGCTGGAATGGATCATCTCCTTCCTCGACGGAAGAACACAGAGAGTCCGCCTACCACCGTACAAGTCAGAGGCCTCCGAAGTCATCTGCGGCGTCCCTCAAGGATCATCCCTGAGCCCCACCCTCTTCAACGTCTACATGAGCCCCCTCGCGGCCATCGTACGCAAACACAACCTCAGCATAATCTCCTATGCCGACGACACCCAGCTGATCCTCTCCCTGACCAACGACCCCACCGCCGCCAGAGCCAACCTGCACGAAGGGATGAAAGAGGTAGCCGAGTGGATGACGACCAGCCGCCTGAAACTGAACTCGGACAAGACGGAGGTCCTCATCCTGGGCCCCTCACCCTCCGCCTGGGACGACTCCTGGTGGCCTCCCGCCCTGGGCACCGCACCCAAACCGACAGACCATGCACGCAACCTGGGCTTCATCCTGGACTCCTCCCTCTCCATGACCAGGCAAGTCAACAACGTCTCCTCGGCGTGCTTCAACATCCTACGCATGCTACGGAAGATCTTCTGGTGGATCCCCACCGAGACCAGGAAAACCGTCACCCAGGCCCTCGTCACCAGCCGACTGGACTACGGCAACGCCCTCTACGCCGGTACCACCGCCAAGCTCCAGAAGAGACTCCAGCGGATCCAGAACGCCTCAGCCAGACTCATCCTCGACATCCCACGAACCAGCCACATCTCCGGACATCTGAGAGACCTTCACTGGCTCCCCGTCAACAAAAGAATCACCTTCCGCCTCCTCACCCACGCACACAAAGCCCTACACGACCAAGGCCCGAGCTACCTCAACAGCCGAGTCAACTTCTATGCTCCCAAACGCCACCTCCGATCAGCCAACCACGCCCTCGCCGCCGTCCCCCGCATCCGAAGAGCGACTACAGGAGGAAGGTCCTTCTCCTACCTGGCCGCCAAGACCTGGAACTCCCTCCCGACCGACCTGCGCCTGACCCAAGACCACCTCTCCTTCAGGAAGAAGCTGAAGACCTGGCTGTTCGAGCAGTAGCGGCACCCCCCCCCCCCAGCGCCTTGAGACCCTACGGGTATGTAGCGCGCTCTATAAGTGTCATTGATTGATTGATTGATTGATGTCATCAGTGATGTCATCAGTGATGTCACTGACCATGTCATGAGTGATGTAATATGTGACGTCATCAGCAGTGCATTGCGGGCGCGCGAGTTATAGTTAGCTGAACTAACTATAACGGGGGAATTTCAATGGTTTTGTATGAGTGAAAAGTCCAGCTAACTAGGTACGTTCCTGCAACGCAGAGCAGTGGCGCTTACTGGAAGCACCTGGTGGGCTAGTTGGCCCCCAGGGTCCCTCAGGATTGAAAGGGAAGTATTTCCCCAACTTAAAACGCGCCACAGAGCATGTTTGCACACGTCACCTCAGGCCCCGTCCCCTCCCTTCATCACTGTGTAAACGCACCCTGTGGCCGTTCTAAGTTGAGAGATTACGTCCCCTTGAATCTTAAGGGTCCCTAGGGTCAAACTAGCCCACTAGGTACCTCCAGTAAGTGCCACAGAGCTGCGTTGCATAGAGGTGTAAAAAGAGGCGTGGCCTCAGAACACCTGTCTGCAACGCAGCTCCCTGGCGCATACTGGAGATACCTGTTGGGCTAGTTGGCCCTCAGGGACCCTCAGTATTGAAGGGGAATTAATTCCCCAACTTACAACTGGCCAGGGGGCACGTTTGCAGAGTGCTGCAAGGAGGGGGCGTGGCCTCCGGCGCAATGCCGGTCTTTTATTTATTTTTATTTTTTAAGAAGGAGGGCTGTGTGGCCCCCCTTATTTTTCTAATTTATTGGCCCTGGGGAACCCATCCCCCAGGGCCTGCACCCTAATTTTTTTTATTGAGAAATTTTTTTTGGCCCTCCTAAGGACTTAATCGGCCCCAGGGTCATGGCCTTTTTTTTTTTTTTATTCTTAGGAGGGGGGCTGCGTTGCCCCCCTCCTCGGCCACTTATGGCCCCGGGGACCCCATCCCCGGGGGCCGGCCTTTTTTTTTTTATTATTTAAAAAAAAAAAATATTTATAGAAACACCTAGGACATGCTGGACAAACCGTATGTACCTATCACCATGACGATTTGCGTGATATTCATTAAATGCATACAATGAATCCACTTGGAATATATTTACACCGCTTGTGAAGCTCTGACGTGTCTGACGCCCTACCGTGCCTAATCCCAGTGCCCCCGCCGGTGGGTACTCTTCAAGTAGACACCCTTGCCGTTTATTTATACAAACATGGGTAGCTATTGACGGGCACAATTAATACACACGCACACCAAGCCATTCAAAGGGGATTCGACAAAAATTCGACCAAACTATGCAAGAAACCCCCCTCACGGTTAATAAAACACACATTCACCGCCGGATGTGTAATACTTTTTATTTTACTCTCTGGAAAGGAGACGAACCACACTTGAGAGTCACAGCGTGCTCCTGGCTGAGCCCAATGCTGTGTTACACCCACCAGTGCCCGCCGAGTGCCACACACCTCTGTGTTGTATTCCACCAGCTAGTGCGTATGCTATGACACTCTCTAGCCCATGTGCACTGTAACACCACCCCATGAATATGTCATGCCACACTTGCCTTCGCACGGGTTATATTGCCCCATCTAACGTGCCTTCCTCAATGCCTATGTTATAATGCACAGCGCAATGCCATACATATTACAATCTGGGATCCATATCTTTGTACAATGCATATGCAACGTTACACTCCCCAGCACATATTTTATATTACAACTTTAGAGACTAGTTAGGTTACACAACACTGCCCTGTGCATATTACACTCCAAGGCGCATATCGCATAGCACGCGCTAGTGCCTGTGCTATCTCGCGCTCTCCAATGAATCTGTCATTGCGCACAATGTATTGCATATTATATTTCACGCCCGGTTCATCTTATATCACACTTTTTGGTGCATAGTTTATACCATATACTATATCTAGTTTTCATTTTCAATCGTGCTCTCAGGACTATGTTCTCTATAACACTGCGTCCACCTACCCTTTTCACAGGCATTACATTTTGCAATGGGGGTGGAGGGTCAGGGGGTGTTTCTGCCAAGTGAGCCCGGAGTCACAGTCACAAACGTCCTCTTCTTCCTGAATAAAAGTGGGATTATGCTGCATACTTGTTCATATTTTAAGTAGTTCGCACAGACACACATTTTAAAAACAATAAAGTTCCTAATACCCACCTTCTCTGAACAGTTAGCTTGCTGCCCCATCCACCTCCTCCCTATCCTCTGTTGTCTGAATCCATGGACTAGCCTCCTCCCTCCTGCCATGCATGGTCTTATGTGCTGCCACTGCCCTCCATTTAGCATAATGTACCAGTCCACTCCTCCTGCCCTCCATTACCCAATTCTATGGCCCATCATTGACCTCCTGCTTAGCCTCTGTGCTTAGCTTGCTGCCCCTATTCTCCTTCCCCCTGCCCTCCGATGTCTTTGTGCATGCCCCTGCTCCATCCTTTTTGCCTACCATGTTCCATGGACCTTTTTGCCCACCATATTCCATGGACCTGCCACTTGTTCTGTTGAACTGCCACTCCCCTCCCGCCTGCCTAGCATTGTCAGATGACTGTAACCTGTCCCTGCCACCTCCACCCTGCCTGTCCACATGCCATGCCCCTATCCCCTTCCTCCTGTCCTCCATGGTCCATTTTACTGCCACACCCTTCTGCCCTCCCTGGTCTGTTGTGCTGCAACTGCTCCTCCTGCCTGCCCCGCGCGGTCTGTTGTGAGGCCCCTTCCCCTGAACTCTCTTGTCTGTGCCCAGGTCCTGACCCTCCCTTCTATCCTCCATGGTCCTTTGTGCATGCCCCTGCACCCTCCTTCTTGCCCATCATAGCCATTGTGCTGCCACTAACCCTCCCGCTTGCCATGCATGGTCTTCTGTGCTGCCATGGCCCCTCCCACCTTCCCTGTGTGGTCAGCTAGCTGCCCCTGACCCCTCCCATCATCCCTCCATGGTCTGTGTGTATGCCATCATAGTCTCACTGTTGCTCTCCATGGTGTGTCTTGTTTCTAGTGCCCATCCTGCCTGACCTCCATGGTCATCTTGCTGCTCCTGCCCTGCCCCCTTGCCCCCAGCCCTCTGTTTCCATGTGCAGACCCCTATTCCCTCCCTCCTGGCTTGTCTGTTCCATTGTAACGCCCCTGATCCGTCCCTCCTGCCCTTTATGGTCTGTTATGCCGCAGCTTTATCTCCTGTCTGTCCATTATGGTCAGCTAGCTACCATTGCCTCTTTCCCCTCTGTTCTCTGTTGTCTATGTGCATGGTCCTGTCCCCTCCCTTTTGCTTTCTATGGATTGTTGTGCTGCACTCCCGTCCCGCATGCCCTGTGTGGTGTATTGTGCTGCTGTAAACCCTGATGCCTGCCTGTAGGGTCAGTTTGGTGCACCTCTCCATGTCCCTCCTGTCCTCTGTTATCCGAGTTCATGTCCCTACCCCAATTCCTCCTGCCTACCATGATCAATGTACCATACTTGCGAACATTTTGAACTTGGTAAGAGGGAGATTTTGAAAAAAAACTGGGGTAATGATTTTCCCCTTTGAGTTACATTGAATAAGAGGAGATTGTAGACAGGAGACAGATCAAATAAAGCCCATTTGAGCTTAAAAACATTGGACGTTTCCTGGCTGAAACGGGTCTGTTGGCATGTATGGTTGTACTACCACTGCCTCTTCTTTCTGCCCACAATGGTCTATTATATTGCCACAGCCTCTCTTGCCAGTCCTGTTTTGTTGGTTTGTTGCCCCTGCCCCCCTTTCCACAGCCCTCCATAGTCTGTTGTGCTGCCACTGCCCTTCCTGCCTGCCCAGTGTGGTCAAATTGTTGCCTCTGCACTCTCCTACCTGCCTTCAATTTTCAGAGTCCATGCCCCTGGCCTCTGCCTCTCAACAGTATCCCAATGAACAACTAGATTGCTAACATTCTTACAAAAGTGTGGAACACCTGACGTCATCTTGATGTAATGAAAACTGTAATACCTAGAGCATTTCCTTTAGAAATTACATATATGAGAGGGTCTTATTTGCATCAAAATTATGGTTAGTGCTCTACAAAACTTAAATGAGGTCATATTTTCTGAGTTTTCAAATGGCGGCAAAGAACTTTTAAATTATTTGTAATCTTTATGTTTTTTTATCCAGTTGACCACTTGATTAAATGTTGCACCTAGGGGAGAGGATGTGGTGTTACTTCCAGAGCTGCAGACTTTGCAACTGGAGAACCAGGTTGGAGTTTCTGCTTCAGCTCAACATTCTGTGATTCTGGTCAAATCACTTAATCTCCCCATGTCTACAACCAAAATGAATTTGATATTGTGTGATGTAACCAGTGCTCATGTAAAGCACTCCAATACCTGACAATTCTGCACTATATAAAACTGCAAATACACAAACAATAAGTGTTTTGCACACTTCTGTCATTGGGCTACATGTGGGCTACATCTGGGTGATATATGTGCTGCATTTGTGCTCTTTTGTCTCTGGTGGCCATCTTGGGAGACTTATTTGTTATGAAGTTTCCTAATTTCCTCATTTACTACAGTCTCCTCAGTAGGAAATACTTTCAGTTTTTTACTTTGATTCCATCAAGAAGGCATTCAGATGTATCACACATTTGCCATTAATTCAGAATGTTAGCACTCTAGTTGCTTATTAGATCACTGTAGTAAAGCTACTGCTCACCAGGGAAGTCTGCTGCTGGTATTGAAAGTGCATGTTTCAGTCTGCATGTCAGAATTTTTTAATGAAATAGAAGAGGATTTGAGAAGTCACTCAAAATGTGCCCTAATTTTTCTTTCTGCAGCACTAATAATACTTTCTATGGCAAAATGAACCCCCTCATTTTGTTCCTTTTTAAAATAAATGTTTTAAGAGTTACCACTTTATTCCAATCAAGATGGCTTCAGGTGTGCAATACGTTTGGCATAAGTAGGACTGTCAGCGGTCTAGTTGTTCTTTAGAACACTCTGGGAAGCTGCAGTAGAACACAAAGGAATCAACTGACAGTCTCTGCCCTTGTTGGATGTACATGTTTTACTGAGAATGTCAGACTTCATTCTCACATGACTGAGAAAGATAATGTGAATTTACAGAAAATATGCTCTCAGTTTAGCTTATAGATCACCTTCCAAACCGCTGTGGAAAAAGCATGAGAAAATAGTTTTCTCTCAAACATGATTCATGATATCACAGCAGAAGGCTTTTTCACATGGTAAAATCACCTTAGAACACACCACAATTCCTAAAATGAGTATGGTACCATCAACAAATGATTTATAATGTAACTAAAGTCTTGAAACCTTCTATTAACTGCAATGCTTTTTAATGAGGTGCTATCATGTATATTGGTCCCAAGATGGCTGCCAACACTTCTTGGATGAAGTACTGACAGCCAATCAGATCTCACGATGAGATGTGTGGTTAGGCTCCGCCCAGATATGTCTATCTTTTTAACTCTAATTTTCTCAGGAACTACTGAACAGATTTACACCATTTAAGCAAAAGGCGCGAGTCTGAACTGAGGACAGCCAAATTTGATGTAATTCCATTAAGCAGTTCGGGCTGTAGCTGCGTCAACAGGTCCTATGGGAAAATGCATGGAGAAAACGTGTTTTGGGACCCCCCTTTTTCTCGACCCCCGCTTGACGAATTACCGTGAAATTTTCAGGATAGGAGCGGACCGGAGCTGGCCAAAAGTTTTGAAAATTTTACGTAGATTCATCAATCGGTGCCAACGTTATTCCAAATAGAATGTTGCGGATTTCCTATGTAAAATAGGTCCTAACTATAACTACCTACTGGCGACTTCCAGTAGGTAATATACACATACATATATATAAATGCATCTCTGGCACGCCTCTCGTTCAGGAGCTCCGTGATGGCCGACACAATGTTGGTTTGATGCTGAAGGCATAGCGCGGCGCCCCCCCGGTCTGAATTGGTTTTGGCATTGGGGAGAGAGCAGCGGAGTACCGCTGAATGGGTCAGCATCACAGCAGGACACTTCCACCCTGAATCCTGTTTGGGAGAAAAAAAGCCGGGACTTTACAATAGACGACAACGTCGTAGCTTTATTTTAGCTTGGGCGAGGTACTTACTTAGTCCACAATTGTTTGGTGTCAGCGGTTTTCAACCAACAGGAGCGGCATGATGGGGCACAATGGAGGAGTGAAAGAGGAGAGGTACTAACCTTGTGAACTGTCGGAGTCCTCTTTCTATGCTGACATCGTTGGTCCAATGAGACTCCTCCATGATGGACAAATACAAACCCCCGCGAAATTTGCAAAACATTGGCAGTCGAGCGTAGAACTGGCTGGAAGAAGGCAATCGCCGAAACGCGTCCCAGGCGCGCGACTGATGCTGAACACGCTGTGATTTTATGCTTAATGGTGGATATTAAAGCCTTGCTGTGACGAGACCCCAGCTGTGTCAGACCTGCTTTCTTAAGAGGAGGCGGGATTGGTGGTAATATATAAATGCATATGCATATATATGCATATATATATGTGCATATGTGTGCGTGTAGAGAGAGGTAGAGAGAGGTAGAGAGGTAGACGTGTAGAGGTAGAGCGGTAGAGGTAGAGCGGTAGAGGTAGAGAGTAGTAGAGAGAGAGGTAGAGAGAGGTAGAGAGGTAGAGAGTAGAGAGCGAGTAATAGAGAGTAGAGAGTGAGTAGTAGAGAGTAGTGGAGAGAGTAGCAGAGAGTGAGTAGTAGAGAGTAGTAGAGTGAGAAGTAGAGAGTGAGTATTAGAGAGTGAGTAGTAGAGAGTGAGTAGTAGAGAGTAGTAGAGAGTGAGTAGTAGAGAGTAGTAGAGAGTAGTAGAGAGTGAGTAGTAGAGAGTGAGCAGTAGAGAGTAGTAGAGAGTGAGTAGCAGAGAGAGAGTAGTAGAGAGTGAGTAGTAGAGAGTAGTATAGAGTGAGTAGTAGAGAGTGAGTAGTAGAGAGTGAGTAGAAGAGTGACTAGGAGAGTAGTAAAGAGTGAGTAGGAGAGTAGTAGAGAGTGAGTAATTGAGAGTAGTAGAGAGTAGTAAAGAGAGAGTAGTAGAGAGTGAGTAATAGAGTGAGAGAAATAGAGTAGTAGAGAGTGAGTAGTAGAGAGAGAGAGTAGTAGAGATTAGTGGAGTAGTAGAGAGTGAGTAGTAGAGTGAGTACTAGAGAGTAGTAGAGAGCGAGTAGTAGAAAGCAAGTAGTAGAGAGAGTAGTAGAGAGTGAGAAGTAGAGAGAGTAAGAGAGAGTAGTAGAGTAGTAGAGAGTGAGTAGTAGAGAGTGAGTAGTAGAGAGTGAGTAGTAGAGAGTGAGTACTAGAGAGTAGTAGAGAGTGAGTAGTAGAGAGAGAGTAGTAGAGAGTGAGTAATAGAGTAGTAGAGAGTGAGTGGTAGAGAGTAGGAGATAGTAGTAGAGTGAGTAGTAGAGAATAGTAGAGAGTGAGTAGTAGAGAGAGTAGTAGAGAGTAGTAGATTAGTAGAGAGTCAGTAGTAGAGAGTGAGCAGTAGAGAGAGTAGTAGAGAGTAGTAGAGTAGTAAAGTGAGTAGTAGAGAGTGAGTAGTAGAGAGTAGTAGAGAGCGAGTAGTGGAGCGTGAGTAGTAGAGAGCGAGTAGTAGAGAGTGAGTTGTAGAGAGTGAATAGAGAGTGAGTAGTAGAGAAAGAGTAGTAGAGAGTAGTAGAGAGTGAGTAGTAGGGTAGTAGAGAGTGAGTGGTAGAGAGTAGTAGAGTGAGTAGTAGAGGGTAGTAGAGAGTGAGTAGTAGAGAGTGAATAGTAGAGAGTAGTAGTAGAGAGTAGTAGAGAGAGAGTAGTAGAGAGTGAGTAGTAGAGAGTGAGTAGTAGAGAGTAGTAGCAAGTGAGTAGTAGAGAGTGAGTAGAGTAGAGAGTGAGTAGTAAAGAGTGAGTAGTAGAGAATAGTAGAGAGTGAGTAGTAGAGTAGTAGAGAGTGAGTGGTAGAGAGTAGTAGAGTGAGTAGTAGAGAGTAGTAGAGAGTGAGTAGTAGAGAGTGAATTGTAGAGAGTAGCTGAGAGTGAGTAGTAGAGACAGTAGTAGTAGAGAGTGAGTAATAGAGAGTGAGTAGTAGAGATTGAGTAGTAGAGAGAGAGTAGTAGAGAGAGAGTAGTAGAGAGTGAGTAGTAGAGTAGTAGAGAGTGAGTGGTAGAGAGTAGCAGAGAGTAGTAGAGTGAGTAGTAGAGAGTAGTAGAAAGTGAGGAGTAGAGAGTGAGTAGTAGAGAATGAGTAGTAGAGAGTGGTAGAGAGTGAGTAGTAGAGAGTGAGTGGTAGAGAGAGAGTAGTAGAGAGTGAGTAGTAGAGTAGTAGAGAGTGAGTGGTAGAGAGTAGCAGAGAGTAGTAGAGTGAGTAGTAGAGAGTAGTAGAAACTGAGGAGTAGAGAGTGAATAGTAGAGAGTAGTAGAGAGTGAGTAGTAGAGAGTAGCAGCGAGTGAGTAGTAGAGAATGAGTAGCAGAGAGTAGTAGAGTAGTAGAGAGTGAGTAATAGAGAGTGAGTAGTAGAGAGAGAGTAGTAGAGAGTGAGTAGTAGAGTAGTAGAGAGTAGTCAGTCAGTGTCAGTCAGTCAGTCAATCAGTGTCAGTCAGTCAGTGTCAGTCAATCAGTGTCAGTCAGTCAGTTTCAGTCAATCAGTGTCAGTCAGTGTCAGTGTCCGTCAGTTTAGTGGAGTACAGTAGTGTTGGGGGCACTGCTGGGGGTAGTGTTTTAGGGTTTAGGGTAGTGCAATGATGGTTGGGTAGTGTAGGGGGTACTGCTGGGGTTAGTGTTTTAGGGTTGAGGGAAGTGCAGTGGTGTTAGGGTAGTGTAGGGGGTATTGCTGAGGGTAGTGTTTTAGGGTTTAGGGTAGTGGAGTGGTGTTTGGGTAGTGTAGGGGGTCATGCTGTGGGTAGTATTTTAGGTTTTAGGGTAGTGCAGTGCTCTTTGTGTAGTGTAGGGGGCAGTGTTTTAGGGTTTAGGGTAGTGCAGTGGTGTTCGGGCAGTGTAGAGGGTCGTGCTGGTGGTAGTGTTTCAGGGTTTAGGGCAGTGCAGTGGTGTTCGGGCAGTGTAGGGGGTCGTGCTGGGGGTAGTGTTTCAGGGTTTAGGGCAGTGCCGTGGGGTTCGGGCAGTGTAGGGGGTCGTGCTGGGGTAGTGCTTTAGGGTTTTGTGGAGTACAGTGGTGTTTGGGTAGTGTAGGGGGTTCTGCTGGGAGTAGTGTTTTAGGGTTTAGGGTAGTGCAATGATGGTTGGGTAATGTAGGGGGTACTGCTGGGGGTAGTGTTTTAGGGTTAAGGTTAGTTCAGTGGTGTTTAGGTAGTGTAGGGGGTATTGCTGGGGGTAGTGGTTTTGGGTTTAGGGTAGTGCAGTGGTGTTTGGGTAGTGTGGCGGGTCGTGCTGGGGGTAGTGTTTTAGGGTTTAGGGTAGCGCAGTGGTCTTTGTGTAGTGTAGAGGGAAGTGTTTTAGCGTTTAGGGTAGTGCAGTGGTGTTTGTGTAGTGCAGGGGATCGTGCTGGGGTAGTTTCTTAGGGTTTAGGGTAGTGCAGCAGTGTTTGTGTAGTGTAGGGGGTCGTGCGGAGGGTCGTGTTTTAGGGTTGATGGTAGTGCAGATGTGTTTGGGTAGTGTAGGGGCTAGTGCTGGGGATGGTGTTTTAGGGTTTAGGTTAGAGCAGTGGTCTTTGGGTAGTGTAGGGGGTCGTGCTGGTGGTGGTGTTTCAGGGTTTAGGGCAGTGCAGTGGGGTTCGGGCAGTGTAGGGGGTCGTGCTGGGGGTAGTGTTTCAGGGTTTAGGGCAGTGCAGTGGTGTTCGGGCAGTGTAGGGGGTCGTGCTGGGGTAGTGCTTTAGGGTTTCGTGGAGAACAGTGGTGTTTGGGTAGTGTAGGAGGTCCTGCTGGGAGTAGTGTTTTAGGGTTTAGGGTAGTGCAATGATGGTTGGGTAGTGTAGGGGGTACTGCTGGGGGTAGTGTTTTAGGGTTAAGGTTAGTTCAGTGGTGTTTGGGTAGTGTAGGGGGTATTGCTGGGGGTAGTGGTTTTGGGTTTAGGGTAGTGCAGTGGTGTTTGGGTAGTGTGGCGGGTCGTGCTGGGAGTAGTGTTTTAGGGTTTAGGGTAGCGCAGTGGTCTTTGTGTAGTGTAGAGGGTAGTGTTTTAGCGTTTAGGGTAGTGCAGTGGTGTTTGTGTAGTGCAGGGGATCGTGCTGGGGTAGTTTCTTAGGGTTTAGGGTAGTGCAGCAGTGTTTGTGTAGTGTAGGGGGTCGTGCGGAGGGTCGTGTTTTAGGGTTGATGGTAGTGCAGATGTGTTTGGGTAGTGTAGGGGCTAGTGCTGGGGATGGTGTTTTAGGGTTTAGGTTAGAGCAGTGGTCTTTGGGTAGTGTAGGGGGTCGTGCTGGGGGTTAGTGTTTTAGGGTTTAGGATAGTGCAGTGGTGTTTGGGTAGTGTAGGGGGTCATGCTGTGGGTAGTATTTTAGGGTTTAGGGTAGTGCAGTGGTCTTTGTGTAGTGTAGGGGGCAGTGTTTTAGGGTTTAGGGTAGTGCAGTGGTGTTTGTGTAGTGTAGGTGGTCATGCTGGGGTAGTGTTTTAGGGTTTATGGTAGTGCAGCGGTGTTTGGGTAGTGTAGGGGCTAGTGCTGGGGGTGGTGTTTTAGGGTTTAGGTTAGAGCAGTGGTCTTTGGGTAGTGTAGGGGGTCGTGCTGGGGGTTAGTGTTTTAGGGTTTAGGATAGTGCAGTGGTGTTTGGGTAGTGTAGGGGATCGTGCTGGGGTGGTGTTTTAGGGTTTAGGGTAGTGCAGTGGTCTTTGGGTAGTGTAGGGGGTCGTGCTGGGGGTTAGTGTTTTAGGGTTTAGGGCAGTGCAGTGGTGTTCGGGCAGTGTAGGGGGTCCTGCGGGGGTGGTGTTTCAGGGTTTAGGGCAGTGCAGTGTTGTTCGGGCAGTGTAGGGGGTCGTTCTGGGGGTAGAGTTTCAGGGTTTAGGGCAGTGCAGTGGTGTTCGGGCAGTGTGGAGGGTCGTGCTGGGGGTGGTGTTTCAGGGTTTAGGGCAGTGCAGTGGTGTTCGGGCAGTGTAGGGGGTCTTGCTGGGGGTGGTGTTTCAGGGTTTAGGGCAGTGCAGTGGTGTTCGGGCAGTGTAGGGGGTCGTGCTGGGGGTGGTGTTTCAGGGTTTAGGGCAGTGCAGTGGTGTTCGGGCAGTGTAGGGGGTCGTGCTGGGGTAGTGTTTCAGGGTTTAGGGCAGTGCAGTGGTGTTCGGGCAGTGTAGAGGGTCATGCAGGGATAGTGCTTTAGGGTTTAGTGGAGTACAGTGGTGTTTGGGTAGTGTAGGGGGTCCTGCCGGGGGTAGTGTTTTAGGGTTTAGGGTTGTGCAATGATGGTTGGGTATTGTAGGGGGTACTGCTGGGGGTAGTGTTTTAGGGTTAAGGTTAGCTCAGTGGTGTTTGGGTAGTGTAGGGGGTATTGCTGGGGGTTGTGTTTTAGGGTTTAGGGTAGCGCAGTGGTCTTTGTGTAGTGTAGTGGGTAGTGTTTTAGCGTTTAGGGTAGTGCAGTGGTGTTTGTGTAGTGTAGGGGGTCGTGCTGGAGTAGTGTTTTAGGGTTTAGGGTAGTGCAGCATTGTTTGTGTAGTGTAGGGGGTTGTGCGGAGGGTCGTGTTTTAGGGTTTATGGTAGTGCAGCGGTGTTTGGGTAGTGTGGGGGCTCATGCTGGGGGTGGTGTTTTAGGGTTTAGGGTAGTGCAGCGGTCTTTGGGTAGTGTAGGGGGTCGTGCTGGGGGTTAGTGTTTTAGGGTTTAGGGTAGTGGAGTGGTGTTTGGGTAGTGTAGGGGGTCGTGCTGGGGGTGGTGTTTTAGGGTTCAGGGTAGCGCAGTGGTGTTTGTGTAGTGTAGAGGTTCATGCTGGGGTTGGTGTTTTAGGGTTTAGGGCAGTGCAGTGGTGTTCGGGCAGTGTAGGGGTTGTGCTGGGGGTGGTGTTTCAGCGTTTAGGGCAGTGCAGTGGTGTTAGGGCACTGTAGGGGGTCATGCGGTGGGTGGTGTTTCAGGGTTTAGGGAAGTGCAGTGGTGTTTGGGCAGTGTAGGGGCTCGAGCTGCGGGTAGAGTTTCAGGGTTTAGGGCAAGTGCAGTGGTGTTCGGGCAGTGTAGAGGGTCGTGCTGGGTGTGATGTTTCAGGGTTTAGGGCAGTGCAGTGGTGTTCGGGCAGTGTAGGGGGTCTTGCTGGGGGGTTGTTTCAGGATTTAGGGCAGTGCAGTGGTGTTCGGGCAGTGTAGGGGGTCGTGTTGGGGGTGGTGTTTCAGGGTTTAGGGCAGTGCAGTGGTGTTTGGGCAGTGTAGAGGGTCTTGCTGGGGGTGGTGTTTCAGGGTTTAGGGCAGTGCAGTGGTGATCGGGCAGTGTAGGGGGTTGTGCTGGGGGTGGTGTCACAGGGTTTAGGGCAGAGCAGTGGTGTTTGGGCAGTGTAGGGGGTCGTGCTGGGGCTAGTGTTTTAGGGTTTAGGGCAGAGCAGTTGTGTTCGGGCAGTGTAGGGGGTTGTGCTGGGGGTGGTGTTCCAGGGTTTAGGGCAGTGGTGTTCGGGCAGTGTAGGGGGTCTTGTTCGGGGTGGTGTTTCAGGGTTTAGGGAAGTGGTGTTGGGGCCGTGTAGGGGGTCGTGCTGGGGGGGGGTGTTTCAGGGTTTAGATCAGTGCAGTGGTGTTCGGGCAGTGTAGGGGGTCGTGCTGGGGCTAGTGTTGTAGGGTTTAGGGCAGAGCAGTGGTGTTCGGGCAGTGTAGGGGGTTGTGCTGTGGGTGGTGTTCCAGGGTTTAGGGCAGTGGTGTTCGGGCAGTGTAGGGAGTCTTGCTGGGGGTGGTGTTTCAGGGTTTAGGGCAGTGGTGTTGGGGCCATGTAGGGGGTCATGCTGGGGAGGTGTTTCAGGGTTTAGATCAGTGCAGTGGTGTTCGGGCAGTGTAGGGGGTCGTGCTGGGGGGAGAGTTTCAGGGTTTAGGGCAGTGCAGTGGTGTTCGGGCAGTGTAGGGGGTCGTGCTGGCGGTGGTGTTTCAGGGTTTAGTGCAGTGGTGTTCGGGCAGTGTAGGGGGTTGTGCTGGGGGTGGGGTTTCAAGGTTGAGGGCAGTGCAGTGTTGTTCAAACAGTGTAGGGGGTCATGCTGGGGGTGGTGTTTCAGAGTTTAGGGCAGTGCAGTGGTGTTTGGGCAGTGTAGGAGGTCATGCTGGTGCTAGTGTTTCAGGGTTTAGGGCAGTGCAGTGGTGTCCGGGCAGTGTAGGGGGACGTGCTGGGGCTGGTGTTTTAGGGTTTAGGGCAGAGCAGTGGTGTTCGGGCAGTGTAGGGGGTCGTGCTTGGGGTGATGTTTTAGAGTTTAGGGCAGAGCAGTGGTGTTCGGGCAGAGTAGGGGGTCATGCTGGGGGTGGAGTTTCAGGGTTTAGGGCAGTGCAGTGGTGTTCAGGCAGTGTAGGGTGTCGTGAAGGGGTGGTGTTTCAGGGTTTAGGGCAGTGCAGTGGTGTTCGGGCGGTGTAGGGGGTCTTGCAGGGGGTGGTGTTTCAGGGTTCAGGGCAGTGGTGTTTGGGAAGTGTAGGGGGTCGTGCTGGGAGTGGTGTTTCAGGGTTTAGGGCAGTGCAGTGGTGTTCGGGCAGTGTAGGGGGTTGTGCTGGGGCTGGTGTTTCAGGGTTTAGGGCAGTACAGTGGTGTTCGAGCAGTGTAGGGGGTCGTGCTGGGGCTGGTGTTTCAGGGTTTAGGGTAGTGCAGTGGTGTTTGTGCAGTGCAGGGGGTTGTGCTTCTGGTAGTGTTTTAGGGTTTAGGAAAGTGCAGTGATATTTGTGTAGTGTAGGGAGTCGTGCTGGGGGCAGTGTTTTAGGGTTTAGGGTAGTTCATTGGTGTTTGGGTAGTGTAGGGGGTCGTGCTGGGGTAGAGTTTTAAGGTTTAGGGTAGTGCAGTGGGGTTTGGGTAGTGTAAGGGGTCGTGCTTGGGGTAGATTTAGGGTTTAGGGTAGTGCAGTGGTTTTTGTGTAGTGTAGGGAGTCATGCTGGGGTAGTATTTTAGGGTTTAGAGCACTGCAGTGGTGTTTGTGTAGTGTAGGGGGTTGTGCTGGGGATAGTGTTTTAGGGTAGTGCAGTGGTGTTTGGGTAGTGTAGGGTGTCGTGCTGGGGGCAGTGTTTTAGGGTTTAGGGTAGTGCATTGGTGTTTTGTTAGTGTAGGGGGTCATGCTGGGGTAGTGTTTAAGGTTTAGGGTAGTGCAGTGGGGTTTGCGTAGTGTAGGGGGTCGTGCTGAGGGTAGCTTTAGGGTTTAGGGTAGTGCAGTGGTGTTTGAGTAGTGTAGGGGGTCGTGCAGGGGGTAGATTTAGGGTTTAGGGTAGTGCAGTGGTGTTTGGGTAGTGTAGGGGGTCGTGCTGGGGGTAGATTTAGGGTTTAGTGTAGTGCAGTGGTGTTTGGGTAGTGTAAGGGGTATTGCTGGAGGTAGCATTTTAGGGTTTAGGGTAGTGCAGTGGTGTTTGGGTAGTGTAGGGGGTCGTGCTGGGGGTAGTGTTTTAGGGTTTAGGGTAGTGCAGTGGTCTTTCTGTAGTGTAGGGGGTAGTGTTTAAGGGTTTAGGGTAGTGCAGCGGTCTTTGGGTAGTGTAGGGGGTCGTGCTGGGGGTTAGTGTTTTAGGGTTTAGGGTAGTGGAGTAGTGTTTGGGTAGTGTAGGGGGTCGTGCTGGGGGTGGTGTTTTAGGGTTCAGGGTAGCGCAGTGGTGTTTGTGTAGTGTAGAGGTTCATGCTGGGGTTGGTGTTTTAGGGTTTAGGGCAGTGCAGTGGTGTTCGGGCAGTGTAGGGGTTGTGCTGGGGGTGGTGTTTCAGCGTTTAGGGCAGTGCAGTGGTGTTAGGGCACTGTAGGGGGTCATGCGGTGGGTGGTGTTTCAGGGTTTAGGGAAGTGCAGTGGTGTTTGGGCAGTGTAGGGGCTCGAGCTGCGGGTAGAGTTTCAGGGTTTAGGGCAAGTGCAGTGGTGTTCGGGCAGTGTAGAGGGTCGTGCTGGGTGTGATGTTTCAGGGTTTAGGGCAGTGCAGTGGTGTTCGGGCAGTGTAGGGGGTCTTGCTGGGGGGTTGTTTCAGGATTTAGGGCAGTGCAGTGGTGTTCGGGCAGTGTAGGGGGTCGTGTTGGGGGTGGTGTTTCAGGGTTTAGGGCAGTGCAGTGGTGTTTGGGCAGTGTAGAGGGTCTTGCTGGGGGTGGTGTTTCAGGGTTTAGGGCAGTGCAGTGGTGATCGGGCAGTGTAGGGGGTTGTGCTGGGGGTGGTGTCACAGGTTTAGGGCAGAGCAGTGGTGTTTGGGCAGTGTAGGGGGTCGTGCTGGGGCTAGTGTTTTAGGGTTTAGGGCAGAGCAGTTGTGTTCGGGCAGTGTAGGGGGTTGTGCTGGGGGTGGTGTTCCAGGGTTTAGGGCAGTGGTGTTCGGGCAGTGTAGGGGGTCTTGTTCGGGGTGGTGTTTCAGGGTTTAGGGAAGTGGTGTTGGGGCCGTGTAGGGGGTCGTGCTGGGGGGGGTGTTTCAGGGTTTAGATCAGTGCAGTGGTGTTCGGGCAGTGTAGGGGGTCGTGCTGGGGCTAGTGTTGTAGGGTTTAGGGCAGAGCAGTGGTGTTCGGGCAGTGTAGGGGGTTGTGCTGTGGGTGGTGTTCCAGGGTTTAGGGCAGTGGTGTTCGGGCAGTGTAGGGAGTCTTGCTGGGGGTGGTGTTTCAGGGTTTAGGGCAGTGGTGTTGGGGCCATGTAGGGGGTCGTGCTGGGGAGGTGTTTCAGGGTTTAGATCAGTGCAGTGGTGTTCGGGCAGTGTAGGGGGTCGTGCTGGGGGGAGAGTTTCAGGGTTTAGGGCAGTGCAGTGGTGTTCGGGCAGTGTAGGGGGTCGTGCTGGCGGTGGTGTTTCAGGGTTTAGTGCAGTGGTGTTCGGGCAGTGTAGGGGGTTGTGCTGGGGGTGGGGTTTCAAGGTTGAGGGCAGTGCAGTGTTGTTCAAACAGTGTAGGGGGTCATGCTGGGGGTGGTGTTTCAGAGTTTAGGGCAGTGCAGTGGTGTTTGGGCAGTGTAGGAGGTCATGCTGGTGCTAGTGTTTCAGGGTTTATGGCAGTGCAGTGGTGTCCGGGTAGTGTAGGGGGACGTGCTGGGGCTGGTGTTTTAGGGTTTAGGGCAGAGCAGTGGTGTTCGGGCAGTGTAGGGGGTCGTGCTTGGGGTGATGTTTTAGGGTTTAGGGCAGAGCAGTGGTGTTCGGGCAGAGTAGGGGGTCATGCTGGGGGTGGAGTTTCAGGGTTTAGGGCAGTGCAGTGGTGTTCAGGCAGTGTAGGGTGTCGTGAAGGGGTGGTGTTTCAGGGTTTAGGGCAGTGCAGTGGTGTTCGGGCGGTGTAGGGGGTCTTGCAGGGGGTGGTGTTTCAGGGTTCAGGGCAGTGGTGTTTGGGAAGTGTAGGGGGTCGTGCTGGGAGTGGTGTTTCAGGGTTTAGGGCAGTGCAGTGGTGTTCGGGCAGTGTAGGGGGTTGTGCTGGGGCTGGTGTTTCAGGGTTTATGGCAGTACAGTGGTGTTCGAGCAGTGTAGGGGGTCGTGCTGGGGCTGGTGTTTCAGGGTTTAGGGTAGTGCAGTGGTGTTTGTGCAGTGTAGGGGGTTGTGCTTCTGGTAGTGTTTTAGGGTTTAGGAAAGTGCAGTGATATTTGTGTAGTGTAGGGAGTCGTGCTGGGGGCAGTGTTTTAGGGTTTAGGGTAGTTCATTGGTGTTTGGGTAGTGTAGGGGGTCGTGCTGGGGTAGAGTTTTAAGGTTTAGGGTAGTGCAGTGGGGTTTGGGTAGTGTAAGGGGTCGTGCTTGGGGTAGATTTAGGGTTTAGGGTAGTGCAGTGGTTTTTGTGTAGTGTAGGGAGTCATGCTGGGGTAGTATTTTAGGGTTTAGAGCACTGCAGTGGTGTTTGTGTAGTGTAGGGGGTTGTGCTGGGGATAGTGTTTTAGGGTAGTGCAGTGGTGTTTGGGTAGTGTAGGGTGTCGTGCTGGGGGCAGTGTTTTAGGGTTTAGGGTAGTGCATTGGTGTTTTGTTAGTGTAGGGGGTCATGCTGGGGTAGTGTTTAAGGTTTAGGGTAGTGCAGTGGGGTTTGCGTAGTGTAGGGGGTCGTGCTGAGGGTAGCTTTAGGGTTTAGGGTAGTGCAGTGGTGTTTGAGTAGTGTAGGGGGTCGTGCAGGGGGTAGATTTAGGGTTTAGGGTAGTGCAGTGGTGTTTGGGTAGTGTAGGGGGTCGTGCTGGGGGTAGATTTAGGGTTTAGTGTAGTGCAGTGGTATTTGGGTAGTGTAAGGGGTATTGCTGGAGGTAGCATTTTAGGGTTTAGGGTAGTGCAGTGGTGTTTGGGTAGTGTAGGGGGTCGTGCTGGGGGTAGTGTTTTAGGGTTTAGGGTAGTGCAGTGGTCTTTCTGTAGTGTAGGGGGTAGTGTTTAAGGGTTTAGGGTAGTGCAGTGGTCTTTGTGTAGTGTAGGGGGCCGTGCTGGGGCTGGTGTTTCAGGGTTTAGTGCAGTGGTGTTCGGGCAGTGTAGGGGGTCGTGCTGGGGGTGGTGTTTCAGGGTTTAGGGCAGTGCAGTGGGGTTTGGGTAGTGTAGGGGGTCGTGCTGAGGGTAGCTTTAGGGTTTAGGGTAGTGCAGTGGTGTTTGAGTAGTGTAGGGGGTCGTGCAGGGGGTAGATTTAGGGTTTAGGGTAGCGCATTGGTGTTTGGGTAGTGTAGGTGGTCGTGCTGGGGGCAGTGTTTTAGGGTTTAGGGTAGTGCAGTGGTGTTTGCGTAGTGTAGGGGGTCATGCAGGGAGTAGATTTAGGGCTTAGGGTAGTGCAGTGGTGTTTGGGTAATGTAGGGGGTTGTGCTGGGGTAGTGTTTTAGGGTTTAGGGTAGTGCAGTGGGGTTTGGGTAGTGTAGGGGGTCGTGCTGAGGCTAGATTTAGGGTTTAGGGTAGTGCAGTGGTGTTTGCGTAGTGTAGGGGGTTGTGCTGGGGCTGGTGTTTCAGGGTTTAGGGCAGTGCAGTGGTGTTCGGGCAGTGTAGGGGGTCGTGCTAGGGGTGGTGTTTCAGGGTTTTGGGCAGTGCAGGTGTGTTTGGGCAGTGTAGGGGGTCATGCTGGGGCTAGTTTTTCAGGGTTTAGGGCAGTGCAGTGGTGTTCAGTCAGTGTAGGGGGATGTGCTGGGGCTGGTGTTTTAGGGCTTAGGGCAGAGCAGTGGTGTTCGGGCAGTGTAGGGGGTCGTGCTTGGGGTGATGTTTTAGGGTTTAGGGCAGAGCAGTGGTATTCGAGCACAGTAGGGGGTCGTGCTGTGGGTGGTGTTTAGGGTTTAGGGCAGTGCAGTAATGTTCGGGCAGTGTAGGGGATCATGCTGGGGGTGGTGTTTCAGGGTTTAGGGCAGTGCAGTGGTGTTCGGGCAGTGTAGGGGGTCGTGCAGGGGTGGTGTTTCAGGGTTTAGGGCAGTGCAGTGGTGTTCGGGCAGTGTAGGGGGTTTTGCAGAGGGTGGTGTTTCAGGGTTTAGGGCAGTGGTGTTCGGGAAGTGTAGGGGGTCGTGCTGGGAGTGGTGTTTCAGGGTTTAGGGCAGTGCAGTGGTGTTCGGGCAGTGTAGGGGGTCGTGCTGGGGCTGGGGTTTCAGGGTTTAGGGTAGTGCAGTGGTGTTTGTGTAGTGTAGGGGGTCGTGCTGGGGGCAGTGTTTTAGGGTTTAGGGTTGTTCATTGGTGTTTGGGTAGTTTAGGGGTCATGCTGGGGTAGCGTTTTAAGGTTTAGGGTAGTGCAGTGGGGTTTGGGTAGTGTAAGGGGTCGTGCTTGGGGTAGATTTAGGGTTTAGGGTAGTGCAGTGGTTTTTGTGTAGTGTAGGGAGTCATGCTGGGGTAGTATTTTAGGGTTTAGGGCACTGCAGTGGTGTTCGGGCAGTGTAGGGGGTCGTGCTGGGGCTGGGGTTTCAGGGTTTAGGGTAGTGCAGTGGTGTTTGGGTAGTTTAGGGGTCATGCTGGGGTAGCATTTTAAGGTTTAGGGTAGTGCAGTGGGGTTTGGGTAGTGTAAGGGGTCGTGCTTGGGGTAGATTTAGGGTTTAGGGTAGTGCAGTGGTTTTTGTGTAGTGTAGGGAGTCATGCTGGGGTAGTATTTTAGGGTTTAGGGCACTGCAGTGGTGTTTGTGTAGTGTAGGGGGTTGTGCTGGGGATAGTGTTTTAGGGTTTAGGGTAGTGCAGTGGTGTTTGGGTAGTGTAGGGGGTCGTGCTGGGGGCATTGTTTTAGGGTTTAGGGTAGTGCATTGTTGTTTGGGTAGTGTAGGGGGTCATGCTGGGGTAGTGTTTAAGGTTTAGGGTAGTGTACTGGGGTTGGGGTAGAGTAGGGGGTCGTGCTGAGGGTAGATTTAGGATTTAGGGTAGTGCAGTGGTGTTTGCGTAGTGTAGGGGGTTGTGCTAGGGGTAGATTTAGGGTTTAGGGTAGTGCAGTGGTGTTCGGGTAGTGTAGGGGTTGTGCTGGGGTAGTGTTTTAGGGTAGTGCAGTGGGGTTTGTATAGTGTAGGGGGCCGTGCTGGGGGAAGTGATTTAGGGTATAGGGTATTGCAGCAGTATTTTGTGTAGTGTAGGGGGTCGTGTTTTATGGTTTATGGTAGTGCAGCGGTGTTTGGGTAGTGTAGGGGCTCGTGCTTGGGTTGGTGTTTTAGGCTGTAGGGCAGTGCAGTGGTGTTCGGGCAGTGTAGGGGGTCGTGTTTCAGTGTTTAGGGCAGTGCATTGGTGTTTGGGCAGTGTAGGGGTTCGTGCTGGGGTGGTTTTTCAGGGTTTAGGGTAGTGCAGTGGTCTTTGGGTGGTGTAGGGGGTCGTGCTGGGGGTTAGTGTTTTAGGGTTTAGGGTAGTGCAGTGGTGTTTGGGTAGTGTAGGGGGTCGTGCTTTGGGGTGGTGTTTTAGGGTTTAGGGTAGTGCAGTGGTGTTTGTGTAGTGCAGGGGGCCGTGCTGGGGGTGGTGTTTTAGGCTGTAGGGCAGTGCAGTGGTGTTCGGGCAGTGTAGGGGGTCGTGTTTCAGTGTTTAGGGCAGTGCATTGGTGTTTGGGCAGTGTAGGGGTTCGTGCTGGGGTGGTTTTTCAGGGTTTAGGGCAGTGCAGTGGTGTTCGGGCAGTGTAGGGGGTTGTGCGGGGGTGGTGTTACAGGGTTTAGGGCAGTGCAGTTGTGTTCGGGCGATGTAGGGGGTCGTGCTGGGGGTAGAGTTTCAGGGTTTAGGGCAGTGCAGTGGTGTTCGGGCATTGTAGGGGGTCGTGCTGGGGTGGTGTTTCAGGGTTTACAGCAGTGCAGTGGTGTTTGGGCAGTGTAGGGGGTCATGCTGGGGTGGTGTTTCAGGGTTTAGGGCAGTGCAATGGTGTTCGTGCAGTGTAGGGGGGTTGTGCTGGGGGTAGTGTTTCAGGGTTTAGGGCAGTGCAGTGGTGTTCGGGCAGTGTATGGGGTCGTGCTGGGGTGGTGTTTCAGGTTTAGGGCAGTGCAGTGGTGTTCGGGCAGTGTAGGGGGTCGTGCTGGGGGTGGTGTTTCAGGGTTTAGGGCAGTGCAGTGGTGTTCGGGCAGTGTAGGGGGTCGTGCTGGGGCTAGTGTTTCAGGGTTTAGGGCAGTGCAGTAGGGTTTAGGGCAGTGTAGGGGGTCGTGCAGGGGGTGGTGTTTCAGGGTTTAGGGCATTGCAGTGGTGTTCGGGCAGTGTAGGGAATCTTGCTGGGGGTGGTGCTTCAGGGTTTAGGGCAGTGGTGTTTGGACAGTGTAGGGGGTCTTGCTGGGGGTGGTGTTTCAGGGTTTAGGGCAATGATGTTCGGGCAGTGTAGGGGTGTTGCTGGGGTGGTGTTTCAGGTGTTAGGGCAGTGCAGTGGTGTTCGGGCAGTGTAGGGGTCTTGCTGGGGCTGGTGTTTCAGGGTTTAGGGCTGTGCAGTGGTGTCCGGGCAGTGTAGGGTTCGTGCTGGGGCTGGTGTTTCAGGGTTTAGGGCAGTGCAGTGGTGTTTGTGTAGTGTAGGGGCAGTGCTGGGGGGGTGGTGTTTTAGGGTTTAGGGTAGTGCAGTGGTGTTTGTGTAGTGCAGGGGGCCATACTGGGGGGGGTGTTTTAGGCTATAGGGCAGTGCAGTGGTGTTCGGGCAGTGTAGGGGGTTGTGTTTCAGTGTTTAGGGCAGTGCATTGGTGTTCGGGCAGTGTAGGGGGTCGTGCTGGGGTGGTTTTTTAGGGTTTAGGGCAGTGCAGTGGTGTTCGGGCAGTGTATGGGGTTGTGCGGGGGTGGTGGTACAGGGTTTAGGGCAAATGCAGTTGTGTTCAGGCAATGTAGGGGGTCGTGCTGGGGTAGAGTTTCAAGGTTTAGGGCAGTGCAGTGGTGTTCAGGCATTGGAGGGGGTTGTGCTGGGGTGGTGTTTCAGGGTTTATGGCAGTGCAGTGGTGTTCGGGCAGTGTAGGGGGTCATGCTGGGGTGGTGTTTCAGGGTTTAGGGCAGTGCAATGGTGTTCGTGCAGTGTAGGGGGTTGTGCTGAGGGTAGTGTTTCAGGGTTTAGGGCAGTGCAGTGGTGTTCGGACAGTGTAGAGGGTCATGCTGGGGTGGTGTTTCAGGGTTTAGGGCAGTGCAGTGGTGTTCGGGCAGTGTATGGGGTCGTGCTGGGGGTGGTGTTTCAGGTTTAGGGCAGTGCAGTGGTGTTCGGGCAGTGTAGGGGATCTTACTCGGGTGGTGCTTCAGGGTTTAGGGCAGTGGTGTTTGGACAGTGTAGGGGGTCTTGCTGGGGGTGGTGTTTCAGGGTTTAGGGCAATGGTGTTCGGGCAGTGTAGGGGTGTTGCTGGGGGTGGTGTTTCAGGTTTTAGGGCAGTGCAGTGGTGTTCGGGCAGTGTAGGGGTCTTGCTGGGGCTGGTGTTTCAGGGTTTAGGGCAGTGCAGTGGTGTTCGGGCAGTGTAGGGGTCGTGCTGGGGCTGGTGTTTCAGGGTTTAGGGCAGTGCAGTGGTGTTCGGGCAGTGTATGGGGTTGTGCGGGGGTGGTGTTACAGGGTTTAGGGCAGTGCAGTTGTGTTCGGGCAATGTAGGGGGTCGTGCTGGGGGTAGAGTTTCAGGGTTTAGGGCAGTGCAGTGGTGTTCGGGCATTGTAGGGGGTCGTGCTGGGGTGGTGTTTCAGGGTTTATGGCAGTGCAGTGGTGTTCGGGCAGTGTAGGGGGTCATGCTGGGGTGGTGTTTCAGGGTTTAGGGCAGTGCAATGATGTTCGTGCAGTGTAGGGTGTTGTGCTGGGGCAGTGTTTCAGGGTTTAGGGCAGTGCAGTGGTGTTCGGGCATTGTAGGGGGTCGTGCTGGGGGTGGTGTTTCAGGGTTTAGGGCAGTGCAGTGGTGTTCGGGCAGTGTAGGGGGTCGTGCTGGGGCTAGTGTTTCAGGGTTTAGGGCAGTGCAGTGGTGTTTGGGCAGTGTAGGGGGTCGTGCAGGGGGTGGTGTTTCAGGGTTTAGGGCATTGCAGTGGTGTTCGGGCAGTGTAGGGGATCTTGCTGGGGGTGGTGCTTCAGGGTTTAGGGCAGTGGTGTTTGGACAGTGTAGGGGGTCTTGCTGGGGGTGGTGTTTCAGGGTTTAGGGCAATGGTGTTCGGGTAGTGTAGGGGTGTTGCTGGGGGTGGTGTTTCAGGTTTTAGGGCAGTGCAGTGGTGTTCGGGCAGTGTAGGGGTCTTGCTGGGGCTGGTGTTTCAGGGTTTAGGACAGTGCAGTCGTGTTCGGGCAGTGTAGGGGTCGTGCTGGGGCTGGTGTTTCAGGGTTTAGGGCATTGCAGTGGTGTTCGGGCAGTGTAGGGGGTCGTGTTGGGGCTGGTGTTTCAGGGTTTAGGGCAGTGCAGTGGTGTTTGGGCAATGTAGGGTGTCGTGCTGGGGCTGGTGTTTCAGGGTTTAGGGCAGTGCAGTGGTGTTCGGGCAGTGTAGGGTTTGTGCTGGGGCTGGTGTTTTAGGGTTTAGGGCAGTGCAGTGGTGTTCGGGCAGTGTAGGGATTTGTGCTGGGGCTGGTGTTTTAGGGTTTAGGGCAGTGCAGTGGTGTTCAGGCAGTGTAGGGGGTCGTGCTGGTGCTGGTGTTTCAGGGTTTAGGGCAATTCAGTGGTGTTCGGGAAGTGTAGGGGGTCATGCAGGGTTTAGGACAGTGCAGTGGTGTTCAGGCAGTGTAGGGTGTCATGCTGGGGCTGGTGTTTCAGGGTTTATGGCAGTGCAGTGGTGTTCGGGCAGTGTAGGGGGTCATGCTGGGGCTGGTGTTTCAGGGTTTAGAGCAGTGCAGTGGTGTTCGGGCAGTGTAGGGGGTCGTGATGGGGCTGGTGTTTTAGGGTTTAGGGCAGTGCAGTGGTATTCTAGCAGTGTAGGGGGTCGTGGTGGGGCTGGTGTTTCAGGGTTTAGGGCAGAGCAATGGTGTTCGGGCAGTGTAGGGGGTCATGGTGGGGCTGGTGTTTCAGTGTTTAGGGCAGTGCAGTGGTGTTCGGGCAGTGTAGGGGGTCTTGCTGGGGGTGGTGTTTCAGGGTTTAGGGCAGTGGTGTTCGGGCAGTGTAGGGTGTCTTGCTGGGGGTGGAGTTTCAGGGTTTATGGCAGTGCAGTGGTGTTCGGGCAGTGTAGGGGGTCGTGCTGGGGCTGGTGTTTCAGGGTTTAGGGTAGTGCAGTGGTGTTCGGGCAGTGTAGGGGGTCGTGGTGGGGCTGGTGTTTCAGGGTTTAGGGCAGTGAAGTGGTGTTCTAGCAGTGTAGGGGGTTGTGTTGGGGCTGGTGTTTCAGGGTTTTGTGCAGAGCAATGTTGTTCGGGCAGTGTAGGGGGTCGTAGTGGGGCTGGTGTTTCAGGCTTTAGGGCAGTGCAGTGGTGTTCAGGCAGTGTAGGGGGTCGTGCTGGGACTGGTGTTTCAGGGTGTATGGCAGTGCAGTGGTTTTCGGGCAGTGTAGGGGGTCGTGGTGGGGCTGGTGTTTCAGGGTTTTGGGCAGAGCAATGGTGTTCGGGCAGTGTGTGGGTCGTAGTGGGGCTGGTGTTTCAGGCTTTAGGGCAGTGCAGTGGTGTTCAGGCAGTGTAGGGGGTCGTGCTGGGGCTGGTGTTTCAGGGTTTATGGGAGTGCAGTGGTGTTCAGGCAGTGTAGGGGGTCGTGCTGGGGCTGGTGTTTCAGGGTTTATGGCAGTGCAGTAGTTTTCGGGCAGTGTAGGGGGTCGTGGTGGGGCTGGTGTTTCAGGGTTTTGGGCAGAACAATGGTGTTCGGGCAGTGTAGGGGGTCGTGGTGGGGCTGGTGTTTCAGGGTTTAGTGCAGTGCAGTGGTTTTCGGGTAGTGTAGGGGGTCTTGCTGGGGGTGGTGTTTTAGGGTTTAGGGCAGTGGTGTTCGGGCAGTGTAGGGGGTCTTGCTGGGGGTTGTGTTTTAGGGTTTAGGGCAGTGCAGTGGTGTGCGGGCAGTTTAGGGGTCGTGCTGGGGGTGGTGTTTCAGGGTATAGGGCAGTGCAGTCGTGTTCGGGCAGTGTAGGGGGTCGTGCTGGGGGTGGTGTTTCAGGGTTTAGGGCAGTGCAGTGGTGTTTGGGCAGTGTAGGGAGTCGTGCTGGGGGTGGTGTTTCAGGGTTTAGGGCAGTGCAGTGGTGTTCGGGCAGTGTAGGGGGTCATGCTGGGAGTGGTGTTTCAGGGTTTAGGGCAGTGCAGTGGTGTTCGGGCAGTGTATGGGTCATACTGGGGGTAGTGTTTCAGGGTTTAGGGCAGTGCAGTGGTGTTCGGGCAGTGTAGGGGTGATGCTAGGGTAGTGTTTCAAAGGTAGTCCTAAGAGTAGTCCTAAGAGTATATCTAATTTGAATAGCTTCTTTGCTTCAGACTTCCTGCCATATTCCACAAAGTCAGAATCCTTTGGACAAAGATTGAAATCTTGACTGTGCTAATCAAATAAACAATTTTGAGCTGCATTAACTAGACTACTATTTTGCACTACAGTGTTTCTGACTCTCTTTGTGAGAAATATTGCTATACTGTAAGCAGTAAAAAAAAATGAAACACATTATTGTTATGTCAGAACAGGGGTTGTTAATTTTGGAGTGGGGTCTCCCTATCAACTCAATAAACCCACTTTGGTTAAGTCAAAACACAGTTCTGAGAGACTCTTCTCTGGTAGCAAAGGCACAAGTTGCAGGCAATACCCCCAGAAAACGTGCATTCTAACTTCAAGTATAAGCAACACATTAAAGAGAATAATACAAAAAATTAAATAGCTATCTGTCTGTCTGTCTGTCTGTCTGTCTGTCTGTCTGTCTGTCTATCTATCTATCTATCTATCTATCTATCTATCTAAGGTTAGAGTTTGCCTAGGACAAAGATTGTTTTGCTAATAACTTTTAGCACGTTTGACAAATCAGCATGAAGCCTTCCCAAAAAGGTTTCTCCATCTCAGCTCCTTCCTGGAAAGTTTTGGGGTGATTCATAAATCGGGGGCCAAAAAAAAGACCTAGGTCCTAAAATGTTGATTTTCCATGTTAACCCGTTTGATGCGTTAGTCGGCCAACGACCGTTGCGAGCACTACCTCCGTAGTTCTGCACACGACCATTGGCCGACGCGGACATGCCCGCGCACAGAAATGCCCGCACCACGGCGGATTTTACGCTGCGATTAAAGGGTTGGAAATTTTAAGAAGCAAAGCAGAAAAAGATGGCGGTCTATTATTTTTCTCTTCTTTTTATTTGTGACATATGCTTGAAATAATGAAAAAACACAAATGTTAAATTTTCTCTACGGGTTACAGTATTTAAAAGCCAACATTTCCTTTTCTTTGCATCAACATGAATCATATCTTCATGTGATCTGCATAAAATTTAAAGGGGTTTCTATTCCGGTTCTATGTACACCTGCCTCCTGGGAAGAAGTCATACTGTTCTATTAGATAGATGGATGAGTAAGTGCATGGATGGGTGCATGGGTGAGTGACAGAGTGCATGTATGACTGGATATATGGATGGATGAGTGCGCAGCAGTTGCGGGGTGTGAGAGCAATCACCTACCACCAACGGGACCATGACAACTGGCAGCATCCTGGTTTCAACCATCCAGGCACTCACTCATGATCTTATCCCTTCATTCATCCATTCATATGTTTCTTCATTGGTCGTTCTTGTATGTGTAGTTTATGTATGGTATAAAAGGATTTGAATAAACTGTAGCAATAGTTTATAGTATTGAATAAACTGCTTTATTAGGAGCACAGTAAAGGTCTCTCTGGGTTTGAAATTACTGGTTGCATTGCATACAGTGGAGCGATGGTGGTGAAATCAAATTGTAATTATAAGTAATGTTACATGCTTCAATGTTGCACTGATTGACTCTCGTTCAACCCTCAATCTCATGACTCTCTGTCTTGAGCTCCTTTTTTTAAGCCACAATCCCCTCTCTTTATTACACCTAAGTCACTGATTACCACAAAGACGAAGAAACTGGAGTAAATGCATGAAATGGTTTCCATTAGCATGCAAGACTGACCCAATAACCAAACAACTGACCATTAATTTTGGGCTAATAGGTAGCGTGCTACTTACTGTAAAGCACATCAGTGCCTCATCAGGTGCAGTAAGCGCTGTGCAGTTTCAATTTCAAATGGCTGCTGGTGTCAATCCATTTGTTGTGATGTGACACTTCCACATAGAACTCAAAGATGAGCTGCAGACTTCAGCTCTTGGGGACTGACTTAGATCTGGGCGGTCTTACCGCTGTCCCGCCACAGCGGCAGTACCAAGTACTCCTTCGAGCTGACGGCGGTCTGCCTGTCGTATTTAGATGTTGCGGCTAGAGGCAGAAGACCGCTGCGGCGGTGTTCTTCTCTGCTGGCTAACAGCACTCCATCACCATCAGGCTGGCGGGATTGCACCAAGCAGATTTATATGTTCCTGTTTTGCTGGCAGTGGAGTAGAACTAATTGATACGTAAATACACATGTGTGTCACTTTTGCATGCTATGATATGTCGGCAATGTGTTATCAGCGATCCTCAATACACGATACATAGGACAATAGTACAAGTAGCTTAAGTGAGATCTCGGTGACAACGTAGTCTATGGCGTCGTGCTGGAGTCAGATCAGGAGAGGATGGACCTAGATGATGATGTATAAGATGGAAGAGGAAACATGAAATACGGCAAGTTTTTACCTCTTTTCCTTCGATTCCGCTAACTCAAATTTGGAGGTTTCCCGGCCACAGTTGCTTGGCGGGAAGGCACTTCATAATCAGCATGGCGGGACTTTTGGGCTGGAGTCCCACTACCATCAGCTTCTGATGCCATCAACGCAGGGCAAGATTCCTGGTGGCAGAACTGCAGTGGTCTTCCCTACAGTGATCCACCAAAATCTAAATCGAGTGGGCGGACTGCCAAGTCGGCGGGCGGGAAGACTGTTGAAAAAGAAATGGTGGGACCAGTCCCGCCAAGATCTAAATCAGGCCCTTGGTCTCCTGAGCCCTTCGGAGGCCTGCGCAGCAGCATAGAGTCCGGTTATATGCTTTGCTATTGGTAGCGTCTGCTCTCAAAACCCAAACCCTTCTCACTGTTCACAAGCTAACCTCTACCTCATCAAAGCTTTGGTCCTTTTAACTAGTTTGAACCGTTGTATTGGGATGCGCTTACCGGTCATCTCAAACGCGTTCCAAAAGCCCACTATCTACAGCAGATGGCAAGGATCTGATCTCCGTATCCAGGAGCCACGGATCTCTTTATCATGGATCCCACCCACAAGTGTAAATATACATCATGTAAATAAGTGCATGGTCCATTAATAGGATCACTTTATGAAATTTAACTCCATGATTTAATTATCAACAATGTTGTTAGTCCTACAAAACCATTCTTATAAAGAACTCTACAATCTTAAGCAAAATCATTTAAAAGAAATATGATCTCCTGAGATGATTGAAGCAGAGGCAATTTCAGGTGGGGGAGAACCAAAATAAAGTCATTTTTGGCTTCGGAAATCAGGAGTTTCCCACCTGAATGGGGTCTAATGGCATGTATGGTATAATCATGGATTTGCCCATTGGCCACATAATCCATCATCTGCTTCATAATCTTCAGATTTTAACAAAAAGAAGATTTTGTTTCTTGCTGAAAACAATCAAAATTCACAAAAACTACGGCTATACTTGTTGCTGCAAAGTGGAAGACCCTTGGCAAAGGTTGACTGGTCACCTTCCTGTTCCTGTTTCCATTGCTATGTTCGGATGTTAAACTGGTACTAAGGTGTAACCTTTGCCCAGACAGTGTTGGCAGGTAAAACTGACAAAATAATAAAAATTATGCTATCACAAAATGTTCTGCATTATGTTGCATAATTTGCCTTTTCTTGCCACATAATTTAGTCCTCAACTGTCGAATGAATATTTGGTTATTTTATGACAGTATTTGTGTGCATCTCCCAAAAATCTTTTTGCAAGGATATTTGAGCTGCCAACTTTGCCTCAGACTAAGAAATAAAAAGCATCAACCAGCAGCAGGACCACATTCAGTTCAGACACATTTCCTATCGCTTCAGTAAGGATCTAGAGACATTAATAACACCAATCTGATTCTATAACCCATCATCTGGCCATCATCATCTTCGCAGGTCACAGTAGATACTCTCATGTCTCTGGGATAATTATCCTGAGGGAGAAATAGTGCTCTATAGATTTCTAAATACTTCTCAACTTAAGTTGTTCCACACGGCTAATATTAGCTCTTTTACGGAGATGAGATTCCTTAGATACAGATGTTCCTCTAGATTTACAACCCCCCCCATACCTTCAGTAACTCCAGATCTTGAAGCTGACAGTCCATCTGCCTCTGTGATGGAGTTCCTCTTGCAGTTCTCTAGATTTCTAAAACCTTCTGACTTTCAATAGATACCATCTGGTGCTGACAATTCTCATTTGTGATTAAGTTCTTGAGGAAGGTATATTCCTCTTCTATTTCTAAAGTTTCATAACCCTTTTCTTACCTTCAACATCTCCGTGTCCTGCTGCACACTTCCGTTCAATCTCCTCGATCAGGCTCCGGAGGGCAGATCACTGCTCTTCTAATTTGGGATTTTATCTCTGATGGGCAGCAGACTCCTCTTCTCTTTATCTTCCAGTTGACTGAGGTGACAAGATTTTTCCGTCTTCAAAATCTGCTCCAGTTTCTCAAATTCTTTCTTGATACGCTCTCTCTGTCTTTTGAAGATGTCCTGCAAAATAAAAAGAAAATAACAATTTCATAATATGAGCATCGGAGACATGATTAATAGACCAAATACTCCTGAAACTCCTATTTGTCTGTCCGGCATATCATGCTCCACGCAACAAATTGGTGCGTCCACTATGTAAAAACGTAGGCATGAAAGGCAGTGCCATGGCGATGAGAATATTGCAGACTGACACTGGTGCCCAGTGTGTAGTAGCTGTTGCTAAATTTTTAAGTTGGGCATGGTCAATCTGGGAAAGAAAAATGGCAGAAACCAGTTTGAACACCCCAGTTTACCTAAATCAGAGTTCGTAAAGAAAAACAAACAAAAGAAATCAAAAGAAAAAAATGAGGTATCAGTGGTTACGTGGGTATTCCACCTGAAAAGTGGTTGCTACCATGAAACTAGGTGGCATTCCCGGTTATTACTGCAGCAACATCTTCGTGTTTGCGATAAATATTATTGCCTTTCTTTAGTGTATCCAGCACGAGTACTTCACAAAGTTATGAGCCGCAAAAAAGTACTTCCCCTGTTTCAACGCCAATTGTATTATAGACTCATTTATGTCCTTTTTAACATAATTATGAACTTCAGATCAATCTGTTTTATTCATCACAATTTTTAATGTATGGATTTTAATGCATGGATTTTTTTAACATGATTGATATCTTTTTTATAAGTGCACATTGTATATAGATTGTAGCATTTTATGGAAGGTTAATTGCTCTTTTTACTGTAACATTGTCTTTTATGATCTTAATTGATCGAAATAAAGATTGACTGATTATATATATATATACTCTTATATGACATTCAATGCTTTGGCAGACAAGGTGAGATTTTATAGTTGTTTGCAGAAAACTAAACAATCGCATATATGCAGGATGCAAGCCCGTCTGTGCCCGTCCACTCGCCGGCCGGGCCTAGGGCCAGATTTTCTGGACCTTCTGCCCCTAAGATTATAAGATTATAAAATTCACCAGCAAAGAGCTACATGAACTTAATCCAGCCAGAGGTAATCCTCACTGTCATTCGAGTTTGTTAATTGATACTGACAAAGGCATGGAGAGTCTTCCATGCCTTAGGTGCCGGCAACAACTACCCTGTATTCTTAACTTACCAGTTTATGGTCCCAATGTAGGGATAGGTCATATGAAGGATGTAAGGAATGGAGGCCCTTTAAACTGTATTTTATTCAATGCGCGATCTCTAATCAAACATAGCACGGAATGCGCCTTATTGCTAGAAGATCTAAATGTGAAGCTCGCCTTCATTACGGAATCGTGGACCGATACTGCTTCAGGCCCGGATCTTGTGAAGGCAGCTCCCCCGGGGTTCCATTGCTATACTTTGAATAGGTCGTATAGGAAAGGAGGGGGGCTTGCTGTTATCTAACATGACTCCTTAGGGCCTAGTTTTCTCCCGGTCATAAATACAGATTGCGAAGCATTAGCCTTTGATGTTCACATGATAAACCACAGAACATTTAAAGGCCCATTATTATATCGCCCACCAGGGCCAAAAAATGGATTTTTGGAGTCAATAGGCACCTTGCTCGAAGAGGGACTCTGTCTAGAATCTTACACAGTCATGGGTGACTTTAATTTTTATTTAGAAAACCACTTGGACACTGATACTAGCCGGCTGGAGCAAATTATGGGAGCTGGAGGACTTCATCAACTGGTCAAGGCCCCCACGCACGAAAAAGGACACACCCTTGATGGCATCTACTCAAACAACCCTGATCTTGTTTGTTCTTCTGTCCTTCCCATCCCGTGGTCAGACCACTGCACCATTCAGTTTCAACTGAAGGGTTATGAAAAACACTCAGTTAATACCAAACCAGCAAAGGAAATCGTGACCAGAGCCTGGGGAAAATTGGACATTAATACGTTCAACGAGTCCCTTAGGAGTTCGTTGCGACCCCCTCCCTCAAGAGTGGATAATGCAGTGGCAGCCTATAATCAATGGCTCTCTACATCCTGTAATCTATTAGCTCCCAGGAAGCGGTGGACTCCTAAACGAGTCATATCGTCGGCCCCCTGGTACTCTGAAGATCTCAGAGTAAAAAAGTTGGACTGCAAACTGTTAGAAAGAGTCTGGCGTAAAAATTATAGTGAAGCTGACAAGAAGGAATATAAATACTGCATCACATCCTATAAACAACTGTTATTGGAAGCTAAAAAAAGTACTTCTCTACTCAGATAGATATGGCTAAATCCAACTCTAAGGAACTTTTTAGTATCATTAAGAAACTTTCTATTCCATCTGCTCCCAGGATTTATAGCAACTCATCATTTTGTGACAAAATTCCTGATTTTTTCAAATGCAAAGTGGACATTATATTCTCATCTTTCACCGATGCAGACATCACAGCACAGTTGAATGTCAATCAAGTCGGTAACAGTGGTTCTCCGGTGGAATTTGAACAATTTTTACCTCTGGAGGTATTAGAGACCATTAAGGTTCTCTCCTCGATTCGTTCAGGAGCCCCCAGTGATCCTTGTCCTGCGTGGATCACAAAACAAGTGCCTGAAGCAATCGGAATGGCCCTGACTCCTCTGATAAATAAGGTCTTTTCCTCTGGTATATTCCCTTCTATCTGGAAGCAAGCCTCTGTTCTTCCTCTTTTGAAGAAGCAGAATTTGGACCCAGAGGACCCCAATAACTACAGGCCCATCTCGCGGCTCCCCCTTCCTGCTAAGATCTTGGAAAAAGAGATGAACATCCAACTCAGTGCATTTTTTCATCGTAATAACCTGCGGGACCCATCGCAATATGGGTTCAGAGCAGATCATAGCACTGAGTTGGCTCTGCTGAAGTCCACTGAGGAAATTAGAGAGGCCGTTGATGGAGGAGGGAGTGCAGTTCTGATTTTGTTGGACCTGTCTGCGGCCTTTGATACGGTCCACCATAAACTATTGATGGACCGGCTGTCTGAGATTGGGGTCAAAGGTTCAGCGTGGAAACTTTTACAATCATTCCTAGCTGATAGATCTAAGACAGTGGACCTTGATGGCTTTTCCTCCAGACCATTTGTACTCCCGTGTGCGGTGCTACAGGGCTCGTCTCTTAGCCCAACTTTATTTAACATTTACGTGGCCCCACTGGCTGGAGTCTTTAGATAATTTGACTTCCAGATCACCTCGTATGCGGACGACACACAAATAGTGTTGTCATTGACAAAGGGAGATGTGAAAGAAGTTGGGGATCGCTTTCACGATTGCATGAGCGCTGTATCTCATTGGATGTCCACCAACTGCCTAAAGCTTAATTCCAACAAGACTGAGGTGGTGAAATTTGGGAATAATCCACTGGTATGGACACCGGACTGGTGGCTGGAAGATCTGGGAACTTGCCCGATACCCACCAGGAAGGCTAAAAACCTTGGGGTATCAGTGGATAACACACTCACTATGGGAGATCAAGTAAGCTCAGTATCGTCCGCCTGTTTTATGACCCTTAGAATCATTAGGAAAATTAAAACTCTCCTGACGAAGAGCAATCTTAAGACAGTAGTCACGGTTGGACTATTGTAACAGCCTGTATCTGAACATACAAAAACAACATATGCGCAGGCTTCAATTAGTCCAAAACGCTGCAGCCAGACTGCTCTCTGGAATACCTAAATTTGCTCCCGTGAAAGATGAGCTTAAGAAATTGCACTGGCTCCCGATAAAACAAAGAACTCGCTTTAAGGCACTCTGTATCGTTTTTAAGGCTATTAATGGTGTCGGTTCTCAATTTCTCAAACAAACGTTTCACTGGTATGAACCGGGTAGAGCATTACGCTCTGCCAGTGCCAAGCTAGTGTTAGTCCCCAAGATAAACAAAGTAAATTGGGGAGGCAGGAGCTTTATTCACTGTGCCTCTCGAGCCTGGAATGAGCTTCCCTTCTCTCTAAGGTCTGCCCCGGACCTTCTGTTCTTTCGTAGGGGCTTGAAGACATGGCTCTTCACTCAGTAGCTCTCTCCCGACTTTCGACTTCTCAGGCAACCAGCATTTAGCGTCAGGACACCCAAGGGTAATCACGCGCTTTACAGGTGTAATTAACATACCAGAACATAACATAACATAACATCTGACAGAAATTTTCCTTCCCGATTAGATGTCTTTGTGCCATTGCATTACCAATTTGTTTCAAACTGAAGCATTGCAAGACGGGGACTGAAGCTTCATCTTAGTGTATCGTTATGTGCATAAGCCTAGCTGGGCAGCGACAGAGCTCGGATGCAGAAGGTGCAGAAGGTTGTTTGATTGGTGGAGGGATTCTAAAAGGATTCTAAAGATGGGACCCACTGCAGCTTTGTTGAAAATGCTAATGAACTTTAATGAAGCCTATATTCCACAGTAAGAATGCAAAAGAGATCTAGTCCCTGACAGCAGCCCACTCTGAAGAGAAAAGTACGCCATATGTAGTTTATGGATGAATTATATGCGTATGCCTAGAACCAACCAAAGAGAGCCGGTGCGCTATTTCAGGAGATACTATCCAGGAGAGGAGCATGAGAGAAAATATTGCTGATTTTACAACTCAAAATGATATCAGCACCATGTACTAATCCATTCACTGCGCCAAAACCCAAACACTGATAAATTCACCCAGGCACTCTCCTTGCAGTGCTCTAATCATTCAGTCAGTACCCAAGTACTCATGCAGTGAGCCAGGCCTTAGCACATGGACTGCTTCAAACCCCTATCCACTATGCATGCAGTCATCTAACCACCTACACACTTATATTTCACACTTTCAATTCCCCAGTCAGTATCCATATACTTCCAGGAAACACCCTGTCACTCCCCTTGCACTCCTCTAGTGACCCATTCAGCACCATGTACTAATCCATTCACTGCGCCAAAACCCAAACACTTATAAATTCACCCAAGCACTCTCCTTGCAGTACTCTAATCATTCAGTCAGTACCCAAGTACTTATGTAGTGAGCCAGGCCTTAGCACGTTGACTGCTTCAAACGCCTATCCACTATGCATGCAGTCCTCTAACCACCTACAAACTTGTCTTTCACACCTTCAATTCCCCAGTCAGTATCCATACACTTCCAGCAAACACACTGTCACTCCCCTTGCACTCCTGTAGTGACCCATTCAGCACCATGTACTAATCCATTCACTGCGCCAAAAGCCAACCACTTATAAATTCACCCAGGCACTCTCCTTGCAGTACTCTAATCATTCAGTCAGTACCCAAGTACTCATCCAGTGACCCAGGCCTTAGCACATGGACTGCTTCAAACCCCTATCCACTATGCATGCACTCTTCTATCCACCTACACACTTGTCTTTCACACTTTCAATTCCCCAGTCAGTATCCATACACTTCCAGCAAACACCCTGTCACTCCCCTTGCACTCCTCTAGTGACCCATTCAGCATCTTGTACTAATCCATTCACTGCGCCAAAACCCAAACACTTATAAATTCACCCAGGCCTTAGCACATGGACCGCTTCATACGCCTATCCACTATGCATGCAGTCCTCTAACCACCTACACACTTATAGTTCTGCACTTATACATTCAACAAAAAAAACAATATTTCAGTTTCAATATTTTAAAAACTTTTTTATTTCTATTTATATTAAAAATATATAATGTAATTTAAAAAATGTAAAAATATACAGTTAAAAAACAGTAGAAAATCAGTATAAAAAAATACATATAACTATTATTACATTTAAAAATCATCATTTAAAAAACCTTCGAAATTCACTGAAAAAAACATAGGTTTCAGACATGTTATAGTTAGGAATTAGCATTTAAAAAACCTTAGAAATTAACTGATGACATCTCAAATGACATCACTGATGACATCACTGATGACATCATCGAGTGAAGGTGGTTTGTTTAGTTATTTAAATATATATTATATATATATAGCAATCTGCATTGAGATGTCATCAGTGATGTCATAGTGATGTCACTGACCATGTCATGAATTATGTAATATGTGACATCATCAGCAGTGGATTGCGGGCGCCCGAGTTATAGTTAGCAGAACTAACTATAACGGAGGAATTTCAATGGTTTCAGTTAACTAATCAATAACTAATATA
The DNA here is from genome assembly GCF_964204655.1 of Triturus cristatus. Lineage (NCBI taxonomy): Eukaryota > Metazoa > Chordata > Amphibia > Caudata > Salamandridae > Triturus > Triturus cristatus. Next base: position 57,212,329 of record NC_140579.1, read on the forward strand.
GACTTTCACATAGCTAGTAATCAACTGGTGCAGCTGTTTACACAACAACTGACAAAGTGATACAGATATTCACACAGTTTAGTCACTATCCAATATATTTAGTGAGACACTATAACTTAGTCAAGTAAACAGTCAATCACACTGCTACTAAATCCTCCATCCAGATATTTATATTTATATATCCACTCATTCTTCAATGCAGATTGCTATATATATATATATAATACATATTTAAATAACGAAACAAACCACATTCACTCGATGATGTCATCAGTGATGTCATCAGTGATGTCATTTGAGATGTCATCAGTGATGCCATCTGTGATATCACTGACCATGTCATGAATGATGTAATATGTGACATCATCAGCAGTGGATTACGTGCGCGCGAGTTATAGTTAGCAGAACTAACTATAACGGAGGAATTTCAATGGTTTTGTACGAGTGAAATGTCCAGCTAACTATAACAGCCCTGAAACCTATGGGTTTTTTCAGTGAATAGATATATAGATATATATACACTTGTCTGACTTGTCATGTCACTGAAGTTCTTTCACCAGAACTGAGGGTCTCACCTCAGTTGGGACCCACCTATCCTTCCTGATTTGCACTGAGAACAACAGCAAGGAGTTGGAAAACTAGCCAGACATCAGAACATTGAAAGAGGTCAATTTCAGGTCCTATCTGGAGGCTTCAAGTTGCCCATGTCAGGCATTTGTCGCTCATCAAGTACCTGTAGCCCTGAATTTATAGTAACAAAATAAATCTACAAGCACCAGAATGCACAGAAATTTTGAGAATACGGAAGAGCATGTCACACAAGACATGACACAACTTGAGACCTCTCTCTAGATCCATTGTGTAACTTCACATCAACACTAGACTTTCGGGCATGTGTGTGGCGTCAAGATGGAGATCTCACTCTGAGTGCTTGATCCCCCTCCGTCATCTGCCGTTATCAGCCAAGATTCCCCAACTTTATTTGGTGCATATCAACAGCTGCCGGCTACCGTCACCCGTGGTGTCAGAAGAGGGTTGATTCAGGGTCAGTAGCATGGTGCATAGAGACATCGCCTACGGTGGTCATGGTGCCAATCATCATGGCGGATGCCGAATGCTGATGCCGCCAAGAACCTGACTCTGCGGTGGCACTTTTTACTGTGCACAAGGGGGCTGAGAGTGACTATCGGCCCCTGGAGCCATGTAGGAGCCGGACGTTGTAGTTCAGTCTCCCCTGGGGGCCGCAAGGAGCAAGCAGTGCAGACCGGGCCATTGCGGCCCCTGTGGTCGTCTGATTGGTGAAGTGTGCTGCCCTGTGGTGGCCCCTTGCTGTATGGGAGCCATGTGGACCACCCAGTAAGAGGGTCCCAGGCTGTGATCCCTGGCCTGTGGTCCTGGGGAATAGCAGACAACAGGGTCCCTGTGAGGGGGTATGTTCAGGAAGGGCTGCCGGCACTGGGGTGCTCCCGCGGATTGTGTCTTGGCTACACAACGGCCCTGCATGGAAGTTGGCCCTCGCGTGTTGGACCCAAGACTGCCTGATCATTTTTTTATGGAGCCAGGGGGAGGACTGAGTCTCGACGGGGTGACTCTGATTGCTGGTCCTCTGATCATTGACGTTACAATGGACTATTGGATCTAGAGGTGGGGTTATGTGGTGTGCTCCTGAGTGCTTGAACTGGACCTTCATTGTGGATGCCCTACCCCCACTTGAGTGCAGGCCATGCTCCCGTGAGGCACCTGTCCCTTGAAGTTTTAAGACTTTCTATGTCCTTCCTTCGTGGGTAGGCGCCTGTGCGACACATGCTACTGGGATGTCTGTGGTTGGCTAGACTGCACAGCATGGATCACCAGAGATGCTACTTACTGTGACTCACTCTGCCTCTGGGGTTCATCACACTACCTCAATCTCTGACTAGCACTAGACTCTCTGATAGCCCCTGGCTGCTTGTGGTGTCGTCCTCATTGCAACAAGCAGGCTGGGCACCTAGACTGTTGTTCTCCAGTGATCCTCTCTTTGCAACTTCCTACCTCTGGAGTGACTACTGAGAGCACTTTGCCCACTGTTTTGGGAGAACACCCCAAAATCCTCCAGGCTATCCATGCATCCCAGATGGCGCTGGAAGCCAAGATTGGTGAGGTCCATGTGGATGTGGTGCCTTTTGTGGCAAGACTTACGCAACATTATTGTCAGACTTACTGAAGCTGAAGAATGGCCTTCGACAGCTGAAGATGAGATAACAGAACTCAAAACCAAAGTGTCCTGCCTTCTGTCTCAATCTGCGGAGCTACACAATCGGGCAGAGGATGCTGAAAATAGATCATAGCGCAATAACCTGAGATTTCTTGGTTTTCCGGAGGTGATGGATACACCGCCTCCCACTGAGTTCCTGGAACTGTGGATTAGGTAATGGGTGCTGGCAGATAAGCTATCTAACTGGTTTGTGATAGAACAGGCACTTAAGGCCTCCCCGGGGGTCCCACATAGACCCATGGTTGCCTGTATCCTTAACCTTTGGGACAGAGACTCCATCCTGCAAAAGGCAATGTGCTTCCCAGACCTGCACTACAAGGATTCCAAGATACTGATACTCGCGGATTTCACTAGAGAGATGCAGACCAACAGAGGGTCATATGCAACGAGCAATAAAAAGCTGAAGGCCCTTAACCTCTCCTACATTCTCCTGTTTTCTGCACAGCTGAAGGTGCTTTACGAAGGAAAAACAAATGTTTTGATATGCCAGAGGCGGCACGGAACTGGCTCACAGAGGAGTAGCAGCTCTATCCTCCACACCGATCTCCCAGTCCCGCAGAGAAGCAATCACAGTCAAAAAAAGTCCTTGACTGCCAAGGTGAGACGGAGGATTGGACTTGCTCCAACAAGAATGGCAGATGATCATAGACTGTCTCTCTCTCTACAGGTTCCGATGAATCAGGGATGTGCCTAAGGGACCAGGGAAGGTCTTCTCAGACCGCTGCTGCCTCCTCCGGGTTTATACCAGATGGGTTGCCCCTGGAGAGCTCAATTGTTCTTTACCCTACCAATGAGGATGAGATACATTAGCAATGAGACATACTCCCGGGCTCTAGCTGATGAGCTCCAAATGTACTTTCAAACTAATGAGGGGATGGTGGAATCTGCCGGTACGCTATGGGCTGACTGTAAAGTTACTGTCAGAGGGCATGCTATGAGTATTCTCCATGGGAGGGAGAGAGATAAGCGCCAATAGATTACCTGACTAGAAGCTTCCCGAAGACCCTCGGGGGAGCCCGACAGCTTGAGTTAACACGAGTGGAGAGCTTCCATTTATCGCTGAAGTCGGCGCGCCCAGTGTGGAATGCCTCTGTAGCGAGACTATACGAGTAGGGGGGATAAAAATGGCAAATTACTTTACTGACTAGATACCCAACTCATGACTACACGAGTGACTCCTGAGGTAGTGGACATCACTGGCTCTCCCCAATGCACTGTCCAAGCCATAGTACAGGCATATGCGGAATACTATTGACACCTCTATGCATTGGTCCCATGGCCACAGGCGGAACGGGACTCACCCCTATTGAATGACGTCTCATTGCCTGGGGTGTCACACAGTGAGAGACAGGCCTTGGACCAGCCCCTCACAATTGAAGAGATCTCTAATGCGGTATCTGCATTGACTACTGGAAGGACACCTGGCCCTAATGGATTACTAATGGACTTCTATAGCAAATATAAAGAAATTCTCTCTCCACACTAACTTACCCTTTAAAACGAGTCTAATGAGATTGGCCACTTCCATAAGAGTTCAACATGGCCACTATTGTAGTAATTCCAAAATCAAGTCCTCTGTCTACTGATTGTGCAACTTATGGACCCATTTCACTTATTAATGGAGAAATACAAATGTTTGCCATGATTCTAGGAACACATCCTAAAACAGTTCTTACCACACTCATTCATTCAGACCAATGTGGCTTCATGCCAGCCAGGGGCACAAGGCACGGTCACCGACGCATTCATCTTGCCCTGGCTCATTGACATCTCCTATCACCTTCTCTAGCCCTGTTACTAATAGACTTTGGGAAAGCCTTTGATACAGTAAACTGGACTCAAGTTCCCCAAAAGACAGGACTGAGACCTCGCTTCCGTGGTTATATCAAGCTACTTTACTCCAATCCACCAGCGGAGTACAGATTAATGGCACAGGCTTTGTCCCATTCCCCAACTGCCTAGGTACCAGGTTAGGATGCCCCCTATCCCTCCTTCTTTGTCCTTGTCATCGAGTCCCTCGCTCTACTTATATGCAATGATGCACAGATACGGGGTTGGGAGTGGGATGCAGGACATGATGTTTGCATCGCACTGTATGCGAACAACGTCCTGCTATTCCTTTCCAAACTTGATTAAACTGGTCCACGCTGTCTTTGCCTTCTTCAACTCTATGAGGAGACTTCTGGTCTGCAAATGAATCATGCAAAGTTGTTGCTGGTTCCACTTCACCCTACGCATGATTGCATCGCATGGCAAGACACTATATCCGTGCGACGATTGAGCTTCCGCTGTCTGGGTATCCAGATGCACTCCACCCTGAACTGAAATCTTAATCTTACCCCCCTAAATTCACAGGATGGAGGTAGACTTGAAAATGTGCGAGCCCCTTCCGCTTAACATATTAGGGCGCATCGCTCTTTATAAGATGATGGTCCTGCAAAAACTCCTCTATTTTTTCTGAATTTTCCGCACGTAGCGCCTCAGCAATGGTTCAAGGAGTGGACTCTTTAGCAACGTCCTTCCTCTGGCATAACACCAGATCATGACTAGCCCTCGCAAACTCTCAATGAACACGGTATAAGGGCGAGCTGGGTATGTCCAACCTGTACATTTACTATCTGGCATCTCGAACCATGTTTATAAATGACTGGCTCAGTGGCGGGTGGTCCGACCCGGCGCATAGGGTGGAATTGTGCTCTCTGGGTTGTGGGGGGTGTTGGGGATAATGTATGGTGGCAGGCATCTCCAGGCCCTCCTAGAGTTCACCCGAGTGGTTGGTGTGCCACGCTACGGCATACAGGCTGGGACGCCAAACTTACCCAGCAAACCCCATTGTGGAAAGGGAGGTGGCTACATGAAACAGTTGGCCTAGAAGGATTTCTACAATGGGATAAAAAAGGCATCTCCCAGTTAGGGGGACTGCTGGTCTAGTTCCCTTATGTGTTCCTTTCAAGAACTCTAATCTACACATAACCTGTCACGTACTGTGGTGAATCAGCCACTTTTGTGGTCTGACACCCTATGATGACCCTCAACCACCACCATTCTGTACTGACTTAAGGGTGTTTTGTTGCCTTAGTCTTAATGTAGGATGGGTTTGCATATACCTGCTTTTCTTCTGCCTTTTGGTAGAATAGTCTTTCCAAGAATAGAAGGTATGGGATGTTGAGGTGCAGTCTTGTGGGTGGTGGTGCACACATGTGCTCAATGTTGTATACTGAGGGATTAAGTGTATACTGTTATTTGGGTTAGGTGAATTATGACTTTGACCTATTGGCTTTGACGTGGTCTAATGTCATTCTGCATTCTGACTTTACCTTGCATAAAACTTTGCTGTGTGCACAGTGGTGCTTGTAAGTTGTGTGGATGAGAATTATAGGTGCTCCTTTGACATGGTCTCATGTCATCTTGCTATTTCTGATTCCATCTTGCTTTGGGCCTTTGTGTGCATGGCTTAACTAACTCTGCTGTGCCTGCACGAAGCTGCAAAGTGGGGAGGGCATGGTCTGCTCTCTTTCCTCCTGTTTTTTCGCATTCTACTGACTAGAGAGAACTGGTTCTTATCAGAGGAATGTACAAGGTTTGACTCGGCCATAGCGAGGGCCTGATCAACCCTTTGCTGTGACCTTGAAGAAAGCCGGTGCTGGCTCTCATGAGAACTAGGGGGCGGAGTTTGCTAGAAGCTTCGCTGTGTTTTGAATGTGTATTAAAAAGGAGAGTCTACACTGGCTCGGTGGAAGTTCATCCGTGAAGCAGATGTGTTGTCACGGAAAGTGGGGTCACCTCTGAGCTTTCGCCCGGTTCAAGCAAAGGACTCCCCTTGAGCAAAGTGGGGTGAAATGGAGCATTAGGTGAGGTGTCTCTGCTACTAACTGTCTCTTGATTCTTTTCTGAATTCTTTCCTTTCCTTCTTATTTTCTGATTCTTATATCCATACATATATATTTCTAAATATATATATATATATTTGCCTTGATTGGGTTTCAATCATACTATTGATATGTTAGAGTCTGCTATGTTAGGTGCATTTGGCTTACTGTGTGGTGCTATTCACAAATAAATACATCCCAGATATACCAATTCGTCTTTTCCTTGTAGCAGGAGGTGTGGACTCTTCTTGGCCAAGTATTATGTTGTAGAAGGATGGGTGAATTCCCTTCTAGCAGGTAATTGTGTTATAGGAAGTTGTGCTACTCCTGACAAGTGATGCGCAAATTATTGTTTTCTTGCCTTGCCTTTGGGGGAGTGTTGAAAGTTTGCCCACCTTAGGAAGTGCTGTGTATATGTTATATTCCATAAGTTTGGAACTGATATTCTCTCTCGCCCTGGGAAAGTGACGGTACATTCCTTGGTCCAGGGGAGATCTAAGGTTTGTCATTACACGTACACAGTTCTATAAATACTTAGAATTGAGGTATGCATTAAAGACATACACTTCATCGGACACAACACTCCCAGAAGTCAGCCCCCTAGAAGCAAAACTCCTGATGGGTGCATTGTCAAAGGATGTTATCTTTCAAATCTATCATACATTAATATACATTGCCCCAGACAATTTGGCACACCTGTGGGCTCAATGGGAGGAATGGGTGGGACAGTTGCATGATGAGGATTGGCAAGATGCTCTGATTGCTTCCCGCACTATCATGATTTCTTCCAGGCTGCGCCTAGTTCAGACATACTACCAGCACAGGGCCTATTTGGCGCCCATCCGTCTGCACAGAGCACACCTTCTTTCCAATCCAAATTGCTTCAGATGTCCAGGTACCCCAGCAGATTTCTATCATATTGTTTGGATGTATCCAGTTATTCTGAGATATTGGAATGCCATTGCCATGAAAATGACAGATGTACTGGGTTGGACGGTGGAGCTGTCGCTGAAATCGCTCCTTCTGGGCATCTTTGTTTGAGGGAGCGGGAGGCACGAGGGCTGACCAAACTTTGTTGGGAGTGGCCACCATGTGGCAAAAAGAGACAGCTCGTAAATGGAGATCTTTTTCCCACCCTCGTTGTCTCAACGTCGTTGGGTGGATTGGTACGCTCATCAAGAAAAGCTGGTGTACGAGGCCAAAGCCTGGAACTATTTTGGGTTGAGACCGTTGTGACAACCGTTTTGGAAATTTCGTTGGATGGAGAGACAGCGGATTTGATGCCTTGTCAGATGATGTTCTACCTTTTATTGTCTACCAGCACTAGCTGGATGAAGTGGATGTTTTCTTACCATGATATATGGCACTGCGGCAAAGCCGTACAGAGGACTTTCCTCCCAGCAGAAAGTGAAGAGTATAGTTCTGATGTACACTCATGCAAAAGCAAACATATTTTTACAAATACCCCCAAATGAGAAAATAAAGCTAACACTGGCGTATTTGCTGTACCTCAGAAAAACTAATAGATCAGCAAGCATTAACCCAGGTGTCTCCAACCAGTCAATCATGAGCTACCAGTAGCTCACAAAAACCTTCGGAGTAGTTCCCAGCCTTGAGTGAATTTTTAACTAAGAACTGCAATAAATAAGTGTTGTGTTTTCCTTTTAAAGTTAAAGAAAGGCTATGTTTAGTTTACATTATTATCAGGCAACAGATAGCAGAGCCTGATAAGGAGCAGTGATCCACTCAGATGTATGACCCTGATGGAGCGGGGTTTTCTATAAACTTTTGTGTACCCCTTATTTTTGGGGTCTAGAACTAAGACAACTAATGTTTAACCTTAATTTATTAATAAGTCTGTTGAGTGAGAACTAATTAACATTACTAATGTAAAAACACACATGGGAATTGCATTGGCATGGCCTAAATGATATGTAAACTGATTTGCGTACGCATACTAATGATAGAGGATTAGCAAATGCATGTTATACGTTGCTTATGTGGTGTAAATGGTGATTTGCGCATTAAATGTCTTGCTTATTGCTAGATAAATGCATACACATAAAGGGTTTAGTGGGGAAATAACACTGTATTAGTATTTCCTATGTATTAATTACATTTTATGCTCTTTTCGCTTAAGTTGACATGATTTGGGCCGCAAGATGGCTGCCGGTCCCCTTTCCTTTGACGAGACGGTTGACTGAAAGTGCCAATGGGCGATGTGCGCAAGCGATGCTGCCAAGATACAGCGGCCTACACATGAACCCGGCAAAGATGAGAACATCAAGGACGGCCAGTCCAGGCTGCTTGCCAAGCAAAGAGTAAAAAGCTACAAGTGAAGCAGCTAAGCAAATGTTACAATTGAAAGCCAACCTACATACAACTCCAGACAGTCTGGTGGGAATAAAAATTCGAACAATAAACTAACTGATTATTATGAACAGTCATGGTGCAAAGACATTACGAGTACAATATTGCAACAGTTACAACTTAGACGGACATGAAACTTGTACGAAAGTAAAAATATATACAATGGACCGTCTCTAACCTAAGCTGATGAGACCAGATTTTTCATCGATATCAATGATAATAGAACTGTATTTGACCCGGAAGAACGGGGAAAATTGTTACTAACGAATATTAAAAATGTATAAAATTAAGACGCAACATTTAGCGCTGGGAAACTAGTGGGTTGATCCCAGTGGACCAATCAACACTGACCTAAAGCATGTAATGTTTCCATTGCTTCCGACTATTTCATTATAAAAATGTTAGACTAGTGAGGGACGAGAGAACTCTTTGCCTTTACTATTTTGATTGATTCCTGACACCACGCTGACGGAGAGGACGGTGACTCTGCTGGACAGGGCCTGCCTGAGACTCTGATGGACTGATCTAGATGCCCAATTTCTTTGAGAACTTTCCGATCATTTATGGGCACAGAGATGACAGATTGAATCTGACTTAGATGATGACGATTAGCCAGAATAGGTAAATATACGGACAGGGATACTGAATGTATTATGACGTATTTCATGCTTTCTCTTAGATAAATATTTCATTATTATTACTAGAACTGTGTCGGTATTATTATTTGAGTGATGATTTATTTCTATTTGTATAAAGGATAAGTGTCGCGATACCAAGCAACTCAGCTGATTCATGGCCTATTTATGGGAGGATGTACTAGGTGATGTCTAGATTCTGGTGAGGTAGAGAAGAATTGCTCATCAGGGATTGTGTGCATATTTCCCCCTCCTCCCATCCCAGCGTACGGAGTAATCATCCCCTTTTATATTATGACCATAGATCTGTGCAGAATGAATGTTGGTGTTATGGGCCCCACCAATGAATGAGTGTATGAATGTTGGAAGATCTGTGGTCTCGCTGTAGGGGTTTTAGCACTCCGCGCTGTATCAACCCATATGGGTCACAGAGGTTAAGAACTGAAGCACTGAGGTATTTAACTCTTAGATAAAAGTCATTCTCAACTCAATATTGGAGCATGAGAACAACATTATATTTAACTTAATGGTTAAGTTAACTCTTCATTTTAATTTTCTTCCTTTTAAAAGTGTCACATTCACAAAAACAGGCATATTGCTCCCAGTGGCTGGTAGACACAGTGTCATATTTATAACTGAAAAATACAGTCAATTGCTTTTAAATAGGAGACATTTAAAGTGAAGAAAAATGCTTCTATGAAACATTGTCTTAATGTTTTTCTCTACCTTAAATTAAGCTGGTTGAGTCCTAATATTTTATGAAGCATGTTTTGAAATGACTGTATTTTCTTGTTATAAATATATCACTATGTCTACAAGTCACTAGGCGTAATATGTCTGATGTTTTTAAAGACACTTTTTGACATGGGAGAAAATGTAAATGATGAGTTTTATGTAATGCATATAAACATGAAGTTAACTCTTCAGTTGAATTTTCTCCCATTTCAAAGTGTCACATTTACATACAGGAGGCATTTTGCTCCCAGTGGCTGGTAGACACGTTGCCATATTTATAACTGAAAAATATAGACATTTTATTTAAATGGGAGAGATTTAAAGTGCTGGGAAATGTTCCATCAAGTGCAGAAAAATGTTCCTTATTGAGAAAATCTTTGAAGATCATTTTTCTGCCCTTTAAATTTATCCCATTTAAAAAACAATGGTTGTACATTTGTGTTATACATGTAACAGTACCACATATGGCGAAAGGTGTATCCTGTGCCACAAATACATATTACACTGGCTCTCAGTTACCCATACACGTATATCTCATTTATTCACACACGTTCATACATCCCCTCAGTCCATGCACTCACTGACACACATGGCAGCCCTGTCATAGTACCCCTAGACACAGTATTTTGTTCAAACCATAGTATTGGGCTCCATGGAAATTAGGTTTAAAATCAATGAAGCTGGGCTAGAGGGGGTCTGGTGAGAATACACGAGTGTCTTGGCCTTCAATAGTTCACAACAATTGTCACTGATCAGAAGTAGCTCTCATTACAGAAAAGGTCCTGGTCTGCATAATCAGTATGTAGCCATTAGTGTGTACTTTGCAGTGTGTAGCTGATTATCTGATAATTTTGAATGTGCATTTGGGAGTGTGAACTTGGGAGTGTGTAGTTGGTGTTCTTTACTAGCAAGTGCTTTTAGGTTTGGGGTGTGTAGTGAGTAGTGTGTATTTGGGAATGTGTACATTCTCCATTGTTTACTGCAAAGTATATTTGTTTAATGCAAAATATATATGCACATTTGTGGGTGTATATTTGTCAGTGTGTATACTGTATTCCTTTTAGGGTACATTATTGTGTAATGTACTGTAGTAATCCAGACAGACAGCTTCAAATAAATTTTGAAGTAGCTTTATTGGAATTACAAGTTTACATGCAGCAACCTTCAGCAATTAATCCAATACTGGCTGTTCCTAGAATCTTAGCTGTGATGCAGTTCTACTGCATCACCGTTACATCATACCATTCTAGATACCACCACATATCTTTCCCCTTTTCAAATTCAAAGATAAAAGAAAAACATTTGAGAAACAATATAACATATGAAGTGTAAAATTTGATAATAAAACTGTTAAGTCTGTGTAAAGATACAATTTCAACAACAAAACATTTTATAAATGAGGTACATACATACATTTTCAAACACTACATAGAGCCTAATATATATATATATTTTATAAATTAAATACTTTACACAGATTTCCAAAACTCTACTTTTTGCCATCATCCAACTGAGCTACAGAACCCTTCACTGATATCACTTTATGTGGTTGAGAAAACTTGCTCTCTCCTTTCTTCACTAATCCTAATCTCCGTATTACAACCCAATCACCTTCCACAAACACCAACTCCTTAACACCTTTTCTACTATCATATCCCATCTTATTGCGCCATTGGCTCTCTACAGCTCTTGACTTCATCTTTTCTCTGTCAACCCAAACCTGATTCTTTTCCTGCAACCACATCGGAGACTCCTTAGTACCTGGTTCTCTTCCTTTGAAAGCAATAAAAGGAAAAACTCCTGTCACACGAGTGAGGCGTAATCCTATGACCCCACATCATTCTCCGTAACTCATCCTTCCAAGATAAACCATTAGATAATGAAAGTTGAATGCATTCCATTACAATCCGGTTCACCCTTTCCACAAGTCCATTGGCTTGTGGACGGAACAAAGCTACTCTCTCATGAGAGATTCCAAGACTATTAAGAAAACTAGTCATTTCAGAAGAGACTAATTGAACACCGTTATCTGTCACGAGTGTTTTCGGGACCCCTTCTTCCAGGAAGACTTCTTTGAGAAATGTTATCACATTATCAGTTGTAACTTGACCCATGGATTTACAAGTAAACCACTTGCTATGATAAATCACCAGTACAACCACGAAACGGTTACTACTTCCAAGTTTATCAATTGGACCCAACAAGTCCAATGCTAGTTTCTCCCATGGTCTCATTGGTAATTCTACACATCTCAAAGGGGGTTCTCTTGTGACTTTTACTTTATCACTATTGCTACACGCATGACAATCTCTCACCAAATCTTCAACATTCCTATCCATTTCCGGCCACCAAAAAGACTCCCTCAACCTCCACTTAGTCAAACTTCTACCTAAGTGTCCTTCATGTACAATTCTCAGCAACTTTGTTCTCAACAAAACCGGAGGAACTATCCTATTTCGTCTCAAGTTTTTATCTCCTTGTAAACTAAGCTCAGCCTTTACTGACAAATAATGTTTATTCATTTCTGCTCCAATAGAATCACTCCAAGAATTCATAATGAGTTCCTTCAACTTTTTATATTCATCATCCATTTCCACTGCCTCCTTCCATTCCTCCTGATTAATAGAAATTCACTATCCACACTTACAACCAGATCTTCTAAAATTTCCACACAAGAATCATCCTCAACTGGCATCCTGGAAAGACAGTCAGCAATAACATTCTTATTACCACGCACATACTCAAGCACAAAATTGTAATGTAAAACAGACAGCAACCACATTCGATATACGAGGCGTCACGCTCCCATCTAGTCCACGTCCGCCTTTAAAAATGTGGACTAACCGTTTGTGATCCGTTTTGACAACAAAAGCTATGCCCCACAAATAATATCTAAAATGTGCCATTCCCCAACAACATGCCAGAGCTTCCTTTTCTATAGTAGAATATGATTTCTCTGCACCTTGCAATCTACGTGAAGCAAATCCAATAATTGTTTCACCTCCATCTGATACTTGCAATAAAACTCCACCAATTCCCACATTGCTTGCATCCGTTGCTAACACGGATTTCTTCTTGGAATCAAAATGATGGAGCACTGGAAAGACACATTTTCACATTAATAAATGCATTTTCACATTCAGAATTCCATTCAAATACAGTTCCTTTCTTTAATAGAAGTCTCATAGGTTCTACTAAGTCAGCAAACTATGGAACAAATTTTGAACAATATTCGGCGAGACCTAAGAAAGTCTTCAATTGCTCCTTATTAGTAGGACAAGGAGCATCTTTCACAGCTCTCACAATACTATCTTTCGGCCTTATCCCATCTGCCGATATTTGATGACCCAAATAGTTGACTTCACTTAATCTTAATTGACACTTCTCTTTCTTAATTGTCAATCCACATTTAGAAATTCTCTGTAGAACTTCTTCCATAAGTTTATCATGCTCATCAAATGACCTTCCCACAATCATTATGTCATCCTGAAAACATAATATTCTCTCCATTCCTTTAAATATGTTTTGCATAATTCGCTGAAATACAGCAGAAGCTGATGCCAGCCCAAAAGGCATCCTACAATACCGGAACGCCCCCAAAGGTGTTACAAATGAAGTTAATGGACGTGACTCGGGATGTAGATTTACCTGACGATAGGCTGAGGACATGTCTAATACACTAAAAACACACCCCCACCCATCATGCTTAACATTTCTCCAATGTTTGGTAACGGTGGTCTATCCACCTAAATATTCCTGTTAAGATCTCTCAAGTCAATGCATAGACAAATTTTATTTCCATCCTTTGGAGCAACGACAATCGGAGATAACCATTCTGATGACTCTATTGGTTCTATAATTTTAGCTTCCAGCAATTTGTCCAATTCCTTAAGAAGTGGTTCTTTCATCATGTGTGGAATTGTTCTGACTTTATGTACAACAGGTTTAGCATTTCTTTTCAAAATAATGCGATGAGCAAACCCTTTCAACATCCCTAAATTATCAGAAAAAACATGAGAATGCTTTTCCATTAACACCTTCCCCCATTCATTGTTCATATCAACATTGGTGGATACATTTTCTACATTCGGTTCAATAACCATAACTGGTTCCACAGCATTAGGATTAAGTATAATGTTCAAATCTCTTTGATGTCGCCATCCTAACAAATTTGATCCTTCTTCCGTGACATAAACTCTTCCGTAAACTCCATTGTTTTTGAAGATGATATTCATCCATTACATCCCCAAAATATTAATCTGAGATCCACCGTACCCAACAGCTTTTACATTCGCCTGTAGAAGATCTTCCATCTTCCCATTCATTTTTTCTAGGAAAGTTTTCTTAGAAATAAGAGTAAAAAGGCTTCCAGAATCTGCCAATAATCTTACTGTCCTTATTCCCAATGTTATCTCACAATGTGGTTTTTCCAACTTTTCAGTACTCTCTCTTTTCAGATTCATACAATTGCTGTCTATGTTCACCACAACTTGTGGATGACATTCTTTCAACGTTTCTACTACTTGAGATGCATCTAATTCCACCCCATCTCTACTTAGAAACAGTTCTTCACTTTCCTCTTCTTTGTTTTCCACCTCCTTAACACTAGTGATTTGTGTATATCCTTTTGATCTGCAAGCTTTTGCTAAATGACCTCTTTTCCCACAAGCTCTACATGTGGCATTCCTCGCACCACATGCAAAACTTGAACTCACATGGCCTGGACAGCCACACCTATTACAAATACTCAGTCGCCTTTCCCTAGCCTTAACAGATACATTTCCATTTTTTTTATTCGTTGCTTTCTTGACCATTTCTCTTTTACTTCTTTGACTTCTGCTGAAACTTCTTTTCCAATAACTACCATTGAACTTTCAGTTGCGTTTTTCCCTTTATCAATCTCTTTGATCCAATGATCAGTATTTTCCATGCTCCTAGCAATTTGAATAGCTTGTTCTAAAGTAGGGTCTTTTGATAATAGTATTTCCCTCACCCTTTTGTTATTTGTGCACCTTACAATTTGGTCTCTTATTAAAGAATCACACAAACCTTGAAATTCACAAGTCACAGCCAAACCTCGTAATGACGCTACATATGACATAATATTTTCATCAATCTTCTGTACTCTGCAGAAAAATTTATGCCTCTCAAATGCAATATTCACTTTTGGCGTAAAATGTTTTTCTAACATTTGTAATGACATCTAATAAATATTCACCGGTTGACCATCCCCCATATCTAATGATATTTCAGGTAAGTCATCATATATTCTCCTTCCCTCCACTCCAAGATTATGTAAAAGTATGGCTTGTCTCCTTACAGGGCCATATTTGTCTCCACCAATTGCTAATAAATACATAAAGAATATATTGTTCCAACGTTTCCAGGAAATGGAGGGATCTCCTGGACTAGATAGAAATTTTGGAGGTGCAGACATAGATTCATCAGACATTCCTGCAATTAAAACTCAAACAACAAACTAAAACAATAATTTAATACAATAGTTTAACACAATAGACTGAAACAACAATCTAAAATAATTAATTAACACAATTAATTAATATAATAAATTAAAATAAAAAATTAAATTAATTAAATATAATTCTCATAGTAGATGTGGTAGTTTTAGTAGTCTTTTGTTTGTTTCACTCAACAGGAAGCTTGATGTTATTTTAAAAGTCCTTTCTTTATTTTAATTATCTTCATTCACGTTGGAGACTTTACTTGAAAAGATGGAAGGAGTCTTTTATGATACAGTATTTAAATGCTGCTTTCAAAATAATGTGTGTGGAAATTGTACTCAATTGTAGAAATTATAGTGTATAATACACTCGAAAACATGTGCCTTCAGTATTCAATTCAGCTTTCTTTTCATTACTTGTTTACATATGAAAGCGTCTGTTTCCTCGCGTTTGAGTGTACACACGCGCACAAGAGGCTTTGAAAAGGAATAGCTTTCCTCAGCACTAATCCTCGCTTCACGCTTGACAACGCGTGCATAAGAAGCTTTGCTTATCTTTGAAAGGAATAGCTTTCGTCAGCGCTAATCCTCACTTCATGCTTGAATGCACACGCGGTTCACGCTTGGTTGCACACGCGCTTTTCTCTACCGGTAATCTTTGCTTCGGGCTTGGTTTTACACGCGCGCATAGCAAGCCATGTTAACTTTTAAACAAACAGATCTCTTCAGCAATGCACTTGATTCTCTACCGGTAATCTTCGCTTTGCGCTTGGTTTTACACACGTGCACAGCAAACCATGTTAATTTCTAAACAAACAGATCTCTTCAGCGATGCACTTGACTGTACACATGCGAAACAAACTTTATTGACTTTTAAAGCCAGCAGTTTTCCTTTAGCGCTAGTTCGCTATCGTGCTTAGAAGACAAGGTTTAAAGATGCTCAAGACGTTTATAATACTTGGCCATTCAGAATGTAACGAAGAATCCAGTCCCTTGAATTTTTATACATGAAGATTCAATAATGAAAGGCAGCCAG
The DNA here is from genome assembly GCF_964204655.1 of Triturus cristatus. Taxonomy (NCBI): domain Eukaryota; kingdom Metazoa; phylum Chordata; class Amphibia; order Caudata; family Salamandridae; genus Triturus; species Triturus cristatus. The sequence continues at coordinate 57,228,689 of NC_140579.1, forward strand.
CAATTAGAGTCACTAAGTGCATCAATTCAATGATGGATCAACGTTCCAAGGCACACAATCTTTGGTTTAAGAGCCCACGCAGGTCCAATAAACTCCGTAATTCGTGCTAAATCTCAATTGAGGTTTTCAAGGCAGTAAACCAAGTTTCATAAATGTAAAGAGCGTCAAACACACATTTACATTTAGATGAATTGAAAGAAAACAATGATGATTTTTCTCCTTCTTCAATTGCGCTAATTCAATTTAGCGGCTCTCACAATACACAGCTCTCGCAATACTATCTTTCGGCCTTATCCCATTCTCGTCGCCATAATTTGTAGTAATCCAGACAGACAGCTTCAAATAAATCTTGAAGTAGATTTATTGGAATTACAAGTTTACATGCAGCAACCTTCAGCAATTAATCCAATACTGGCTGTTCCTAGAATCTTAGCTGTGATGCAGTTCTACTGCATCACCGTTACATCATACCATTCTAGATATCACCACATATACGTAGTAAATATATATGCATAATAAACTGTAAATGGGCATTCCCTTGCATTAAATGTTTATTCTGTTCAGATACTGTACTTACTAGAGTTATCCTGAGATGGAATAGGAATGATTCTTAGAACAGGCTACATTGCATATGTATAGATGAATCTCATGCATTGGAGTTATAATATGAACACACAAAAAATATGCAAACACAAATTGCTAAAATTAGGGAACAACAGAATATTAGAATTATTGGTTACCTTCCTGTTCTACAGACGTTGAGTACGTACTCCAACTCATCATCCTAATTACATTTAAGTATAGAACATTCTATAACAAGGTAAGATACTCGCAAATATCCATTACATCCAGCAGATATCTCTGAACCACAGAAGTGATGAGTCAGACTGATAAAGTTTCTTTTAATGGCACTCATATCCCTGCATATGTGGTCAGTAGCAGAGGTGGTGAGAGACAGAAAAGTGCATTGCTCCTGTTGGATTCCGAGCACAGAAATGAGTGCATCCTTGTGGGATGTTTGTGTAGGTTTATTATCCCTCTCAGGGGACACTGTATGACACCAAGGAGTGTTTGGCTGTTTACATTCTTTTTTAGATCATGATATTCTGTGGTCGGTTTAGTCAGTTACATTTTTGTTGAGAGGTGCAGCTCCAGAGATCTGTGACAAAACCTACTTTACCACACAACCTTTGGCTACTAATTGTGCGCAAAACAAAAGAATCTGGAGACAAGTTTCAACCCTGGCGTAGAAAACCCATTTGGAATTGTATCAGATGCTACACTGGATGTATTTCCTGATGTATCAAGAATAAATAGCAGTGAGGCTGTACCATATTATTGGTGGGGTGTTGGCAGACGACCATTAATGAAGTAGGCCACTGTACCACTTTGTCATCTGTGTTCCTACAAGGTATATCTTCCAGCATCTTGACCACAGATGAAGAGAACCCATGCTTTCTGATACTGTTGAACTGGGACTCTTCTGTCTGCAACTCGACAGGCAAATGATCTTAATTAACGCTATAAAGAAGAAAGAACTATAGGTTTTTAGAAACGGGAAAAAGGATGGAAGGCTGAAAGGAAGAAGAAGTGAAAGGAAGGAAGGCTGAAAGAAAGGTAGGAAGGGTGATAGTAAGGATGGATAGAAGAGTGCATAGATGGATGGCTGGATGGGGGTGGGTGAAAGGATGAGTGGATGGACAGATGAAAGAATGGCAGAGCAAATGGAAATCTGAGTTGATGGATGGATAAAAGTATCAATTGATGGATGAAAGGCTTTATTGATGGATGCATGGATGGATGAATCTGTGGATACATGCATGCATCGATGATGTGAACTGATGAATAGAATGGCCATTGGAAGGATAGAATGGGGAAAGATTGTATAATGGATGACAGAATTAATGGGTGACAGAAAGGAAAGGAAAAATGGTGGATATCAGTGAATGGATAGAAGGATAAAAAGATGAATGGATACATTCTTGGAAGAGACAACGGAGCTCTTCTAGGAAGGGTTGGGCTCACTTGTTTTGCTTTCTTGGTGCCATCAGAGCTTTGGTTCAAAGTGTGTGGGGGGGTATTTTAATTTTCAGGATACTCCCTTGCCTCAAACACTGCTTGCACATCATCCAGACATGGATGTCTACTGTCTATCTTAAGCTCAACCAAACAAAGACAGTATTCATGTTATTTTCCAAGAACAACAAACAAGGTACAGTACAAACCTGGCTCAATGACAAGAACCTTGACAGCTTTGAACCCCAACTTTCACTGAATGCCAGCCATTTGGATTCACCTTGGATACCAACCTCACCCTCAAGGACCACATTGCCAAACACATCAAAGTACCATTTCTCTCTCTTAAAGAAAGTCAAACTTTTTTTTCCAAAAGATATTTCAGAACTGCTAGTGGAGAGGTGTGGTGCAGTGGCCAGGGCAGCTGACTTCGGAGCACAGGGTTCACGGTTCGATCCCCGGCTCCGGCGGCAGCTCAGCTCAGCACCATGTGACTCCTGGCAATAGCTCACTTAGGGCCTCATGTAGGTAGCTAAATACCGGTTGGCAACGGCCGAAATTCAGTAAATATCCCGTTACCGACCGGTATTTAGGCATTTGAGATGTAGGAGGCATGATTTAAGGATTCGGTAATTTACCGAATCGGTAATGGATCGGTAAAATACCGAATCGGTAAAATACAGATTCGGTAAATTACCGAATCCTTAAATCATATGTAGGGAGCACTCAAGTGAGTGAATTTCAGTAGTAAGGATTCGGTATTTAACACCAACTACAGGTTGATGTTAAATAACGAATACCTTTCAAAAATCTAAATTTGGCTGCTTTAAAAGTGCCATGTGGCAGACATACATGCCCTTAGGGCATGTATGTGCGCCACATGTGTACACATGCACGAATCAGGGGTGCAACAGGGTGTCAATGTGACACCCTGCCACCCATGATTATGCTTCCCCTATTACCGATTCGGTATTTACCGAATCGGTAATAGTAAATGGCTTCCCATTCATTCCTATGGGCCTCCAGGGAATGGGAAGGGATGCATTATTACCGATTCGGTAAATACCGATTCATAAATACCGATATTTACCAAATCGGTAATAATTACCGATTGCTTACCTACATACTATTTACCGATTCATAAATACCGAATCGGTAAAATTCGGTATTTATGAATCGGTAAATAGTATGTTACCTACATATGGCCCTTAATATCCACGACGGCCCCCAGCGCTTTGAGACCCGTACGGGTGAGTAGCTCGTGCTTTACAAAAACAGACTTACATTTTTTCTTTTACTATTCAAGGCCCCATACTCTCACATCTGGATGGTGGTATTACCCTACTCAATGCCAGCCCAGATGCCTTTAGAGGCATCCTACATGCTGTAGCATGTCTCATCCAGGGTGTGAAGAAATATGATCACATCAACCCTACTGTGGTGGAACACTATTGGCTCCTCTTGCCGGCCTGCACCATTTTCAAACTCAGCTTCATCATTTATAAAGCTGTCATGACCAGAACCCCTGCTTAACTTGCAGACACGTTCACCACCTCTGGTGGATCTCGGCACACCTGCAGCCAGGACATCATCAGACTGCAGACTAGGAAGTGTAAAAAAAAAACAATAATGCAGAAGGCCTCTTCTATGTAAACATCCCCATTTCCATCAGAACAGCCTTAACACGTGTCAATTTAGGAAACAGTGGAAGATTCACCTCTAGAGAACACTACATTGCAAACCATCAACCATCCTCAACCCAGCTCCTTCTCCTCCTACTCGTCGACTTTAGGGTTGTCTTTGACCATGTACAGCGCTCTGCTGCCTTTAGGCTGTTTGTGCAGTGGAAATATCATATGCATGCCAACAGCTATAAAAATATCATATGCATGCATACATAGCTATAGAAATATCATATGCATACATACATAGCTATAAAATACCATATACATACATACAAGAGTACAATACCTCCACTGATAGAAAAATACTGAGCTTGTCCTCAGACATGGCTGCAGCACAAACTCAAAGAACAATGCTGGTGGAAATATAAAACATGCTAGATAGCAGAAGCACTCCTTCATAGATCATGTGAAGCATCCTCACACCTCTCACAGACTAGTATTCACACAGTACTGATAGCTCTCACACACCTCTGACACGAGTGAGAGCACAATAATGCATGACTAGGCCGCATTTCGCATCTTGCATTTTTGTTTTTATAAATAATAATGAATGATGACACTTTTGCTTAAAGCTTTGCTAAAAGAAAAACACTAACATGGGATAGAGCAAAGGTGGGGGGTAAACAGTGTGTAAGCGGGACACAGCGTCCCAGGAGGAGGTACGGGATAACCAGGACTGGTGGCTACCTACACCCCCACTGTCTTATTCTTCTACCCAACCGCAGGACGGTTGGGGTATGTGCGAGCATACAGAAGGGGATACGGTGTACGAGACGGGTCCCTTTAAGCAGCACTGCCTATTCGCCGAAGCCACGCCCCCGTCATCACGTGGTCACACGGGATTGGATATCGGGGCGGAAGACCAGACCACGGCGTGTGACGTCACCGAGGAGTGGATTCCGGGAGGCGAGGAGCGGAGAAGGAGATCGGAGAGCGGAGGAGACGACCCAGCGGAGCTGTCAGACGGGGACTACACGACGGACCCTAGAGGAAAGCCAGGAGGCCAACGTACTCGCGCAGCGCCGTGTCACTCTCCTGGAGGTGGGTGGCTACCCCAGGTACGGGAGCGGGTCAGGGGCTTGATGGGGTGGCGAAAGAGCCTGTAGACCGCCGTATTCCCCTTTTCTTTTTCCCTACTCCTGCACTAATCATCCGTGACACTGAGTTTGATGTACTGCACTAAAACACAAAGAAGGTGTGTCCTCACTCCTGGTCCCGGTGTTAGGGTGTACACTCGTCGCACAGTAGAGTCCTAACGGTCCTTTTCTCCCTTCCTTCACATACGTCCTGTGGGTCCTGGAGTCCTGTAATACCAGCGGAAGAACGCCCCCATAGCCGGAGAGAGGACCAACACCAACGCTGCAACCACGGAGCCAGCAAAGAAGGAGGAGAGACTGCCTAGCAGATTTAGACGTGTAACTTCCACAATAAAACCTTACGTTAAACGACCTGGTCTACGTGCTGTTAATCCCACACCTCTACAACTGGTGTCAGAAGTGGGATCACCGTCCATCAGTACTCCTGTGATGGAAAACGTTATCCAGCACCTCATAAAAGGCCAAGAGAAGTTGGAATGGGCGGTAGGCCAGCAAATTGCCACGTCCCAACAAGACAGGGAAGTGCTTCAAAAATTGATTACCGCCCAAGTGGAAGGATTACGTACGGCCCAAACGGAGTCCGGGCTCCATGCAGTTCCGGATCGCCGCTCCCATGCACCGCATCCGACAGGAGTCACGCTGCAAAAATACGTGGGAGGAGAGGACCCGGATGCCTTTTTCTCCAACTTTGAGCGAGCAGCAGGGGCCTATGGGTGGCCCGAGGACAAATGGCCCTTTTTCTTGGCCCCCCTTCTCTCAGGGGACGCACAGGCTGCATACCAAGTTGCTAACGCCACAGGGACCTCCCCGTATAACGAGATTAAGGCAATTATTCTAGACCACCTAGGGCTCGATGAAGAAGCTTACCGAGTGCGCTTTCGTAAGGAGAAAGGAACCCCAGGTGAAAACCCCAAAACACTGTTTTTTCGACTAAAAATGGCAGCAGATAAGTGGCTAAAGCCGATAACCAGTACCAAAGAAGAGATCATGGCCCGCATCTATCTGGACCAATTCTTGGAAGCTCTCCCCTATGGGACCCAGAGATGGTTACGGCAGCATACACACTTGACCCCCGAACAAGCCATCGAAATGGCTAGCACTTATACGAGGGCCCAGCCGAAGACCCTCCCGTGGGACACAGAGAGGCATACCAAGACCGGACAAAACCTAAAAGTAGAAAGGAAAACAAGAGGCCACTGCGAGCCACGAAAACCGACGCCACTTCGTATCGAAACGCCAGCGATAAAAGGACCCCAGTGTTTTGAGTGTGGGGAGTGGGGCCATGTCGTAAGAATGTGTCCCCGGAAAAAATCCTCAGAAGAACCCATGGAGGTTGGATACCTACCCAAAGCAGTCCTTTACTCCGCCGAAATGGGACCCTCCTTCTATATAAGCACCAAAGTTAACGGCAAATTGGTAAAGGCCTTGTTAGACTCGGGGTGTAAACAGTCTGTCGCCCAGAAAGGGTTGGTAACTCCTGAAATCACCCTTCCAAACACCCTAGTACAGATTAGGTGTGTCCATGGGGACGTGAAGCCTTACCCAGTTGCAATATTGACTCTAGAAGTAGACGGTCAAAAACCCTGTACTGTAAGGGTTGGGGTGGTGGATTCCTTGCCTGAAGATCTGATAATAGGGATAGACAATCCCCAGTTCATAGAAATATTCCAGACCCACTTGCACCCTCAAAAGACAGTGATGTCTACACCTTGTGCTGCCTATAATGTACGAGAGCCCTGGCTCCTGGATCGGAGTTTTAAGTTTGCCCAGGCAAACGACCCAACTCTTTGTAACGCCTGGGAAAACGGACAGGCTAATACCGATTTCCCTCGTCAGGTCTATCCTCGTTTTATCATCCGAAACGACTTGTTATACAGAGAAGGGAGGGAAGGCGAACACCCCCAGCTCGTGGTACCCCTGCCCTTCGGAGACCAAATCTTATTCTATGCACACACACATCTTACAGCCGGACATACCGGCACCGAAAAAGCCACTCAGAATGTATTAAGGCATTTTTTTGGGCCCGGTATATATAAAGACATCCAGAGATATTGTCAGTCCTGCGAGATATGTCAATTAAAGAACTGTCAGCGGCCCCCCGCCGTTCCCCTGCAGCCCTTGCCACTGATTGGAAAGCCGTTTGAAAGGGTAGGTATGGACCTTATAGGCCCACTACCCAAGACACCTAGGGGACATGCCTACGCGCTAGTCCATTGTAGACTACGCTACACGGTTTCCAGAAGCTTTCCCGCTCAAATCTCCAACAACGAAAAACATATCGGAGAAGCTGATTGAACTGTTCTCCCGGGTGGGCTTCCCGCGAGAAATTTTAACCGATCAGGGGACACCCTTCGTGTCAAAACTGATGAAAGAAGTGTGCAGTACGCTCAACCTGCATCACCTAAAAACATCCGCATACCACCCCCAAACTGACGGTTTGGTCGAAAGATACAACCGTACCCTCAAATCCACACTGAAAAAAATGCTTTCCCTCGAAAGTACGGACTGGGATCGCTTGCTCCCACTTGCCCTTTACGTAATTCGAGGCCAAGTACAAAGCAGCTTGGGCTGCTCCGCATTTGAAATGTTGTACGGGAGACAGCCTAGATCACTGCTAGAAATCACTAGAGAAGCGTGGGAAAGAGAAACCTCTGAGGAACATAAAACCTTCCTAGAGTATACAACACAACTGCGTTCTCGGATTGGTAAAATACGAGAACTAGCGCTTCTAAACCTAGAAAAACACCAGATGTCACAAAAGGTTCAGTATGATAAAGGAAAGAAACTTAGGACCCTGAAACTAGGTGACTGGGCCCTAGTCCTTCTCCCTTCTTCTACGAAGAAATTTCAGAGTGAGTGGACAGGTCCCTTTAAAGTTATAGAAACACTGGGAAACACCACATATCGGCTACAAGTGACCCCCAAACGAAGACAGTGTTATCACATAAACCTGTTAAAAAAATGGATAGGTCCTCCTCCCAAAAATGCGCATGGTATATGGCCTACTGGGAGACATGAGTCCACTCTGCCACAGATGCCCCTAAATCTGGAACTGTCCAATGACCAGCGGACAGATCTACTACTGACCCTGAGCCCCTTTTCGGCCTTGTTCTCTGACCTTCCTGGCCGGACCACCCTGGCCGAACATAGAATTAACACGAAGGAAGGTCTGACTGTCAAACAGAGACCGTATCGCATACCCGCGGCCAGAAAAGGGATGGTGAAAAAAGAGGTGGAAGACATGTTACAGCTAGGCGTCATTCGCCCCTCCAAGAGCGCTTGGGCATCACCCATCGTCTTAGTCCCGAAACCTGACGGCACAACCCATTTCTGTATGGACTTTAGAGCGTTAAACGCCATTTCCTCCCTAGATGCCTATCCGCTACCACGAGTAGACGATCTCATAGAAAAGTTAGGGGAGGCGAAGTACATTACAACTTTCGACTTAACAAAGGGTTACTGGCAGGTGCCATTGAGAGAACAGGACAAACAAAAAACTGCCTTTGTCACGGATGAGGAACTGTATGAATTTAATGTACTACCTTTTGGCCTGCACGGGGCCCCGGCCACTTTTCAGAGATTAATGAACACCGTGCTGCAACCCTATACCGCATTCAGCTCTGCGTATTTAGATGATATAGTAGTGTTCAGTAGCTCTTGGGCCGAGCACTTGAAACACCTCACTATCATCCTGTCCGCCCTGAGCAGAGCAGGGTTACACATTAATGCGAAGAAATCTTGTGCAGGATATTCACGAGTGAAGTATCTAGGATATGTCCTGGGAGATGGGGTAATAGCACCACAACAGGAGAAAGTGAAAGTCATCAAAGCTGTCCCTTTCCCTGCAACAAAACGGGACCTCAGGGCATTCCTTGGCCTTATTGGCTATTATAGACGTTTCATTCCTCAATTTGCGGAGACGGCCAGCCCCCTGACCGATGTACTGAGGAAAGAGGTGAAACAAACCGTCCTAGCAAACCCCACAAAAAGAATGCTAGAGGCGTTTGTTACATTGAAGAATGCCATAACCACCGAACCTGTATTGGTCTCTCCTGACTTCCGCAAGGAGTTCATACTGTCCACAGACGCGTCCAATTGCGGACTAGGGGCAGTTTTGTCACAACTAGGAGAGGATGGAAAAGAACACCCTATATTATACCTAAGTAGGAAGTTATTTCCACGAGAAGTCAAATACTCAACCATAGAACGGGAATGTTTGGCTATAAAATGGGCCATAGACAAACTACACTATTACCTGGATGGCCGACATTTCCTACTATACACTGACCATGCCCCCCTTCAATGGTTGAACAAATCCAAATCACTGAATCCCCGAGTCCTACGATGGTTTCTGTCCTTACAGCCCTATTCCTTCACCATCAAACACCGTAAGGGCAGTGACAATGGGAATGCTGACTTTCTCTCCCGTGCTCCCCCTCTCCCCGATCGGGAGAGTCTAAGGGGGGAGGTATGTAAGCGGGACACAGCGTCCCAGGAGGAGGTACGGGATAACCAGGACTGGTGGCTACCTACACCCCCACTGTCTTATTCTTCTACCCAACCGCAGGACGATTGGGGTATGTGCGAGCATACAGAAGGGGATACGGAGTACGAGACGGGTCCCTTTAAGCAGCACTGCCTATTCGCCGAAGCCACGCCCCCGTCATCACGTGGTCACACGGGATTGGATATCGGGGCGGAAGACCAGACCACGGCGTGTGACGTCACCGAGGAGTGGATTCCGGGAGGCGAGGAGCGGAGAAGGAGATCGGAGAGCGGAGGAGACGACCCAGCGGAGCTGTCAGACGGGGACTACACGACGGACTCTAGAGGAAAGCCAGGAGGCCAACGTACTCGCGCAGCGCCGTGTCACTCTCCTGGAGGAGGGTGGCTACCCCAGGTACGGGAGCGGGTCAGGGGCTTGATGGGGTGGCGAAAGAGCCTGTAGACCGCCGTATTCCCCTTTTCTTTTTCCCTACTCCTGCACTAATCACCCGTGACACTGAGTTTGATGTACTGCACTAAAACACAAAGAAGGTGTGTCCTCACTCCCGGTCCCGGTGTTAGGGTGTACACTCGTCGCACAGTAGAGTCCTAACGGTCCTTTTCTCCCTTCCTTCACATACGTCCTGTGGGTCCTGGAGTCCCGTAATACCAGCGGAAGAACGCCCCCATAGCCGGAGAGAGGACCAACACCAACGCTGCAACCACGGAGCCAGCAAAGAAGGAGGAGAGACTGCCTAGCAGATTTAGACGTGTAACTTCCACAATAAAACCTTACGTTAAACGACCTGGTCTACGTGCTGTTAATCCCACACCTCTACACAGTGAAAAGTGCATTTCTATGTCATTATTGAATGCTTATGTTCTGTTCGTCATAGTGAGTCGAATGGGCCTGCATTTTCCTAAATTAACATGAAGGACGGGGGCTGAAGAGTGCATGAATATTTCGACAAACAGACAGAAACGCTGGGTGCTGTAGAGGAAGAGCAAAAGTCTAAGGTAGTTCTGCTCAGAGAACATTGTTTGTCGGCCAAAAAGATGAGACTGGCCGTGGGACCCAAGACTTCTTTCATGGGCATGGCTGAAAAATGTATGTGGAAAAAATGAAATGCTACAGACCCTCCCACCTTCACTGGCTGCGGCACATGCACAGCACTGATGTGGGAGTGTCATTGGCTCACAAGGGAGTGTTTACAGTGAACTTTGATTGTTTCAGGCCTGACGCAGCAGAGCACAGAGTGTCTGTATCATGCGCTGGGATCGTGCGCAGCAGAACTGAATTGTCGCTTGTAAAGCAGGCCTGTCAGCAGCAGAGCTGATAATATCCAGAGTTTACCTGGGATGATTGGCAGCTATACTGGGGTGCCCTAAGAATCTTTGAGCCTGTACTGTATGTGCCTACAACTGGGAGTGTTAGGGTCTGTACAGCTAGTGCCTACATCAACAAGCGGGAGTGGCGGCAGCAGGGCCCGTTGAGTCTGCGTCCAGGCCGGGAATGCCTGCTTAATCCGTGCTCTCTGTGACACCTTTGTCCCGTTCTCGGTCGTTCCTGAACCGCGCTTTGCGTGCTGCACTGGGGTGGTCAAACCAAAACTACAAGCCCATGAAGGCAAAGTGCCGTTAGCTAAAAATCATAAGTCTGGGCCTGTTGAAAGTGTCGTGCACGGCATGAGTCGCTTGCTTTAGTCTTGAGAGTCTGAATCTTGGGTTTCAGACTGCAGCATGAGCTGGGAGAGTCTTCAAATGGGATGCCAGTGTTCGGCACGTACAGTGAGACCTGGTCGTGCCAACAGGTTAACTGGCAGTGTTTGCAACTTGTCTAGTGAAAGTGACTGCATTCCTAATTGGGAAACCAATGAAAAAGAAGCATTGGCTAAGGCATTAGATTTGGCTTTCACTGCAGCTTCCACCCATCAAGACACTTATCCGTCCATCCATGTACTTAATCAGTAATGATCCATACACTCAGTCACTCATACTATGCATCTATTCATCCACCTGACTCATTCTTGCATCCACTCACTCGCCCATCAACAATACTAAATACACAAACTCACAATTCATTCAAGAGGGCTTTAATGCTGTGCTGCTACTTTGTGAGGAGTGTGAGAGTGCTGTCGAGAGTGTCTCATGGTAATCTGTGAGGGGCGTGAGAGGGTTTCCAGAAGTGTGAGTGCTAGTCTGAGGGGTTTGAGAGTGCTGCCGGTAGTGTGTGACTGCCAGTCTCTTGGTATTGTGACAGGTGTTCCATTATTGTGCTTATAGCAAGTCTGAGACAGTGAGGACACTACTCTGAGCAGCGAGAGAGTGCGGTCGGTAATCTGAGACTTGTCAAGGCCAGCGTTGCTATCGGGATCTAGCATGTTGTGGTGCAAGTTGGCATGTAGAAATATGCAGACAACGCCAGTAGATTAGGAGAGGGTTTATTGTAAGTTGAATGAATACATAAATGACGACACCAGGAAAAGATGTAGTCAGATGCTCGGACCGGGTTTGTCTGACTCACCCGCCCTCCAGGGAACCCTCATAGCCCACATCATTGGGTAACCTGACTAGCAGGATACCACCTGGGGCTTCTCCTTGCACCCTAACCTCCTGTGCTTCTCAGCATGTGCCTACTCCACTCTCTGCGATGGTGACCAACCAACACCCACCCACCAGGAGAAGGTCAGATAGCGGGAACCCCTAGAAGGCCTGACAGCAGTTCCTACACAACATCGCAGGAGCGGCAGCTCCTCTTGTGGTTTATCAAGCGCCTCCTGTGGCACCTTTCACAACACTCCCAAATCATGGCAGACATTTTGTGGATCACCAGTATAAATGCCACACCCTACCAGCCACAACCCTAACCAAAGAAGACCCAGAGACCGGAAGAGAGGAGCAGCACGACAGTGCCCTCCAGCACAACCTCCAGGAGAGGAGTGTTGCCGTGCAGTGGCATAATGCATAATGATTCTCCAGCCCCCAGCAGAATGCAGGGTCCCCTGAGACTCCCATGTCTCTAAGATATTCTTAGGCCTTGGGCTGATCTATTGCTTCCTGAAGGTGGGGGGCTTCCTGCACAGCAGAGTCTGCAGGGCCTGTGTTTTGCCTCTGATTCTATGTGATGGTGGATGTAAAGTAGCGTATATCCTTGTGAGTCGTGAGGATCTGGGGACAAAAGACAGCACCCTATTGAGAGTGCATCAGCTAAGTAGGATGCTCTTATCTGAGACACTCTGAACAAGTGTACAAGCACAGTGGAGGGGGTATTACCTGTACACTGCATCATTACTTCTTATTCCTGAGTCCAGTATGCTACCTACATGCAACTTTAGAAACTAAGTCTGAGAACACAGGGCTTTACTTGAGATATTCATGAGCCGCGGTCAGGCTCTTGTGAGAGTTTTATCACGCTCTAGAATGGGTGCATTTAAAACATGTACTTCAAAGACAAGCTTTGTGGTCGACACTAACCAGAACAAGTACCATTTCCCTCTCAGTCCTTAGTGGGCATAAGGGGGTTTCAGATCCAGGCACGAGTGGAGTAAGGTTCAGTTTCCATCTGATGGAGCAGGGTTCTGCAAAAAGAAAACCTGCTGGGATTAACACCCCCGTAATACTTACTAACAGTGTGCAGTGGAAAATCGGCCCGTAACATAATCGGCCAAAACCGACCCTGGAAAACAGCTCAACCGCACCCCCAAACCCCCGAGCACTTTGCCAGGACTGGTTTTGGTTCCCAGTCCGGTTAAAAGTGACGCAAAAGTGGCGCAAGGGGCTTGTAAATCTGTGCCACTGTGTGCTCTGCTGCGTCAGGCTTGAAACATTCAAAGTTCACTGTAAACAAACACTCCCTTATCAGCCAATGACACTCCCAATTCAGCGCTGGGCATGTGCAAGTAGCCAGTGAAAGTGTGAGGATCTGTAAGGAAAGAGGAACCGAGCTTGCCACTTCACAAACTGTTCTATGAGAGACGAAACTTAACTTAACGGTGCACCGTCCGTCCGCAGGTAGAACATGGCTGCGTCCAACCAGCTCCGGAGCCTGAGGGAGGAGGCCACCTGCTCCATCTGCCTGGAATATTTCACACACCCCGTGTTTGTGGAGTGTGGACACACCTTCTGTCTGTCCTGTATCAGTCAGTACTGGGAGGGGCTGCAGACAGACTTCCCCTGCCCTCAGTGCAGAGATCTCGCTCAGAACAAAACCTTCCGGCCCAACAGGCACCTGGCCAACATGATAGAAACCCTGAAACAACTTCAGATACCGAGTGCGACCCCCCAGGAGGCTAAACTGTGCCAAGAACACGAGGAGAAACTGAAACTGTTCTGTGAAGATGACCAGGAGCCCATCTGTGTGGTCTGCAGCGTGTCACGTGATCACACGGCTCACAAGATGCTTCCAATTGGAGAGGCTGCCCAGGAGTACAAGGTATGTGTGCAGGTCATCGGAATCGGGGATGGCAGGGGAGCGAGAGGGCTCACACTGCTACCAAGTACAGAGTCTGTTAGGATTCGATTCAGACGTGCAAGGCTCATTTAAATATAGATATATATATATACATTTTATATTTTGAATGTTTACAGAGTGCGTAAAAATGAAATGCGCTGACAATCTCTGCCTGATATAGTACCTTCCTAATGTTGCCCTGTGCCAGTAATATTCCAACGGTGGGTTGTATCTTTGCTTTTGGGTTATTCTTTTGCTATGCGCACAGAGTTGGACTGGGACAGAAAAAAGGCCCGTCCGTCAAAATGAAAGTGGCTGCGAATAGCGAATCAGAAGGCTCAGAAATAGGCCCAGGTTTGCAAATTGGGGTTGTTTTGAACTTGAAACGCTGTATAGCTGTTTTAGGGTATTGGAGGCTACTTACATTTGTGCTTGTTGCAGGCAACGTTTGTGGTAATATCTGGGAAATCAAAAGTAAAAACCAGCCCACCAGACACTAAAACAGGGCCACAAACACCCACAAATAGAGGGGCCACACAGTGAATTGTCAGACCAGCCCACGTGACACTGCATGATTGCCCTGTAGGCCAGGCCGTCCCTTGATGCCCCATCCTCACGTGAAGTGTTTGGTCTGATATGCTTTACACCAAGTTTAGTGTGATTAATTTAAAAGCACTACTGTCAATGGCAGATTCTCCTAACTAGTTGGCGAAGGAGTGTCCTGATTTTGTTAAAGACAAGGATGCAAGTATTAGGCAGTCTTATTTCTCAGTGGTTATTTTACGCAGCATTTTAAAGCACTACATGTCCCATAATCCTGCGCCCCAGGTAGGAAATGACAGAGGAGACAATCAACCTTTGAGCATTATTGTGGGCAGTCCTGTTTTCTTGATGCACAAATAAAGTGACGGAGCAGGAAGCAGCCTTTTCTTTGATCTACCAGACTACGAGCCCTTATCAAGGAGGCCCGGACTGGCAAGCAACACGCTAAAGTGCACACAAGATAACACTCTCACATGCCCTGAAGAAGTTCATCTTTGAACGAAACGCGTTGGCTGACAATCATCTTAAAAATGTCAAACATTTTCCAATAAAAGACATTATTGGTTTACCAACTACAAAGATTTTGCGACTCATTGTGAATAACAACTTTGTGTATACATTGGTAGTGCGCCACTCCAAAAACCTGAATTCAGTATCTCTCTGCTCAGCAGCTAGCACCCAACAACGGCAGGTGCTGGAAGTGGCTAACGCACACCTTCCCCATAGAAATTACGGACGTTAACACTAAGGGTACACATCGGGATAGTGCGGTCACTGTGTCCGCCGTTGCCTGCGATCATACACCATTGCACAAATAAAGTGTATAGCCAGATACAATAGCGCAGCCAACTTAGCGGACAGCGGCTTAGATAATCATTGTCATGCCAGGATTCCACCCAGTGTCAAACTAGGTGACCATCCCAAATAGTGGAGCCTCTAGGCTTGGGCGACTCATACTCCTTATTCCGTTCAATAACCTGCACCCCAGCAGACACTCTTCTTCCTTGATTACACGGGTGTGCAGCATATAGCGTGGACTCAATGGCTTGATTTAATGACACTGGGTGGAGACTCTGTAATGTCTTATTTTAGACCAAGATGAGAATGGGCCATTAACGTTCGGTTGACCAACGTGGTTTCAGCTGCATAGTGTTTGATACCAGGGGCATAGATTAGCATTTTCTGTGAATCTGTCTGACTCTAGCAGAGAGCTGCTTCTGCCCAACTTTTCATATCTGGGATCTCAAACATTCATGGGAGCGCCGCAAAAAGGTAGAGAAATTACTCAAAGTTGGGCCGGTTGAGGTCACCAGTGGGGTTTCCCAAGAAAAGGCAACTAATTAGATTACCAGTCTTTATTCTGCAGGACAAAATCCAGGTGGACCGTCAAAGAACATAGGAATTTGTTTTCATTTATCTGCACCCCTCAGCAAAACATAAAGCCCCCACAGCAATATAATTCAGATGCCCCCACAGCAGCCAGTGCTTGCCACAGGATATTGTTCTCATTAAGCAGGGTGTCGATTCTGGCATCTTGTTGAATCTTCCCATCTCTAGTAGGTGCTATTCGCATTACAATCTCTCAAGAGCTGGTTGTAGTGGGTCTCTCCAGGGCTGATTGGTCCTTGATTTGAAGCTTGGATAATCTCCTGCGGAAGTTGCTTCACTAGCTTGTGTATGTGCCCTCTAAAGAAAAATGCCAATGGAGTTAAAAATAGGTGGCAGAAAAGAACCTCCTGAGGGAACTGCCTCAAATGATCACGCACTGGAAGACAGAGGAATCCACTCCAGTCTGAATGGACAAGGCAAAATAGTAGATGGAAGGAGAAAAACTGAGAAGGAAAAAACTGGTAGGCAAGAATGTAAAACTTCATAGCTTTAGAACAGAGAAGTTACAATTCTATTAAGGACTCTGAGGCGAGGATAATGCATTTCTTTCTTCACCTTATTACACATGCAAAAAGAAAAATTGATGGACAGAATGCAGAACAATGTCATACATTCATCCCACTACAGAGATCTGGCCCTAAATCCAATGGTTTCTGGCTCCCCATGTTATTCTAGTTTGAACCAAGCCATATGCAAATCAGTCTTGACCCTGCGCCCAATGGGAACAGTCCAGCCCAAACTGCCAGGTCAGGTCCTCCGTGGACTGGAAACAAGCATCATAGGACCAGTTTCGGGATTTCACCCCTCATCAGCCAGGATAGCTTGACTCCAGGGGCATGAAGAGCATGGGACCCACGGCTGGGCATACCTGTCCCACTCAGGGTGACAAATGCAAAAAGAACAATTGATGGACAGAATGCAGAACAATGTCATACATTCACACCAGTACAGAGATCTGGGCCTAAATCCAAAGTTTTTTGTCTCCCTATGTCATTCCAGTTTGAACCCAGCCATATGCAAATCACTCTTGACCCTGCGCCCAATGGGAACAATCCACCCGAACTGCCAGCACAGGTTCCTACTGGACTAGAAACAAGTATCCTAGGACCGGTTTTGGGGCATCACCCCTCATCAGCCAGGCTAGCTTGAATCCAGTGGCACAGTGAGCCCGGGACCCATGCCTGGGCATACCCAGAGCACTTAGGGCGAGAAGGCAAAAGACACACAGATGATGGATGGAATGCAGAGCAAATCAAACATTCTTCCCCAGTAAATAGATCTGGGTTAAATCCATTGTTCTTTTGCTCCCCATGCCACCCCAGTTTGGACCCAGCCATATGCATCAGCCAGGGTAGCTTGAATCCAGTGGCATAGTGAGCCCGGGACCCACATCTGGGCATACACCTTGCACTTAGGGCGAGAAATTTCAATGAATATCTGAGGTTTTTTAAATTCTATTTCCTATCTATAGCATCCCAGTAACCTTTGTTTTTTTCTGTGAAATTCTAAGGTTTTTTAAATGCTAATTGTTAACTATAACGTTCCTGTATCCTTTGGGTTTTTTCAGTTTCTAAGGTTTTTTTAAATTCTATTCCTAAATTGTAATGGCCATTTTTTTGTAAGTGAACCTCTTAAAATTTTCGTACTTTCATTCTATATTTAGATATAATCATGTTTTGATTTCATATGTGTTTATCAGAAAATACATTAATAACTGGTTTTATTTTTAACAATTTTGTAAGTCAGCAAACTATATTGCATTTACAGTGGAGATTCTGTCATCAGTAAATGTATTTCACATCCTGAAAAATACACTTAAAGACATTTTTTAAATAAAGTAACTCTAAATATTTAGTAGAATATTGCTTTAACTTTTCTTTCTATGATCAATTTAGAAGAAAGCCACCTAATAAAAGAAACCTTTGCAAAACTGATGTCGCTTTTCCCTCACACTGTCTTGATGTACTCTAATATATGGCAAAGACAGAAATGGAAGTGGTCCAATCAAATCTGTCCACAGATTGACAAAGCCATATAACAAGGTTATAAAGCTGTTTCTGCATTCCTCAGAGACCATTGCATGGGCTGTATCTATAACAACAACCTGTGTTTTGACATGCATGGAATTTAGAGGAAAGGAAGGAGAGCACTTTACAGATGAAGGCAACTCTGTATCCGATCTGATGTGTAGCTGCCATATACACACAACCAACACAACGGCTCTGGTCAGATCTACCCTAATATCTGAAATATAGTGATGTTTTTTTCTAAAGGTTTTTTTTTTTAGTTTTTGACAATCTCCGCGACGACGTCTCGACCCCCGCGGATATGCCCCGAAAACGGAAAACAAAAGCAGACATTCAATGACCATCAAAATATCCAAAAATAATATGTAAAAAAAACCTTCTGAACATTGCACTACACATATTACTACATACATACTTCTTTCAAAGAATGTTTAAACTCATATCTTTGTACTAAGTTTCTTTAAAAACCATCTTTCAGACCTATTTTCCGTTTTCACGGTTATTTGGGACATCGCGATGACGTCGCTAACCGTGACAATCGTACCTTTCCACAAAGTAAAAACACATATATGCACAAACATTACAGTATTTTACACACTAGAGGTTTATTATTGTACACGTCAAACTCATGTTTTTCTATCGTATTTCTAGAACAGCAATACTCAAAGTACGGCCCGGGGGCCGCATGCAGCCCTCCTGACCTTTACATGCAGCCCTCTGGGTAGCAGCAGCACTAGGCTGCGGTCTACTCAACTTAGCACTAAGATTTGAAAAAAATAAATATACAGCAAGCCCTTATTTACAGGTTATTTAGGCAAAGGAACTAACTATGACTGTAACTTTAGGAACACCGTCATTTTTAGGACAGCATACGTGTAAAAATACAAGTGTCTTTTCAAAATTCAAAAAATGTATTTCATTACCTGTAGAACCATTTAACTCTAGTAAATCAAATTATAGCAGCACATTCAGAAGTATTTTTTTTCAGTACTGGTTTTGGAAACATTCATGCTTCACAACTCCCCCCCACACCTTACAACAATGTCATTAGTGATTATATCCAAGCACAGGAGATGATTTTGTACAGCACGTATCCTGAAGTCATGTATTTAGAAGTCCTCTTATATGTTATATTGAAGAAAAAGGAGGGAAATTGAAATAAAACAATTGCCCAGAGTCACATAATTTGGTCAAGTGGAGATGCCGGGATTCATCCCAGATTTTCTGGTTTCACATTGCGCATTTGAGTCTAGCCACTAGATATACATGCTTCGCTTCCCCTACACCCACGTTACTCCCCACCTCCCCTGCTGGCATCAGTGCAGCCCTCGGTCACACCAAAGGCCAAGCTTTGCAGACCCCGGGAAAATGTTTTTGAGTACCCATCTTCTAGAACAGCCATCTCTAAATCCTGTTTTCCATTTTCGCGATGAGACCAGAGTTTGCGAGGACGTTGGTCATCATGATCCCCGCGGTTACGTCACAAAAGCGTAAAGCAAAATCAGGAATTCAATAGCCATCACCACATGAAAAAATTGTAACTATATATTTAATTCTAACCATGACAGTATATAACTCACTATACAAATAACTCTATAAAAACATTTATCAGTATCTCTATAACAATGCATGCTAATGATTCATTCATATATTTTTATATATTTTCACCAATATCCGGGACGACGTTGATAGTCGCGACGTTCCCGCGATGGTACACTGGGGGGGCCGCGCTGGCGGTCGCAGCGTCATTGCAAATACCGTGCGCGATTTAAAAATCTATTTTGGACATATAACTTCTGTCACTGACACCTCCATTTCTCCACCCTGACCCCTTATGACCCTATCACACAGATTTTCAGCCCCGGGAACCATTCTATGCACTGCAGATGGTTCTGGTGCACCAGATTCCCTGTGCTATGGCACAGAATGCTCGAAAGATATCCACAAAACCATCAGTAGTGGTTGCATTTTTACAGGGCCGGGGTGCCCACAGGACTAGAGGCTCAGAACCTTGCTAAAGCAAAGGTAGATTTGGAGAAACAGAACCTGTGGTTCAAATGCACATCTCTCTACATCGCTTGATGGATATTGATTCAGTGAATTGTTCTGGATTCAGGCTGTTCTGGAGTCAGAGCTGTTCCACCACCTACCTCCCCATCTCCCTGGCCAGGTGTAGAAGCCATGGTAATTCCTAAGGCCTTTGAGAGTGACTGAAAGGGACACACTCATGTATCCTTGCAGGAAGGAGGAGGTCAGCGATGTAGCAGGCTCACCAAATGAAGCTATAGTCAATAACTTCTATACAACAAGCATCTGCAATGCAATAGGGCTCGCATTTACACGAATTTGAGCTATTGGCATTGTAAGTGACAATGCCTTTTATTTATATTTTGGTTTTTAAAACATAAATAAAACATTTACAATGCCAATAGCAAAACCTCTCACAAATGCGAGGCCTTTTTCATTGCAAATGCTTGTTTAAAAGTGTGTGTGTGGGGGGAGGGTTGCAAACAGAAGGTAGCAGAAGGAACACAGAAAGGAAGGGTGTGGGGAAGCAAAACTGTGGGAAGCAAAAATGATAGAACGGTCGGGGAAGGGGCACCGAGGGCATAGGGAGCAAACGATAGACAGCAATGTGAGGGGCAGGGGGAAAAAAGCAAATGTGCGAGAGCAGCGTTAAGCTGGAGATGAAAGCATCCCCTTTACAGGTAATCTGAGCCAAGGAGCAAAGCACAGTGAGCCGCCACTTTGGAACTGGAGAACTGCTCAGTAAAGCACTCCAATACCTTCTGGTCAGGTTCGCTCTTGTGCTTGTGGGAGAGTGTGTCCAAAGAGAAATTTGCAGCCAAAGACTATCTTGCTTTTTTGGATCCATCTCACAGAGGATAAAATTGAGAGAAGAGGGTAAGAGCCCTTTGTTGAAGTCATGGTTTTTAGCAATTGAGCGGAGGAGCCAATGTAAAGCATATTCATGTTTAACATAGATGTTCGTTCATAAAATAAAGACGCCAGATCTAGCGGAATTTACATCACGCACCTTTGACCTCTCTAAAGGCATCCCTGCGTTGCCCCCTTCTGTCTCCTATGGCCCCTGAAGAGTGCCCCGTTTGCTACGAGTTAAACATACCAGTGGTCACAACTGCGCATGAGAGACCCTCCTGCAGTAAGAGAAACTCATTAAAGAAAATAGTGGTTACAGACTAAGGAAGACGTACCATGTAACAACTGAAGTAAAAGGGCCAGTCCTCATGGGCGGTACAAATGAAGACAAGGTGGTACTAAAGAGGGACTAACAAGCCTAATAACGAATCAGGACTCAGGAGCCAGCCTTTAAGAAGGACAATGACACAAGCCAGTGAAAAATGTAGGCGGGGTTTCAAACACATACTCCAATACAGCATTGATTACGGAGCAGCGCATGCGCTGCTTAGGCTTGACCTAAACAGTGATGTATGGAATGCTTGAATAATGCAGCCTGAGTAATTACCAGTGGCTGAGATTGATTCAAGCATTCCCATCGCTTTTTTCTATACCTTAGCGTGTCACCCTAAGTGGGACAGGTATGCCCAGACGTGGGTCCCGTGCACACTGAAACCAAGCAATACCTGGCTGATAAGCCATAACTAGGGGAAAGCCGGTCCTGGGTTGCTTGTCTTTCAGTTCAGGGAGGACCTGGCCTGGCTGTTCGGGCTGGACTGTTCCCATTGGATCAGGGTCAAGACTGATTTGCATATGTTAGGGCCCTGTACCGAGGTGGCATGTTGTGCAAAATAACGATGGACAAGAAAGTGGCCCCAAAAATTTACCAGTGGCTGAAATTAATTCAAGCATTTCATGCATCATTTTGTATATACTTTAGGCTCGACTTTGTATGCCACATCTCCCCTCCACAGCAAACTCCATCCTTGGTTGGTCAAAAATCCTGAAACATAGTAATGCTCGAAATAGCTAGAACCTATACTGAGAACTAATCAACTCTCATGTAACTTTCGAAGTCTGCGATGCTCCTCCAACCACAAAATGCTCGGACACTGAATGATCAACTGATTCAGAGGCCATCGACAACTAGTGCCTCTCCTATGCGAGGTACAATGTTTATTGGGTTCCAGACCGTAGACTACATCTCATAGAGCTGCAGATGATGGTAGAAAGTGGGAGGAGTGGGGTTACTGTGGCAGCTCTTGCAGCTACAAAGGAATGATGGATGACCTGACACCCCCATCAAAGAAACAACTGTTAGTGGAAGCGGGAGGGAAAGTAATGAAGAAAACCAGGTGCCCAGATCAGCGAAGACTTCGACAGCCTCCCCGAAACCCTTCTACCATTGAGGATCACCACACACTGGTGAGGATAACGAAGAATCAAGCACTCGGTCCCTCAGATGAGCAAAGAGGCCTCTCACTCGCCCTGCAGGTGCACCTTCTTCACATGTCCAAACACATGGAAGCAAAAGACCCTGGTTAAGGAAGACTGTAGATGAGCAAAGAGGCCTCTCACTCGCCCTGCAGGTGCACCTTCTTCACATGTCCAAACACATGGAAGCAAAAGACCCTGGTTAAGGAAGACTGCAGATGAGCAAAGAGGCCTCTCACTCACCCTGCAGGTGCACCTTCTTCACATGTCCAAACATATGGAAGCAAAAGACCCTAAGGAAGACTGTAGATGAGCAAAGAGGCCTCTCACTCGCCCTGCAGGTGCACCTTCTTCACATGTCCAAACACATGGAAGCAAAAGACCCTGGTTAAGGAAGACTGCAGATGAGCAAAGAGGCCTCTCACTCGCCCTGCAGGTGCACCTTCTTCACATGTCCAAACATATGGAAGCAAAAGACCCTGGTTAAGGAAGACTGCAGATGAGCACAGAGGCCTCTCACTCGCCCTGCAGGTGCACCTTCTTCACATGTCCAAACACATGGAAGCAAAAGACCCTGGTTACGGAAGACTGCAGATGAGCACAGAGGCCTCTCACTCGCCCTGCAGGTGCACCTTCTTCACATGTCCAAACACATGGAAGCAAAAGACCCTGGTTACGGAAGACTGCAGATGAGCAAAGAGGCCTCTCACTCGCCCTGCAGGTGCCCCTTCTTCACATGTCCAAACACATGGAAGCAAAAGACCCTGGTTAAGGAAGACTGCAGATGAGCAAAGAGGCCTCTCACTCGCCCTGCAGGTGCACCTTCTTCACATGTCCAAACACATGGAAGCAAAAGACCCTGGTTAAGGAAGACTGCAGATGAGCAAAGAGGCCTCTCACTCGCCCTGCAGGTGCACCTTCTTCACATGTCCAAACACATGGAAGCAAAAGACCCTGGTTAAGGAAGACTGCAGATGAGCAAAGAGGCCTCTCACTCGCCCTGCAGGTGCACCTTCTTCACATGTCCAAACACATGGAAGCAAAAGACCCTGGTTAAGGAAGACTGCAGATGAGCAAAGAGGCCTCTCACTCGCCCTGCAGGTGCACCTTCTTCACATGTCCAAACACATGGAAGCAAAAGACGCTGGTTAAGGAAGACTGCAGATGAGCAAAGAGGCCTCTCACTCGCCCTGCAGGTGCACCTTCTTAACATGTCCAAACATATGGAAGCAAAAGACCCTGGTTAAGGAAGACTGCAGATGAGCAAAGAGGCCTCTCACTCGCCCTGCAGGTGCACCTTCTTAACATGTCCCAAACACATGGAAGCAAAAGACCCTGGTTAAGGAAGACTGCAGATGAGCACAGAGGGCTCTCACTCGCCCTGCAGGTGCACCGTCTTCACATGTCCAAACACATGGAAGCAAAAGACCCTGGTTAAGGAAGACTGCAGATGAGAAAAGAGGCCTCTCACTCGCCCTGCAGGTGCACCTTCTTCACATGTCCAAACACATGGAAGCAAAAGACCCTGGCTAAGGAAGACTGCAGATGAGCCAAGAGGCCTCTCACTCGCCCTGCAGGTGCACCTTCTTCACATGTCCAAACACATGGAAGCAAAAGACCCTGGCTAAGGAAGACTGCAGATGAGCAAAGAGGCCTCTCACTCGCCCTGCAGGTGCACCTTCTTAACATGTCCAAACACATGGAAGCAAAAGACCCTGTTAAGGAAGACTGCAGATGAGCAAAGAGGCCTCTCACTCGCCCTGCAGGTGCACCTTCTTCACATGTTCAAACACATGGAAGCAAAAGACCCTGGTTAAGGAAGACTGCAGATGAGCAAAGAGGCCTCTCACTCCCCTGCAGGTGCACCTTCTTCACATGTCCAAACACATGGAAGCAAAAGACCCTGGTTAAGGAAGAGTGCAGATTAGCAAAGAGGCCTCTCACTCGCTCCGCAGGTGCATCTTATTCACATGTCCAAACATATGGAAGCAAAAGACCCTGGTTAAGGAAGACTGCAGATGAGCAAAGAGGCCTCTCACTCGCCCTGCAGGTGCCCCTTCTTTACATGTCCAAACACATGGAAGCAAAAGACCCTGGTTAAGGAAGACAGCAGATGAGCAAAGAGGCCTCTCACTCGCCCTGCAGGTGCACCTTCTTAACATGTCCAAACATATGGAAGCAAAAGACCCTGGTTAAGGAAGACTGCAGATGAGCAAAGAGGCCTCTCACTCGCCCTGCAGGTGCACCTTCTTCACATGTCCAAACATATGGAAGCAAAAGACCCTGGTTAAGGAAGACTGCAGATGAGCAAAGAGGCCTCTCACTCGCCCTGCAGGTGCACCTTCTTAACATGTCCAAACACATGGAAGCAAAAGTGTTGGACAGGCCACACAGAGGGCTTGCTCCCTCCCCGCACGACAGGGCCCGAGCTCCGGCCCACCAGGCATACCCCCGCGACAAGCACCTGTACCCCGTCTCCCGACGGATCTTCTGCCCTCGGACCACTACTCATCACGGGGTCCAGCCCTACCGGCTTCCCCGGCCGGGTCAAGCCTCCATCTTGGGCCCTGCACCACGCGGCCGCGTGGCCTCACCCCGACCCCAACCCCGGGCCTGGCCGGCCCCGACATTCCGGCACCACCATCCACCCAGGAGGTGAGCGGACCACTTGGCAGGTCAATGGGAGAACGAAGTGTCAAGAGCTCTTCCCCCGCCAGGTGCCGATCGCCTCCAGCTCCCCCAGGCACTGGCTCCACCCCCTGCTGGGTGTCTGGACACCTTCATCCCGGACCCTCCGACCTCCAAGTGCGAGGGTCCGGACATCAAAGGGCACCAGCCCTATAACTGGGGCAGCTCCGGAGCAGGAAGGCAGTTGTATCCTGGAGTCGAGAGACACCGAGTGAACTCAGCCTTGACGGTCTACTGGCGCTGCCGTAGCCCGCTCTTGTGACCCATCGTTCTGCCTGCTGGCGCTGCCGCGGCCTTCTGCAATCTCCATCTTCCTGGGACCTGCTGGCGCTGCCGCGGCCCGTTGTAACATCCATCTTCCTGGGACCTGCTGGCGCTGCCGCGGCCCGTTGTAACAACCATCTTCCTGGGACCTGCTGGCGCTGCCGCGGCCCGTTGTAACAACCATCTTCACCGGGACCTGCTGGCGCTGCCGCGGACCGTACATCGACCATCTTCCTGGGACCTGCTGGCGCTGCCGCGGCCCGTTGTACCAACCATCTTCACCGGGACCTGCTGGCGCCGCCGCGGACCGTACATCGACCATCTTCCTGGGACCTGCTGGCGCTGCCGCGGCCCGTTGTAACAACCATCTTCACCGGGACCTGCTGGCGCTGCCGCGGCCCGTACCACCTAACCACCAAGCTCGAGGATTGTGAGCTCATCATCTCATCCGAACTACCTGACTGGTAAACAGACTGTCCCGCTACCCCCTTCCCTACCTTGCGAGAATCGAATCGAGGGGACCCCTGAGTCCAGACCTCCTTGTACCATTCAACCGTACCTTAAGAAGTGCTTATAAAGAACACTGAACCTTATCCGTGTGTGGTATCTGTCTGTGGGGGGGAAGTTACTTGTCTGTACGATCGCTGGAGACGGTTCTCCCCGGAGACCTCTCCTCCTGACCCCGGCCGACCCTCCCGGTCCGTCTACCTTTTCTAACATTGGTGGCCAGCGGCGCGATCCGAATCAACGCGTAATCGTACAGAGAGTAGCTCACCCCACGACAAAAACACGATGTCGACCAAAGATAGCAGCCCCACCGAGAAATTCCAAATGGAGAAATTAGAAGAATACAACCACCGCGAACTGAGACAATTTTGCATAGAACTTGGCATTGCTACCACCGGCCTAAGTACCAAGGATGATCTCAAGCGCGCCCTTGAGTCATGGACAGAAACTGGGGTCGCAGGACCCTCCGACCAAAGCAGCGTCACACCAGACCAAAACAGCATCACACCCGAGGGGAACGCCACGGCTCCCGAGGAGCGGGGAACGGGCCTCTCACAGGAGGAGATCCGAGAAAGAGACAGAATCAGATTACACGAGTTGGAGATGGCACGACTCAAGATGGATGGGGAACTCAAGTTAGCTGAACAGAAACTCAACCTCGAGCACATGCGGCTCCGAGATGAACGAGAAGAGAAGCAGAGACAGAGAGAGCTGGAGGAGAAAAAAATAACGCTCGAGCACGAGCGCCGACTAGCGGAGATAGAACTGCGAAAACAGAATAAGGAACTGGGGGTGCCTGAGCGACCACACACCCCGGGGCCAATTGAGAAAAAAGTCCATATCCCCAAAGATGTTGTCCGCGAGTATGTCCGAGAAGACGACATACAGCAATGGTTTAAAGCCTATGAGATCGCCATGACCTCCCACCGGATCGACCGGAGTGATTGGGGAGCCGGACTTTGGGGGAGGTTTATCAACGAGGGTCGCGATGCCCTACTGCAGCTCCCAGATCACCAAATGTCGTCCTACGACCACATGAAGGCTGCTCTCCTCACCCGCTACGGCCTCACACCCGAGATGTACCGCCAGAGGTTCAGAGATTGCACCCGGATCCCAGGTACAACTTGGGTAGAATACGTGAACTATTTCAGCCGTGCCTTCGAGGGTTGGATCAAGGGGAGTCAGGTCACCACCTACGAACAACTCTTCAACCTTATGGTATGGGAGCACCTGTCAAACAACTGTTTCGTCGAGCTCAGGCAGCACCTCCTCGACAGTAAGCTGACTGACCCCCGGCAGCTCGCCGCCGAAGCTGACCGATGGGAAAGCACCCGAGTGGGCCGGAAAGGGCCACACGACCAGAACAGAAGCAGCCAAGGCCAGCACCGTCCTCGGGGAGGAGGAGGGGGCCAGGGTCGAGGGAGAGACGCCTTGCCAGCAACCCCCGTGGCCAGCACCCCGCCTCCGGCCGGCCGGGGCAACCCCCCGTTGCGGCCCGGGTTCCGAGCCAACGTCACGTGCCACCGGTGCCAGCGACTAGGTCACTACGCCAATGACCCGAGCTGCCCGCTAAACCAAACACCCAAGCCCCGCCAGGTAGCGGCCGCCGCCCTGGGGGAAGAGCGATTATCGGAGGAACCCGAAGAGTATGAGCCGGCCCAGCAAGGGTGGGAACCGGCCGCCATGGTCCTGGCGTGCTTAGGGGGAAGAGACATGGTCCCGCGGGCTCCCCTACCCGCCAACATCAGGAAATACGGTCAGTGGGTGACCATTAATGGACAGAGGGCCGAGGCCCTACGTGACACCGGCGCCAGTGTGACGGCCGTCCGCTGTCACCTGGTGAAGCCCGAGCAGATCCTGCCGAACATTCTCTGCCCCGTCCGCTCGGCAGATAACTCTGAGAGTATGTGTAAAATGGCCTGCGTCCCATTCGAATGGGGAGGGGTCTCCGGCCTGCTGAAAGTGACGGTCCGGGACGATGCCCCCGTGGACTGCCTCCTGGGGAATGATCTCGAGAGTTCCCCGTGGGCCACCGTCGAGAGAAGAGAGCACCTGGGGATGCTGGGCCTCCCGGACTGGGCCTGCATAACCACCCGGTCCATGGCCGCCCGTGCCGCCCCCCGATCAGAAGAACCCGAATGGCCAGCACCTCCGCCCCCGGTCGCCCCAGTAGAGGGCAACGGCGAGGCCGGCCTCCCGGACCCGACGACCGAAGAGGACGCGCAACCCCAGGACCTTCCGGATCTGGCTCAGTGGCGTCAAGAAGGGGGGCCCACCCAAGAACAGTTCCACCAGGAACAAAAGACCTGTCCCTCCCTCGAGGGACTCCGCCAACAAGCCAGCGCCCAAAACGCAGGGGACGCCACCGGAACTCACTGGGTCTACTGGGATAATGACCTGCTCTACAGCGAGCAAAGAATCGCCGAGCTGGGGGCCGGTCGAGTTCTGGTGGTACCTCTCCGCTTCAGAGACTTTCTGCTCAACTTAGCCCACGATGTCCCCCTGGCTGGACACCTGGGCCAGGACAAAACGTACAGTCGCCTAGTGACCCACTTTTTCTGGCCAAAAATGAGGAATGACGTCCTGAACCACTGCCGATCTTGCCCCACATGACAAGCCAGCGGGAAGAGTGGTCGGAAGCTGAAAGCCCCTCTGCAACCCTTCCCTGTGGTCACCACCCCGTTCGAGAGGGTGGGGATAGACATTGTGGGGCCTCTGGACCCCCGCACGGCACAAGGACACAGGTTCATCTTAGTGCTAGTGGACCATGCCACCCGCTACCCCGAGGCGGTGCCCCTACGGACCGTGACAGCTCCGGTGGTTGGCCGGGCCCTAATGGGGATCTTCTCCCGGGTAGGCTTCCCCCGAGAAGTCGTCAGCGACCGAGGCACAAATTTCATATCCAAATACATGAAGTCCCTCTGGCAACAATGCGGGGTCACCTACAGATTCACGACCCCCTATCACCCCCAAGGGAACGGACTAGTGGAGCGTTTTAACCGCACTCTCAAGGGGATGATTGGGGGATTGGAAGAGCCCCTCCGTCGCCAGTGGGATGTACTACTCCCGTGCCTCCTCTTCGCCTACCGGGAAGTTCCCCAGAAGTCCCTCGGTTTTAGCCCTTTCGAACTCCTGTACGGGCACCCTGTGCGAGGGCCCCTCAGCCTAGTCAAGGAAGGTTGGGAGATGGCCCCCCTAACAACCCCTCCAGACGTCTTCAAATACATCCTGGCCCTACGAAACCAGACCCGGCGCTTCAGGGAGATGGCCAAGGCGAACCTCGAGGCTAGCCAGGAGGACATGAAGAGGTGGTATGATCACAATGCCTCCTCCGTTGAATTCGAGCCTGGTCAGCAGGTATGGGTGATGTCCCCCACCGAACCATGTGCCTTGCAAGATAAGTGGACGGGGCCCTTCAAAGTGGTCGAGCGCAAAAGCCCCGTCACTTACCTCATCGACATGGGGACCTCCCGGAACCCCCTTCGGGTCCTCCACACCAACCGACTCAAACCACACTTTGTGCGCTCAGAACTCAGCCTCCTGATGGCTACGGACAATGGGGCAGAGGAAGACTCCGAACCCCTCCCGGATCTTCTGAAGACTCAGGAGAATGACGGCTCCGTGGACGGGGTCCGGCTCTCTGACGCCCTCACTTCGGAGCAACGCCAGGACTGCCGGAACCTCCTGCTGCAGTTCGCTGCCCTGTTCTCCCTCACCCCCGGGGTCACCCCTTGGTGTTTGCACGACGTAGACACCGGGGACAGTCCCCCTGTCCGACACCGGGCCTACCGCGTACCAGATCGGGTACGGGCCTGCATACAAGAGGAAGTGGCCAAGATGCTCACGATCGGGGTCATCGAGCCCTCGGACAGTCCCTGGGCCAGTCCGGTTGTATTGGTTCCCAAAGCCGCTGCCCCCGGCACCGCACCTGAACTGAGATTCTGCGTCGACTACCGGGGCTTGAACGCTGTCACCCGGACCGACGCTCATCCCATCCCCCGAGCAGACGAGCTGATCGACCGGCTGGGGGCCGCCCGCTACCTTAGTATCTTCGACCTAACAGCGGGCTACTGGCAGATCGGCCTCACACCCAGGGCTCAGGAACGGTCAGCCTTCTCTACCCCCGATGGCCACTATCAGTTCAAGGTCATGCCCTTTGGCATGAAGAATGCCCCCGCCACGTTTCAACGCCTTGTGAACCAGGTCTTGGCGGGGCTCGAAGAGTTCAGCGCTGCCTACCTGGACGATATCGCTGTATACAGCCGCCACTGGTCCGACCACCTCCGTCACCTCCAAGAGGTCCTACAAGCCCTCCAGCGGGCCGGCCTCACCATTAAGGCCGGCAAGTGCCAAATTGGCCAAGGGTCTGTGACCTACCTTGGGCACCAAGTGGGGAGCGGGCTGGTGGCCCCCCTACAACTTAAGATTGCGGCCATCCAGTCCTGGCAGCCCCCCGTCACCCAGACCGAGGTCCGAGCCTTCTTGGGGCTCACCGGCTACTACCGGCGGTTCGTGAAGGACTACGGCAGCATCGTGGGGCCCCTCACGGGTCTCACGTCCAAGAACCAACCGAAGCGGATTAACTGGACTCCTGATTGTCAAGCGGCCTTCGAGAAGCTGAAGGCCGCCCTGTGCACCGCCCCTGTGCTCCAGGCCCCCGATTACAGTCGGGAATTTGTGGTGCAGACCGACGCCTCCGACCACGGCATCGGGGCCGTCCTCTCTCAGTTGAACCCCGAAGGTCATGACCAGCCGGTGGCCTTCATCAGTCGACGTCTCCTGGCCCGAGAACAGCGTTGGAGCACCATCGAGAGGGAGGCATTTGCAGTAGTGTGGGCCCTCAAAAAACTCCGACCCTATCTCTTCGGTACCCACTTCCGGGTACAAACCGACCATCGACCCCTGCAATGGCTGATGCAGATGCGGGGGGAGAACCCAAAACTCCTGCGCTGGTCCATTTCCCTGCAGGGAATGGACTTCACCGTGGAGCACCGACCAGGCCAAGACCACGCCAACGCGGATGGCCTGTCCCGCTTTTTCCGCCTCGACGAAGAGAGTCCCCAAGGAGATGGGTGACTCTCCCCGCCTTCAGCTGGGGGGGACGCATGTTGGACAGGCCACACAGAGGGCTTGCTCCCTCCCCACGACAGGGCCCGAGCTCCGGCCCACCAGGCATACCCCCGCGACAAGCACCTGTACCCCGTCTCCCGACGGATCTTCTGCCCTCGGACCACTACTCATCACGGGGTCCAGCCCTACCGGCTTCCCCGGCCGGGTCAAGCCTCCATCTTGGGCCCTGCACCACGCGGCCGCGTGGCCTCACCCCGACCCCAACCCCGGGCCTGGCCGGCCCCGACATTCCGGCACCACCATCCACCCAGGAGGTGAGCGGACCACTTGGCAGGTCAATGGGAGAACGAAGTGTCAAGAGCTCTTCCCCCGCCAGGTGCCGATCGCCTCCAGCTCCCCCAGGCACTGGCTCCACCCCCTGCTGGGTGTCTGGACACCTTCATCCCGGACCCTCCGACCTCCAAGTGCGAGGGTCCGGACATCAAAGGGCACCAGCCCTATAACTGGGGCAGCTCCGGAGCAGGAAGGCAGTTGTATCCTGGAGTCGAGAGACACCGAGTGAACTCAGCCTTGACGGTCTACTGGCGCTGCCGTAGCCCGCTCTTGTGACCCATCGTTCTGCCTACTGGCGCTGCCGCGGCCTTCTGCAATCTCCATCTTCCTGGGACCTGCTGGCGCTGCCGCGGCCCGTTGTAACATCCATCTTCCTGGGACCTGCTGGCGCTGCCGCGGCCCGTTGTAACAACCATCTTCCTGGGACCTGCTGGCGCTGCCGCGGCCCGTTGTAACAACCATCTTCACCGGGACCTGCTGGCGCTGCCGCGGACCGTACATTGACCATCTTCCTGGGACCTGCTGGCGCTGCCGCGGCCCGTTGTACCAACCATCTTCACCGGGACCTGCTGGCGCCGCCGCGGACCGTACATCGACCATCTTCCTGGGACCTGCTGGCGCTGCCGCGGCCCGTTGTAACAACCATCTTCACCGGGACCTGCTGGCGCTGCCGCGGCCCGTACCACCTAACCACCAAGCTCGAGGATTGTGAGCTCATCATCTCATCCGAACTACCTGACTGGTAAACAGACTGTCCCGCTACCCCCTTCCCTACCTTGCGAGACTCGAATCGAGGGGACCCCTGAGTCCAGACCTCCTTGTACCATTCAACCGTACCTTAAGAAGTGCTTATAAAGAACACTGAACCTTATCCGTGTGTGGTATCTGTCTGTGGGGGGGAAGTTACTTGTCTGTACGATCGCTGGAGACGGTCCTCCCCGGAGACCTCTCCTCCTGACCCCGGCCGACCCTCCCGGTCCGTCTACCTTTTCTAACAAAAAGACCCTGGTTAAGGAAGACTGCAGATGAGCAAAGAGGCCTCTCACTCGCCCTGCAGGTGCACCTTCTTCACATGTCCAAACATATGGAAGCAAAAGACCCTGGTTAAGGAAGACTGCAGATGAGCAAAGAGGCCTCTCACTCGCCCTGCAGGTGCACCTTCTTAACATGTCCAAACACATGGAAGCAAAAGACCCTGGTTAAGGAAGACTGCAGATGAGCAAAGAGGCCTCTCACTCGCCCTGCAGGTGCACCGTCTTAACATGTCCAAACACATGGAAGCAAAAGACCCTGGTTAAGGAAGACTGCAGATGAGCAAAGAGGCCTCTCACTCGCCCTGCAGGTGCACCTTCTTCACATGTCCAAACACATGGAAGCAAAAGACCCTGGTTAAGGAAGACTGCAGATGAGCAAAGAGGCCTCTCACTCGCCCTGCAGGTGCACCTTCTTCACATGTCCAAACACATGGAAGCAAAAGACCCTGGTTAAGGAAGACTGCAGATGAGCACAGAGGCCTCTCACTCGCCCTGCAGGTGCACCTTCTTCACATGTCCAAACATAAGGAAGCAAAAGACCCTGGTTAAGGAAGACTGCAGATGAGCAAAGAGGTCTCTCACTCGCCCTGCAGGTGCACCTTCTTCACATGTCCAAACATATGGAAGCAAAAGACCCTGGTTAAGGAAGACTGCAGATGAGCAAAGAGGTCTCTCACTCGCCCTGCAGGTGCACCTTCTTCACATGTCCAAACATATGGAAACAAAAGACCCTGGTTAAGGAAGACTGCAGATGAGCAAAGAGGTCTCTCACTCGCCCTGCAGGTGCACCTTCTTCACATGTCCAAACACATGGAAGCAAAAGACCCTGTTAAGGAAGACTGCAGATGAGCAAAGAGGCCTCTCACTCGCCCTGCAGGTGCACCTTCTTCACATGTCCAAACATAAGGAAGCAAAAGACCCTGGTTAAGGAAGACTGCAGATGAGCAAAGATGCCTCTCACTCGCCCTGCAGGTGCACCTTCTTCACATGTCCAAACACATGGAAGCAAAAGACCCTGGTTAAGGAAGACTGCAGATGAGCAAAGAGGCCTCTCACTCGCCCTGCAGGTGCACCGTTTTCACATGTCCAAACATATGGAAGCAAAAGACCCTGGTTAAGGAAGACTGCAGATGAGCAAAGAGGCCTCTCACTCGCCCTGCAGGTGCACCTTCTTAACATGTCCAAACATATGGAAGCAAAAGACCCTGGTTAAGGAAGACTGCAGATGAGCAAAGAGGCCTCTCACTCGCCCTGCAGGTGCACCGTTTTCACATGTCCAAACACATGGAAGCAAAAGACCCTGGTTAAGGAAGACTGCAGATGAGCAAAGAGGCCTCTCACTCGCCCTGCAGGTGCACCTTCTTAACATGTCCAAACACATGGAAGCAAAAGACCCTGGTTAAGGAAGACGGCAGATGAGCAAAGAGGCCTCTCACTCGCCCTGCAGGTGCACCGTCTTAACATGTCCAAACACATGGAAGCAAAAGACCCTTGTTAAGGAAGACTGCAGATGAGCAAAGAGGCCTCTCACTCACCCTGCAGGTGCACCTTCTTCACATGTCCAAACACATGGAAGCAAAAGACCCTGGTTAAGGAAGACTGCAGATGAGCAAAGAGGCCTCTCACTCGCCCTGCAGGTGCACCTTCTTCACATGTCCAAACATATGTAAGCAAAAGACCCTGGTTAAGGAAGACTGCAGATGAGCAAAGAGGCCTCTCACTCGCCCTGCAGGTGCACCTTCTTCACATGTCCAAACACATGGAAGCAAAAGACCCTGGTTAAGGAAGACTGCAGATGAGCAAAGAGGCCTCTCACTCGCCCTGCAGGTGCACCGTTTTCACATTTCCAAACATATGGAAGCAAAAGACCCTGGTTAAGGAAGACTGCAGATGAGCAAAGAGGCCTCTCACTCGCCCTGCAGGTGCACCTTCTTCACATGTCCAAACACATGGAAGCAAAAGACCCTGGTTAAGGAAGACTGCAGATGAGCAAAGAGGCCTCTCACTCACCCTGCAGGTGCACCGTTTTCACATGTCCATACATATGGAAGCAAAAGACCCTGGTTAAGGAAGACTGCAGATGAGCAAAGAGGCCTCTCACTCGCCCTGCAGGTGCACCTTCTTAACATGTCCAAACATATGGAAGCAAAAGACCCTGGTTAAGGAAGACTGCAGATGAGCAAAGAGGCCTCTCACTCGCCCTGCAGGTGCACCGTTTTCACATGTCCAAACACATGGAAGCAAAAGACCCTGGTTAAGGAAGACTGCAGATGAGCAAAGAGGCCTCTCACTCGCCCTGCAGGTGCACCTTCTTAACATGTCCAAACATATGGAAGCAAAAGACCCTGGTTAAGGAAGACTGCAGATGAGCAAAGAGGCCTCTCACTCGCCCTGCAGGTGCACCTTCTTCACATGTCCAAACATATGGAAGCAAAAGACCCTGGTTAAGGAAGACTGCAGATGAGCAAAGAGGCCTCTCACTCGCCCTGCAGGTGCACCTTCTTAACATGTCCAAACACATGGAAGCAAAAGACCCTGTTAAGGGAGACTGCAGATGAGCAAAGAGGCCTCTCACTCACCCTGCAGGTAGACCTTCTTCACATGTCCAAACACATGGAAGCAAAAGACCCTGGTTAAGGAAAACTGCAGATGAGCAAAGAGGTCTCTCACTCGCCCTGCAGGTGCACCTTCTTCACATGTCGCAAACACATGGAAGCAAAAGACCCTGGTTAAGGAAGACTGCAGATGAGCAAAGAGGCCTCTCACTCGCCCTGCAGGTGCACCTTCTTAACATGTCCAAACATATGGAAGCAAAAGACCCTGGTTAAGGAAGACTGCAGATGAGCAAAGAGGCCTCTCACTCGCCCTGCAGGTGCACCTTCTTAACATGTCCAAACATATGGAAGCAAAAGACCCTGGTTAAGAAAGACTGCAGATGAGCAAAGAGGCCTCTCACTCGCCCTGCAGGTGCACCTTCTTAACATGTCCAAACACATGGAGGCAAAAGACCCTGGTTAAGGAAGACTGCAGATGAGCACAGAGGCCTCTCACTCGCCCTGCAGGTGCACCTTCTTCACATGTCGCAATCATATGGAAGCAAAAGACCCTGGTTAAGGAAGACTGCAGATGAGCAAAGAGGCCTCTCACTCGCCCTGCAGGTGCACCTTCTTAACATGTCCCAAACACATGGAAGCAAAAGACCCTGGTTAAGGAAGACTGCAGATGAGCACAGAGGCCTCTCACTCGCCCTGCAGGTGCACCGTCTTCACATGTCCAAACACATGGAAGCAAAAGACCCTGGTTAAGGAAGACTGCAGATGAACAAAGAGGCCTCTCACTCGCCCTGCAGGTGCACCGTCTTAACATGTCCAAACACATGGAAGCAAAAGACCCTGGTTAAGGAAGACTGCAGATGAGCAAAGAGGCCTCTCACTCTCCCTGCAGGTGCACCTTCTTCACATGTCCCAAACACATGGAAGCAAAAGACCCTGGTTAAGGAAGACTGCAGATGAGCAAAGAGGCCTCTCACTCGCCCTGCAGGTGCACCTTCTTAACATGTCCAAACATATGGAAGCAAAAGACCCTGGTTAAGAAAGACTGCAGATGAGCAAAGAGGCCTCTCACTCACCCTGCAGGTGCACCTTCTTAA
The DNA here is from genome assembly GCF_964204655.1 of Triturus cristatus. Classification (NCBI taxonomy): domain Eukaryota; kingdom Metazoa; phylum Chordata; class Amphibia; order Caudata; family Salamandridae; genus Triturus; species Triturus cristatus. The sequence goes on from NC_140579.1 coordinate 57,264,279, forward strand.
CATGTCCAAACATATGGAAGCAAAAGACCCTGGTTAAGAAAGACTGCAGATGAGCAAAGAGGCCTCTCACTCGCCCTGCAGGTGCACCGTCTTCACATGTCCAAACACATGGAAGCAAAAGACCCTGGTTAAGGAAGACTGCAGATGAGCAAAGAGGCCTCTCACTCACCCTGCAGGTGCACCTTCTTCACATGTCCAAACACATGGAAGCAAAAGACCCTGGTTAAGGAAGACTGCAGATGAGCAAAGAGGCCTTTCACTCGCCCTGAAGGTGCACCTTCTTCACATGTCCAAACACATGGAAGCAAAAGACCCTGGTTAAGGAAGACTGCAGATGAGCAAAGAGGCCTCTCACTCGCCCTGCAGGTGCACCGTTTTCACATGTCCAAACATATGGAAGCAAAAGACCCTGGTTAAGGAAGACTGCAGATGAGCAAAGAGGCCTCTCACTCGCCCTGCAGGTGCACCTTCTTCACATGTCCAAACACATGGAAGCAAAAGACCCTGGTTAAGGAAGACTGCAGATGAGCAAAGAGGCCTCTCACTCGCCCTGCAGGTGCACCGTTTTCACATGTCCAAACATATGGAAGCAAAAGACCCTGGTTAAGGAAGACTGCAGATGAGCAAAGAGGCCTCTCACTCGCCCTGCAGGTGCACCTTCTTAACATGTCCAAACATATGGAAGCAAAAGACCCTGGTTAAGGAAGACTGCAGATGAGCAAAGAGGCCTCTCACTCGCCCTGCAGGTGCACCTTCTTCACATGTCCAAACATATGGAAGCAAAAGACCCTGGTTAAGGAAGACTGCAGATGAGCAAAGAGGCCTCTCACTCGCCCTGCAGGTGCACCTTCTTAACATGTCCAAACACATGGAAGCAAAAGACCCTGTTAAGGGAGACTGCAGATGAGCAAAGAGGCCTCTCACTCACCCTGCAGGTGCACCTTCTTCACATGTCCAAACACATGGAAGCAAAAGACCCTGGTTAAGGAAAACTGCAGATGAGCAAAGAGGCCTCTCACTCGCCCTGCAGGTGCACCTTCTTCACATGTCGCAAACACATGGAAGCAAAAGACCCTGGTTAAGGAAGACTGCAGATGAGCAAAGAGGCCTCTCACTTGCCCTGCAGGTGCACCTTCTTAACATGTCCAAACATATGGAAGCAAACGACCCTGGTTAAGGAAGACTGCAGATGAGCAAAGAGGCCTCTCACTCGCCCTGCAGGTGCACCTTCTTAACATGTCCAAACATATGGAAGCAAAAGACCCTGGTTAAGAAAGACTGCAGATGAGCAAAGAGGCCTCTCACTCGCCCTGCAGGTGCACCTTCTTAACATGTCCAAACACATGGACGCAAAAGACCCTGGTTAAGGAAGACTGCAGATGAGCAAAGAGGCCTCTCACTCGCCCTGCAGGTGCACCTTCTTCACATGTCGCAATCATATGGAAGCAAAAGACCCTGGTTAAGGAAGACTGCAGATGAGCAAAGAGGCCTCTCACTCGCCCTGCAGGTGCACCTTCTTCACATGTCCAAACACATGGAAGCAAAAGACCCTGGTTAAGGAAGACTGCAGATGAGCAAAGAGGCCTCTCACTCGCCCTGCAGGTGCACCTTCTTCACATGTCCAAACATATGGAAGCAAAAGACCCTGGTTAAGGAAGACTGCAGATGAGCAAAGAGGCCTCTCACTCGCCCTGCAGGTGCACCGTCTTCACATGTCCAAACATATGGAAGCAAAAGACCCTGGTTAAGGAAGACTGCAGATGAGCAAAGAGGCCTCTCACTCACCCTGCAGGTGCACCGTCTTCACATGTCCAAACACATGGAAGCAAAAGACCCTGGCTAAGGAAGACTGCATATGAGCAAAGAGGCCTCTCACTCGCCCTGCAGGTGCACCTTCTTAACATGTCCAAACATATGGAAGCAAAAGACTCTGGTTAAGGAAGACTGCAGATGAGCAAAGAGGCCTCTCACTCTTCCTGCAGGTGCCCCTTCTTCACATGTCCAATCACATGGAAGCAAAAGACCCTGGTTAAGGAAGACTGCAGATGAGCAAAGAGGCCTCTCACTCGCCCTGCAGGTGCACCTTCTTCACATGTTCAAACACATGGAAGCAAAAGACCCTGGTTAAGGAAGACTGCAGATGAGCAAAGAGGCCTCTCACTCGCTCTGCAGGTGCACCTTCTTCACATGTCCAAACACATGGAAGCAAAAGACCCTGGTTAAGGAAGACTGCAGATGAGCAAAGAGGCCTCTCACCCACCCTGCAGGTGCACCTTCTTAACATGTCCAAACATATGAAAGCAAAAGTCCCTGGTTAAGGAAGACTGCAGATGAGCAAAGAGGCCTCTCACTCGCCCTGCAGGTGCACCTTCTTAACATGTCCAAACACATGGAAGCAAAAGACCCTGTTAAGGGAGACTGCAGATGAGCAAAGAGGCCTCTCACTCACCCTGCAGGTGCACCTTCTTCACATGTCCAAACACATGGAAGCAAAAGACCCTGGTTAAGGAAAACTGCAGATGAGCAAAGAGGCCTCTCACTCGCCCTGCAGGTGCACCTTCTTCACATGTCCAAACACATGGAAGCAAAAGACCCTGGTTAAGGAAGACTGCAGATGAGCAAAGAGGTCTCTCACTCGCCCTGCAGGTGCACCTTCTTCACATGTCCAAACACATGGAAGCAAAAGACCCTGGTTAAGGAAGACTGCAGATGAGCAAAGAGGCCTCTCACTCGCCCTGCAGGTGCACCGTCTTCACATGTCCAAACACATGGAAGCAAAAGACCCTGATTAAGGAAGACTGCAGATGAGCAAAGAGGCCTCTCACTCGCCCTGCAGGTGCACCGTTTTCACATGTCCAAACATATGGAAGCAAAAGACCCTGGTTAAGGAAGACTGCAGATGAGCAAAGAGGCCTCTCACTCGCCCTGCAGGTGCACCTTCTTAACATGTCCAAACATATGGAAGCAAAAGACCCTGGTTAAGGAAGACTGCAGATGAGCAAAGAGGCCTCTCACTCGCCCTGCAGGTGCACCTTCTTCACATGTCCAAACATATGGAAGCAAAAGACCCTGGTTAAGGAAGACTGCAGATGAGCAAAGAGGCCTCTCACTCGCCCTGCAGGTGCACCTTCTTAACATGTCCAAACACATGGAAGCAAAAGACCCTGTTAAGGGAGACTGCAGATGAGCAAAGAGGCCTCTCACTCACCCTGCAGGTGCACCTTCTTCACATGTCCAAACACATGGAAGCAAAAGACCCTGGTTAAGGAAAACTGCAGATGAGCAAAGAGGCCTCTCACTCGCCCTGCAGGTGCACCTTCTTCACATGTCGCAAACACATGGAAGCAAAAGACCCTGGTTAAGGAAGACTGCAGATGAGCAAAGAGGCCTCTCACTCGCCCTGCAGGTGCACCTTCTTAACATGTCCAAACATATGGAAGCAAACGACCCTGGTTAAGGAAGACTGCAGATGAGCAAAGAGGCCTCTCACTCGCCCTGCAGGTGCACCTTCTTAACATGTCCAAACATATGGAAGCAAAAGACCCTGGTTAAGAAAGACTGCAGATGAGCAAAGAGGCCTCTCACTCGCCCTGCAGGTGCACCTTCTTAACATGTCCAAACACATGGACGCAAAAGACCCTGGTTAAGGAAGACTGCAGATGAGCAAAGAGGCCTCTCACTCGCCCTGCAGGTGCACCTTCTTCACATGTCGCAATCATATGGAAGCAAAAGACCCTGGTTAAGGAAGACTGCAGATGAGCAAAGAGGCCTCTCACTCGCCCTGCAGGTGCACCTTCTTCACATGTCCAAACACATGGAAGCAAAAGACCCTGGTTAAGGAAGACTGCAGATGAGCAAAGAGGCCTCTCACTCGCCCTGCAGGTGCACCTTCTTCACATGTCCAAACATATGGAAGCAAAAGACCCTGGTTAAGGAAGACTGCAGATGAGCAAAGAGGCCTCTCACTCGCCCTGCAGGTGCACCGTCTTCACATGTCCAAACATATGGAAGCAAAAGACCCTGGTTAAGGAAGACTGCAGATGAGCAAAGAGGCCTCTCACTCACCCTGCAGTTGCACCGTCTTCACATGTCCAAACACATGGAAGCAAAAGACCCTGGCTAAGGAAGACTGCAGATGAGCAAAGAGGCCTCTCACTCGCCCTGCAGGTGCACCTTCTTAACATGTCCAAACATATGGAAGCAAAAGACTCTGGTTAAGGAAGACTGCAGATGAGCAAAGAGGCCTCTCACTCTTCCTGCAGGTGCCCCTTCTTCACATGTCCAATCACATGGAAGCAAAAGACCCTGGTTAAGGAAGACTGCAGATGAGCAAAGAGGCCTCTCACTCGCCCTGCAGGTGCACCTTCTTCACATGTTCAAACACATGGAAGCAAAAGACCCTGGTTAAGGAAGACTGCAGATGAGCAAAGAGGCCTCTCACTCGCTCTGCAGGTGCACCTTCTTCACATGTCCAAACACATGGAAGCAAAAGACCCTGGTTAAGGAAGACTGCAGATGAGCAAAGAGGCCTCTCACCCACCCTGCAGGTGCACCTTCTTAACATGTCCAAACATATGAAAGCAAAAGACCCTGGTTAAGGAAGACTGCAGATGAGCAAAGAGGCCTCTCACTCGCCCTGCAGGTGCACCTTCTTAACATGTCCAAACACATGGAAGCAAAAGACCCTGTTAAGGGAGACTGCAGATGAGCAAAGAGGCCTCTCACTCACCCTGCAGGTGCACCTTCTTCACATGTCCAAACACATGGAAGCAAAGGACCCTGGTTAAGGAAAACTGCAGATGAGCAAAGAGGCCTCTCACTCGCCCTGCAGGTGCACCTTCTTCACATGTCCAAACACATGGAAGCAAAAGACCCTGGTTAAGGAAGACTGCAGATGAGCAAAGAGGTCTCTCACTCGCCCTGCAGGTGCACCTTCTTCACATGTCCAAACACATGGAAGCAAAAGACCCTGGTTAAGGAAGACTGCAGATGAGCAAAGAGGCCTCTCACTCGCCCTGCAGGTGCACCTTCTTCACATGTCCAAACACATGGAAGCAAAAGACCCCGGTTAAGGAAGACTGCAGATGAGCAAAGAGGCCTCTCACTCGGCCTGCAGGTGCACCTTCTTCACATGTCCAAACACATGGAAGCAAAATACCCTGGTTAAGAAAGACTGCAGATGAGCACAGAGGCCTCTCACTCGCCCTGCAGGTGCACCTTCTTCACATGTCCAAACACATGGAAGCAAAAGACCCTGGTTAAGGAAGACTGCAGATGAGCAAAGAGGCCTCTCACTCGCCCTGCAGGTGCACCTTCTTCACATGTCCAAACACATGGAAGCAAAAGACCCTGGTTAAGGAAGTCTGCAGATGAGCAAAGAGGCCTCTCACTCGCCCTGCAGGTGCACCGTCTTCACATGTCCAAACACATGGAAGCAAAAGACCCTGGTTAAGGAAGACTGCAGATGAGCACAGAGGCCTCTCACTCGCCCTGCAGGTGCACCTTCTTCACATGTCCAAACATATGGAAGCAAAAGACCCTTGTTAAGGAAGACTGCAGAGATAGTCTGTATATTGTGTGTTGTAAGTGGCCTACTTTCCATTCTTTAAGTTACTCGGCCAACCTATGTTACTCCATCCTATCCTGTCTGTTGAGTCACTTGTCCTTATGTTGTCTCGTTCCTCTGTGTTATTAAAGGCTGCCACGTCCACTTGACCTCTGCATCATTAGAAGCTCATCATCAGAAATCATGTGCTGGAGAACAAGCCCATCCTAATTCCATTGAATGATAAGGAGCCATACATACCCAGAATAGCTCAACATGCTTATCGTCATAAATGCCGCGCCAGCTATTGTGCTCATGAGCATGTATTGTGTGTGTGAGTAGCCTCCTATACTCACAATCCCCATGCTAGAAAACATGCACCATAAACTTTGTTGCTAACCAAAGCATACCCTAGGTAAATCTCTCATCACCATAATCTGTTTGTTGACAACATGCTCGTCATCACATTTCCTGTCCAAATGAACAAGTAACATTTACAGAGCAGAACAATGTTAATACAATGCAGATATAGAGTAGGCATCTCAGCCTCGGCAGGATCTTTGCACATTGTGCTGTGTTATTGTACAACAATATCTCTACAAGGCTTTGAAAATACTGAATTTCTTGTTTTAGGGTAAGTTTTGGAGTTGTCTTAGCCCTCTGAAGAGGAAGCTGGACAGTATGCTTGAACTGCATCGCAAGGAAGAGGCGGAAGCGAAACAGACAGAGGTAAGCTAACAGTAATCAACAGTTTGCAGATGACCACAGCATTTGTGTCAGGGGTTGGACGTACCTGGCTCAGAGGTGTCCTGACTGTGAATCTATCATCTGGGATTTGCTTGACCATAGAAGCATAATGTCACCCTAAGGATCCAGGGGTTACCGCAGCTGTTGTTTGGATGTTATTTAAATGTAATCCAGCTTTAACCATATCCATGATTCATGTTTAGCTACCTTCTTGGGGAAGATGACCACACAGTCGAAGGGTGATAGTAAAATGCATTACTACATGTTCAGGAGTCCAAGACGCGTAGTCTCCAGTTCCACGTCATTCGCAAGTATTTGATATATTTTTATGCGCGTGTAATTTGAAGGTGGTCGCTGATAGGGCCTGGATTGCTCAGACTTCCTCTCAATCTCCCTTCATTACCTCTTAACCACAAGCACATTTGAAGCTTGTCATTGAAGGCCAGGCAGCTGGAACTTTAGAAGATAGTTCCTCCCTCCTGGGTTGTAAATCCACCCATGGGTGCTAGTGAAGAGAGGAGGATAATCATAAAACCCAGATGCAAATCTTGCTTTTATCATCTTATTAAAAAGGTGGGCAATTGGGGCATATTTTCACCTCACCTGATCTTTCAGTAAAGAAGATTTCAAACTATCTTGTGTGCCATTATTATTCGATATTCCAGATTCATCGGACATCCGCTTATAATTGATATCTTGCATAGTGGAAGGCTATTTACAAGATGGATTTTTTTCACTATTCTGTTTTAAAACAAAATTTTCATTCTTTGTCAGACAAATCAACAGTGTCTAATACTCTGGGTGAATATAGTTGAGGCACTCAGCCTTTATCATTCATATAGGTATTCGCAACCATGTGCTTGGAACAAGTGTAGAATTGTATTGAACTGTACTAAACAGAAGTGAAATATGTACCAAACTCTGATCAGTTGCACATGGAATCCAACTTATTCATTCCTGCAACTGAGTAGTAGACACAATACTGCTCCGTCTGCCTTGTCGATAGCTTTTATACAAAGTAGGTGACAAATGGTTCGGCCTAACTGAATTTGTCGAGGGGAGGCCCTCTACAGGGCTGGGTTGTGAATAATGACATAGGCTCAGTGTAAGCTGATTGGTTGTAAGACAGAGCACGCATGGATAAACCACGCATGCCTCTACAATGCAGCCTGAACCACGAATGCGTCTTAACCATGCATTACTTTACCACGCAAGCCTTTGCCACGCAATTTCGTTGTAAAGGCATGATAGGTAAGCGGATATAAGTGGTCAAGATCGCCACTACCCAGACCCTCCCTTCCCGCCCTAGGCCCTAAAAATCTATCCACCCTACCATGCCCCCCCCACCCTGAGGCCTAAAACCTACCTTGTCCTGTCCTTAAAACTACCCATTCCCTTCTTACCTTATTGAGGCCTAAAACCCTGCCCCCTAAATAAAAACTACCCCACCCCCCTTGCCCTAAGCCCTAGAACTTACCCCACGCTGCCCTTAAAACTCCCCCTACCCCGTTCTCCGCCCTGAGGCCTAAAACTCTTCCTCTTAAAAAAAAATCTCTAAAATCCTAAAAAGCCCTAAATCCTAACCTCACCTCTAAAAACTCCCCAGCCCTTAAAATGACCCCAAAGCCCTCCCCCACCCTGAGCCCTAAAAGCCTGCCGCGAATCCTAAATCCGACCCCAACCCTTAAAAACTAGCCCCCCCAACCCGGCCCCAGTCCAACTTACCTCTCTGCTTCCGGAGCTTCTTGTTTCAACGCGTTGTCTTGTCTCCCTGCCCATCCAGACACTAGACCGCGCTGTCTGTGGGTAAAGTCTGTCTTTGCCTGTGTTGTTCCAGTTGTTTCCCAAACTAATTACATTTGTGCTCCTATGTTCCTGTAAAAGATTCCTGACAGGCTGTAGTATTTACAGACAAGCTTTAAATGGGCCTGCATAAAATCAGAAATATGCAGAAATTTGTTTTATTTTAATCTTATTTCAAAATAACATCTTGACAATGTTTCATTTGTTAGTTGTTCATCCCTTGAGGGGGCAGATGTCCGGAATGTGAACTGAAAGTTGTGGCTTCAAATCTTGAAGTTTTTGTTGGAGATTGAGTTCTGTTTCCAGAAGTTAAAGCTGCTCTTGCTTTAGTTTGTGACAGTTTAGGAGTCCAGGTGTCTCTGTCTGATTGTTCAAGTGTGGCTACCACTGAAACAACAACACACTGCAACAGCTCCTGATTTTCTTCATGGCAAAGGGGTGTCAACATTCTGCTGTTAAAACTGGTCACTGGACACTTCACAGTGTTAGATTTAAAAAAATCAGTGTGGGTAAGAGAAGGGAATTAAGGCCCTTACAATAATATGAAGCGAGAGAAGGGCAACTTTACTTATCAAAGGGAGGCTTGGGTGCATGGTACTGGCAGCCAGAGAAAAGGGAGTAAGGGATACAGTAATGACGGATGTGTGATATGAAAAGATATCGCTGAATGGGTCCGGAGTCGGTGGCGTTACACTGTGATTTGGTGTTGCCTGCAGAGATCCTTAACTCTTTCCTAAAATTTGAAGCCAGGCTGATTTGAAAATAGAGTGAATTTGTTGATCGAATGTGAATTTACTTTGAAAAATCAAAAGACTACAGAGGCTTTTGTCAAAACAGGAACAGTTGCTTTAATTACACGCAGTGGCCAGGAGAGCAGGCAACAGTCGGGGTCTAAAGACTGTCTCAAAGCACATTGGTTTCGGCGGTCTTTTTATACATTACATGAAGCGTCATAAAGTAATTTGTACATTCTTTGGAGACAGAAATACGGGCCTACTCACAAGGCCATAAATCTAGTCCCTGGATAAGAAGTGCAGGTGGTTCTCGACCTTGCATGGACACAATGTGGTGCCAGTGGGTACGTGTCCAGATGTCCGGTATAGGGAGCAAGTGATCACTGCATGTAGTGTGCATGCTGTGTTCTGATTGGCTGATTGTTCCTAATTTAATGTGGCATCTGACTTTATGGTGTTTTGGGAATGCGCGCCCCACGGGCCAAATGTGTTTTATTGGGGCCAATCTCCTAAGACCATTGTGGTGTCGTTGCCTATCAGTGGGATCGATCTCGGTTTCCCTGTTCGCGCATTTGTCTAAGGGTTACATGTCACCCCACCTGTGATCTGTCCATCAGTTGCTTCAGGCCTAGGTTGCAGGGCCTGCCTGACTACATACTTCTGACTCGGGTTGAGGGGGAGGTCATGTTAAGTGAATTCACCAACAGTGACACAAGTTCATTATTATACATACATATATAGTGGCATGCATTGATATCGTATTTTCAAATATTAACAAATTCCTGTTGTGCTATTTTTCTCTTTATTTCTTTTCTTGGTTTCCAGTCCTACATGTGTCTTTGCCTAGTGCCTGTTGTGCTAAGTTGACCTTCTTGTAGACTGTGCAATTCTTGAATGTGACACAGGGAAACAAAGCAATTCTTTGGAGATAGTATGTGCTATCATGTTTCAAAGCCCTTTGGTAAGCTCATTTGTGCAGGTAGGGTGTTGTTTAAGCATATCAGGTGGATCTCGGGGATGTAATCAGTGGGTTTTTGTATCATTCGCAATGTGGCAAGACTGGTACCTGCACGGTAGTTTCAAAGTCTGATCCCAGTATAAAGGGCTTTCATTGTGAAGCAGGGACAATTGGTGCTAAGCAGCCTTTGCCTCCGGCCCGATGTGAGCCCTGAAAGCTGAGATTGTTGTTGATGCGGAAGCCCAGGATCTTAGCTTTCATGGTGTTGAGGTGCTTAGTTACACAGTTTCATTTCTGCAAACCATTGCCGAACCTGCAACTGTCTGCTTACCCAAGAAGCTATCCAGGCCCTTGTCAAAGGTTAGCTCAGTCAACTTTACAAAAGTTCCCACTACTAGCTCCCCTTCCTCCGCAGGTATTATGTCTGTCAATGTGATCATTTTCAACAATTGGCTATCCTCTGCTCTAGAGTCAATAGCCCGTTTAAAACTGTAAGTTCAATATCATCCTTTGTCTTCTCCACCAGTTTTTAAAACATAGTCTGTAGGTATGATACGCTGTGTATCTGAACTTGCTAGCTGCATCTTGTACCCTGATTCCCATTTCTAAAGGGGTATTTGCTTCTTGGGTCCAACACAGAAAACCTGCAGGTTCCTGCTAGCTTGTCAATGGCATTGGTCATAAGAACTGGTCTGATCGCATTCTGTTGTTCAGAGTGGTGTAGTCCACGCACAATCTGATCTCAATGTTTTTCTTGGAATGTTTGCTGAAGCTCAGAGCTTGGCAAGACTTCCAAATGATTGCTGCTGCTTTCATACCGTTTAGATAATCTTGCATGGCTTGTCGTTAGGGCACTTGTTATGGTTGACCCATTTAGGCTTTTCCTCATTATAATTGGCCAGCTCAAAGTACTTCAATGACTCACGATCATGAGCATGAGGAGTGGAGGATTTCAGCTGTCCCAGACATGTTGTAGCGATTCCTGGCTTTGTGAAAGCGAGACAGGGTCATACCTTTGTATGCATGCAGACTTTATTTTCCAGTAGTGCATAAACAGGACTGTGGCAAGAAGTAGCTCCCCAGACGAACCCACATAACACCTCACCTTCAACTACTCCACTAGATGCCAGTATTGAAGGATATGCGAATTCAAGCTGCTGACCCAAGCACACAAAGCTCTACACAAGCAAGGACCTGCCTACATAAACCTCAGCCTCAACTTCCACAAGCCATCGAGAAGATGATGCCTCACTTCCCTATCACGCGCCCACACGCCTCGCATCCACCGAAGCAGAAGTGGAGGATGCTCCATCTCAAACATTGCACCAAAAACCTGGAACAGCCTCCCCATGCACACCCGGCTCATCACTTTACTTCTTGAATTCCAAACAGCCCTCAAGACCTGGCTGTTCAAATGACCCGCAAGTGCCTGGATACCATACCAGGTGATTTGAAGTGCTATATAAAATCCTGATTGATTGAGTGATAAAATGCAAAAAACCCTTTGTGACCTCCTGTGAAGTTGGACTGCAACAGTGAGGTGTAGAGGTTATGAGTAGGCAAGGCACTGCCTGGGCTGTTCTCCAACGAGAGCAAGGAAGGTGCTTACGCTTGCAAGAGTAAACAAAGCTCCTCACAGTTAAAGGTTATATGTATGTATGTATGTACATATATATACATATACGTATATATATATATATATATACATATATATATATATATATATATTTTCACTGAAAAAACCATAGGTTTCAGGGCTGTTATAGTTAGCTGGACATTTCACTCGTACAAAACCATTGAAATTCCTCTGTTATAGTTAGTTGTACTCGTGCGCCCGCAATCCACTGCTGATGTTGTCACATAATACATCATTCATGACATGGTCAGTGACATCACTGATGACATCACTGATGACATCTCAAATGACATCACTGATGACATCATACAGTGAATGTGGTTTGGTTCGTTAGTTAAATATGTATTATATATATAGCAATCTGCATTGAAGAATGAGTGGATATATAAATATAAATATCTAGATGGAGGATTTAGTAGCACTGTGATTTACTGTCTAAGTGACTCATTTAAAGTGCCTCACTAAATATATTGGATAGTGAATAAACTGTGTGAATATCTGTATCACTTTGTCAGTTGTTGTGTAAACTGCTGCACCAGTTGGTTACTAGCTATGTGAAAGTCTATATTAGTTATTGATTAGTTAACTGAGTATTTGTATGGGAGAGTGAATGTGTATGTGGTTCGGTGGGGGTGTGTGTCTGCCGAAGGATGTGGGAATAGTTGATTCAGTAGGTATATGAGGTTAAGACTACATGTTATAAAATGTGTTTGGGTGAGTGAATATCTTTATGGGTGTGGTGATGAGCAAATATATCTCTCAATTGTACATGTCCAACAAACTCAAAAAATAAAAGGCAGTGTATGTGACAGTTGTATATAAATAAGTATACATAAGACTCAGTGATTGTATGAGTGACTGTATGGATAACTGTATACTTGTAATAGTGATTTTATAACACACTAAGTATGAGTTACTATCTATATGAATAAATGAAGTGTTGTTTGTATACGTGTGTAGCTGAGTAAATGTAAGTATGATTCATTGTTTGCATAAATGAGTAGGATGACTGCATAAGTGAATAGGATGTGTGCTGGTGTGTAATGTCGATATAGGTGTATAAATATATTTGATAGTGTTCTATTGATCATTGACAGCATGTATGAGTGAATCTATAGGTAAGTGATTAGATGTGTGTGTAGATCTAGGAATCACTGAGTGGGTTTTTAGAAACTTGTATTGGTGTGTCAATGGATTCAAATATGGTACTCTGTATTTTACAGTGAGTGATGAAAGGTTATACTAGTGTATGATGAGGTGTATCTGATTGTCACGTGGATGATATCATCAGTGATGTAATTTGAGATGTCATCAGTGATGTCACTGACCATGTCATGTCGCGTGAGTTATAGTGAGTACAGCTAACTACAACGGAGGAATTTCAATGGTTTTGTACGAGTGAAATGTCCAGCTAACTATAACAGCCCTGAAACCTATGGTTTTTTCAGTGAATTTTTAAGGTTTTTTAAATGCTAATTCCTAACTATAGAATGTCTGAAACCTATGGTTTTTCCAGTCAATTTCGAAGGTTTTTTAAATGATAATTTTTAAATGTAATAATAGTTATATGTATTTTTTTGATACTGATTTTCTACAGCCTTTTAACTGTTTATTTTTACATATTTTATTTTTTAAATTACATTATATATTTTTAATATAAATGTAAATAAATATGTTTTTTAAAATATTGAAACTGAAATGTTTTTTTTTTTGTTGAATGTATAAGTGCAGAAATATAAGTGTGTTGGTTAGTTAGGGGACTGCATGCATAGTGGATAGGGGTTTGAGGCAGTCCATATGCTAATGCCTGGCTCGCTGCATGAGTACTTGGATACTGACTGAATGATTAGAGTACTGCAAGGAGAGTGCCTGGGTGAATTTATGAGTGTTAGAATTACTTTTCAGGATCAGTACTGGGCTCAAAGATGCAGCACTGAGGTCTCTCCTGATAACAGGTGAGTAAATTGGAATTTGTAGTGCGGCTGATTGTAGAGGAATATTTTAAAGTTCCAAAACTCCACACTTAGAAGAATTTCAAAGCGAAACCAGTCAATGTTAGCCTGTGGAAGGAAATTCAAGTTACTGGTCAGTACGGTTAGAATTACTTTCCAGGATCAGCACTGGGCTCAAAGATGCAGCACTGAGGTCTCTCCATGTTCACGGGAGTACAATTATACAGGAACAGGGGTGGGAGCACACCGCTTCACATCCCAGCAAGGCTCGCCCCTGGCATTGTGGTAAATGCAGTTTCAGTTACTTGCTTGCTTTAAGAGTGTTCGAGTGCTTCGCTACAGTTGGTGCAGATGGTGCTGATCTCTAGACATGTGTTTCTGGTTCTTTAACCGTCATCAGTAGAGATTACAGTCTTTGAAATTTGGGGTTTGCTGAGTAGGCTGCCAACATCTTTCTCAGGTCAGGTACCTCTCACAGGCATGTGGGTGCTTCATTCATGATCTCGTCAGCTCAATGACTCAAGGGAGTACTATTAAACAGGAACAGGGGTGAGAGTACACCGCTTCACCTCCCAGCAAGGTTCGCCCCTGGCATTGTGGCAAATGCAGTATCGGTTACTTGATTGCTTCAAGAGTGTTTGAGTGTTTTGTCACAGTTGGCACAGATAGTGCTGACCTCTAGACACGTGTTTCTGGTTCTTTAACCGTCATCAGTAGAGATTACAGTCTTTGAAATTGGGGTTTGCTGAGTAGGCTGCCAACATCTTTCTCAGGTTAGGTACCTCTCACAGGCATTCGGGTGCTTCATCCACGAGCTTGTCAGCTCAATGATTCACGGGCGTACTATTAAACAGGAACAGGGGTGGGAACACACCTCTTCACCTACCAGCAAGGTTCTCCCCTGGCATTGTGGTAAATGCAGTTTCAGTTACTTGCTTGCTTCAAGAGTGTTCGAGTGTTTCGTCACAGTTGGCACAGATAGTGCTGATCTCTAGAAACGTGTTTCTGGTTCTTTAACAGTCAGCAGTAGAGATTACAGTCTTTGAAATTTTGGGTTTGCTGAGTAGGCTTCCAACCTCTTTCTCAGGTCAGGTACCTCTCACAGGCATGCGGGTGCTTCATCCATGAGCTCGTCAGCTCAATGACTCACAGGAGTACTATTAAATAGGAACAGGGTTGGGAGCACACCGCTTCACCTCCCAGCAAGGTTCGTCCCTGACATTGTGGTAAATACAGTTTTGGTTACTTGCTTACTTCAAGAGTGTTTGAGTGTTTCGCCAAAGTTGGCGGTGATAGTGCTGGTCTCTAGACACATGTTTCTGGTTCTTTAACCGTCATCAGTAGAGATTACAGTCTTTGAAATTTAGAGATTTCTGAGTAGGATGCCAACATCTTTCTCAGGTCAGGTACCTCTCACAGGCATGCGGGTGCTTCATCCACGAGCTCGTCAGCTCAATGACTCACAGGAGTACTATTAAACAGGAACAGGGTTGGGAGCACACTGCTTCACCTCCCAGCAAGGTTCGCCCCTGTCATTGTGGTAAATGCAGTTTCAGTTACTTGCTTGCTTCAAGAGTGTTCGAGTGTTTCGCCACAGTTGGCGCAGATAGTGCTGATCTCTAGACATGTGTTTCTGGTTCTTTAAACGTCATCAGTAGAGATTATAGTCTTTGAAATTTTGGGTTTGCTGAGTAGGCTGCCAACATCTTTCTCAGGTCAGGTACCTCTCACAGGCATGCGGGTGCTTCATCCACGAGCTCGTCAGCTCAATGACTCATGGCAAAACTATTAAACAGGAACAGGGGTGGGAGCACACCGCTTCACCTCCCAGCAAGGTTCGCCCCTGGCATTGTGGTAAATGCAGTTTCGGTTCCTTGCTTGCTTCAAGAGTGTTCAAGTGTTATGCCACAGTTGGTGCAGATGGTGCTGATCTCTAGACACGTGTTTCTGGTTCCTTAACTGTCATCAGTAGAGATTACAGTCTTTCAAATTTGGGGTTTGCTGAGTAGGCTGCCAACATCTTTGTCAGGTCAGGTACCCCTCACAGGCATGCGGGTGCTTCATTCACGATCTCGTCAGCTCAATGACTCACGGGAGTACTATTAAACAGAAACAGGGCTGGGAACACACCGCTTCACCTACCAGCAAGGTTCGCCCCTGGCATTGCGGTAAATGCAGTTTCAGTTACTTGCTTGCTTCAAGAGTGTTCGAGTGTTTCGCCACAGTTGGCGCAGATAGTGCTGATCTCTAGACACGTGTTTCTGGTTCTTTAACCGCTATCAGTAGAGATTACAGTCTTTCAAATTTGGGGGTTGCTGAGTAGGCTGCCAACCTCTTTCTCAGGTCAGGTACCTCTCACAGGCATGCGGGTGCTTTATCCACGAGCTCTTCAGCTCAATGACTCACATGAGTACAATTAAATAGGAACAGGGTTGGGAGCACACTGCTTCACCTCCCAGCAAGGTTCATCCCTGACATTGTGGTAAATACAGTTTTGGTTACTTGCTTGCTTCAAGAGTGTTCGAGTGTTTCGCTAAAGTTGGCGGAGATAGTGCTGGTCTCTAGACACGTGTTTCTGGTTCTTTAACCGTCATCAGTAGAGATTACAGTCTTTGAAATTTAGAGATTGCTGAGTAGGCCTCTAACATCTTTCTCAGGTCAGGTACCTCTCACAGGCATGCAGGTGCTTCATCCACGAGCTCGTCAGCTCAATGACTCACGGGAGTACTATTAAACAGGAACAGGGTTGGGAGCACACCGCTTCACCTCCCAGCAAGGTTCGCCCCTGGCATTGTGGTAAATGCAGTTTCAGTTACTTGCTTGCTTCAAAAGTGTTCGAGTGTTTCGCCACATTTGGAGCTGATGGTGCTGATCTCTAGACATGTGTTTCTGGTTCTTTAACCGTCATCGGTTGAGATTACAGTCTTAGAAATTTTGGGTTTGATGAGTAGGCTGTCAACATCTTTCTCAGGTCAGGTACCTCTCAAAGGCATGCGGGTGCTTCATTCACGATCTCGTCAGCTCAATGACTCATGGGAGTACTATTAAACATAAACAGGGGTGGGAGCACACTGCTTCACCTCCCAGCAAGGTTCGCCCCTGGCATTGTGGTAAAGGCAGTTTCAGTTACTTGCTTGCTTCAAGAGTGTTCGAGTGTTTTGCCACAGTTGGCGCAGATAGTGCTGATCTCTAGACATGTGTTTCTGGTTCTTTAACCGTCATCAGTAGAGATTATAGTCTTTGAAATTTTGGGTTTGCTGAGTAGGCTGCCAACATCTTTCTCAGGTCATTTACCTCTCACAGGCATGCGGGTGCTTCATCCACGAGCTCGTCAGCTCAATGACTCATGGCAGAACTATTAAACAGGAGAAGGGGTGGGAGCACACCGCTTCACCTCCCAGCAAGGTTCGCCCCTGGCATTGTGGTAAATGCAGTTTCGGTTACTTGCTTGCTTCAAGAGTGTTCGAGTGTTTCGCCACAGTTGGCGCAGATAGTGCTGATCTCTAGACACATGTTTCTGGTTCTTTAACCGTCATCAGTAGAGATTACAGTCTTTCAAATATGGGGTTTGCTGAGTAGGCTGCCAACATCTTTCTTAGATCAGGTACCTCTCACAGGCATGCGGGTGCTTCATTCACGATCTCGTCAGCTCAATGACTCATGGGAGTACTATTAAACATAAACAGGGGTAGGAGCACACCGGTTCACCTCCCAGCAAGGTTTGCCCCTGCCATTGTGGTAAATGCAGTTTCAGTTACTTGCTTGCTTCAAGAGTGTTCGAGTGTTTCGCCACAGTTGGCGCAGATAGTGCAGATCCCTAGACACGTGTTTCAGGTTCTTTAACCATCATCAGTAGAGATTATAGTCTTTGAAATTTTGGGTTTGCTGAGTAGGCTGCCAACATCTTTCTCAGGTGCGGTACCTCTCAAAGGCATGCGGGTGCTTCATCCATGAGCTCGTCAGCTCAATGACTCACAAGAGTACTATTAAACAGGAACAGGGTTGGGAGCACACTGCTTCACCTCTTAGCAAGGTTTGCCCCTGCCATTGTGGTAAATGCAGTTTCAGTTACTTGCTTGCTTCAAGAGTGTTCGAGTGTTTCGCCACAGTTGGCGCAGATGGTGCTGATCTCTAGACACGTGTTTCTGGTTCTTTAACCGTCATCAGTAGAGATTACAGTCTTTCAAATTTGGGGTTTGCTGAGTAGACTGCCAACATCTTTCTCAGGTCAGGTACCTCTCACAGGCATGCGGGTGCTTCATCCATGAGCTCGTCAGCTCAATGACTCACAAGAGTACTATTAAAAAGGAACAGGGGTGGGAGCACACTGCTTCACCTCCTAGCAAGGTTCGCCCCTCCCATCGTGGTAAATGCAGTTTCAGTTACTTGCTTGCTTCAAAAGTGTTCAAGTGTTTCGCCACAGTTGGCACAGATAGTGCTGATCTCTAGACACGTGTTTCTGGTTCTTTAACCGTCAACAGTAGAGATTACAGTCTTTCAAATGTGGGGTTTGCTGAGTAGGCTGTCAACATCTTTCTCAGGTCAGGTACCTCTCACAGGCATGCAGGTGCTTCTACCACGAGCTCGTCAGCTCAGTGATTCACGGGAGTACTATTAAACAGGAACAGGGGTGGGAGCACACCGCTTCACCTCCCAGCAAGGTTCGTCCCTGGTATTGTGGTAAATGCAGTTTCAGTTACTTGCTTGCTTCAAGAGTGTTTGAGTGTTTTGCCACAGTTGGCGCAGATAGTGCTGCTCTCTAGACATGTGTTTCTCGTTCTTTAACCGTCATCAGTAGAGATTACAGTTTTTAAAATGTGGGGTTTGCTGAGTAGACTGCCAACATCTTTCTCAGGTCAGGTACCTTTCTCAGGCATGCGGGTGCTTCATCCGCCAGTTCGTCAGCTCAATGACTAACGGGAGTACTATTAAACTATTAAACAGGAACAGCGGTGGGAGGCAATGATATCCTATGGAAGGAAATTCAAGTTACGGGTAAGTGCGGTTAGAATTAATTTTCAGGATTAGTACTGGGCTCAAAGATGTAGCACTGAGGTCTGTCCTGATGACATGTGAGTAAATTGGAATTCGTAGTTTGACTGATTTTAGAGGAATATTTGTAAGTTCCAAAACTCCACACTTAGAAGAATTTCCAAGTGAAACCAGTCAATTTTAGCCTATGGAAGGAAATTCAAGTTACTGTTAAGTACGGTTAGAATTACTTTTTGAGGATCAGTCCTGGCCTTAAAGATGCAGCACTGAAGTCTCTTCTGATAACAGGTGAGTAAATCGGTATTCTTAGTTCGACTGATTTTAGAGGAATATTTGTATGTTCCAAAACTCCACACAGAAGAATTTCCAAGTGAAACCAGTCAATGTTAGCCTATGGAAGGAAGTTCAAGTTACTGGTAAGTACGGTTAGAATTACTTTTCAGGATCAGTACTGGGCTCAAAGATGCAGCACTGAGGTCTCTCCTGATAACAGGTGAGTAAATCGGAATTCGTA
Organism: Triturus cristatus; assembly: GCF_964204655.1. Classification (NCBI taxonomy): domain Eukaryota; kingdom Metazoa; phylum Chordata; class Amphibia; order Caudata; family Salamandridae; genus Triturus; species Triturus cristatus. Next base: position 57,283,160 of record NC_140579.1, read on the forward strand.
GTTCGGCTGATTTTAGATGAATATTTTAAAGTTCCAAAACTCCACACAGAAGAATTTCCAAGTGAAACCAGTCAATGTTAGCCTATGGAAGGAAATTCAAGTTACTGGTAAGTACGGTTAGAATTACTTTTCAGGATCAGTACTGAGCTCAAAGATGCAGCACTGGGGTCTCTCCTGATAACAGGTGAGTAAATCGGAATTCGTAGTTCGGCTGATTTTAGAGGAATAGTTGTAAATTCCAAAACTCCTCACTTAGAAGAATTTCCAAGTGAAACCAGTCAATGTTAGCCTATGGAAGGAAATTCAAGTTACTGGTAAGTATGGTTAGAGTTACTTTTCAGGATCAGTACTGGCCTTAAAGATGCAGCACTGAAGTCTCTTCTGATAACAGGTGAGTAAATCGGAATTCGTAGTTCGACTGATTTTAGAGGAATATTTGTAAGTTCCAAAACTCCACACAGAAGAATTTCCAAGTGAAACCAGTCAATGTTAGCCTATGGAAGGAAGTTCAAGTTACTGGTAAGTACGGTTAGAATTACTTTTCAGGATCAGTACTGGGCTCAAAGATGCAGCACTGAGGTCTCTCCTGATAACAGGTGAGTAAATCGGAATTCGTAGTTCGGCTGATTTTAGATGAATATTTTAAAGTTCCAAAACTCCACACAGAAGAATTTCCAAGTGAAACCAGTCAATGTTAGCCTATGGAAGGAAATTCAAGTTACTGGTAAGTACGGTTAGAATTACTTTTCAGGATCAGTACTGAGCTCAAAGATGCAGCACTAGGGTCTCTCCTGATAATAGGTGAGTAAATCGAAATTCGTAGTTCGGCTGATTTTAATTCGGTCCAGTGTATATAGAGACACTTTCCTACTCCATCCCCTCCATTCACCAGTGTGCAAACACGCCCTGTGGCGCGTTTTAAGTTGGGAAAATAATTCCCCTTCAATCCTGATGGTCCGTAGAGTCCAACTAGCCCATTAGGTACATCCAGTAAGTGCCACAGAGCTGCGTAGCAGAGAGATGTAAAAAGGCGCACGGCCTGCACCACCTCTCTGCAACGCAGCTCAGTGGCACTTCCTGGAAGCACCTGGTGGGCTACTTGGCCCTCAGGGTCCCTCAGGATTGAAGAGGAAGTTTTCCCCCAACTTAAAACGCGCCTCAGGGTGTGTCTGCAGACGTCACCTCAGGCCCCGTCCCCTCCCTTCACCAGTGTGTAAAAGCGCCCCGTGGCGTGTTTTAAGTTGGGAGATTAGGTCCCCTTGAATCCTGAGGGTCCCTAGGGTCAAATTAGCCCACTAGGTACCTCCAGTATCTGCGTTGCAGACAGGTGTAAAACGGAGCATGGCCTCTGAACACCTCTCTGCAACGCAGCTCCCTGGCGCATACTGGAGGTACCTGATGGGCTAGTTGGCCCCCAGGGACCCTCAAGATTGAAGAGGAATTAATTCCTCAACTTAAAACGCACCACAGGGCACATTTGCACAATGGTGAAGGAAGGGGGCGGGGCCTGAGGTGACATGTCTGCAAACATGCCCTGTGGCGCGTTGTAAGTTGAGGAAATAATAACGCGATTCGTTTTTTTTTCGGCAGTGGGATGCGCGGATCCTAAGCACATCCCGTGATTTTTTAAAGAAAACAAACATTTTTTTGGGCCTTGGGGGTCGTTGTGGGACCCCCTGAGCAGGCCTAGGGGTTCAGGGTGTGTCTACCCTGCCCCTTTTTGCGTTTTTTGCGTTTTTTTCACTGCTTTCTTGTGTCTCGGTTACCGAGGCACAAGATGGCTGCCAACACTTCCTGGTTTGAAGTGTTGACAGCCAATTAGCATAAAGCTCGTGCATGGGAGGATCCGCGGCCCTAGATATATATGTACTTTTAAATGTCATTTTCCCAGGAACTTCTGAACGGATTTACACCATTTAAGCAAAAGGCATGAGTCTAAACTAAGGACTACCTCTCTGCCAAATTTGGTGTAATTCCGTTCAGCAGTTCGGGCTGTAGCTGCGGCCAAAAGTCCTATGGGAAATTGCATGGGGAAAACACGTTTTGGGACCCCCCTTTTTTCTCGGCCTCCGCTAAACGAATCATCCCGAGAGTTTCAGGATAGGAGCGGACCAGAGCTGGCCAAAAGTTTTGCAAATTTCACGAAGATTCGTCAATCGGCACCAAAGTTATTCCAAATAGAATGTTGCGGATTTCCTATGGAAAACAGGTCCTAACTATTACTATCTACTGGCGACCGCCAGTAGATATATATATATATATATATACCTCTTTTCGCACGCAAGGCTTATTACCATTGTCAATGCTTGTTTAACCTAAAAGTGCTCCAATTTAGTTTATGATCTCACATTTTCGTTTATATGGAAACGTAGGGCCTTCATATTGTAGCCCATGTGATTAGAAACTTTTTCTGTAGTGTGATGCCAGTGATATTTTCCAGGCGTGGGTTAGTGCCAATTGATTGGCTGTTCCTGAGCATACGTACAGTCGTCAGTTTTTTCTGAAACAAACTGAAGCAACTGAGTTTTTTATCTTTCATGCATGTACTGTAAGGCCGTGGGAAGAGCAAGGAACACGTACTTCATTTATGATGATGATACCCTAAATGTACTTCACTGTAAAATGACTCCTTCCTGTACTAATAATTATACTCTTGCTAGATGAACCAGTACTGTCTTGTCTTTAACATAAAACACAAAGGCATTTTGTGGATAGCAAAGCTTTCCCCAGATTTTCCTTGGCCATGTTGTTGTCTCCTGACCAATCCCCAACTCTCGTTCTCTTCCAAAGCATGGCATTTCTGTTGACCAAGACCTTTCCTTTTCTCAATGCAGCCTCTAAAAATGTTCTCTTTTGTGCTTCCAACCCGCATCTCATTGATGGTGAGCTCCTCTTTCTCTCCCATTGCAATTTTCCTACCCAAAAATGCATCCATAAATTACATCTAGTGCACCTTTCTGCACACTGTCTTCTTGTGGAGAAGAGACTTACCTTTAACGCTCAGTGTATCTCCCATCACCAGTACCTGTGCTGTGACACAATTATGATTTACCAGTAAATATTTCCATCACAGCTTGCAGTACAGTCATTCCATTCTTTTCCTAGACAACCAAACACCTCCACTCTTCCACAGAGGGGTCAAATAATAGAAACAGAAATGTCCATATGTGAGGAAGAGCCACCTCTCCTGTAATCTGCTCTCCTAGTGGATGCCGCTTTCTCTGGTATGTCCGATATGATGGGACTCAGTTACTTGGTGAATGATAAGAAAACCTGCATCATAATGGGGCAGCCCTAGAGCCAATTGATAAAGTTACTCACATTTCTACGCCTCAGAAATATCTATTAAGTGATTTATTTTTATGTTGCAGGCCAAGTTCAAGAGCAAAAGAGAGCAAATCACTAATGAGTTTGAGAAGCTCCAGAAGTTTTTGGAGAAGGAAAAATCTCGTCACCTCAGCAGCCTGGAGGAGGAAGAGAAGAAAAGTCTGCAGAGCATCAAAGAGAAAGTGACAACATTGGAAGAACAGCAATCTGTCCTCAAGAGACTGATCACAGAGATCGAATCAAAGTGTCAGCAGCAAGAGGTGGAGTTACTGAAGGTAAGACAAGTTTATAAATCTAGAGAACAAAAAGATCTCCAAACAGTCATCAGTGTCAGAAAGTACCAACCTTATTAATTTGATCCATGGAGAATGATGAATACTTCTAAACCTCTCTGACCGCACCTCAAACTATGCACAAAGTAATGTGTTGGGTAAACGTATAGCCTGAGAAAGGGGAATGGTACAGCTTCAGGGGTCTGATAGAGAATGCTCAGCACCTGATTTCTAACATAGTACAAGGTGTCCATTCAAACATTCTTTTGTATCTCCAACTCTCTAAGGGTGAAGGAAACTCTGCATTTCACTGCAGACAGCTATGATCTGTGTTATGTGAACATGCTCTATAATTTATGTTGCATTCTTAGCAGGCTCATAAACTGCAGCATAATAAATGTACATTAGTATTCTCAAGTTATCCTGACAACAAGTAATCACTTTGTCACCCTTTACCTGTAACTTAATACCAAAGGAGCTTCAAAAGACTGTGAAGAGCTGAGAATCCTTTTTGCTCCCTATCTCGAAATATGTGAGTTCATAATCCTTAAAGGATGACCTCTGAAATAGTGTTCGAAAGTAGGAGTTTAAAGTTTAAAGACAAATGGTTTCTCCAAGTCTTCCATAGACTTCCATTGTTAATAACACTCTGCAGCACCTTCACATCTGGACTATCTATCAAGGACACTGGACCAGGAGGAACCTATACTTTGTGCCTTCAAAATGTCTGCCACTGCTTGCATATCACGTGAGAGCCCTGTAGCTTCATGTGACATGTAGATTCCTTGACTGTGTTTATGTGTTTCATGTGTTGCGACCAGAGACTCCAAGAATCCTCTCTCCAAGCCATTCCAACTCTCTGTGCGCTACCACCAGCCTTCCTGCTTCTCAATGCGTGTACCAGTAGACGGTTTGGCGTATTACGCCTTCACAAGTCGAGCATGAAAAGATCAGTGCAGCTAGTGGAGAAGGCCACTTAGCAGACTGATCACAAAGACAGTGAAAATATCAGAGGCAGGATGTGGAGTTACATGACCAATGAAAAAGATGCAGTACACTCAAGCAGACCACATGCCTCCAGTGCCATTGTGGCCACTACACTTCTTCGCAGGGTCTTAAGAGACGCTAAACTAGGTCTTCTGTTGAATGGGGGGACACTGGGTCCCCTCTCAAGTAACCAGCAATAAACTCAGATGCAGAATTGAGTTTGTCTCTCGTCGCTTGGAATGGGGTGTTCTACCCCAGCATAGGTTAAATCTCTTGAGGGCCAAACTTCACTCTTCCAGCGCTGGAAGGAGAAATGCTGTTGCAAGTATCCATGATCCGACTTGCTTGAATTGGAAGTTGGTCTCTGCGTTATTTGGATCCTAAGCTTTGACCCTCCGTAGCCTGCACAATCACCCAGTGAACTGGCCCATAACCTTTCAACGTTTGTGAACCTCCACACAACCACTACTGGAAGTCGGGGATCCCTCAAGAAGATATTTCTACGGATTGAACCTCCAAAACAATGCACAAAATAGAGAAACAAGTATACATCAAACTCATTACAAAAGAATGTATTTATTTGACAAAGAATCACGCAAAACTCAAAATGTTAGTTTTATGCGAAGTTTGAAGGTTTTCAGAATGTACTTTTATTTTTAAAAGATGAACTTATATGATAAGTTGTAGAATATCACTTAATCGTGTTTACTCAGAATGCTTGCTCTCCTTTTGTCAGAATGCAGCGGTTGCTTTCATTAAATTGTTCACTCTAGATTCTGTTTTGCATCACTTGCTGGGCTCCCACGAATCAGTAAAAGGACACAAACCTAATCTTTAGCCTACAATATCAATCTCCTTCACCTTTGCAGAGTATATATAGTTTATTATTTTGCCACTATTATTTAATTTTCTACACAGCCATGGACCCCCTGAAGATGCATTGTGGACTCCCATGGTCCAAGGACCACAGGCTAAGAACCCCTGATTAAAGGGATCTACCAAACTCTTAGTGGAGACCCATGGTGGTGTGGCCTCCATGAGCTATCCGCAGCAATGGTTCTTCGCAGATCTTAAGGACAGAGTTTGAGCCTTGCACTTGCATTGGTACTTCCTACGAGAAGCCAGTGTCTACTTCCTCAGGGCATCAGCCTGAGACAGAGAGCACCAAAAGCAGCAACTGCAGTGATTGATGCAATGCCCCAAAGCACTGAGAACTTAGTTGAAAACTACTGCAAGGAGTCAGTGATTTTCAGGATTGAGAGTGCCTGATTCAAAAGAGGTTGGCCCACACAGAGCCATGCAAGAAAGAAGAAAGACAAGAATACATTTCTATGTCCTGGAGCAGAGGAACAGCTAATGCAACTCTTGTGAGTCCGGCTCAGTGGTGACTGAGAGCTATGAGGCCTTCAACATCAACACCTATAAGACCGAAGGGCACACACAAGCAGCAGTTTTTTGTTGGTGCATGCTTCATGCAAAGGGGATGTGGGACATGCAGGTACATCTTGAATATTACCAAGAACAGCCAGCGACCTTGAGCAGAGAGAGTAGGCAGTCAGTACTGTCTGGCCCCTTGTGTCCAGTGGTCTTGATATTGAACCCTTTCCTGGCACAGATTCACAAGTAAAGGAGTTCATTCATTCAAACAGTGCATGTCTACATATTTTCTACACTGACTGAAGATGTATATTTTTTTTCAAGAGGCCAGGATCTGTGATACATACAAAAGATTCCCTCCTCCCAGAGGTTGTGTTCTTCCCCTACCAGATGTCTGTGTTTAAGAATGCCAAACCATTGGTCTTACTCCTGAGAATCTAATTGCTTTATTACATTTCCATTTGTTGTCTGTTTTGTGGCCTGGGGATTATTGCTCCATGTGCCCGCTTGCCTTGTGTTCTTTGACCCCAGATTACTGCAGTGATATTGGTTTATATACATAAAGAGTACCACAACAGACCTGGGTTTCATATGGCCAATGTAAACATTTGTATACCCTACTGCTTCCACTGAATGTATTTTCCCTCATAAGACCCTAACATATCTCAGCGAGGAGGGGAGCCACTGCTCCTGTGCCCAGAACAAGAGGTGCCAGCTCTGTACTGAGTCCTGGGGCCCTGTGGAGTTGCCCATCACACAACATGCAGAAGATATTCCACTTCTGGACAATGATTTCCTTTTCAGAACTAATCCTAGTTTGAAGAAAGACTTTTGATGTTGTTAGTGTACCTTGGTATCTGGTTCTAGACTCTTATTATATCGAACACATCCATAATTGAATCCAGTAAATCTGTGCCTCGCGCTTTACCTGTGAAGTTTGGTTATAAAAATGTGTGAACTAGTGAATATATTTGTTCATATGTGTAAATTTGTGAGTGGTGTTTTTAAAATATAAACTTTGCTGTGAACATAAACTCTGCTGGTTCTATGTTGACCTGCTTGTGCTTCTCTCCCCAGGATGTGAAGAGCACCTTGAGAAGGTATGTGTATATTTTCCATTAACAGCTCACAAGATACAAAAAATCGAGGAACCATTACAATGACTTATTTCACTCTACAGTCTTAGTTGCGTGTTTGTGTCTTTTGGGTGAGGTTTTTGATAGATCTCCATCTTCAAATTAGGTGCTAACAGCCTAGTTTTTCAAAACCTTTTTCCATGAGAGGTACTTGTTTTGTCACAGATATTTAAAAAAAGATTAAACATATGAGAGAGGGGAATGTTGCCAGCCCCCTATGTGTTGCCACCTAATACCATACGTTAAGTGTTGTGGCCACTGGACTATTGAAGAATACCTTAGGTGGGGTATGTGATTTCCACAGCCAGCTGCCTGCCAAAATGATCCAAGTGTACCCAAAGTCTGTCTGATTCCCCCCTTCAACCATTCTGTCATCACTTGCATTTTTGTGGCCACATAGCACATAGTGCATGTGTAAGTACGTGTCATACCTCTTTTGGGCCTGGCATGTTGCAATAATATGGTAGGAATCCTAGCCCTGGTTTTGTTCCAGATGAACATTGTAAGTTGTTTCTATATTTGTTCTAGGAACACAACTTCAACAGGGATGGGCAAAGCCTCCAAAAGGTATAGGAATCTCAGCAACAAAATTATTTTTATGACATTTATTTGTGCCAGCCAAGAGATATAGAGTTGTACCCACCTAGTCATGTCCTCCTTAATTGAAGCAGACAGATGTAGGTAGTTAGTTTTTAATAGGTCTCATAGTGGGGTAATTAGGACACCAAAATATTTAATTTGCCGTTCCGCCCATTTGCTCAGAATTGTCTTTTTAAGTTATGTGTTGTTTTCATACCCCAGGGGCAGATTCAATATTCCTGACTTCTCCAGGTTTATCTTCTATCCTTGTACTGTTTCATTGTTCGCTATGACCACTGGTAAGGATTTCTATGTGGAGACCAGAGTAAGAAGAACATAGTCCGCATATACCATAATACTAATTTTATCTTTTCTAAATGTGAACCCTTCTATAACGGGCAAATGTCTTGTCTTAGTTCATCGTGCAGAGTACAGAGTAATGGAGACGGGGGTAGCCCTCAGGAGACACTCCACAAATATATAGGTTGCGACAGACCACACTAAGGGTTGTGTGGAGTTTGCCACCATCTTTAAATTGTTAGGTCCAAGGACCATCCAAAACATCACTCCTTGCAGAAGGAGCCAGTCCACACGGTTAAAGACCTTTTCCACATCCAAGGCAAGGGGAGAGGAGTTGACCTTACGGCTACGGCGCTCGACCACGGACCTGGGAACTGGGCTCGAGTTTCGGTAATGACGCTGAACATCCTGTGATTCTGGGCAAATCACTTGATCTCCCCATGCCTAACAAAGAATGAATGTGTGTCCTAATGTAACGTAACTGGTGCTATGTAAAGCGCTCTGATACCTGATTGGATTCGGGTCAAGTTCGCGCTATATAAAACTCTGCAAAAAAAAAAGTAGTATTGCCAGCACTTTCTTCTTGTTTTTTGCCCACTATACAACCCTACGTATGCTGTTGTGAGTCTGTCTACCATCCAGAAATCTGCATTGATCGAGGTGTATCAATTTATTGAGGGTTTACTCCAACTTCATTGCCAGTGCCTTTGTATACAGCTGCCTGGCTGATGAGGGTTATGAACCCGAAACCGGTCCCAGGATGCTTGTTTCCGGTCCAGGGAAGACATGGCTTGGCAGTTCGGGCTGGACTGTTCCCATGAGGCACAGGGTCAGACTGATTTGCATATGGCCATGTCTGAACTGGGGTGGGGGAGTGAGCTAAAAAATGATGATGGATTAAACCCAGATCAGTTGACAAGGGGTGAGTGTTTGATTTGCTCAAACGCTCCGTCCATCATCCCCTTTGGTATCGCATTGTTCGCCCTAAATTGGCAGGGTATGCCCAGACGTGGGTCCCTTGCTCACTTTGCCACTGGATGCAAGACAGCCTGGTTGATGAGGGTTATGAACCCGAAACCGGTCCCAGGATGCTTGTTTCCGGTCCAGGGAAGACATGGCTTGGCAGTTCGGGCTGGACTGTTCCCGGGACGCACAGGGTCAGGTATCGCTTTGTATACAGCTAATCATCTATATTAAGGAGAGCAATAATCCTATACGACGAGCATAGTTTTTTTTATCACTGCACGGGTTAGGCAAGACCGTGATTGTTACCCTCCCCATTAAAGGGGCTATCCCCTTTCCTGCACAGCTGCTAAACAGAGCAGCAAGTCTGGGGAGTAGTCTATTAGCATATATTTTATAGAAAGGAATCCCAAATTCATCCTGTCCTCTGACAATATTATTCTTGAGCATATTTATTACCCATCTTGCGTCATCATCCACAATTGAGGCCCCCAGCTTTTCCTCTTGATACCCTATAATTCAGGGCAAACAGCTTCTCTAAATATTATTATTATTAACCATAGGTTGAGCGCAGCTATCACCCAACGGGCATCTTGGCGCTGGTAACTTATTAGTAAAGAGGAGAAATGCTATTAAAACTTAGCATTGTGTTACTCTAATATAACCCTCTATTTCCAGGGAAAGAGCCAGGGGCCAGATGTACGACCCTAAATTTCATGCGCAAACTGGTTTGCCAATGTAAAATTCCTATTTAGCGAGTCGCATTTTTTTGTGACTCGTTAAATAGGAATTGCGAGTCGCTATCAGGAAGGGGCATGCCAAGGGCGTCCCTTCCTAATACCGAGTCTCTACTCTATGTAGGAATGTTTTGCAACCACAATTACGGTCGCAAAACACTCTCAATTTACCGCTCTCTTCTGGAGGATTGTATTGCATTCACGAATGGGAAGGGGTCCCCAGGTGGCCCCTTCCCCTTTGCAAATGCAGGGGACAATATTTTTTAGGGGCAGGCAGTGGTCCCAGGGACCACTACCTGCCCTTAAAAAACTTAAACGAAAACTTTTCATTATTTTTATTTTAAATGCATCCAGTTTTACATTTAGAAAAACAGGCTGCTTAAAAAAAAACTGCTTTATTTAAAAGCAGTCCCAGACATGGAGATCTGCTGAGCCCAGCAGGCCACCATCCCTGGGACTGCCAGCCATTCCCAATGGGGTCGCAAATTGCGAGTGCCTCATGAATATTGATGAGGCTCGCAATTTGTGACCCCATTGGGAATCGCAAATAGTGTCTCAGACACTGTTGTACATGGCAGTTTGCAACTTGTAATCGAGGGCAATTTGCGAGTTGCAAATTGTCATGGTCGTACATCTGGCCAAATGTTTTTATATTATTCCTAAAACTCAACAGGTTGGTGTTGGTTCTTAGGAAGAGTGGGAGGTCATTCCATAGTTGAGCACCTTTGACCTAGAAGGTTCTGCCTCCAAGTTGTGTTTTTTTAAAAGAAGGAACAGATACTAGGCCAGCATGGGATGAACTTAAGGTTCATGCAGGCCTATAGAGTTTAACTTTCTGTTGTAGAGCTTTGTGTCCCATGCAATTTACTCCCCTATGCAGTATGCATAAAGCCTTAAAGATGCACCTTTTACTGGCAACCAGTGAAGTTTCTGCAGTATCTCAGTTGAAGAGTCCTGTCTTCCTTTGTTTAGTGCAAGCTTGGCAACCAACACCTGAATCCTCATATAAAGCTAGGGGAGCAAGGGGACATTTTCGGCTACCAAAATTCATACTGAATGTGCTGGGTCCGGATCCGAATTTTTCGGCCATGGTCAAAATGTAGCTGGGAGTTCATGTTGCAGTTTCACCGGGGAGCAACCCAGAAATTGTGTTTTATCTCCGTTGAATTTTAACATGTTATCATCCAGTCACTGGGCCATCGTGAAGATTGTTTAGTTGTTTTGGGTCTGATTTGTCCAATGATATTGATCCAGCGTGGACCCAATAATTTGGACAGGGACGAACACTCAATTATTTAATTTACTTTGGCCCATACACATACACCCAAGTCCCTGTGGCGCTGGTGTCAAGTTTACGAATTTCTTACCACTTCATATTCAATAGTCGAAATTTTGGACTGTTCATATTCTACACAATAAACATTCTCGTTCAAATTTCCATCTTCTTGGTCGATGGACCAATTAGTGGAAAAATTGAAGGCAAATAATAAACGGACAAAAATAATCACAGACTCATTGTTTGCAATTTGTTAAATTTATCTCACTCAAAGTGCATTAGTCTTTAAAATTACCTCATGAGAGAAAATACACTCTAAACCGTCAACAAATAATCAATTTCAAGACAACATAAGTTGCATGAGGGGATAGATGAAGAGACATCTGACATGTGCATAAATCAAATCTCGATTTGGGAAAGATAGATGAAGAGACTAAAGAACACGGATTATAACTTCGAAATATCAAAGACACCAACCCAAAAAATAACAGCGAGGAAAACCACCACCCAGGCCTAGGTAGCGGCAGGGGACCCCCAGACAAAGAGTCAGGGATCAAAGACTCTAAGATCAGGATAAGGATAGGACTGGAACAGCTAGGTCTCTCTGCAACCCGACAATCAGCAATCTCCTCACGCCTAATGCAGCAGCCACATCTGCCGCCCTCGTTTCTAACCCCACCCCTAAATCACCTATCCTTTATACCCTTACCATACAGATTCCATCCCGCTAAAGTTGCTAAAAATCACCCATTTTAGCTACAGGATTGGTCAAAAAGTGAGGCGGTTGATCACCCTATCATTAAGTCATACTTCTTTGACTGGCCCCATTGTCAGGCTTGTCGTTCCCACATATTCAGTATACATCCCTATTCTCTCATGAGGTGAAAGTATCGACTTAAGGACAAATTTTAATACATTCATCATTTTGTGGATTTTCACAAGGAGTTAATTGGAGTTGGCTGCTCGTCAAGCGTCTTGTCCTTCACTGTGTCATGTTCTTTCAGCTTGTTAAGCCTTTTCAGCCACACAGTCACGTTGTTAATGTGCGCTGCAAGTTTCACCCATCACAGCAAACCTTTATTAATAATGTGGCAATTAAATATTCACTGTTACCCACCCACCTTAACTCTAGTCCAGGTTAACAGTTATCCTAGCATAGCATAAACAAGAAGCGGCATTAATAATTATGACAAAGCAACACACGTCATGCCTTTTTACTACATATACATGCAATATGCCATGCAATATATTCATAACATGTTCTACACACAATATTATTACAGACCTGATTATTTACGTATTGTTAGGATTAATTCCATGCATATCGCTAAGCAAATTCACAATGTGTGGTGTGTAGCTGCATGTTAATTCTAATTTCTACTTAAAATTAGTACGTATTACAGGGGCACTCGATACAAGCGGGTTGCCTTTTTTTTTCTTTTTGAATCCTCGCTCCATCAATTCCCCCGTCTGATGGCTTTTGAAGCCATCATAAATACTCACCATACCGAGTGTCACCTTTCATTGTATCTAGGATTTAGTGTCTTTCTCTCCTTTCATGGCCCTCTCATTTAGTCTTTTCATTATATCATAATAGTCTTCATTTATCTCTTCTAGTTCTATTTCTCTCTTTTTATAACATTTTTCTTCCTTTCACGCACTTACAACATTTATACGCTATCATTATTATTAAAATTTTACTGCTATCGAAAGTACTGGCATTACTATCTTTCTCAAAAGACTTTTCCAAAACGTTGAAAAACAATTTCTCACAGCTGAAACACTCTTACTAACTTTCTTCCAAACACCGTCAACCTCCAGTTGGGTTAAATCTTTATGCAACTTAGTAATGTTCCTCATATATCCTTCTATCCCTTTACTTTTATCAGGGATATAGGTAAAACAGTGTTGTATTTTCAACGTTCCACAGACTCCACCCTCCTTTGCCAAAATAATGTCAAGGGCAAGTCTACTTTACAAATCCATTGATCTTATTGTCACCATTTCGGTATCAATCATTAAAAATCCACCAGCAGTATCTGTTGATAACCGATCAACTACTGTAGATAGTTTTAGAATTTTATGTGAATTTAGGACTACACCAACTGATGGTATTAGTGCAGAAAATAAGTCACCTATTATTTCAGAAAAACTTGCTCTCCTTTTACGTGATAATCCTTGCTTTATTTCATTGACACTATGATCTCTTTGGTCTATATGATAGACCTTTGGAAAAACAATCCCAAAGTAACAAGTCCCATACCAGTGAGCAGGTAACCTGTAATAGGCTTTCCTACCACACACATAATATATCCCAGGGAAAACAGGATCAGTTCTACCTTTTAATCCCCAACCTCCAGTAATTTGAAAAGTATGCTCAGATTCACTAGTGCCAATAAAATAATTGTTATAGTTAGTCTTTGCTCTCAACAAACATAACTTTCCTTTCTGTGACCAGTCCAGGGACATTGCAGCATATTTTTCACTCTTTTCATATTTTCCCTCTCTAAATGCCCAAGGTGATTCTTGTGTTTTTGCTTAGCAACTTTCTTCTGAAAACTTTCTCTTCTGTGTTCTACCAAATCCCACTTTCTACTTTGTTCAGTTCTCGTATAATTGGAACTTAAGAAAATACTAAGTCTACATCTGTATATTGATACTCCAACTTAACTTCCATGTAAAATAGACTACTAAGTACACTACATGAAACAGCATATGTTAAATACAGATGATGGTAGGTTTTAGCCTCAGAGACAGATGATGGTAATTTCATGCAAACATAACAATCGCTCATATTCATGGTGTTAGTATACTCATACAACAGTTTAGTAAACACATTTAAAGAAAAGTTATTAGTTGATTCATCATGATGGAAAATACTTCCATCAGATTGCTTTTCATTAGTTTTCGTTAGCAACATCTTTCATTTTTTCATCATAGACATTATTAGTGTTATTTCCATTGTTATTCACATTAAAAATTGGTTTGATAACAATTAATAAGTTACACAAGGATGTTAGTAGAAAGACATTACATAAGCAAAATTGAATACATCTACATTTTAGTTTAGATGTTGGTTGTCCAGTCACTTCATTTCCTGCTATTTTAGTATTCTATAAAAATGTGAAAAATTCTAATAATTATTCTGTGTTAGGGCCTAAGAAAAATCTAATAACACTTTTATCTATTAAAAAGAATAATATATATATATATATAAAGTGGTGTAATCTTACACCTAATGACTTTGTCTTCATCTTCCTTGGCTATTTCTGAGTCCACAGATGACTTCAGACGACAACATTTCCTCCACCTCAATTTGTAACAGTTCTTACTAAGGTGGTCTTAATTTTTTCTCATCTTCCTTTTCAGTATCATTTTCCTCACTTAGGCCTAAACTTTCAAACTCTTCGAGGATCACATAGGTCCATTCAGGGGCTTTGTACTTCCTGCAGGGAATTCTTGTTCTTTTCGATCTTCTTCTTTTTATTCCCACTAAATCTACCTTTTCTGCCTGACTTGAAATTGTGTTGCTTTGTTCTGGTCTTCTTCTTAATATTCTTCTTACTATTCTGTATTTTAATCTTCTTGCCCCACTTGGCCAACCATCTCCCTTTCTGGGTTTCTTTACCTGCACCATCTTTTTGCCTTCTGTGTTCTGTTCACCATTTCTCTTATTTTGTCTTATTTCTATCTGTTTTTCTTGGCTTCCTTGGTTTTCAGTCCCTGTAGGTTTAGTGCTTGATTATGTCTCAATAGCTATTTCTCCTTCTTCTATTTCTTTTGAGAGCTCATTTTCTTGGAGAGTGAATCCTTGACCACCGGATCAAGGCCAGCCCTCTCCCCTGCAGCTCCGCCTGTCTGCCGGTCTCCAGCCTCCAGCTCTGTGCCCTCCATTCAGGGTTCAAGCCAGTAGCCCATTCCTGCGCCACTGCTCCGCCCCTGCAGTTCACCTTTTTGTCTGCTAGAGGCCCCCCCTGTCACTCTTCGTTGCCGTTGCCGTTGCCCTTGTGTGCCTGTATTCTGTGCCTGTACTTTGTTTATTTGTATTTTCCTGTTTCACTTTAGTCTTAGTGTGATTCTTGTTTCTTTTAGCCTCCCTGTGTGCTTACGTTGTTTTTCCTGCTGCTGCTGCCCCTGCGGCCCCACCCCCTGATCCGGCCCGCTCCCACCCCCTACCTCTGCTCCTGCCCCCTCCCCTTTATATGGCGACTGCCGTGAGGTAGCGCAGCAGACGCGCGCAGCGTGCGCACCACTGGCGTGCCAAAGGCGAGACTAAGGCAAGCCCGTCTGCGCCCGGACCGTACCCAGCGCCAGACCCCCTGGCCCCCGCGAGCACCATAACACCAGACGCCACTACAATGCCAACACCCTCCATGCACTCAACGCCGGCCGACCCGCCACCTGCTTCCAGGCCACCCCGAAGCTCACCCACAGACCCTTCACCTGCCAAAACTGCAGCTACACAAGCCAGCGCACACCCACATGTCCTGCCCACCCCACCAAAGCAGGCCACAACAATCTCAGATGCATACTACTCAACAACTGCTCAGTCCACAAGCACGCCGTTGAACTCAGGGACCTTCTCGATTCATCCTTATCGGACGTCGCCTTCCTCACGGAGACCTGGATGAACGCCTCCTCGGTGCCCGACATAGCCATAGCCATCCCGGATGGCTACAAGATCACCCGCAGGGACCGAAACAACATACCAGGATGAGGAATCGCCATCATCCACAGGAACACCAACAGAATTTTGACAAACACCGAAGACTCCCTCAGCATGGCCGAAACTTACACTTCCAGATCCACGTCGATCACAACATCATCCTCAGAGGAACCCTTGTCTAAAGACCCCCGGGACCCCGACCACAGTTCCGCAACTCAATCGCCGACCTCATCAGCACGCACGCCCTCACCTCCACAGACTAAATCCTCCTCGAAGACCTGAGCTTCCACCTCGAGAAAGCCAGCGACAACAACTCCACAACCCTGATCGACAACCTCGCCAACCTCGGGCTCAAACAGCTCATCACGACACCCACTCTACCGGACACATGCTCGACCCTATCTTCTCCGCCAGCAACCACGTCACCTTCAGCCACACCCCCGAACTCCACTGGACCGACCACCACTGCATCCACTTCTCATTCGAGAAATACACCGCGCACAACCAACCGCAATGAATCCCACTCCGCAGCTGGAACAAAGTCACCGAAGACCATCTCCTCACCGACCTCGCCCGAGACCCCCATCCGAGCCCTCTGACACCAACGCAGTGGCCCACAACTTCAGACAATGGATCAACGACTGCACCAACATCCTCACCCCGATCAGGAAACCCTCTAACAGGTGCACCGACATGAGAGCCATCTGGTTCAAAGCCGACCTCCAGACTTCCAAGCAAACCAGCCGAAGGCTTGACAAACAGTGGCACCAAGACCAGACACCAGACAACCATGCAGCCCTCAAGAATGCCAGACACTAGCACCACCAACTCATCCGATCCGCCAAAAGGACCTCCTTCAAGAAACGCATCGACAACAACGCACACAACAGCAAAGAGCTCTTCAACATTGTGAAATAACTTGCCACCCCCAGCTCCAGCTCCAATGACATCCTGCCATCGCGAGAACTCTCCAACTCCCTGGCCACCTTTTTCCACCGCAAGATCACAGACATCCACAACAGCTTCGACACCCAGACACCGACGACAGACGCTGACACCCCTGCCTCAATGCCCACCAAACACACTGACCTCCTGCTCTCCTGGAACAATGACGAAGACACCACCAAAATCATCAACACCATCCACTCCGGCTTACCTTCCGACCCCTGCCCCCACCACATCTTCAACAAAGCAAGCTCCATCATCGCACCTCAACTCCGAAAGATCATCAACAGCTCCTTCGAGACCGCTACCTTCCCAGAGAGCTGGAAACACGCCGAGATCAACGCCCTACTCAAGAAACCCAAGGTAGACCCAAAGGACCTCAAGGACTTTCGTCCCATCTCCCTGCTCCCGTTCCCGGCAAAAGTCATTGAGAAAACCACCAACAGACAACTGACCCACTTCCTAGAGAAGAACAATATCTTGACTCCTCCCAATCCGGTCTCCGCAGCAATCACAGCACCAAAACCCCCCCTCATCGCCGCCACCGACAACATCAGGACCCTGGACAACAGCGAAACAGCAGCCCTCATCTTCCTGGACCTCTCGGCTGCCTTCGACACTGTCTGCCACCACACCCTGCGTACACACCTCCATGACAAAACCCTGAACTGGATCACCTTCTTCCTCACCGGCAGAACCCAGAGAGTCCACCGCCCCCCTTTCCGGTCCGAAGCCACCACGATCACCTGCGGCGTACCCCCAGGATAATCCCTCAGCCCGACCCTTTTCAACATCTACATGGCACCACTCGCCAACATCGTCCGAGCGCACCACCTCAACATCACCTCGTACGCCGACGACACCCAGCTGATCTTCTCCCTCACCAAGGACCCCGCCACCGCCAAATCCAACCTCCACGAGGGAATGAAGCCCGTCGCAGAGTGGATGAAGACCAGCCATCTGAAACAGAACTCTGACAACACGGAGGTCCTCATCCTTGGCTCCACCCCCTCCATATGGGACGACTCCTGGTGGCTAGCCACGCTAGGAGCTGCCGTGACACACACCAACCACGCACGCAACCTGGGGTTCATCCTGAACTCAATGCTCTCTATGACCCAGCAAGTCAACGCTGTCTCCTCCTCCTGCTTCAACACCCTCCGCATGCTACGCAAGATCTACAGATGGCTCCCCACCGAAACCAGAAGGACGGTCACCCAAACCCTCGTCAGCAGCAGGTTGGACTACGGCAACGTCCTCTACGCAGGAACCATGGCCAAACTCCAGAAAAGACTCCAACGCATACAAAACGCCTCCGCTTGCCTCATCCTCGGAATCCCTCGCCAGAGCCATATCACCGCCCACCTGAGAGACCTGCACTAGCTCCCGGTCAACAAGAGGATCACCTTCAAGCTCCTCACCCACGCTCACAAAGCACTCCACAACGCCGAACCAGCATACCTCAACGAACGACTAACTTTCTACACCCTGAACCGTCAGCTTCGCTCCACTGATCTCTCCCTCGCCACCGTCCCACGCATCCGCAGAACAACCACCAGCGGCAGATCATTCTCCCATCTTGCTGCCAAGACATGGAACACCCTCCCCATCCTCCTGCGACAGACCCAGGACCTGCCGACCTTCAGGAGACTCCTCAAGACCTGGGTGTTCGATCAGTAGCTGCTTCATCCCCCATCCCTTCTTGCACCTTGAGACCCTCACGGGTGAGTAGCGCGCTCTATAAATGCTTGATTGATTGATTGATTGATTGATTGATTGGGATGGTCTTTGGAACCTCAGCTTTTTCTTCTTCTGTCTCAACAGCTGTTTCACCTTCTCCTGGTTCAATAGCAGTTTCACCTTCTTCTGACTCAACAGCAGTCTCTTCTGTCCCAGTATCTGGTGCCCATTCTACTCGACTTATCCTTGGCTGTTCATTATCAAAATGTTCATCAGAATCTGTCACTCCAGACTCTTCAGCTTCACACACTTCAGCTACTGGTTGTAGATTTCTGTTTCTCAGTTGCTGCTCTTCAGGTCTATCGATTGGACTTGGGACTAGACGGGTATGGCTTGCATGCATCCTATTTGGCAAACTAAAACACTTCACTGCTGTGGTCGCCGCCAAAATATGATCTGGTAAGGGCCTCTCCAATGGGGTTCTAGACACGTCTTCGTCGTGTGCTTCTTCACTAGGACCCACTCTCCAGGATTCAGGTCGTGTGCTTGATCCCGCTGAGTCGGTGTGGCATCTCCTCCAACCTGGCGAGACACAGAACGTACCAGGTCAGCCATTCCTCTACAATAATCCAGCACACGATCATCAGATAGGTTAATCAATTTATTTGCAGGTATGTATGCTTGTCTCATTGCTCTCCCCATCAGCATCTTATGGGGGACTTAATCCAGTCTATGTCAGGTACACTTCTGAGACTCATCAATACCAGGGGCAAAGCATCAAGCCATTTTAGTGTTGCGGATGCACATCACTTCCCTAATCTGGACTTTATTGTGCCATTAATTTGGTCTGTAGGCACAATGCAATTTCTGTTCAATTTGTAAAGCAGCACAGATCATTCAAATGATTTCATTATTAAAATGCGATCCTCTATCTGATTCCAAAGTGACTGGAAAACTGAATCTCGGGATTAATTCTCTCAGCAACAATTTTGCTACAGTAAGACTGTCATTCCTTCTCGTTGGGTAGGCTTCCACCAAGCATGAAAACAAACAAACAATGACCAAGACATACTTTAGTCCATTACATGGTGGCAGTTCAATAAAATCGATTCGTAGTGAGGTGAAAGGTCCTCCTGCTCTCCCAATTACACCCCAACTTACAACTGTCTTCCTTCCTTCCAGGATTTTGTTTCTGACAGATAACACACGTTTGGCACAGACTTTCAGCGCTCAGTCTAAACTTGGGATTGTACCAGGACTGCTTGAACATTCTTTCCATGGCATCTTGTCCAATGTGCGCATGTCCATGGTACATCCTGGCCATGTGAGAAAGCAATGAATCTGGCAATATTAGTCTTTCGTCATAATATACTCAGATCTCTTCATAATTTTTTCAATTTATTATTCAGAACTGGCAACTTGGCTGGCTCTCTAATTTCTCTAATATAATCTGTCTCTTTTTTTCCTTTCTATTGAAATCTCCAGTGAAATCTCTGTGTTAACCCTCGTGACATAGACTTCTCCTCCTTCTTGGTGTATGCAACCCTTAATTGACCTAGAAATTCCAAAGCTTTCTGGCATAAATGTATTGACGGGTGTGCCCTATATTGAGTTTCTGCCCCCTGCTGTTCTTACTCTAGTTTTTGGGCTTCTAGTGGGAAGTTTTCGTATGAGATGAAAAGGCCATGCATTTATGCTTTATAACAGCTTTAAACAAGTCCCATTCATCCTTCCTCCTGTTGCCCCAGTCGTGCCTTAAAAGTGGATCTCTTGTATTTGATTTGTATGTCCACATGTATACCTATGTGAATTAGGAGCATGATCTGAAACTGATATCGTCCCTATATCAGCCGCAGTGGTTACTGGGGATAATTAGTACTTAATCAGTGTACATATGTGTAGTGCACATGTGAGTACTATGTATAGTCCTCTTCATCCACATTTAATCCAAATGCCCCTCATTCATAGTTCCCTTAGCTCCCTTTTACATGTTTTAGAGAAAGCACACACATGCAGCTGTCCCTCTGGGGGTCCCAGACTTCATTCAAATCCCCAGCTACAATAATGTCTCCTTCTGCAAATTTTGTTATGTCTACAAATTCTCTCGAAAATATGTCCTGCATCAAGTTAAGTGTGAATTGTAGCAACTGTATAGGTCCTGCCATTTAGCATACTCTTTAGGATTAGGTATTTTGTCCTCTTTGTCCATCTTATATTATTTGGATGTCTTGTTCTGTGAATATAGCTCATACTATTGTGTGGGGACCTCACTCCAGAATAATTTGTATTAGGGTGCGTGCTGTGTTTTATCCCGTGTTGATCCTTTTTTTCCTTAAGTGTGTTTCGAGATCTAGTGTTTAGCTGAGGGACTTTTATACATAATTCCAAACCATACTGTTCTTTTCACTAGGTCATTGACATTAAGCGATACTATCCTCACTTGTATCTAGTCTGTATTGTTTGTGCCCTTAACTGTGTCTCCTCTTAACCTATCTTTACTATGACAATTCACTGCCTACCCACACACAATTCTAGTTCTCACAGTGCTTCTCTTTGTCCCTTTTGCATGTATCCCAACCGCCTATCAGTATAGCACGGGGTGTATCAAACCTCAGGTCCTGATGTTGATTCCTGGGGCGACTCGCAACCACATTTCCACCCCCCCTTCGCACCTCACCTACCTTTGCTCTCTTTTCTGTCATTTAATTTAGCCAAATCTGCTTTTATCTAAATCTCCCTGTTTTCTTCAAATTTCTCCCATTGTCTTCTCCCCTTGCCTACCTATTTGGTCATTTCTTTGTTGTCAGAGTACCTATATCTTCTCCACTCTGGTATTATATATCAGTCTTAGATTTCCCTCTCCTAACCTGTTACCCTCTGGTCATTGTGCCTCATCATCTTCAACAAGTCTCACAGAACTCTTAACTGTTTTTCTTCTGTGTCTTCTCACCATGATCTGTTCCACTCTGTGGCTTCAGCAAGCGATATTCGCTTGACTTCTTTTCGCTTTTCCCAAGCGCTGATAGTCTGCGCTGAATTGAGGGGGCATCTTCACTTACTTCCATTTTCAACCCCAAGATGTTTGCCGCTTCTGTTCTGTCCGAAACCTGCAGCACTTAGCAATTGAATTCAAAAGCCAAAACAAATTGATATGTCCATCTCTACCTGAGATGTATCAATTTATCAGTGATGGGCAAAGATCTTGCTGCTACTGCACTGTGACCTGATACATATCTTGAAAAATCAGACATGACTCCACTGGACTGCAATTTCTTTTCTTTTCTCAGAATCCAAGAAGACCTCTTCTTTCACTGTAAATAATGGAACTTCACAACTATATCACTTGGCCTTTGGTCATGTTGCAATCGGCATTGGCCCACCCATTGCACTCTTGTAGGTTTTCCTTTTTTGTGCGGTTCACCAATTTCTCAGCCGTCATCAGTGCCAGCTCAAGCTTAACCTCTATCTGTTGACGTGCCTCTTCCTTGCTGTTGAGGGTTATTTCAACTGCTTCCATTTTCGATTCCGCATCCAATTGCAGCCCCCACCGCATACTCATCCTGCATTAATTCTCTGAAATGTATTTCCCAGGTCTGAGTGCATTGTCTGCAGACTTTTCTCAATGTCGCTACTTAGTACCCGACCACTTTTTAAACCATTCATGTATTTTGAGTTGTAAACTTGAATTGAGTGTTTGGTGTTCCTCAATGTTTATGTTCTTTTTCCCATTCTTATTGTTGAGGTGCACATCCTTTATCTATTTAATTGCATAGATTTGCAGTCAAATAGTTCCTTTAGGAAAGTCCTCTGTTTATTTCCCTAAATAAAGGTGCTCTCCTTGTCTGATCCTTTACACTCAGAGGTCTTATAGTCCTTTTCTCATAAGAGCAGTTCTGTTCTGATCCTTTACTTTGGGAAGTCTCTTATTCACCAGGTATCTCAGTGTGTAGGCTTCTTTTTTTGTTTTTACCTTGGTATTCCATTCCTCATTGCTTCAGAGTGGATGTTCCCTGCACCAGTATTTTACTTCCTCTCATTTATGTGATAAAGTCCAGGACTCCACAGCTACCTGTACCTTCTGAGTAAAAGAAAATTTGATAACATCCCCTCTTGTTACTTTTCTAGGTATGAAAATTTTATGAGACAGCATATGGCTTATGATATCTTTAAAGAGAAAGAAGAGAAGACAGACGAGAAGGAGGAAGTGGACCTGCCAATAAAGATAATCGAATCATTGGGTGAGAAACTGCACTTGTCATTAGTCATAAAAAATGTCCAGTAAACTATATATTCCTATATTGATCAGACCAGCAAAGTATTCAGTTTACATGTTTGTATGTATGAGTGTTGTTTCTAAGATGCTTACATCCCAAGTTATAAAAGAGTTTCAGTGGATCAAAGTCGATGATAGAATTAACTATTAATCAAAGTCCTCTTTGTACAACAGTCTTGCAACTTGTAAGTTCTCTAACTTATCTATATATTTATGTAACTAATGCTGTGGTCTTTGTATTATCAGCACTGTAAGAAACTGGGTTACTGGTTAAAGGGGGTGAACCCTACTCATGAAGAAACCACAATCCTTGTCGGGGTGAAGTCACAAGCAAACCCTAAACTAACCTGTGCTTGCCCCTCCGGTAGCTTGGCACGGAGCATTCAGGCTTAACTCAGAGGCAATATGTAGGAAATTTATGCAACACCTCAAACCATAACACAGTGAAAAGACACCACAAAAAGATCCCACACATGTTTAGAAGACAAAAAAATAAAACAAGCCCAAAACAACAAAAAACAATCAGTAGAATTGGAGATGTGCAAGTTTTAAGATTTCAGTGAAAACAGTGCCAAACAGCAGTTTGCTTCAACTGTGGATATCTGGTCGCACCAAACTGTGAGTTCCTGCATAGTCGTCAAGAATCTTGTCGACGAGGGCTTGTGATGCGAAGTCTGGCGTTGAGGATGAGTTGAGCAGCCGAGGTGATGCTTCGGTCCTGAAGACCTGCGAGGCTGCGATACGAGAACGTGCATCGTCGTTAAGGCTGCTGTCCGTGAGGGATTTGCAATGCAAGGGTCTGCGTCAGTGAAGCTTTGTACATCAGCGGTTCCGATGTGGCTGCGAGGTCAATGTGGTCTCCTTGCATTGGGACAACCCTCGCAGCAGAGGCAATGCTTGGGTTCTACTCAGGCTGCGGAGCAGAGGAGATGTGTTGGTTCTGCTGGTTCCACAGATGGGCTGGCAGAGCACCTTCATGCCCACTTCCAAGGGCCCAGGACTGAGGTGGAACCTTTTGGCATGGTAGGACTCACAGATGGCAGAGTTCAGGTGGTGGATTCAAGGTTGTTGGAGCCTTCTGTTCCTGAGGCTATTTTCAGGCCAGCCGACTAGCCCTTGGGGTCACTTAGGGGTCCTGAGTTCAAGAAATGCTGGTCCAGTCCTTCTCACTCAGGCAAGAGGGCATCAGGTCAGCCCAGCAAGGTAGCAGGACCGCAGTCAAGCAGAGTGGCAGACCTTTCAGCAGCAGCACAGCAGTCCTTATTCCTGGCAGAGTATCCACAGGTGCAGAAGTGTACTGAAGAGCTGGTGTCCGAGGTCCAATATTCTGACTTTGAAATGGGCAAAGCTTCTAGACGTTTCCCTTCGAGGTTCACAGGCATCTTGCCCTCCCTGCCCTGGCTACAGACTACAGGAGGTATGCATCCCTTTTTGTGACAGCAAGCTTTGTCAAATGTAAGTAGGGCTGTGCCCAGTTACCCCCTCCAATCTAGCCAGTGATAGCCCATCCATGCACTCCTTAGCTCTCTATTGTGTACGGCTGTCCTGGAGGTACACAGAGCCCAACTGCCAGCTTCACCCAGTCATGTGACACAGAAGCATGCTACAGGCACTAAATGGCTAAAGGCAGGAAAATGTCAACTTTCTAAAAGTGGCATTTCCCAAATTGTAATTTAAAATATGACTTCACCTTGAGAGAGGTTTTTTCATTACAATTCCAAAGATACCAACCAAGAACTGGTTACCACCTTTGGAAATTACAGCTTATTAAATGTGATAAGGAGACAACAATGTTATCCTATGGGAGAGGAAGGCCTTGCTGTAGTGAAAAACGAATTTAAGAGTTTCAGTACCAGGACATGTAAAACTTAAAACTACATGTCCAACTTTTTGCACTTTACCACTGCTAACCAGAACTAAAATACACAGCGTCCTAAGGCCAGCAAAGAGTGGAGGGTAAAGGGAAAAGATTTGAGGGTGACCCTGCAAAAAGGGACAGATCCAACAAACACCATAAGTAAAAGAGGCTAAGTAGACTTGTGATTTGTCTGGTGACATGTTAAATGCAGATAGCTCGGTGACTGACTTTATTCCCTCTACATCTTACTCCAAACCTATTTAGTCAACCTGAATCCATAATCAAAGTTAATGTTAGTCATACAATGTTGACCAGTAGTCTATGACCACTCCTGACAACATAAGGTATACTCCATAAGAAGATACTGAAATGTGAAATTGCCCAAGTGTATGTCAAGGCCTCCTTTTCAATTTACTGAGTAATTGTTCTCTACTCCTCTCAAAGTATGTGACACAAAAGCAGCACACTCTCCACATTGATCAACTTGTGTGAGTACAGCTCCTGTCACGTGGATGATAGGGGCATAAGCGACATTGTTAACTTAGCATGAGCCTGGACGCCATGATGCTGCTTTTGCACACGACACTACATGCTTCTATTTTTCACGACTCCGTTTCTGCCTTTCACATCAGAACACTTTGCTGTGCGTGTTCTCTGTCTGTTCCTGGAGTTTAGTCTGAACCCTGTGAGCAAGGTCAATAAACAATGCCACTTGTAATTCTGTTCTGGTCAGGCCCTAGCGCCTAGACATAACATACCGGTGCAGCTGTTATAAGCGGGAAGTCATACTTTGATATTATGGGAATGCACGCTTAGGTGAGACACACTTGGAGAGGGACCTTTCCATGGAGAAAAGCAACACGCACTTGTGATGTAGAAATAAGATCTATGTTCTGAGATATGGGGTCTGCTGACAAAGCCCAGAGATCTTCTATTATATAATAATAATTCTACTTACCAAGGGGAGGGAGGGAGTTTAGGTACGGTAGTTCTTTCTCTAACGTCTTTATAAAATGACGTCTCCCGTCATGATCTATGGCCTTACTGCAATGCTAACCATATTGGTAATATGTATCTTACTGCTTGTTGTGGCACATATGCTGCATTTAAGAGCACGTTAATTAAAATAAATATTTTAAACTATCTTCGTGTTTCTGTTTTGTTTCTATTGTGGATGAGTATGAGTAAGTGAGCCACAATGTGTATCTTGTTTCCACGATTCCTGAGAGATCAGGGAGTGTTGTGTTCTGGGGTGTCCAATCATTTGCTACTCCTGTTTTGTGTAGGAGAGCGAGTGAGACACTAGCTAGTCGGTCCAGAGCTTGTGGGTACTAAGGTGGTAGGAAGGCACAGCCCCTATGCACCAAGGTCCTATAATCCTGCGCATAGTTCTGCGGATGTGCAGAAACCTTGCAACACTCCTAAGCCTATTAAACTACTATCCACTGTCAATATGTTTCTCTTATTGACATGAAATGATCAAATGTTGTAAGTTTTGCCATACGTCACTTAATCAAATCCAAAGCTTGTTGGCAGTCTAGAGTCCACTTAACCTTAATACCTTTCTTTAATAAAGTCCTAAGGAACTGAACCAATATAGTAAAATTCATAAGAATCTAACTAATAAGCAGTTAGTCCTAAAAATGAGAGTAGGTGATTTCATAATCGATTCCATGGAATCTAGCAATTCCCTCACCTGAGATTGTATTGCCCAGGTAGGCTACAGTACTCACTCTGAACCGACACTTTTCTCTATAGAACTTGCATCATGATTTCTTTGCTCCTGTCATTAACTAAGATGTAATCTTGTGAAAACATAATGCTCTCAACCCCTTCTAACACCTTCCAGAGCCTCAGCGAACAATTAGAAGCCCGTTCAAATGGTATTGGAATGAAATGAAATCCACCTATAGGAGTAGCAAAAGATATCAGTGGTCTAGATTTTTCTTATAGCATTAACTGGTGATAAGTCAAAGACAAATCAATTACATGACTCACCTAAAATGGTCAGAGCTTATACAGAGTTTGGCAACCAACTTAGATGTTCCTATTAAGGTCTCAGAGGTCTACACACATTCTGATGCTTTTTCCTCTGTCTTTTGGTGCCAAAGCTTCTGAAACTAAGCATTCAAATGTCTTGATCTCTTCAATGACCCTCAAATTGTTCAACCATTCCAGTTCAACTCTTAACGGCCCATCATTTATTAGGTACTTTTCTTTCTTCTTGAACTACCAGTTTTGAACGCTTCTTAGGTTCAAAATTAGCAAGTAGCCTTGATCTTTTCTTGAAAATTATGGCAAACTTTAATTAAGTCATCTCTTTCTATATTCATTACCTTCACATGCTGAGGAGAGTTTGAGTTCAAAGTGATATCTAAATCGTGTTGATGTCTCCATTTTAGCAAATTATGTCCCCACCTTGCCATGTTACTCAAATGCTATGTTCACACTATAGAAATTTGAAAAGGAATCACCTCAGGCTGGTTACAAGACCTGACAGTGGATTCACATCTCTGTCTAACAATTGAGTATATAAGTAGGACCAAACACCACATTCTTTTCATTTCCAAAGTTCCTGACCAAGGAAGGATGTGCTATTGTGAGACCAGGGCTGGTGTCAGTAGCACAGTCCTTCTCCTAGAGCTGAGAGGATGTCAGCTGAAGCCTGCACAGATTGCTGAAGAAGGTAGGGGTCTGCCTAGAAGACTGCCTGCAGGCTCAGAGAGGGAAGGAGTATGTCTGACTCTGCAGGAAGACAGGCTGTCCAGAAGGAGAATCCCAGCCATGTTCCTGGTGTGTAGCACACCCAGAAGAAACTGACTTGTTTTTGGAAGTGTGCCTGGTGCCAACCCATCCTTCATCCTGCTGCCCGAGGACTGTACCCCCTGACTGGGAATGACTTCACAACTGCTGCAATACCAAACAGCCCTCCCCACGGACAGGTAACCTGAGCTCTTAGTGAAATACAATTTGATGTGCGCTACTTGTCCCCCCCCCGCATTGAACAACAGTCTGCATAATCTAATAGTGTACTTGTGGCTGAGCCGCTTCTTGCCTGGCTATTCCCACAACAAAACATTCCCATAGGCTTCTGGAAGCCACAACCATAGTATTGGATTGTTGTAGTACGGTGGAAACTATCTTCTCTGATCTAGGACCCCGAGTCGGTGCATAAAGTTTATGATTGGTTGCTACCCTTAGCATTGGAAGAACCCTCTTACCAAGCCTCATTCCTTTGTGTAAACTGTATCCTCTCTTAATGATAAAGACAAGTGTTGGGTTGCTAGATCTTGGGTGCCTGTAATATTTATTATCGTATCCTGGCTTCTTTGCATTCGGTCTGGTTTCCCAGAGAGCATTTGCAAAATTACATAGACCCTCTCTGTGAGTTCACTCTTAATTCTGATAGGGCCAGTACCAACATTTATTGTCCCCGTTCAAAAATGTTAGTTTTTTTACTTTCACACAGAGAGCTTGGCTGCTAAAAATGCCCAAATTGTCTGCGTAAATGTCCAGGTAAAACATGAGAAATTGACTGGGGAATTGGAACAGGAATTACCTAGTCCCACAGTAATTCTTCATTTCTTGGTGCATCCTCAGAGACCTATATGTAACAGGCCAGATTTTGCCCACACCCTGAGTTGCCGGGATCCCTGTATTGATCCGTCCCATTTCCCTGGCCACTCCTAATGAGGGCCATAGTGTTTGGAATACTCAGCGTACTTAAATCCAAATAAATTAAATGCATATTACATGCAAATGAAATACATTTTATATGCTACACGTGGGGTCATTTATACCCTGGCTCTCCCATTGTCCATGGATTTCTAGTTTACAAAGAGGTGGGAGGCACATTCCTGCTCTTTAATTGCCCATATCTTCAAAATCAGCAGCTGGTCATAGACTTCATGTTTCCATTGATGCCTGAAGCTAACTAGGAGTACACAACTTCAGAACACCCACTCTCACTGCTACATGGGAGACTCTTGTAGAATATATCTTTGGAAATATTAAGTGTTACATGCATTTGATGTAAGCGCAGAGTAAGGACTGAGTTCCTGATTTGATCCATGGCAAATGTTCTTGTCCAGTTTTAAGTAGAAAATGTTTCAGCCTGGTGAACCAGCTCATAATCAATCAAGCAGTATTTATTGGCGCAGCTTATCACCCGGGGGTATCCAGGTGCTGTGGTCCCGTAGGTCTTTTATTAGAAGAGTTCGGTCTTGAGTCCCTACCTGAAATCGGCGAGTGATGGTGAGGTTCAAAGGTGGAGTGGGAGGTCGTTCCAGGACATAGTGGCAATGTATGAGAAGGAATGACCTCCACTGCAGCTTCAGCAGATGTGGGGAACATGTACGAGAGTAAGGATGCGGAGCAGAGTTGTCTGGCTGGTTGGTGGAAAGCCAGGAGGTGGTTGATGTAGGTTGGTCCGATGTTGGCTTTGTAGGTGCGGGTTATCAGGTTGAACTGTCATTTCTTGTGGGTAGGGAGCCAGTGGAGGCTTCTGAGGTGGGGGGTGATGATGGTCTGTTGATGAGTTTGAGGTTGAGTCTAGCTGCGGTATGCTGTATGGTCTGGAGTCGCTAGAGGAGTTGGGTGGAGGTTCTGGCGTACATTTCCCTAGTCAAGTCGGCTGGTGATGAGCACTTGGGTGACTGTTTTTCTGGTGTTGAGAGGGATCCATCTGAAAGTTTTCCGAAGCATGGAGAGGGTATGGAAGCAGGAGGAGGATACTGCGTTGACCTGGCACTCCATGGTGAGTTTGCTGTCCAGGATGATGCCGAGGTTGCAGGTGTGGTTAGTGGGGGTTGGAGAGTGTCCGAGTTTGGTGGGCCACCATGTGTCATCCCACATTGAGGTGTTCCTTCCATCTTGTCCGTATTCCGCTTCAGGCAGTTGGACCTCATCCAGTCCACAACGTTGGACATGGCATTCGGAAGTTGGACCTGGTGGTGGCGGGGTCTTCCTTGAGAGAGGGGATGAGTTTGGTGTCGTCAGCGTAGGAGTTGATGTTGAGTCAGTGGATTCAAATGATTTGGCCAACGAGGTCATGTAGGTGTTGAACAGCATAGGACTGAGGCAGGAGCCTTGGGGGACGCCGCAGATGATGCTCTTGGGCTTGGTGGTGAAGGGCGGTAAGCAGATTCTTTGAGTGCGTCCTGTGGGAAAGCATATGATCCATCTGAGGGTGTTACCCGGGACGCCCATGTGGTAGAGCCTTGTGAGGAGTGTGTGGTGGGATACGGTATCGAATGCCGTTTAGAGGTCGAGAAGGAGCGGCTGCTGTCTCACCTCATTCGAGGAGGGATCGGATGTTGACAGTTGCGGCGTTCAAGGCCGTCTTGGTACTGTGGTTAGAGCAGAAGCAGGATTGGGAGTCGTTGAGTAGGTTGCTTCCTTTCAGGTGTTGAGCTTGCGGTTGATGGTTTTCTTCAGGACCTTGGTGGGGAAGGAGAGCATTGAGATGGGGTGGTAGTTTTTGAATTTGCTGGATTTGGCGGAGGGATTCTTTAGGAGGGGTTTAAACTGCGTGTTTCCATGCATCGCGTATGGTGGCCGATGTCTTGGATGAGTTGTGGATGTTGGTGAGTGCACTGCTGATTTCCTTCCATCCCAGGTTGAAGATTTGGTGGTGGTGATGCAGCGAGGAACGTCAAATTCCCCTTTCGGCACAGACCAATTACATCAGCATCCAATTCATTCCAAAAACATTCATTGGTGGGGCCCATAACACCAATATACTTCCACTCCGTTGATCTGTTTTCTGAGGGAAAATACGCTTCCAAACGCTGACAATACCTTTACCTTACCCTTAAACACATTGTCCTCAGACTCCTAAGATATCCCTCTCATAAGGAGATGGATCATTTAGTTGTTATATTTGGTTTTAATGAATAATGCTCATCTATCTATACATTACTTTTTTACCACATTTCTCCTATTTAAATAATCGACACAACACATTGGTCAATTAATCAAATATTCTCAATCTAAATTATATTGCAAGAAAAGTTAGAAATCATCATCAGCATTTCAGAGCATCATATTTACCTATTCTGGCTAAAGTCGTCCTCTAAGTCAATCAGTCAAAGAAGCATTTATTCAGCAAAGTTAGGCCGCAATTCAGTCTTTCAAAGATTCAGGATAACAGCTGTCCAGCAGTGTCACCGTCCTCTCCGTCAGCATAACGTCAGGAAATCGAGTTCGTCAAAGAAGAGCAAGCGGTGACAGTTCATTTCCCTACCTACTTTTATGATGAAAATAATATCAAAAAGTATCAAGATCGGGGTTTAGAGAGTCTGGATTGGTCGACTTGGGGTCGCGAGGTGAAGTTCACACATAGTCCACAATATGAAGTCATCGCAATTGCTGATTCCGGTTTTTAAATTAAGCATTGTCTTTTTGTCTTGGATGGGTTCCCGGAACGTCCTTGGAGGGTGCATGTTCTCCCGGGGTCAGGCCCAGGCCACTGTTGCTGGCGGTGACGCCTGCGCACTTCACCCAGAACCTCGTGTTGTCAGGGCAGTCACGTTTAATGTCACGTTCAGCCATCTTGTATAGGCCGAAATGGCCAACTTAAGCAAATGAAACACAAAAACGTAATTAAAAGATAGACATGACTAATAAAATGTTATCCCCTTACTAATACCCATATGTGTGTGTATTTATATAGCAGAAGCAACACTCAGAGCGGTTTATACTCACTGAATAAAGCACAAATCACAAATGTATCACCAAAGCAACATATAACACGCAATATTCTAATTTTCTACTATTAATATGCGTACACAAGTTAATTCACAATTAGTTTAGCCATGCAAAGTGCAATTCCCACGTATAATTCTTTTGTTAATATAGTTGGTGAGTTATCACTTCAAACAAATTAATAATATTACAATTAATTGATTATTTGTATTAATATAAACATGCAGAATGGGGGGTATACAAAATTTTGTACTACCCGCTCCAGCAATCCCCCCTTTGGTGATTATATCACCACACTAATTTAAAATTTTGTATCCCTTTTACGGAAATTTCGAATTGATTTCTTGTTTTGTTCATATTTCAGTTTCCCCTGTTTCTTCTCTTTTTGCTGTTTTATACATGCTATCCTTTAATTCTTCAAGTTCTATTTCTTCAAATTCCCTTTCTTGTTTCTTATCTCTTCTCCTTAAGTTTTCTCTTTTTATTCTTTTCTGGTTTTTATTCTTTCTACAACTAATACAACCTAGTCTAATTATTAATACTAAGGAAATCACACAGGTTAATGGAAATAATATCTTACCTATAAATGTACTACCTAGTTTTACTACAAAGTCTTTAATAGCTGATTTTTTCTTACCAATCTTCTCCCAAACACCTTCAACCTCCAGTGATACAATTTCGTTATGCAATTCTGTAATGTTTTTAATATAATGTTTCAAATCTTTACTTTCATCAGGAATGTAAGTACAAGAATGTTGAACTTTTAGCATTCCACAGACTCCACCCTCTTTTGCCAATAAAATATCAAGGGCAAGTCGATTTTGCATTACCATAGCACGCATGGCAATCATTTCAGTATTCACCAATAAGAATCCTCCAGCAGTGCTTGTTGATAAGCGATCCAGTACTGTTGAAAGTTTTCTAATTTTGTTTGCATTCAGAGATATTCCCACTGCTGGTATCAGTGCTCCAAAGATGTCACCCACAATTTCAGTCCAAGATTCTCTCTTACTACGTGCTAAATAACTACCTAAACTATGTACACCATCTTCTCCTCTATCCATGTGAAAAATCTTTGGAAAAACCAGGCCAACATAACATGTGCCATACCAATGGTCTGGCAAACGATAATATGCCCTGTTCCCACAAATGAAATACAGTCCTGGAAAGACTGGATCTCTTCCACCTTTAAATACCCATCCTCCCATGATTCGGTATGTATCATGGCACTCACTATTTCCTAGAAAATAATTGTCATACGCCGTCTGATTCCTTCTTATACTCAATTTCCCTTTCTGAGGCCAATCTAAAGCCATAGTTGGACTCGTTTCTCCTCTTAAATGTTTCTCCGTTTCTACATCCCAAACCGTTTTCTCCACTTTCCCTTCTGAAACCTTTCTTTGCATTTTCAATCTCCTTTCTTCAACCATATCCAAAAATGTCTTCTCTTTCTTTATACTGCAAGTCAAGTTATTTCTAAATATATATTCTAAGGTTAGTTCATTTGTCTCTAAGAAAATTTTTACCTTGTTTAGTTTGTTAATTACCGGTACTTGTGAAAATATAGTATCTACATCTGAAAAATAATACTCTAATTTACCTGTTTGATAAAATAAACTAGCTATTACACTACATGTTATTCTATATGTTACAGGAAGGTGATGATAAGTCACTCCTTCAGATACAGATGCAGGTAATTGCATACATATGTAGCAATCCCTTATGTCCATTGTTTTTACATATTCATACAGCAACTTTGAAAACACATTGTTAGAAAAATCTGTTATTGACCTGTCTTTATGTAAATAGTTTTTATCTATTCTAGTTGGAACTACTTTTTGAACTTTCCCTATATTAGTTATGTTATCACTATGTCCTTCTAATGTATCTACAGTAACTTTCAATGAAATTAGTAGAGCAAGAATACTCCAAAGAAGCATAAATAATCCTGTACAACAACAACACATTTTGCACCATCTTCTAAGAAAGGAATTTGACTTTTGCTACTTTCTATGTTTGCCATCTTTCTAAAATGAGCCGTGTCTTTTAACTTAGCCTCTTCTACTTCACAACTAGTTTCTAACCCAAGGCTTCTAAGCACCTACGTGGTTCTACCAGTTTTTGTCTTTTTCAATATTTTATTGTTTTTCCATCAGTAATTTTCTTGTCTCACTCAGTTTGGCATCTCATCATCTTTCACTTTCCTTTCGGTTTCAACATACAGGTTCTCCTGAATATCCGCTTCTTCTCCAATATCGGACAAGATAACTCTCAGGATTTCTGATTCTTCGTCTTCCTCAACCACTTCCGGTACAATCACCTCTGGATTTCCTTGGCTATCCGTCTCTTCCTTCACTTCAGGCAGGGCCACATATGTCCATTCCGGTGATTTATACTTCTGGTTAGGTTTTCTTGTTCGTTTGTTTTCTTTGACCACTGTCTGTTCTTCTTCTTTCGATTTTTCCTGACTCGTTACTTCATTCACCTGTTCAGCTCTTGGCGAATTTACACATGTCAGTCGATATCTTAGTCTCTTTATCTTGTTTGGCCACATCTCATCTTTGGCCGCTCTTTTCAGTTTACTCCCTTTATCATTCTTTTCAGTTCTCCAAGCTCTCTTTCTCAGAACTCGGCCTTCTGGTATTTCATCTTTGCTTTCCTCAGATTCTGTTTCAACTTGCTTTTTACCTTCAACGAGTTCCTTTTCCACCTCTTTTGTTTTCCCTACTTCTGTCCCTCCTCGAATCTCCGTCACGCAATCTTCCTGCTGACTACTTGTCCCTGCTTCTAACTGGATGTTGGAGTTTCCTACACCTCCTCGGGGGTCTTCCGCAATAATCTTTCCCTCTCTCTCTGTATCTGGCACCTGTCCATCTAAAGGTGTTGTTTCAGGTGGAATTTCTCTCAATTTTTCTTCTGGCACTTCCTTCTCACAGATTTCTTTTATTGTCTCTCCACTGTCCTTTTCTTTGTTCTTCCTTTGTTCTTTCTTGGATGAATGGGCTCTTGGTTCTGTCTCTGAGTCTGAACTGGATTCAGAAATCTGCAATCTTTTCCTCAGGGATTTTCTTCTGGGGACCAAAGTTAACCTTGGATCTGTCTCCCCCCTTTCAGAGTTTTCTCTTTCTTTGTCTTTTGGCTCTCCGTCATCTGACTCAGTACTGGATTCTGATTCATCAAAATACTCCTTTTCTTTACAGTCAACTGGTTTTGGAATTCTCAAGGTATGACTTGCATGGATCCAGTTCTTCAATCCAGCACACTTCACAGCTGTTGTTGGAGTCAAGATGACTTGCCTTGGTTTTCCCCACCTGGGAACCAAACAGTTTCTTCTTCTGTGTACTGTGGAAATATGGATTTTTCTGATCAGTTATGTCCCCTATCTTGGACCCCAACGGTTCCATGTATGAATGACAAGTACATGTATGTTTCCTCCAGTTCCAGTTATGAAGACGCAAACACATGTGCGTCCACCGTCAACATGTCCTCTGTCAGATCCGCCATGAATAGGCCGGATATTCCATTCCTAAGTATGAAAGGCCACCGGCTTTATATGGTTCACTTATGCCATTTTACAGTCCAGGCAAGTAGGCCCTGACTTTGTCATCGAACTCTTCTTGCCTTCTGCCTCTGAAAGCTCCAGTCTGAGCCTGCATCTGTGATCATGAACTTTGTCTCCTTCTCTGCGCGGCTCACGAAGCCTGACATCAGCCTATTCTCTGCCAAAAAACTGTATTTCACCTTCGAAATTATCTGCTCCGTTCCCTGCCCGATGCATTCCTGTCTAGTAGTTTAAGTAAACATTCTTCCAGCTACCGAGCAAAGGCCCGGCTTCTCTGTCTTTATGCAAGTGATTCATAGCCCTATTGCTATGGAAGATTTCCGCCCTCGCATCTAGTGTAGACACTTAGACGCTTGTACACGCACTAACAGTCAGTATAGTCAGTATAGAATAAGATTCTACTCTAAGAGACCTCTCTTTTGGATAACATAGTTCTTTAAACATAGGATGTTAGATATGATTTGGGATTAGGTTGACTTGACCCTCCAGACTTCTGTCGCCACACGTAGAGCTAAATGTCAAGTCCCCTTCACCCCCTAGTTGCACGTCAATTACACGTCATGCTGCTGCGCGCGCATTTCTACCAAGTATTTCTGCTGACATTGCGAAATTCTTTCATAGAACCACCCTATTATGACATCACATCTAATGACGTTCTTTCATCACTCCCAGTTACGCCTATTTTTGCTACGCACGAATATATTATCCATACTATCAATTGTTACGCCTCTTGTATTTGCTTCATTGTAATGCCTATTGTATAAAAGTGATTGATTGTCAATAACGTATGTACTTCACTTCCTGAACCTTCGTGGTGATGGAACTTGGAGCAACCGATTATAATCGACCATTGGAATAAAGCCCATTCCGAACCTCTAATACCACGGATTCTGCCTCTTATTTACTGAGCTATTTTATTAAGTTTCTGTATCAAATTAAGTCCCGGTAATTAAATTATTTACCACATGAATGGCACCCGAACAGGGACACTTTCTCATCTCACGCGCCGGCGGTGAGTTGCAGGCCCGGTCTCCTGCCACAGCTGGACGGACAACAACGCGTACCAGCAAGATTTCCTGTATCTCCCTCCGGTCAAGCGGGGGCGACTGAGGCTGCGATCAACACCCAGACGAGGCGGTGAGAAGTGCGAAGTATCCCGACCAGAGCCTAGCTGAGAGAGCAAGATCCGAGGTATACAGAGGCCCACCAGTTTCCGAAGTCCCGAGTCGAGTCCAGTTTCCGAAGTGTTCGAGTCGAGTCCAGTCCGGTTCAAGTTCAGTTCAGTTTCCGAGGCCTTCCGTTTCCGAGCTACCCGGTGAGTACCATTACTGGGGAGGCGTTCTGACGTGCACATAGGTTGTGCCGGTCAAGACGGATTTGGGTACACAAATCCGGTCTGCACTGTTTCAGCAGTGTATCTGTACTGTTTAGCAGTATATCTAGTATATCAAGTATATAAATTCAGAATAATTCAGTTAATGTCGAGTATTATGTTTAGTGATTAAGTTTTCCTTAGATCGTCATCATCATTGTTGCTCGGTTAAATGTTAAATGTTAAATGTTTTACGTACGTTCTGCATATTGTGGTGTGAATGACTGTTCATTATCGTGTTTACTGCATTAAGTTTGTTCAAAATCAAGTATCAGATCAGTTCTCAATATGCCGCTCTTTTCGAAATTAAGACAGATCACAACTAGAAAAGGGGTACTCGAAGAAGCCGTTCCTATTCCTCCTAGGGACACTCCAGGGTACTTCATGTATCATAAACATGGCTTAGACGCTATATTATTTCTTGATTTATGGGTAGACTACACCAAGGAATTACCAGAAAGTCAGAGGTGGCCCGCAGCTGGGACCTGGGATGCAGAGTGCATCATGAAAGTAGAGGAAGAGTTATGGAAAAGGAAAGTCAGACAGTCACAGAAAGACGCCGTTGAGTTATGGCGTAAAGAATCTCATAGACGTACAGAAAAAGCACTCCGACAGGAAGAGAAAAATAGAGAGAATTCAAATAAAGTCCGAGAAAATCTATTAATTGAAGAAGGTACACGAGTGAAATCAGAACAAGTAGACAGACAAAGAAATGCCCTTATGAATGGTATGTATCCCCTTCTGGCCGAAGGATTACCTAAGGCTACTCCGGAGATACCAAAAGACTTGCCAACCCCATTGTTTCCAATAAAAGCACATCCTAAGGGGCATCCTAGAACCGCAGAAGACGTTTTTCTTTCCTCATATTTAGATGACGCAGCTCCCGAGTATGCCAATTCCGCCCCACATGGACCGCCTGCCAGGGAGGTTCAACGCCAAGATCCAGTATCTGTACCTCTACAGCAACAAATCCTGACACAAGTTCCGGCAAGCACATCTGTTTCTACATCTGTTCCTACAGCTACTTCTATAGCCGTGTCCACACCTATAGTTGCTGTATCGCGTTCAACGAATCCTTTCACGCCCGATACCCCAGACGGGGCTACGGGAGGTGCTACCAACATTTTTTCTACGCCACCCAGAATAAATAAACTTACCTTTCAAGAGTCAGCACATTCACGTACCCCCAAACTCATAAATGCCCGTACGCTTAAGGAACTTCTGGTAGATTGTAGATATGACCCTGTGCCCGGCAAAGAAGACGAAATGATCATGGCATCATTACGTATCAGACGAGCCGCAGTGTATTTAGGGAAGTTACCAGGAATGACTACGCATCTAGACAATATATATCATTTTGTTCAAACAGGGCGAGATTCTGAATGTATTAACAGAGCTATGGAATACCAGAAAGTGGAGATACAGGGGGAACTGTTACGTTTCCTTATAAATTGTGTGATCAGAAATCAAGACCGACCGGGGGTAGACCCGGAAGCAATGCAAATTCTTACCAGATGGAGCCAGAATATATCAGAAGGGAGACATGATAAGCAAAATTGTATAATAGCCATGTGCCGAAAGATCCGTAAAGAAATAGAACGCCTACACGAAGAAAGATTAGCGGTAGACCAGTTCGAACAAGGCGAGGAGGAAGGATCAGGACTGCCCACAGGACAGTCAGACACCATAGCGTATGTAGGTAGAGGAAGATCTTGTAATAGTAATAGATGTCTTATTGACCCGATACGTCCGATATGTCCAGATAATAACAGGAATTTCCAAACACCTATAATTAATATAAGGTCTAACGAGCATTCGTTCCAAGCCGCTGACAAATTACTCCGAGAACGAAGGGGTTATCATTTTCTCGATTCTATGGATGAACAAGAATTAGCCAGGTCAGCCGTCCATTGGGTTGCCAGTCCCGGAAAGTATGGTGATGATACAGTAGCACGCACATTTTTGAATCTCACCCCAGATGAACAGCGTTTAGCTGGGATTTATATGATTCAACAACTCCTTATACTATATCAGAGTCAGCATTCGGATCCTGGTCCCTTGCCTGATATATTGACTGAATTACTCATGAATAGATGGAGAGGTTCAGGTACTAAATTAATTAAAGAAATACTAGAATCAAGAAAACAGTACATTCTTTTTGTATGCCCAGAACATGTCTCATTGCCCATCAAGGAAAGAACCACGTATTACATGGACAGACAGAATCCCTTACGAGAAGTACACCCAATAAAGGGCGAGGACAATGAGTTTAAACGTGTATTTGTATATACGCCCATATCAAAAATAGAATTATTAGAAATGAAGAAAGTGGTACCCAGTCATGACAAAGACCCAGCGGGTTTCCACCGAGAAATTAAAGACATGTTACTCATGGGAGAGTATACCTATCCCGACATTATGACAATATTAAAGGTATTGATGCCTGCTGGCATTTATGAAAAACTCAGGGAAAAAGAGTGGGAGGTAGGCGACCAAAAGATAGAATGGTCGGCATTAGAAGCAGAAGAAAAGGCCCGAACTGCAGGAGCAGGACTTGGGGATAAAACTAAAGCACTACCAGGTTTACTAGTACAGGTACTGCCACGTTTATTAACTACGAAAAAGGAAGATTGGGGTACAATTTCAGCCTGTAAACAGAAGCAAGATGAAGACACTAGTGATTTCTATGCCAGATTTGAAAAATTTTTTGGTATAAATAGTGGCATAAAAGCAAGTAGCGAATCATACCCACATCTGTTTGTGACAAAATTAGTAGAAAATGCCTTGCCTCAAGTGAAGAACAGAGTATTAAAATTCGAGAGTACCTGGCAAGGTAACACTCCATCACAAATGTTACAAATGTTACAGTACCATCACAATAGAATTAGAGAGGAACAAGAACATGAACAAAGACGCATGAAAGACACGAAAATGAAAATGCTAGTCTCCCAGACAGTTCCAGCTGAAGGACATAAAAAGGGTACGACACATTCCAGTGATTCAACAGGACCTGTAAAAGGGACATGCAATTATTGTAAAAAGCCAGGTCATTACGTACACGATTGTCCAGTTTTAAAACATAATATCGCCATAGGTAATACAAAAGAAAGACCACGGCCACCTAGACAGGATCAGAATGAACAAGGAGCTCCGCAGCATGCACAGTCCATGCCAGCTCCACCACAGTCTATACAGTTTGTGCCAGCTGCACCAGCGCTACCCGTTGCTGCCACCCAAACCACGACACGACAACTGTACCAGACCGCACAGTACGACTATCCTGATTATCAGCGATACGCATGAACCAGCCTAGAGAGGGAAGTTGACTTACCCCTTATCGAGGTCCCTGTAGACCAAGAAGGACCTTATGTACATAGTGAATTATTAGGCCAAGACAGAAAATTTTTACTCGATACAGGGGCAAGTCGAACAACTATAAAACGTAGTGAAGTTCCAGGGGCACCCCTCTCAGGCTCACAGAATATTTCCCTTGGTTTTTCAGGAAAACCTATTGTTAATGAAGTGTCACAACCTCTTCCACTTACGATAGGACCTTTGACCCGAACTACAGATCTATTGCTTACTAAATCATGTCCAGAAAACTTGTTAGGAATAAAAACACTGAAAGCTCTAGGAGCTATAATATGTTGTTCTCCGGAAGGAGTAAGATTGTTTTTACGTGATTTTAAAGGTCACTATGTGTCTAGAGACATGGATCCCCGACTGCAGACTTTACCTACACGTCTATGGGCACAAGGCCCTACTGACGTTGGTTGCATGAATATTACACCATATCGAGTCACACTAAAGGCAGGAGTGGTACTACCACGAATGCGACAATACAAGTTACCACCAGATGCTGTAGTGGCTTTACTGCAAATCATCGACGAGCTCATTGCCCAAGGAGTGGTTGTGGAAACAGACTCCAATGTATGTAATTCACCGATAATTCCGATTCTTAAACGAACAGATCCGAAGGCCCCGCCAGTATATCGATTGGTTATTGATCTGCGCGAATTAAACAAATGCATTGTGCCACAATTCCCTGTGGTCCCAGATATCTCGTCATTACTGACAGCTATTGATTCCGAAGCAACATTCTTTACTGTAATTGATCTCAAGAATGCCTTTTTCAGCGTCCCAATAGATCCGGAAAGCCAATATTTGTTCGGATTTAGTTTAAATGGACGCAGCTTTAAATTCTCCCGCGCACCTCAAGGATTTACAGAAAGCCCCAGCATCTATAGCCAAGCACTGAAACGAGAACTCGACAGTATCCACATGCCAGTTAACACTGCCTTGCTTCAATATGTCGATGATCTGCTGATCACCGCTAGAAGCGAACCCGAATGTGAGAAAGCATCACTGACAGTTTTACAATTTCTAGCCGAAAAGGGGCACAAGGTGTCCCCTTCTAAGCTGCAATTCTGTGTCCAGCGAGTTGTTTATCTTGGACACTCGCTGTCCAAGGAGGGAAGGCAGCTTACACCCGACCGCATTCAGTTAATAGCTAACATGCCAATACCAAAGACACAAAAGGAGGTGCGGGCTTTCATAGGCCTCACTTCATATTGTAGACAGTGGATCCCTCAGTATGCATTTCTAGCAAAACCACTCATTCAATTGACAACACAGGAGGCAGCCACATCGACTGTTCTCCCTTGGACTCAGGAACATACACAAGCTTTTGAAAGCTTAAAGAAAGCTTTATGTCAAGCACCTGTCTTAGCAACGCCATGTTACAGTAAACAGTTTACACTTTTTGTTACAGAACGTGAAGGTACTGCCTTGTCAGTACTCACACAGGAACAAGCAGGATCACACAAACCATGTGCTTATTTTTCTAGTACATTAGATCCCGTAGCTCAGGCTTTGCCTGCGTGCCTGAAATCAGTGGCAGCAACAGCTTTAGCAATCAGACAAAGCGATGCCATAGTGTTAGGACATCCATTGACAGTTCAAGTACCACATGCAGTAGAGGTTCTTGTGAATAGAACGCAAACACAACACTTGACTATAGCGCGACTTACAGGGTACGAGTTAACATTGTTTCAACCACATATAGAAATCAGACGTTGTAACACATTGAATCCTGCCACACTTTTGCCAGTAATCGGAACAGACCCACTAGCCCATGACTGTATTGAAGTCATTACAATCACGACGAAACCCAGACAAGACTTAACCGATGTCCCATTGTCAGACCCAGACCTGACGTTGTATGTAGATGGTTCATGTATGAGAACAGGTACAGGAGAGTTAGTGGCCGCTTACGCAGTCACAACAGATATTGAAAT
Source organism: Triturus cristatus (assembly GCF_964204655.1). NCBI lineage: Eukaryota > Metazoa > Chordata > Amphibia > Caudata > Salamandridae > Triturus > Triturus cristatus. The sequence goes on from NC_140579.1 coordinate 57,324,472, forward strand.
CATTGAAACAAATTGCATAAATACCTTGTCAGCTCAAGCCGCAGAGCTCATCGCTCTGACACAAGCCTGTATTCAAGCCACAAATAAAAAAGTCAACATATACACTGATTCACGTTATGCATTCGGAGTTGTACATGACTTCGGCGTGCTGTGGCGAGAGAGAGGTTATTTAACTTCCCACGGTGCCCACATTCAGCACGGACCCCTCATTCATGCCTTATTAGATGCAATACATCTACCCACTGCAATATCAATAATGAAATGTAAAGCTCATACGAAAGTTACTGATGTCATTTCTCAAGGCAATGATCTAGCTGACAGAACAGCTAAACAGACTGCTCAAAGGAAGCTTACACCCGACATAACAAAGACAATAGTCCCGACATCAACACATTGTATGACGGTTAAAGATCCTACTCTTGACGTAATTGACATACAGACACATGCTACACCAGACGAAATAAAGAAATGGACTGAATCAGGAGGGATTCAAACGGATCAAGGATGGATGATGAAGGAAAAGTCTGTGTGGTTCCTTCCTGATTCAATGGTCCAAGTTATAATTAACACTATACATAGTCCAGCACATCTAGGAGAAAAAGCTATGCTAGATAGCATTCAACACATTTGGTTCAATAAACATTTACGAACAGCAGCTAAACGAAAAGTTCGTACCTGTATGATCTGTTGTCAGTTCAACCCAGGAAAAAGCGTTCCCGTAGAACAGGGTGGATTTCAGCCTCCTGATCACCCTTTTGAAGCCCTCCAGATGGATTATATCCAGATGGAACGATGTCGAGGATTCAAATATGTTCTCGTAGTTGTTTGTGCTCTTTCCCGTTGGACGGAGGCATACCCGGTTTCAGATTACACTGCCCCGACTACTGCCAAACAGTTGGTTCGAGAATTCTTCCCACGGTACGGTTTACCACGTGTTGTCTATTCAGATAACGGCCAGCCGTTCTCATCCGAATTAATGAAACACGTTTCACTTTTGTTAGGCTATCAGTGGAAATTCCACTGTGTCCGACACCCCGAGGCAGCAGGTCTCGTAGAAAGACATAATCAGACTCTGAAAATTAGATTGTCCAAAATATGCAGAGAGAAAGGTGTCGACTGGGTAGTAGCATTACCAGTTGCACTCTTTTACACAAGAATGGTAGCACACTCTCGAACAGGGCTATCCCCGTATGAAGTGATCTTCGGCAGACCACCAAATATGTGGGGGACGCCCATACCACGCAAAATAACTGATATTGACTGTAATATGCTGACAGATTACTTGGCTTCCTTGATGTCTGCACTACAATCTTGTCGTTCACAGGTAGCTGCAGCTTTTCCTGACAACACTGAGGTGAAGCCCCATGACGTAATTCCAGGCGACCTGGTCCTAGTGAGGAACTTTGATCGAAAGACTCAGCTGGATCCTAGGTGGAAGTCGCCGCAGCTGGTTTTGCTCACCACAAGGACAGCCGTGAAGATCGAGGGCAGGAAAGGCTGGATTCATTCAAGTCATATCAAGAAATTTCATGGACTACAATCAGATGTGAATACCACACCTTGTGTGTCTTCACCCATTGACTCAAAACTTCCTTTTGTTGAAAAGAATAAATCCGAACTTTATAAACTGAAACTCAGGCCCAATCAGTCAAGCAATTTGATTGTTTAAGTCCTCTCCAAGGTGAAGCGGTTGAATTGTCTCTGACATGTATCCCTTGGACCTGAATAGAAACAACACCAGAAAAATGTTGAAACGACAGGCGTACTGTAAATCACTACGTAGTCATTGCATAGTGACGTTATTAATTTTGTTTTTCTTAAGTCTTTTAATATTTACTGCAAGTATATTGTTGCACATATATTATCCTATTTCTAGACATGTTTATAATATTACTGCTGAACATTCTTTTAGTGAATTACCTCCGCTTGAGTTGTCTTATAGATTTGCGCTGCGCAATAACACGTTTATCAGTATGTTGCATCATTCCCATCAGGTTAGCAATGCTACAAATTGTTGGATATGTGGCCGACTCCCTCCCTATCAGAATTATAAAGGAATTCTACCTCTCTTTCCATACCCGTTCACACACAACGGCTCCTGTGGAGCATGGTTTAGTTTAATTAATTCTCTAGATCCGAATTCTGCAGTTTATCAAGATAACTGGGTATGGGGAAATTTGAACTTAGTTTTGCTTAAGGTTTGCTACCCTAACAAGGAGGGACTTCCCCAGAGAACAGGAACTGATCTAGAAAATGAAGTGTATGGATTAGGTAATTTTACGCTTAATCTTATGATCTTGAATGTCGAATCCGAAGCTACTCCAATTTTGCCCGCTATGTCAATATTTCCAGTAAAAGGTGAACTATGTGTAAGAAAAAATGGTTCCATACATATGGGCCATAGTAGATGCACCACTGTAGTAGAATTTAGTGATCAAGGCAAGTCTACATTTAGAACTTCCCGCCATTCCTATTTCATATGTGGTCAGACGGCATATGTACGTTTGCCTCTAGATTGGGATGGTACTTGCTACATTGGATTCCTTTTGCCACCTGTTTTCCTAGCTCCTCCTGATTATCACAGAAATACTCATTTAGTATATAATAGAGTAAGGAGAGATCTCCCAATAGTCGATTACACTGAAACAGCATGGGAAAAATACACAGATTTCAATAAAGGTCTCTTTCCCTACATAGGTACCGTTACTAATAGTAAGCTGATACGTAGATTAACTAGAACCCTTGAAGCAGTAGTGAACGAAACTATTTCCGCCTTAGGCAATTTAACAGAAGAGCAGTCTGCTATGCGGATTGTTGTGCTTCAAAATCGTCTTGTCCTTGACGTCATCCTGGCCGATAGGGGCGGAGCTTGTAGGGTCATCGGATCAAGCTGTTGCATTTTCATACCAGAAAATTCGCCATCTGTATATAAAGCCATAACTCGCCTTCATAAGATTGTAAGCCAGATACACCAGAACCCAGGCACCTGGACTTGGTCCGGTTGGTTTTGGAGTGTATTATCTACCTTTGGATGGAAGGTCCTATCTTTCCTAGGTATTGGCCTTCTCATACTATTCAGTTGCTGTCTATGTCTACAATGTGGACCAGCGATCTGTGGTCTGTGTGCCACATCGTGTATTCCACCACCAGGATTTCATTCATCACGGAAGAAGAAAGAAGAACAAATGATGTTATATGAACAGATCAATGGATTGATGAAGATTGATATCTCTTAACGGGCAAGTAGGGGACAAGGAGGGAATGTGGAAATATGGATTTTTCTGATCAGTTATGTCCCCTATCTTGGACCCCAACGGTTCCATGTATGAATGACAAGTACATGTATGTTTCCTCCAGTTCCAGTTATGAAGACGCAAACACATGTGCGTCCACCGTCAACATGTCCTCTGTCAGATCCGCCATGAATAGGCCGGATATTCCATTCCTAAGTATGAAAGGCCACCGGCTTTATATGGTTCACTTATGCCATTTTACAGTCCAGGCAAGTAGGCCCTGACTTTGTCATCGAACTCTTCTTGCATTCTGCCTCTGAAAGCTCCAGTCTGAGCCTGCATCTGTGATCATGAACTTTGTCACCTTCTCTGCGCGGCTCACGAAGCCTGACATCAGCCTATTCTCTGCCAAAAAACTGTATTTCACCTTCGAAATTATCTGCTCCGTTCCCTGCCCGATGCATTCCTGTCTAGTAGTTTAAGTAAACATTCTTCCAGCTACCGAGCAAAGGCCCGGCTTCTCTGTCTTTATGCAAGTAATTCATAGCCCTATTGCTATGGAAGATTTCCGCCCTCGCATCTAGTGTAGACACTTAGACGCTTGTACACGCACTAACAGTCAGTATAGTCAGTATAGAATAAGATTCTACTCTAAGAGACCTCTCTTTTGGATAACATAGTTCTTTAAACATAGGATGTTAGATATGATTTGGGATTAGGTTGACTTGACCCTCCAGACTTCTGTCGCCACACGTAGAGCTAAATGTCAAGTCCCCTTCACCCCCTAGTTGCACGTCAATTACACGTCATGCTGCTGCGCGCGCATTTCTACCAAGTATTTCTGCTGACATTGCGAAATTCTTTCATAGAACCACCCTATTATGACATCACATCTAATGACGTTCTTTCATCACTCCCAGTTACGCCTATTTTTGCTACGCACGAATATATTATCCATACTATCAATTGTTACGCCTCTTGTATTTGCTTCACTGTAATGCCTATTGTATAAAAGTGATTGATTGTCAATAACGTATGTACTTCACTTCCTGAACCTTCGTGGTGATGGAACTTGGAGCAACCGATTATAATCGACCATTGGAATAAAGCCCATTCCGAACCTCTAATACCACGGATTCTGCCTCTTATTTACTGAGCTATTTTATTAAGTTTCTGTATCAAATTAAGTCCCGGTAATTAAATTATTTACCACAGTACTTTTATCCTTACCAAGTCCCCTGGGCTTAGATTATGAGCTGGCTTCTTTTCAAGAGTGGTGGCATCTGCTCCAACTTGATGAAACACAGAATGACCTGCGTCAGCCAGGCTTTTACAGTATTCCAATACCATGTCATCAGTTATTGTCATCAGCTTGTCGACTGGTATAAATACATGTCTCATTGCGCGTCCCATGAGGATTTCATGAGGACTCAAACCAGTAGTTCTGTCTGATATTGATCTAATAGTCATGAGTACTAGAGGCAAGACATCGGGCCATTTCATACATGTGGCTAAACACATTTTCCCTATTCTGTTTTTGATAGTACCATTCATTTGTTCTACTACACCAGAAGCCTCTGGTCGGTAGGCACAATGCAGTTTTTGTCGTACATTCAATGCTTCACAAATCAATTTTATGATCTCATTATGAAAATGTCCTCCTCTGTCTGATTCAATTGTTACTGGGAACCCAAACCTAGGTATAAATTCCCTCAACAATAATTTTGCCACTGTCATTCCATCATTTCTTCTTGTTGGGAACGCCTCTACCCACCTGGAGAATAGGCATACCATCCCCAAAACATACCTCAACCTGTTACAAGGAGGCATCTCAATGAAATCTACTTGCATTCTGGTGAAAGGCCCTTCCTCTCGACCTATAGTTCCTAGACTCACCACTGTCTTTCTTCCGGGATTGTACTGCTGACAAATTAGACATCTTTGACAAATACTTTCCGCCTCAAGCCTGAACTTGGCATTATACCAAGTCTGTTTAAAAAACCTGATCATGGCGTCTCTCCCTATATGTCCCTGTCCATGATATATCCATGCCATGGCAGACATCATGCTATCAGGCATTACTGGTCTTCCATCTCGATAGACCCACACATGATCTTTCTCTCTTGGTGCACATCCTGCTTTTACCCACTGTTTTACTTCTTCCTCTCCTGCTTCTTCCTGCAATTGTCTTACCTCATCCCATGTTCCCACAGTGTTAGTAAACATTGGGAAACAAGAAATCATTTCCTTTTCCTTTGCCCGATTGATTGAATTCTGATTTTGTGCACAATACTGTGCCATGTCATTGGCGAATTTATTTCCAGTGGCAATGTAATCACCACTGCGGCTATGAGCAGCACATTTTACCACAGCCAATTGCTTAGGCAGCTGTATTGCCTCAAGCAACTTTCCAACCACTTCAGCATTCTTAATGGGAGTTCCACTTGAGGTCAGGAAACCTCTTTGCAGCCAAATTTGGCTGAAATCATGGACCACCCCGTAGCCATACTGGCTATCAGTTATTACAGTCACTCTCACACTTTTCCCAATCTTACATGCTCTGGTCAGGGCGATAAGTTCAGCTACTTGGGCCGACCTTACTCCTTTCAAATAGGATGCTTCCATCACTGCTGCAACTGTACATACTGCATATGCTGCACTTAACACTCCATCTGTTCTCAAACAGGATCCATCAACAAACATGACATAATCACTTTCTGGTAAAGGGTCATCTTTCATGTCAGGCCTTGGCTTTGCACAAAAATCAAATACATCCAAACAATCATGATCTGCTTCATCTCTTACCTCCACATGCTCTACATCAGGCAACAATGTAGAAGGATTCACATTCACGCATCTCACAAGACTCACATTTGTTGCGCCCAAAATGACCTTTTCATATTTAGTCAGTCGTCTGTGCGTCATATACTGAGTACGACTCCTTGTTAAAAGAATCGCCACATCATGCGGCACAAACACTTTCACAAGGTATCCCATCACAATTCCTTCACTCTGTTCCAAACTTCGACATGTAGCAGCTACTGCTTTCAGACACCCAGGAAGGGCTACAGCTACTGGGTCCAACATAGACGAAAAATATGCAATTGGTTTCCTCAGTTTTCCATGTTTCTGCACTAGAACAGAGAGTGCACATCCATTTCTCTCACTGCAATACAACTCGAACTCCTTATCATAGTCAGGCATACCTAATGCTGGCGCTTCACACAATCCTTCTCTTAACTTCTTGAATGCTGCCAACTCCTCTTTGTTCAAATCAATGGGATCTCTCACATCACTTCTTGTCAATCGTACCAAAGGTTTTGCAATCTATGAAAAATTGCCTATCCATTGACGACAATATCCAACCATTCCCAGAAACATTCTCACTTCTCTTTGGGTCATTGGTGGACTCATTCTTTTTATGATCCTGATTCTATCTATGGTTATTTTCCTGTGTTCTTTCTCAATGCTGTGTCCCAAATATTGGACTTCTTTCTTACAAAATTGTAATTTTGATGGTGACACTTTTAGTCCTCCATCTGCCAAATTATTCAACAAAGCTACCGTGTCTACTTCACAAGCTTCACGTGTTTTCGATGCCACAAGTAGGTCATCGATATACTGGACTAGTACTGAATTTTCAGGCATTTCTAGACTCTCCAAAGACTTTTTTAATAGCTGATTGAATATTGAGGGGCTTTCTGTATACCCCTGTGGAATTTGGCACCACGCCAAAATACGCTCGCCGAAACGAAATGCAAAGATTTGCTGACTGTCATGGTGCAATGGGATGGAAAAGAAAGCATGGCACAAATGAATCACTGTGTACCATTCTGCGTCATGAGGGATCTGATATAAAATCACTGATGGATTCGGTACAATGGGACAACATGGTACAACAATTTTGTTTATCTTTCTCAGATCTTGCACTATTCTGAACTTCCCACTAGGCTTTTTCAGTCCCATTATCGGTGAATTACATGGGCTACTCATTATTTCTCTCAAAATTCCTTGTTTTATCATTTTCTCAATCACAGGAGTAACTCCTTCAATTATTTCAGGAGTCAATTTATATTGTGGGACATTTGGATTACATACTCCTTCTTTTACAGTTATCTTTACTGGATCTACATTCCTCATCAATCCTACATCTTCTCCTGTGAAGTCCCAAACTTCTGCTTTTACTGATTGTTTCAATTCTTTTGGTAGTTTGTCAGGGTTGAATACAGCATATGTTCCTGTAACCTCTTTCTCTCTATTTGCCAATGTCATTTTATACAACACCTCATCATCTGGTGTTTCAAAGGCTATTCCATCTGGAGTACAAAATATAGTGCAATTCATCTTGCACAATAAATCTCTATCTAACAAGTTCACAGGACTAGTGTCACACACTACGAATCTGTGCATTTCAGAAAATTTCCCTATACTAACTTTCACTGGTTCTGTAAGGTAAGTTTTAATCTGTCTGTTGGAGACCCCAACTACTTGGATCGTTTCATCCGAGAGAGGAAGATTCTTAACATCAGCTGATCTAACAGTTGATCGAGTAGCACCAGTATCAACTAGGAAAGTAATATTTTCATTATTAACTTTTCCATCTACAAATGGGCCTGTCTGGTCTACTTCTAGAGTTGCACCAAGTACGCATTCTTCTTCCTCCCTTCAGCACCGTCAATAACCTTCTTCTGAATCGCTTTCATCGTGTTGCAGCCAATACTGCGAAGCAGCGCTAGCGCGTTGCGGCTTATTTACCTGTTCTTCGTTGTAGAATCCATTCTACTTACTATACTTCTGGCAATTTTTGTTCTGTGGAAAAGGTGGTTTTGGCACCTGATTCTGTTGTGTTACACCCTGCTGTTGTCGTTGCTGTTGACCACTCACCTCATTCTGCACCTGTGGATTCAAGGATGAATTTTCATCATTAGTACTTGGTGGATTCTTACACTCGGATTTCCAATGCCCTATCCTACCGCAATTATGACACGGAAATTTCTTTTTAGCTTCCTCAATATTCCCTTTATTTTTCCCCGGATTAAATCTTGGTTTTGACCCCGCTTGTTCCACTAATTGTGCTTCCTGTCTCTCTGCTACTTTTACCTGTGCCCACATTGCCTTCTCTTTTAGTTTTCGCTGTTTTGCTTCAATTTCATCACTGAAATATTTAGCATGTCTCAATACTTCGTCTATTTTCTTGTTTTGCCAGTCTACCGTATGCTGTTTTATCATTTCACTAATTTCTGGACGAAGACCATATACAAACCTGTATACGAAATGACTCAAATCCTTGTCACTCAAATTCTCATCTCCACTGAATTGTTTAAAGGCTAAAATTAACCTCTCATAATAGGCATGTACTGATTATTTGCTTTCTTGATGTGTTCTGTCAATTTTCACCCAATCTGTCTCTTTAGGGGGTACTTTGTTCTTCAAGAATGCCATAACCTGTTCATATTTCTTCATTGCCTCAGGGTCTGGAGCTCCTGTCTTAGGATCCCTTGGGTATTCCTGTGTTGGCAAATCTATTACTATTTTACATTCTGTCCATAGATCTGCTGGTACAATTATGTCAAACAGACTATTCAGATCTATCCACAATACTTTGGATAATTTCACAAATCTGTCCACCTGTCTATACCACTCGACGGGCTTTTCACGCAGTCGAGGGAAGTCATTCGTAAATGACAAAATATCCTGTCTAGTCCATGGAACATGCACATATCCTCCTCCCGGAATCTCTCTCATAGGGTATTCTGTCACAACTTTCTCTTTTTCTCTCATAGGATAGGCTGAAAACGTTTTGTCTGAAACTTCGTCTCGCTTACGATACCATCTGCTTTTCCATTTGTCCACATCTGCCCATTTTCTCAACAAAATAATTATTTCCTTAATCTGACCTATTCATCCTGTGGTATTCATGTTTTCAATGTCTTTTTTGGTGAAATCTACTCGATAGGGTTTCTGTAAGGCTTTTACCTTTTCAATATCAATACCCATCTCATTTGCCACTTCCTCTAATCTTTCATGAAGACTTCTCGCTCTCCATGTTACGCTTTTGCACAGAAATAACAACTCCTCATCTTGGTAGGTTTTTAACTTCTCTGTCGGAATAGTTCCTACTATTAATTCTTCCAGTACCATTCGTAATTTAGCTACATCTATTGACTGAGATTCCTTGTCTTTCTTTTGCAAGCTTCTCAACCATTCACTCAACTCCTCTGTTGACGGTCCTACTGGCTTCTCTACATTTCCTTGTCCAAAATCTTTTTGTGTTTCTGACATAGCCTCTATTATTGTCATACGTTTCTCTGCACAGTTCTGACCTACAAACGGGTTATTTGAAAAATTCGGTTCAATCATACTCATAGTCTGTCTCCATGGATTCTCACTCTGACTCACTCTTGGTTGTTCAACCGGTTTATTACTTTTATAAGGGACTGTCAAACAATGTTCACTTTTTTTTTGCTTGTCAAAAATAGGCATTACTGGACCTATCGTTACTGGTACAGTTACCGCTTCCAAATTCTTAGTTAATTCTCTTATTTTCTCGTTTAATTCTAGGGTTGTTTTCGCTAATTCTGCAGAATTTTCTCCATCCAATTTTCCTCCAGACTTCTTTCCTACCTCGCTAATAGGATTGTTTATTCCCAAATCTTGGTACTCTGGTTCCGATTTTATGATTCGTACTGTTTCTTTCATTGGGGCACTTGGAGTTAATATTTCTGGTTCTGGTCGGTATGGTGGTGGATTCTTATAAAACATATCATCAAGTACATCATCCTCGCACTCATTCACTCCATACCATTTCGTCTCCACATTATGCCTCTTTTCTACACACTTTCGTCCTTCATTCCCTCATGCAGCTCTTACGGGAAACAAACCCTCAGTCATACTCGCATTTCACCACCTTCTCATTCGGTCATCATGCGTCTCATGTCCGTACGATCTGACAAACAGTTACCTATATCCTCTACCATTTCTCTGTCTTTCTCGGTCATGCATTTCGTCTTCCCACTCCGTCAAAGCCTCGAATTGAGTCGGTCTAGGTCTCGGTTCTAAATTCATCATTTTCTCTCTCAAATTTCTCAAAACAGCCAAAATAAATGAACCATGTTCTGGAAAAGCTAACACTCCGTCCTTCTCTGTATACTTAACCCAGTTGTCTAACCAAATACAGGTATGATGTCCATATTTCGCAATCATTAAGGATGCGGGGGTTTTCGGTGGAGGAAGTAACTGTCCTTCCCTAGTTATGATCGGTTTGTCCTTCTTAAATCACTTTTAAAATTTTCCAAACCATGATTTTTTCTCCTTTTCTGGTGGTTCGTAATACATTTTCTTTCTTTCGTGTCTCACTAGTTTCTCCTTACGACTGTACCACTACTTTGTCCAATCGCAGCGTGACTCACACTAACGCACCAATAGGGAGCGTCTACGTCACCCTGTATTTCTCCACTCCTAGCGCGGCGCACACTAACGCACCAATCCGGAGCGTTTTACGGTTCCAACCGACTGTCCAATCCCAGCGCGGTCGTTCTGACGTCAGCAGCCACTGCGGCAGCTCCTGCTCCTGTCTACCCCTCCTTTACAAATCTGCCCAGTAAGTTTTTGTTTCAATTTCTCCAATTCTGTTAGTAACAACATAAAACGTCTCCATTGTCCGCTTCGCTAACCAAAGAATAGCAATAGACCTTCCTCACGAGAATTCCATCTTTCCCGAATGCAGCGCTTACCTCTGCCCTACTACGGAATCGTTACTTCCGTTGATAAAGTAGCACATCCCTCTACTTCACCCTTCTAACATGGATTAGCTAACCGTTTCTCCGGAATTAAGACACATAGTTGGAGACCCAATGCTCCTGAGAAATAAAACCAGAGTTTCACAATTAACCCGAATGCTATTTCGTTCACGCACTTTCACACAAGAAAAATGTAGTACATTCACACAGAATCATGTCTTTCCCGAGAACAGCGAACAGTCTGTCCTACTACAGAATTATGACATACGTTAACAAAGCAGCGCTTACCTCTCCTTTGTCCTTCTAACAAGCTCAGAGAGTACCTATTACCTTTCCAGTGATAAGCGTTATCGGAATGCCAGTTGGATCCCTGGCACCTAAGACCAGAATTACGCAGGTAACCTTCGCTATCATACACACTTCTCTCACACAGAGAATGTCGCTAATGGCAATACACGGCGATGTCACCGAATCGAACCCAGACAATGCGTCGTGCAACTTCAATCGTCACACATTTTCTCCTGTGTACCAACAGGATAACAACAATTCCGTCTACTACTACGGAACAGTTACAAACTTCCGACTTCCTACATCCCAGAAGTCGTGCAAACAACATAAAACTCAATACGACCCAACATAGAATGTTAGTACATGAACCAATATCAATAACCTATAATCAATAAGCTATTTACAAGCAATAATCACCAAACCAAAACAATAAAAACCATTGTCTTGCTACCAGAAAACTGATGCAGCGCGGAACGTCAAATTCCCCTTTCGGCACAGACCAATTACCTCAGCATCCAATTCATTCCAAAAACATTCATTGGTGGGCCCCATAACACCAATATACTTACACTCCGTTGATCTGTTTTCTGAGGGAAAATACGCTTCCAAACGCTGACATGAGAGCAATACCTTTACCTTACCCTTAAACACATTGTCCTCAGACTCCTAAGATATCCCTCTCATAAGGAGATGGATCATTTAGTTGTTATATTTGGTTTTAATGAATAATGCTCATCTATCTATACATTACTTCTTTAAAACATTTCTCTTATTTAAATAATCGACACAACACATTCGTCAATTAATCAAATATTCTTTATCTAAATTATATTGCATCATCAGCATTTCAGAGCATCATATTTACATATTCTGGCTAAAGTCGTCCTCTAAGTCAATCAGTCAAAGAAGAATTTATTCAGCAAAGTTAGGCCGCAATTCAGTCTTTCAAAGATTCAGGATAACAGCTGTCCAGCAGTGTCACCGTCCTCTCCGTCAGCATAACGTCAGGAAATCGAGTTCGTCAAAGAAGAGCAAGCGGTGACAGTGCATTTCTCTACCTACTTTTATGATGAAAATAATATCAAAAAGTATCAAGATCGGGGTTTAGAGAGTCTGGATTGGTCGACTTGGGGTCGCGAGGTGAAGTTCTCACATAGTCCACAATATGAAGTCATCGCACTGGCTGATTCTGGTTTTTAAATCAAGCATTGTCTTTTTGTCTTGGATGGGTTCCCGGAACGTCCTTGGAGGGTACATGTTCTCCCGGGGTCAAGTCCAGGCCACTGTTGCTGGCGGTGACGCCTGCGCACTTCACCCAGAACCTCATGTTGTCAGGGCAGTCACGTTTAATGTCTCGTTTAGCCATCTTGTATAGGCCGAAATGGTCAACTTAAGCAAAAGAAACACAAAAACGTAATTAAAAGATAGAAATGACTAATAAAATGTTATCCCCTTACTAATACCCATATGTGTGTGTATATATCTAGCAGAAGCAACACTCAGAGCGGTTTATACTCACAAATACATCACCAAAGCAACATATAACACGCAATATTCTAATTTTCTACTATTAATATGTGTACACAAGTTAATTCACAATTAGTTTAGCCATGCAAAGTGCAATTCCCACGTATAATTCTTTTGTTAATATAGTTGGTGAGTTATCACTTCAAACAAATTAATAATATTACAATTAATTGATTATTCGGATTAATATAAACATGCAGAATGGGGGGGTATACAAAATGTTGTACTACCCGCTCCAGCAGTGGCAGGGGGCCGTCAGTGCTCCAGAATGGATCGAGGTCATGATGGCTGTCGTTCTCATCGCGATGAGCGGTTTCCAAGTGGTGAGCAGGTGGTGGTGTGTGGTGTCCGGAGGTGCCCAAAGTCAGTGGGCTGTGTGTTGAAGTTGCTGTAGATATCTGATATCTTGTTTTGGAAGTAGTCTACTATGCTGTCGCAGCGCAATTAGGAAGGGCAGATCATGTGTTGGTGGCAGAAGGGCAAGAGAACTCTGATGTTGAGGCAGAGTTCTTTTGTGTGATTGGCGCTTACCTCGATGTGGTTCGTTAGGGCGTCCTTCTTGGCTTCTGTGAGACGTGGTGGTATTTGCTGAGGGCTGATTTGAAGGTGGGGAGGTCTGTGGGGTTCCTGCTGGAGCACCATCGTCATGCCAGTCACTTGCATTTTCGATAAATGGGCTGGAGGTCAGGGGTGACCCAACTGACGTGCTTGCTGGATCTGCTGGTGCTGGCCCCTTTCGTTGGGGCAACTGTGTCTGTGCAGTAGAAGATCCAGTCTGAGAAATTCTGGACGGCCAGTTCAAGGTTAATTTGCCCATTGGATCTCTGTGAGTTTGTTCAATTTGCACTGCGAGAAGCTGGGGGGCTTGGTGGTGGGTTCCACTGAGCCTGCGACAGTGAAGTAGACGATGCTGTGGTCAGTCCAGGTTAGCTCGGTGACATGACTGGACTTGATTATATCGCTGGCTGTGAAGATGGTGTCCAGTGCGTGTCCAGCGCTGTGTGTGGGACTGGTGACCAGCTGCCTAAGGCTGATGCTGCTCATGCTTTAGAGAAGGTTGGTGGAGTTGCTGTTGATCAGGTTGTCGAGGTGGCAGTTGATGTCACAGAGGAAGATGTAGTGCCTGGAATCGATTGCTAGGGGGGAGAGTAACTCTGGGATGGCTTTGCAAAAGGCAGGGTGGGGGAGCCGGGGGCCTGTAGGCGAAGGTTTTCTTTGCGTCAGTTCAGATTTGAAAGTTGAGGTGTTCCATGATAGATGTGGTGTCGTCTTCGTTGGTGGTGCATTCTTGTGGATGATGGCGATGCCTCCTCCATGCTTGGTGGTGTGGTCTCTGTCTATCATTTTGTCGCCGTGGGGCATTGTTGCAATGTCAGTGTTTGAAGACAGAGTGAGCAAGGTCTCGGTGATGAATATCACGTCAGGGGTGAAGGTGGTGCCTCAGAAATCTGTGACGCTTTTGCAGAGGGATCGGGCATTGAGCAGCATGCACTGAAGCTCTTCTGGGGGTCGGAGGTCAGCTGGGTGTGAGTGGGGAGGGTTTCTGTGTTGCAGGGCAAGCGGTGGCAGGTGCAAGGTCCTTCTGTGGATCATGGGGAGGAGCTGCAGCAGTTGTTGTTATGGCTTCCGGGGCGCTAGGGCGGGGAGCTCGGTGGAGGTGTAGCGATGGATGGCTTAAGGGTCAGGGTTCCTCGCGCTGGGCGTTATCCAGGCGCAAATGTGCTTGACTGTGGCGCGCCAGCAGATTGGCCGCACTGTGGCCTCCATTAAGTAGGGCCTGGGGAAGGGAGGTGCTCTGAGTGGCAGGAGGCAGGATTGGCAGAGAAAGCATCAAAAAAGGGCAGGAACGGGCGGCGAGGCGAAATAACTAATGCACACAAGGAACGGCGAATGCAAGAAAATAAACCTTAATTCTACATAAAAGTAAATGGGTTAACACCGGAAAAACAAGCTAATTATTACACAAGAGAAGGGGCTAATACTGCCATAAATGTTAAAAACGGGCTAATGCAGCTCCCTTCCAGCGGCAGCAGAGCGATGGCCAGGGAGCGGCCCCAGCCCACCAGGCGGCGGCGACAGGAGTCCCCTCCGGGCAGCAGGGAGCTGATGATGGTTCCGCTCTGATTCATGGCATGCATTTGCTCTGCTTGCACAAGCAGAGGAACATGCTGGCCTTTACCTACAAACAGAAGCCTTTCTCGGCTTCCAGCTGCCACACGAGCCTCATCTCGATTTTCTTTTCTCGCAATTCCATCATGAGACCTAAGTTCAAAAAAGAAGTGGCAGCGAACACTCATTGTTGCTCAGACTGTACATAGTCCTCCTGCAGACCACCAAGCACTGGTGATTGGCCTCATGGTGAAGGTGGCACAAAGAGTAGTCTTTCGGACTCTCTTGCTGTTGTGGGGGATGCCTTTGAAATGTGCACACCTGGAATCGAATTATCTTAGTTTACCTTTCCTAAACACTAGAATTGTCTCTGTCTCTGTTTCTTCCTCTGAATCGTTGCCCCCTTTAAAGGCAGAGCAACAAAGGGGTTTACTGCCACTCGTCACTCACTCAATGCAACTGAAGGCCTCCCCATGAGCACCTTGATTTCAGGACAGTACCTACCGATATTAGATCTTTGCCTCAAAATGTAGTCAAACCGCCCTCGCCAACTCCTTGTACTCTCTGCCTGAAAATAATGGTGCTGAGCAATAGTTAAAATAATACAAACATGGCGCACTTTTTATGGTTTGGCTGGACTATGCAGCTGTCGCTAGACATTTATGAGTCAGTCACATGTTGGGAGCCAGGAGTACATGTGTTGGTTGGCCAGAAGTTGTGTGCTTCCGCCAAGAAAGTGCATCCCTTCCAAATAGCTCTGATCGCTTTGTTTATTTAGCCAGCTCCCTGAGCTTGAGCTTTCAGGGGCACGCACATGCCATTGTGATGCTATTAAAGTATATTACATAACTAGATACTCTATTGTATTTTTCTTTGGCAGCAGCACAGGTGGGGGCGAGGGGGCAGTGATCAACCTAGGTTTTTAGGTCTTGCTTGACAGTGCATCTGTCACTTGGCCTTTTAACCTGCACCACAATCATTCTACAGTTGCTTCAACACAAATAAAGATCCATTCTCATGCTATCGTCTTGTAATGCATCTCATTATCTCACAGCATTCCTTTAAAGCCAGACCTGTTGGCATTGCCAATGTTTGTTTAATATTGCTATTGTTATTGTGAGTAGTAGTAGTGGTACTGATAGTAATGATGGTCTTACAGTCACAATCTTGTTCAGCGCCATAAGTAAGCCGCCATACACACCAGTGGACATCTTTGTTCCTCTGCTAGTTTATAGCCGGTTAAAATGTATTTGCCACAAAATAGAACATTATCAAAATAGATTGTGGCATGGGACGTTCAGCTGGCACACGGTGCTGCTCAATTATGCCCAGATGTTGCATACAGTAAGATGCTCCGTATGCCAGAGTGCAAGGGAACATCTTTCGGCATGCCCATGCTGCTTCATATGGCACGCCTGTCGGAGGTGAATTATATATCCATTTTTTGTAAAACCCCAATGGCGATTGACATGCACAGCTCTAATTGATACTTCTACCTTCAGATTCCTCCCTTATGAACGCCCCCAGGTGCCAGACTGAATTTGAAAAGTTTGCAGTAGCTTTCCTGTTTAACAGATGGTTGCATGGCTCTAAGTCAGCTCTGGACCTCCCGGATGTGACATCATGGATCCTCTCATGGTGACTCTGGCACTGTGATATCAGTTCCTTTCAGAATGAATCTAATGTGCCGTCTAGTTTGAAGATTTGCTTCTGGTTGCCCAAAGCCACTCGTCAGGATTGTCTTCATCCTAGCATCGTCACCCTTTGTGGGTTTGGGGCGAAAGAGTCCAGATGCCAGTCTCAGCACAGTACCTAAGGCAGTGGTGAATCCTTGTTATGGTCGCACTCTGTTGGCCCCTTCATGCCAATCATATTGAGAGGGGCGTCTTTCTCTATGGGTCAGGCCGGGTTTCTGACGTCACCATCGCCTTTGCGCTTGCCTCCGGTCTTGTTAGGCAGCAACCTACCAATTGTGCCTGACCCTGATCTAGTGCCGTGCGCAGTCCTGCCAGACTCATTCCTGTTTTTTCCGGCACTTGGCACTGACAAAGGTCATCCCTAGCTCCTTCAAGTCCACCTTCGGGCCCTAGGGGGTGATTCTTGACCCACCATTTGCTGCTCCGCTGACAGCTGTTTCTTCCAGTGAGTTTCAGACAGATGGTCTGCTCCACGCTGACCATGACCATGACCGTGACTCCGCCTCTGAAGGCTTGTCACACTCTTTGACATCAGCACCTGTGTTGGTGCTGTGGTTGGCACCAGCACAGGACCATCACCCAGTTCTTCCAGCATGGAGGTGATCTGCCAATCAAGTTTGACCAAAGTTTTCGGGCTGCTCCTGGTGATCTGTCTTAAGGTGCTTTTTCTTCTGAACCCCAAGGTCCCTAGTGCTGGACTCACTCTTCGAGGACCTCTGCTTCCTCCACTATGGCTTCGGGAACGTGTGTGAGGAGGTTGGGACTGTTCTGCACCTCCTTTTTCCCATTGTCTTAAGATGGTTTCTTTCATGCCTAAATACTGTCAGGACATTGGGCCTGAGACTTCTTTCGATTTTGAATGGGTCCCAGATTATACCCTTAGAACACGTTTTAAAAAAAATGATTGTGTAAAGCTATGGAGGTTTCGCATTTTCCAAAACCCTTGAGGGAGTTTAAATTCTCAAGTCTGGTCAAGTTGCATGCTGTCATCACCTATCTCCTAATGACTATCCTTTTCTGTGACTTTAGGTCCAACACCTTCTTTGGCAACAATCGCCACAGCTTATTCTTCTTTATTCGCCACTGTGTTGGATGTCCCCCGGACGTTGCTTGATATGCTGTGGAAGAATCTTCTCTTGTCCTGAGGGATGGCCCTCCATTCTTGTAATGCTGTATGCTTGCTTTCTCTGCTAATCTTATTCCGATCTGGCGCAAATTATGGACTTGTTTCTTCCTGATTATGAGAGCTGTGAATTAGTACATAGTTGCATTTATTTCTCAGGGTAAAAACTGATTTTGAAAGTTCTAAGAAATTGGGTTATTGGTTGAGGGGGTGATAACCCTACTCAGGCAACAGCAACAATCCTTGTCAGAATAAATTACAAAGGTCACTAAATAAACCTGTGCTTAGTACTTCTAGTAGTTTGGCCCAAAAGCTGTCAGACTTAACTTAGAGGCATGTGTTAAGTATTTATGCAGCACACAAACAGTAATAAATTGAAAACACAACACTAGAAAAATCCAAAAACGAACTTAGAAATATAGAGTACGTTTTAATAGATCAAATGAGACCAAAATGACAAAATACCAATTGGTAGCATCAGAGACAGGCAATTTCAAAGATTTAGGTAAGGTAGCACCTAAAAGTACAAAGCACCAGTCGCGGACTTCTGGTAATGCTAGACAGGGGGAAGCCACAAGTTTAGGGAGATCATGATGGAGATGGAGATGGAGCACGTACCGGATTCAGGGACCAGTTTAGTCCCTCTGAAAAAGGTATCTTGTCAAAGTCCAGCGCGAAGAGTCCAGAACTTCAGAATTTCTCCTTTTCTTGTAGAGGAATGCAATCTGATGCCAGTGACTAGGACCCGTGGAGGCCTCTCTTGGTGATCAGGGACTTACTCTAGCACAGGCTAGCTGGCCTTAGGCAGGTCCAGTTCCAGCAGAGCAGTTGCAGGGAGGCCTCTGAAGCTTTTTGTGTCTCTGTAGCTCAGGAAGCCAGCCAACTGACCCATTGAGTCACTTACATAGTTGGCGATGAAGGGAGCAGGTCCAGTGTTCCTTTTCGGAGAGCAGGGCAGGCCTCAAGCAGCAGGGCAGTCCACTGGGGAACAAAGGCAAGCCTCAAGCAGCAGAGCAGTCCACTAGGGAACAAGACAGGCTTCAAGTTGCAGGGCAGTCCACTAGGGACAAAGACAGGCTTCAAGTTGCAGGGCAGTCTTTGAAATGTAAGCGGCACAGGGAACGGTTCCGCCCCCAACTATTCTGGCTAGATGGCCCATCCTGCCAACACATAGTCCCCTAGTCAATGCCTGGGCACAATACACATTCTTAATGAGGAAACCATTAACAGGCCCAGACAGCTGGAAACTCCTAGAAGGCGTCAGAAACGTTTGAGCTGGAAAAGGCCAATTTTCTAAAAGTGGCATTTTCAAAATTGTAATCTAAAATCCACCTTCCACATAAAGAGGATTTTACATTACAATTCATTTGAGTCCAAGCATGATATTTCTATCTGCTCTCAATCAAAAGTTAGCAACTATTAAATGTAACAAAAAGGAAGTTTAGGCCTGGCATGAGGTTTATTTTGCCAGGTTTAAAACTGCACTACAGGCTCCAGTGGCAGGCCAAGACTACATTAGTGGGTGGCATATTGTGTGCTGCAGGGCAACTAGTAGCATTTAATTTACATGGTTTGGGTACCTGTACTACCATATACTAGGGACACATGAGTAAATGAAGTGTACCGATCCAATGTAATTCAATTTTACCATGTTTTAGGAAGTGAACACAAGCACTTTAGCCATGGTTAGCAGTGGTAAAGTGCACAGTCTTAATGGCAAAAAAAACAAATTCAGAAAACAGTAGGGATGAAGGCAAAATATTTGGGGGTGATCCTGAAGAGAGGGCCATGTCTAACAAAAGTCATTGGTGCCCTAGACATGGCAGTTTAGGCTACGTTGACCATACGTTGCATAAGAGACAGGTTTTCCAAAGACTAACACCATAGACGTACGTCCCTTCTCTTGATTTGTTAGGATACACATCTCGAACATGGCAGAGGGAAACCCCTTGTGTGGCGGGGTGAGCAGATGGAATTAAAGTAAGAACGTTTATTTGCTCTGCAGCTCTTAAGACTTGGGGCATAGACATTATCCAGTGGGAGGTTATTTGGCCTCTAGAGTGTGTTTCCTCTGCTCTTGCACTAAATTCTAGCAACCTTTTGAAAGTTTTCTTGGACTAAGTGGAGAATGATGCAGGGCAGGGAGTGCTGTTATCTTGTAGGGAAGGGATGTGCTTGCTCCATCTTCCAGACACATTTTGAGAGCTCTTTCTAATGCTATTCTATACAGTACCTGGTTTGCAGAGCATTTGTGAAAAGGCATGGCAAGAGGAAGTTCTGCCTCAAATTTAACATACTTAATATGTATTCAAATAAACGTGTATTTTAAAGAAAAAAAAATGTGTTTATATAATTAAAACTGTTTGCATACTAATAATACAACAAGCATTGTCAAAGATAGTAGGTCTCACGTTTGGTTCCAAATGGCTCTGTCAATACTGTAGGAAAGTAGGATCTGCTTCTTATGGTTACCCTCACTTTTTGCACTCACAGTTTTGACTAGTCTGGCTGGGATCCTGCTATTCTGCTTTTTCCCTTAAATTGCAATACATGTACTTGGTACATCTCCAGATTGGATACTGGGGTACCCTTATAAGTCCCTAGTATATGGTACACCATGTACCCAGGGCATAGTTACCCCAGAGGCCTCCCATGGGTTGTAGCATGTATTATGCCACCCATGAAAGGCCATGCAAAATGGAACCTCAGAGTTGCTACTGCGGCCTGTGTAAGCTGGTGCTTGCACTACTTACTTTAGATATAGGTTCACTATATCTATATATATCACTACACTTAAAACCTTATAAGTCACCCCTATAGCAGGCCTTATTAATCCTGAAGGCAGGGTGATGGGTTTTATGTGAGAGGGTGCTCCTGCATGAGCAGGGCCCCTCTGCAGTCTTCGGAGACTATTCTCCCGGGTTGTCTGTGACTCAGCCAGACATATAGGTAGAGGTGCATTATAACCTCGCGGTAAATACTATCTCGAAAACGACTTCAACGAAGTATGTTGTGTTTGGTGTCAAACACCTTGGAATCATACCTCCACACCAGTAACTGGTGTGTGACGTATGATTCCTCCCCTCAGAACCGAGGTTCTGGGGTTACCTAAGTCTACCGGTATCAACTTTCTCGAGCTTTACAGCACAAAAAGGATGCTGCCAGCCACAGACATGAGTCTGCCCTCCTGCTGCTAAGCCAAGCTCGAGCAGGGGAAGGCAGCACAATAGGCATCCTGTCACAGGGAGGTGTTACCACTTCCCAGACAGGATTTAGTGTATTGGGGCTTGGTGGGTGCACTGCCTCAGGGCCAGAAATTCTGCACGTAGGCCACGTTTGGTGTCCTTGTGCATAGTCCAGATCAAACCAGTCCTGGGGGCCATTTGCCTCTGTTCTGGCAAAACAATGAACAAAGAACATGGGAGTAGCCTCCCCTCTGTCCTGACAGTCCCATAGGAGGGTCCCTAGAATCTGTCCAACCCTCGCACGTGGGTATAAAATGGGATACCTCACAACAGGACATTAGATTTCACGTGGACAAGATTCTAAAAGAAGAAACCAACATGCCTGGACTATGTCTGGACACTGCTGGACCTCGCTGGACCTCCCCTGGGCTCTTCGTCTCCCTGGCCGTCGGAAGCTGCTCCAGTGTCCGAGATCCAAACAGGCTCCGTGCAGGACCCTGTGGACACCTCAAGACATCTAAAGCATCTCCCTTGGAGTGAAGGAGTCACTCCCCTGCAAAGCAGGCACCACAATGCATTTGACCGGTCAGCTGACCCCGAGCTCCTATGGACTCCAACAATCCCAGCAACACAGGAGGTGGGTGCCTGAAGGTCCTTGAGTTCGATCTACCCTCTCACGATGTTTGAGGCTAGTATCCCTCGTGGGGACTTCATAACCCGTACATCTGTGCACCGTGTATATTTGCAGCAGCACAGCCTGATTGTGTGTAACAACTCTGTGCATCGGGCTAGTGCACCTTTCCAGAGAAGGACTCCAGCATCCTCGCACTCTGTGCCCTGCCAGCTGGTCTCCTGAGAAACCGCCTGAGGTCCCCTTGCGACTCCTGTGCCTCCGGCCTGTGGGTTCACTTGAGGGTCAACTTTGCTTTTCTTGGGCTCCCCTGGTTGCTTCAGGCCTGACCTGACTCCCCTTGCTGTGGTGAGTCTCCTGGTCCTTTCTATACCGAACCAACACCGATCTTCACTTTCTTCATTGCTCCCGCTGGACACCAACCCCTCAATCAATCAATCAATCAATCAATCAGGGGTTTATATAGCACCGTACTCACCCGTGAGAGACTCAAGGTGCTGGGGTGGGGGGGAGCCGCTCCGGGTGAGTCGAAGAGCCAGGTCTTGAGGTCCTTCCTTGAATGTGTGCAGGGTCGGGGAACGTCTGATGTTCACAGGGAGCTTGTTCCAGGTCCTGGCTGCGATGTAGGAGAAAGCTCTCCATCTGTTTCTGTGGATGCGGGGGACCTCTGCCAGGGCGAAATCGGCAGAGCGGAGGTTCCTCTTGGGTACATGGAAGGATACTCTCGTTGAGGTATTTGGGTCTGATGTTGAGGGATTTGTAGGCGTAGGTGTGGAGTTTGAAGTTGACCCTCTTCTCAACGGGGAGCCAGTGGAGGCCTCGTAGGTGTTGGGTCATGTGTTCGTGCTGCGGTGTCCCGAGGATGAGTCTGGGGCGGTGTTCTGGATGGTTTGGAGTTTGTGTAGGAGGGTTCTGTTGATTCCAGCATAGAGGGCATTGCCGTAGTCCAGTCTGCTGGTTATGAGGGCGTGGGTAACGGTCCTTCTGCACTCGGGGGGGGGGATCCATTTGAAGGTCTTACGGAGGATGCGAAGGCAGTTGAAACTAGTTGAGGCGACGGCATTGATCCGGCGGTTCATGGAGGGAGGAGTCAAGGATGATGCCAAGGTTCCGAGCGTGGTCTGTAGGGGTGGGTGGACTCCCGAGGGTGGAGGGTTGTCCCAGGCGAAGGTGCAGGGTCCAAGGATGAGGATCTCGGTCTTCTCTGAGTTGAGCTTCAAGCAGCTGTCTTTCATCCAGGCTGCCACGTTTTTCATTCCTTCCTGGAAACAAAGTCTGGTGTCTTCGGGATTCTTCGCGAGTGAGAGGATGAGCTGGGTGTCATCAGCGTAGGATACAATACTGAGCCCATGCTGTCTGACGATGACGGCGAGGGGGGCCATGTAGATGTTGAAGAGCGTGGGGCTGAGAGAAGATCCCTGGGTACTCAGCAGTTGATTTCCGTGGGTTCGGAGAGGAAGGGAGGTAGTTGAATCCTCTGGGTTCTGCTGGAGAGGAAGGATTGGATCCAGTCGAGGGCAGCTCCTTGTACCCCGGCGTCGTGAAGTCTGGCAGCGAGCGCGCGATATAAAACGGTGTCGAAGACTGCGGAGAGGTCTAAAAGAATGAGGGCTGCCGTGTGTCCCATGTCTAGTAGCATGTGGATGTCGTCAGTGGTGGCGAGGAGGATGGTCTCAGTGCTGTGGTTGCTGCGGAATCCAGACTGTGAGGCATCTAGGATGGAATTCTCTTAGATGAAGGCGGTCAGCTGGGCGTTTACGAGTCTCCCAGTGACTTTGGCCACAAACGGGAGGAGAGAGATGGGCCGGTAGGTCCGTTGGGTCAGCTGTTGGTTTCTTGAGGAGGTGTTTCACCCCCGCCCGTTTCCAGTCATCTGGGCAGATGCCGGCTCTGAGGGAGGCATTGATGGTACATCCTAGTTTGGGTGCGATGGCGGCCCTGTTGAAAATGTGCGGTGGGCAGGGGTACATTGGTGCTCCTGAGTGTGTTTTCTTCATGGCTGCGGTGACGAGTTTAATGGTAGCAGGATCCCAGGACATGATGGTAGGCTTATCGGCGGCAGCGGGTGGGAGGCTGGTGTCTGGCGCTGGTTCGCTAAAGTCGTCGTAGAGGACCCCTCAGCATTCGACATACTTCATGGGACAGCTCGAATCCGGCTCCTGGTCTTCCAAGACGTCTCCAGGTCCGCGCAGCTGCAGAGTCAAGACCACCGTCAACACATCTGAGGCACCCTGGTCACTCTAAAGTGACTCAGACTCTGTCCTCTCTGCTTTCAGGTTCTTCTCACCTAGAATCCACCTTTGGATCCCACTGGACACTTTTCATCCTTCCAGGAGCAGCATTTTTTTTGTGACCATCCATTGAGAACGACAAGGGTTTCCAACGCCACTTCGTGCCTATGCACCCGGCACCTCTGGGATAGGTAAGTCTGGTTCTAAGGTATCCATGGGTGGAGTGGCTCTCCAACCTCTTAAGTTCCAAGTGCTGACCTTGTAATCTACTGGGAAGGCTCCTTAAACTCTAATTTTCCAACCTCGACTTCCCCATTGAATTGTTCGTAGCCTGTGGTCGTGTTCCCACACTGCACCCGTCGTCTGTGGGGTCCCTATCTACTCACCTTGGGTGGTTCCTTGGGGTCCCAGCAATTCTACAGCTTCTAGACTAGGTCTAGTCTCCAGTCGTGGTTCTTATACCACTTATTTAGTATATGGTTTGATCTCCCCCTGGAGCTCCCTGTGTATTGTGCTACTTACGATTGATTCACTGCAACTGTATTATTTGATTTGTGTTCTATCCTCATGTAGTAGATACTAGAGAGTGTTATATATTATAAATACATATTTTTATAACTACTGTGTGGTTTCCCATTCATTTAACCAATACTATAAGGTTGCATTCTGGTAAAACAATCTGCTTAACATTTCCTTCAAGACTTAGTCTGATGGCTGCTCTCCATAGCTTCCACTAGGATAGCTTTCTATAAAGGTTATCTTTAACCTAATCACCATAAGGGTTGTTTGGACTGGTGCAAGGTGCCCACTTTAATTAGTGGACAGCATATATCAGGCCAACTTCTCACAAATACCGTTTGGCAATGCTCTACAGGGTCAATAGAAAAGGTAAACTTTTCAGACTGGACCTGGAGTGATTGATGGGAATGTGAGAAGTTACGAGGGGCTCCGAGAAGAAGTAAGCAAAAAACAAGTTAGGCAGGAGGGAATGAGCGGCATGAAGTCCACGGGATGGGGGGAGCAAGCTGAAAGTAGGAGAACTTGTTCACATGCAAATGTAGTTATGACACAAAGCATTTCACACCAGATGTGCTTTGTGAGCTAATCACATCGCGGCCCCCACCCATTCAGTGATCTGTCGTGGACCTGCTTACATTGAAAAGCACATCTCCATGAATATATGAGCACACAAGGTCAAAAAGATTACAGAGCGCAGAGGGGGTAAATGAGATGTACATGAGAAACATAAAGCGCATGAGGGCATTTGCCAGAAAATATGGAGAGAGAAGCAAAGAGCTGAAAAATACATGCACACACATGAAGTACTTAATAACAAGTAAAAACAATATCCCTAAAAGTGAGTAGTGGCAGGAGAGAAGTCTGCTAATCAGAGAGATTGTAAAGAGGCTAAGCTCCAGAGGAGCGACACACATAAGATGGAAAAGCTGGTACAAGGAAAGCTACTGAATAAGAAACAAAGAAATTAATGACAACAAAGGCAACCAATGCCCACAGTATATTTTTGCAACCAAATAGCTTGCGCTGCTCAGTAAGCTAGGCCTTAAAATGAAATAGCAGTGATTTTTCAGTGTATTGTGGATATGGTTAGGGGCTAGGTCAGCAGTTGGTTATATGGTATGGGATGGGGCTAAGTAAGAGTAACGGTTAGGGTTAAGGACTTGAGTTATGGGTGGGTAAATTATTGGAAAGTTGATGGTTATTATAAGGGATGACGTTAGGGTTGTGGGAAGGAATGTGTGTAGGGTGTAGGGTGAGGCATAGGAACAGAGTCAGGCTATGTTATGGATTAATCAGGGTTAGGATTTGAATAAGGGGTAATGAGCAGTTAAAGTTGGGGTTGGAGTATGGGTTTGGGGTAATTGCCTTTTTCAGTGAATACAATTTCGTAACATCTGCACGTACAGAATACCTTTTTAATTGTAAACCTTGATTGTTGATCTAAATGTGTCTATTTTCTGTTTGTGTTCACACTTACCTGTATTTTTTTGTAGAGTGGAGATGGGCCCGCAGATTTGCAGGTAACTAAAGACTGCTCTTCCTTTTGATCTCTTACTTCTTAATTCTCTTTCATTTCTTAATGTTTCGGAATGTTTGCAGTGAGCTGCATCTAAAAGTCTCTCTGTGTCTTGATATCATTCCTATATTATAAAGTGCTGCACGTCAAAGGCTCCCTGCTGTTAGTCAGATGGATTCTTTCTTCCTCTTCTGTTATTTTCCTTGCTTTGGCAATAGAGCACAGTAGAACATAGATCAGCTCTTCGGGAGAGAACGGACAATCAGTCCTGCTGCTGGGGTCTGCAACATGCTGTTATCTGTGCCTCTGCTGGGTTCTATTGAACTTCTGGGATCTGCTGCAGCCCATGCACTGCTGCGGCCTGCACTTGCTGCTGGGATTGGCTGCACTGCTGAAGCCTGCACTGATGATGGGGTCTGTAGTACTGATGGGGACTGCACTGATGCTGGGACCTGGATTGATGCTGGAGTCTGAAGCACCTCTTATGTCTGCAGCGATACTGGGGTTGGCAGCACTGCTGGAGCCTGCACTGATGATGGGTCTGTAGTACTGATGGGGACTGCACTGATGCTGGGACCTGGATTGATGCTGGAGTCTGAAGCACCTCTTACATCTGCAGCGATACTGGGATTTGCAGCACTGCTGGATCCTGTAGCACTGCTGATGTCTATCTGGCTGCTGCGGCCTGCACTTGCTGCTGGGATTGGCAGCCCTGCTGGAGCCTGCACTGATGATGGGGTCTGTAGTACTGATGGGGACTGCACTGATGCTGGGACCTGGATTGATGCTGGAGTCTGAAGCACCTCTTATGTCTGCAGCGATACTGGGGTTTGCAGCACTGCTGGATCCTGTAGCACTGCTGATGTCTATCTGGCTGCTGCGGCCTGCACTTGCTGCTGGGATTGGCAGCCCTGCTGGAGCCTGCACTGATGATGGGGTCTGTAGTACTGATGGGGACTGCACTGATGCTGGGACCTGGATTGATGCTGGAGTCTGAAGCACCTCTTATGTCTGCAGCGATACTGGGGTTGGCAGCACTGCTGGAGCCTGCACTGATGATGGGTCTGTAGTACTGATGGGGACTGCACTGATGCTGGGACCTGGATTGATGCTGGAGTCTGAAGCACCTCTTATGTCTGCAGCGATACTGGGATTTGCAGCACTGCTGGATCCTGTAGCACTGCTGATGTCTATCTGGCTGCTGCGGCCTGCACTTGCTGCTGGGATTTGCAGCACTGCTGGATCCTGCACTGATGATGGGTCTGTAGTTCTGATGGGGACTGCACTGATGCTGGGACCTGGATTGATGCTGGAGTCTGAAGCACCTCTTATGTCTGCAGCGATACTGGGGTTGGCAGCACTGCTGGAGCCTGCACTGATGATGGGTCTGTAGTACTGATGGGGACTGCACTGATGCTGGGACCTGGATTGATGCTGGAGTCTGAAGCACCTCTTATGTCTGCAGCGATACTGGGATTTGCAGCACTGCTGGATCCTGTAGCACTGCTGATGTCTATCTGGCTGCTGCGGCCTGCACTTGCTGCTGGGATTTGCAGCACTGCTGGATCCTGCACTGATGATGGGTCTGTAGTTCTGATGGGGACTGCACTGATGCTGGGACCTGGATTGATGCTGGAGTCTGAAGCACCTCTTATGTCTGCAGCGATACTGGGGTTTGCAGCACTGCTGGATCCTGTAGCACTGCTGATGTCTATATGGCTGCTGGGGTTTGCACAACTGCTAGATTCTGCAGTGCTGCTGGAGTCTGCTGTGCTCAGTGACGTAGCAATACCTACTGCCACCCGGGGCCTCCCCTAAATTTGCTGCCCGGTACAGATAAGAGCGGGTGGTGACAGCAGATGGACATCTTGTTCTCAGGGGCTGGTGGTCGACAGACATGACTTGCTAAACTCCGCCACCCCAAAAAGAGTGCTGCCTGGGGCTCCCCTTCCAGATACGCCACTGGCTGTGCTACTCGGATTTGCAGCCTGGCTGGGCTGTTGACTGTTGCTGAAGTCTTCACTGCTGTGTTATATTCTCGAGTTAGGTCCATGTAGCAAGGCAGCTTACTCCTTACATTGTCCTACAAAATAACATTTCAGCAGTGAACTTTTGCACACATTTTTCATGCACGACAATTTTGTATTAGTTTCTCTGAAACTACTCTGTTTACACTTCAAGCTTCGCACAACATTATCACGATGCCTTGAACATCATGTACTAGGCCTCTCTACGCACTAGTTACAAAAGTCGTCCTATCTTCATCTGTGGCGACAGCGCTATCTACATATCCATAACTTCACTAATCTAGCGTGCACATGGCGAAGGCTGCTTTTTATTATAAATAATAGGCATCCCGATAGATTGGTAGAGGAGACGCTTCTGCTGACACTGAAGACCCTTGCATGCTGAGAAATCACCACGCACCAGTCTGATATTCCGTGAGAGGTGTCCAACTCAAGACCAAGACGGGGTCCTTCACACTCTCCCATCAGGTAATGGGTTTGGATCGTCCCTAAGGGGGTTCTTGGCTCTACACCTACATACACTATAGGTACACATAGGGTAGGGTCCACATCCTAGGAGTACGTTAGATTACTATTTTGCATATATGCCTGCATATATTCATTGCTTCAGCAACATGGTAGAAATATATCTACTGTTCACTCTTTTGGTGCTTGCAATCTCTTTTACTTGCTTCTGTCTTCTAATCATTGCAGCACATGTATTTTATCCAAGAATAATGTTGGTTCAATAAATATATTGAAAAAGTCGCACTGTTTATTCGCTGTATATTTCTCGAGAACAATTAAGCATGAGTGACTGAGCAAAAGGTTCTGTACTGTTTCCACAATCCCTTAGTGTTCAGGGTTGTCATGTTCAGTGGTTGCCATTAACTGTTTGCTCCCTGGTAGGTATGGGGGGCCTACACTAGCACTGTGAACATGCTTGTCTTGTTGTGTAGTTCCTATAGTACCCATGCAGGACCTGCACGTTTGGATAACATAAACTGTAGGTTTGGTGACAGACTGATTCTGAGCACCCCCACCGAGAATGTTAGCCTGTTTGCAAATAGCTAGCTAACAGTGCCACTAGAATCTCCTCTTGGTGGGGAGAGAATAGTTTCTGGCAACCTTAGATCATGACAACCCTGATCCCTCAGAATTGTGGAAACAATATACTACTTTTCGCTCGGTCACTCGTGCTTACTGATTATGTCTCAGAGAGGTACACAGAAGAAACAGTCGGGCGTGTTACAATAAGAATTTATTGCACAGTTGTTCTTCTCATGTAAAATATATGAGCTGTAACAATCATTAGACAGTAGCAGAGATATATTATTAGCAGTGCAATGAATATGAATGGATAGCACAGTTCTATCATTTTGCAATAAGCATGAATAAATACATGGATATAAAATGCATGATAAAAGGGCACGTACTCCTACGATGCCTATCTAAATGTACCTAAGTGTACCTAGCATGTGAGTAGGTGTCTAGAGCCAAGAATCCCTCTATTATTTAGTCGAACCCCATTACCTGCAGTGAGAAATGTAGGAGCCCTTTCTGGTCTTGAGTTGAACACCCTGCAAGGGATGTTCAGACCACTGTCAGCTGGAGCGTCTGCATGCAGGAGCCTCAGTGTCTCTGGCCAGTGTGTTGGCCTGGAAGTCTCAGTTCCCTCTGCCTAACATTAGTAAGAGGTGCTATATTTATACTAAATGTATCTAAGGCTTCTTTGTCCCTTGTTGCTTGTATTAGCCTTGGTTGGATGTGAGGATGATTTATGGGATGAACCGTGTACGTAGATGTGGGGAGGAAGGTGGTGTAGCCCCAGCCTGGTTTTCAAGTAACTTTATGAATATTCATTCATACTGTGTAACTATAAAGATAAGGTCATAGAACACTGTTGTTCAGGGAAAAACCCTCCTTCTGCTCCCAGGCCTAGAACTAGGTAAAAGGTTCAGTCCATAAAAGGTGTTCACTCCTTAAGAGGCTTGTTTCTGCTTAATATAGGAGAGGTGATGTAGGTGAAGGGGTATGATGGTACCTGGGCCTACATTAGGGTACCTATATGAAACATAACAGTCTATAGGCCAACATATCCTATGGGGGTGTCCGGAATCAGTCTAGGCACCAAGCCCTTAGTTTATGTTGTTCAAACAATGTGCAGATCCTTCGGATTAGTAGAAACTATACGACATGGCGCCGCCAATGTTAGTGGCACTTATTTAACGGTCGAATCTGAGTAGTTCAGTCATGCTTTCTCAGAGACCCCTACTCACATTAAAGTAGAGACATCAGTAGTGGGAAAAGGGAATCCGCCTCAGCCGAGTAGGTACGTCCTATGTATTGGCTGTAGGCTTTATCATGCTTGAAGGATTAAAGAATATTACCATATTGTACAAACAGAATCTCAAGAATTTCATTTTCATAAAAAATATATTTTTCTTTTTACAATGACCGAACATGGTGACGGTGTTGAAGTACAAGTAGCTACTCTAAATATTTCAGAAAATTGCAGACAGGCAGTTGCTGTGAAATGATTACAACACAGCCTCCCCGCAATGGGTGGAGATGTTACCTTCGTGGTTGAGGCACACGAAGCATTCAGTACTGAGGTATTCTATTCTTGGGTCAGATTTCCACCTGCAGATGCACGCAAACAATTGTTTCACACTTAAAGTGAAGATGAGATACCAGATGAATACTTTCCATACGTGGACATAGAAGTCCTGTTAACTTACCAAGAGCACAAAAATTGGTTTAAAGGCACCCTCCCCCATACTGTAGAAAATGTGAGACTCGGTCCGCTCAGTAAAGGAGTGACCTGGCCGGTCTTAGCTTCGTATACACCACACCCAGACATTCACAAGTTAGAAGCAGCAGAAATGTGCACACGATATGAAGATTTAGTGACAATTTACAGAACTCTTACACAATACATAATGCTAACACTTATAGTTCAACCTGTGAGGGCTTCCCAGGCTGCACAACCTCAATTAAATACTACGGGTATTAGCCCTGGAAGGCTGAACGCCGTAATGGGAAGAATTCCCACCAATAGGGAAAAAGTACTGTTCTGGACAGCACAAGAAATAGCACAGCTTGAAGCGGTTTTTCCCCATACAGGCCCACAGGAGAAACACAGAATTCTCAAAATCTACTTGCCAATGGGGGTGCTCCCCTGATAGAAGATTGTACCACTTGGGGAACAGTCTTTGCTGCTGTTTACACCAGAACACATAGTACCCCCTCAATAGCGGTAATACCAGATGTATTGAAACAAATACAGAATGAGTACGGGGCAGAACGTGCCCTGGACTAAGGGATGAAAGTAATAGGCAATTTTGCCCAAGTTTCTGCAATTATGTTAAGCAGCATAAAAGGGGATGCAGCCGCAATGTCTATACGCCAACGCTTGAGGGTATTTAACTCATATACAGTTACAGAGAGGGAGTTACTGAAGATTATTGCGGAAACATACGCTTCCCTGGGAAGAGATAATCTGGGAGCCAGACCTGGGAAACCAGTGGTTAAGGGTAATTCTGAAAAGGATAACTCCAAGCAAGCACCCAATTCTTTTAAAAAGAAATGGGATATTAAAAAAAATTAAACAAAACAAACAACACTCACGGAGTGGGTCTCCTCAATAGGAGCACACTGAAAAGAGATACAATCTCAGACAACATTAGAAAGCCTGACAGATATCAGGATAATGACACACGTTCTGCTCGTTCCTTCCAGGAACAATCTGAAAAATGCTTGGAGAGAGGAGGACGGTCAGTGCAAAGATAAGAAGAGTGAACAATCCAAAAAGGGAGACACATCGCACTTCAGACTTCATTATCAAACAAGAAGATAAACAAAAATCTACAAAACCTCAATTTAAAAATTAAAAAGCAGCAGGGACTAAGATCAGAGATGCCAAGCTGCTGAGTAATCTGCTTCTGAACAGGGAATGGGCAGTTACAATGCTGGACAGCACGGCAGAAGTCACAATAGCTCGCTAGAATATGATAGAGTTTCTGGAAGTAGTAGCGCTGAGTGAATATATCACAGTGGAAACACCTGATAAGAGAGTGAGTGTCCCACATCGTTTACATGGAATAATGCTTCAGATAGAAGGGGACAAACAAAGAGAAGTGAAGGGTCTCTTTTGGGAGGATCTGACACATGGTTACGACATTCTTTTGGCTGAGTTTGTAATAGATTGCCCAATGGGGGTAGAAGTAATTTTACCTGCTTTCTCCAACCTCATAGTAGAATCAGTTAAACGCGCCGGAGTGGGCATCAGCTTTAGCACCTGCTTTATACCGAGATCATGTTGGGTGGGATGATGAGTCTCCTCATCACGAGATCCCATTAAAAACTATCCCTCAACCGCAGAGACAGTACCCAATCAAACATGAAGCAAAGAAACAAGTCAGAGATATCTTAAATCAACTTGAGTAGCAGGGTGTAATAGAGATTTGCACCTCATCTATGAATAATCCTTTGTTTCCCTTAATAAAACCAGACAATTCATATTGTTTAGTCTTAGATTATAGACATTTAAATGCAGCCACACACTCATTTGCAGTATAGAATGCACACAGTGCCGCACTGATGCATAACATTGTGCGGAAAAATACAAGACAACACTAGACATCTCAAATGTTTTTTTCTGCCAAAATATAGCCCCTGGAAGCAGATATTTGACTGCATTTTCAACTTTAGGGTCTCAGTTTTCAATTTTGATGTTTACCACAAGGGTATAAGTAAAATCGGGGTCACCTGAGGACCCTTGTCCACCGAAGTTGTTCAAAACAGTCATCCCAATGATAGAAGCTGAGGTGTTGTCCCTACTAAATCTGTTGTTGGCGACAGGAAGGGTACCACAGAAGTTCAAGGAAACCTTGGTGATCCCGTTGCTGAAAAAGGCAAGGGCGGACACCAAGGTCCTTAAAAATGTCAGACCTATTTCCAGACTCCCCTTCCTGGCTAAAGTTCTTGAACAACATGTACTCAAAGTCCTTTCTTCTTTCATTGAACAACATCAGCTGCTACACACTCGGCAAGCCGGGTTCAGGGCGCACAACAGCACTGAATTGGTGATGCTTTCAGTGCTGGATGACCTGCGGCTTGCAACTGATAAGAAGACCCCCTCAGCCCTAATCCTATTGGACCTCTCAGCTGCATTTGACACAGTGAATCACGTACAGTTGTTAGCCCGTGTCTGGCGGCTGGGAGTCACTGGGAAGGTCCTCCAGTGGATTACGTCCTTCCTGGAGGATCGGTCTCAAAGAGTCCAATTATGAGATTGCACTTCTATGCAGGGCAACCTTCAATGGGGGGTCCCACAGGGCTCCGCGTTTTCCCCTCTGCTTTTTAATATTTACTTCAGCCTCTGATCGATGCACAGGCCAAAACAGACTGTCAGATGTTTATTTACGCTGATGACACTCAGTTAATTGAGCGAATCGACAACTTCCCTGACTCACAGCTCTCACTTCAGTGGTCTAGCCCTGGTCCAGTCTCTTTTGGCATCAAGAGCTGGGCACCACCCGAATACCAGTGCCAGCAGTAAAGAGCCTGGGTATAAAGTTGAACACTGGACTGACCCTAAACAGCCAGGTATCTGCTGTTGTGGGGAGCTGTATTGGCCTGATGCGGCAACTTCGGAAACTAGTGATCTTGCTGTCGTTTTCCACCATGCAGACGGTCGTGACGGCACTAATCTTGTCACGCTTAGACTGTGGCAATGCAGTCTACACTGGGCTTCCCGAAAAACTTCTGGGGAAGCTCCAAGTGGTTATGAATGATGCGTAAGGTTGATTTACAAGTTGCCAAGAAGAACCCAGGCTATCCCTCTGTTACAGCAGTTACACTGGCTGCCCATGAATCAATGGGTTACATTCAAGGGGCTATGCATTGCACACAAGTCTCAGTTTGGAGAGGCACCCAAATACATTAAAGACTCCTGAGGCCCTATGTGCCTGGACGTTGCATTCGGTCATCAGAGTCTTGCTTATTGGCATGCCCACGTTTTAACAGAACGACTCTAGGGGGTTGTTTTGGCCTCTAGATACAGATAGGCTCCTGGGTGACTCGGGAGGGTTTAAGAACAGGCCAGACCTAAACTATGTACAAACAGATCACGTAGGGGTAGTGTTGGGAAGTTATGCCAAGAGTGGCTAAAGACCTCAACACTTTCCCAGGTGAAACAACACTTGTCCCTTCTTTCTACTGACCTGGATCTCAGGAACTTTTTGCTAGATCCCAGAAACCCATGTCGAAAGCGCTTCTTGTATGGAATACACAACAAGCTAAAGAAGATTTCTCAGCAGGAATCTGCAGAGAGATTGCGTGAGATCGACCTGGTAAATATAGAAAAGGCTTTGGCTGTGGTTGACAATAGTATGACCACTTTATCATCCAGAATTTATTAACTGGGCAACATTGTGTCTTCTGCAATTGACATAATGCAGCAGGACATGTCTCTTTTACAACATGGACAGTCACAATTACGTTCCATCGGAAAACTGAGCTGGACGTTGCAAATACTATGCTCTGGCCACGTGCCCTGGCAATACATCAACAATACCTGTCTGTTTTCTGAATACGATCTGAAAGACAGATTATTATGGCATGCAGAGATGCAACATACACGATGTTGCACATTGAAAAATTAGACCAATTACCTTTTATCGTGGCTGAGACACCATCCACATATTGGATTATCCATGGTTATACCACCCAACCGGTCACGGCTTCCCAATTCTAATCTTGTCTCTAATGCCGTTAGGTAGGCAGCTACG
The DNA here is from genome assembly GCF_964204655.1 of Triturus cristatus. Taxonomy (NCBI): domain Eukaryota; kingdom Metazoa; phylum Chordata; class Amphibia; order Caudata; family Salamandridae; genus Triturus; species Triturus cristatus. The sequence continues at coordinate 57,359,070 of NC_140579.1, forward strand.
AAGCGCTAGGGGAAGGCGATGTGCACGAGTAGTAGGAGTTTCCATTCCGGTTTAGATGCAGGAAAGGGGACACACAAGTTTTTCTTAGTGGTTCTGACTGTGAAGATGCTCTAAGCGGATCCTTAGTTTGCCAGGACATTACTCTTCACAGGGTATACAATGCTTCCATTGTGAACTTGTCATGTTATCTGAAGGGTTCCCCAGCTGTCATGATACGTCCGGTTTTCAAACTACTTTCGAATGGGAGCTACTTGATGCTGAATGATCAAGGTTGCTGTGGTATGGAACCGGGCATCCCTTATCTGGTGACAGTAAATTCCTCAGTCACTTGTTGTACACAAGTACTGTTTCCACCTGCCCACAAAATTAGGGAGGAAGCACTGTGACCTTTGATAAATGATTCCAACATATGCTTTGATTCCCTTAGCAGACTAAAAGCCATGCTTTTTCAACAGGATATGGCCTTAACTTCGGCCAGAGAGACGTTTGATCTCCAGATTGCAAGGTCCTTGTCTAAGATACAGACATTACTCCACACTAACTCCCCGCTGCAATTTGGGGAGCTAGTTCATCGTATCATTAACATTTTTGATACTAAAGGAATAGTGCATTTGTTTTTTAAACGTGTCCGCTCTGAACTAGTTAGCACCTTTCAGACAATTTTCAGTGTTATTCCATCATTCATACACTCCGTGCTGGGAAGCATTTTTGGAGGGCTCTCGCTTGCTGCTACTTTTGGCAGGAATCCTGATTTAAATTTTTCTGATCCGCAATGGACGTCCCACTTCGATTCAGAATGGAGACAGCACTGCTTGTGTTACGATGCCCTGAGCACATGGTTCACACGTTTGGCACACTTCAACTTCGAGAACTGGACGAACACTGGTTCTTGTCCTTCAGGCCTGTCTGGCATAACTGCATACAACCTGTATTCTACTGCCTGCTTTGCGGTCACGGATGCGTATTAGACATATGCCTTGGATCACAAAAGGTTGCGCCATTGGACACTGATGTACTACTGGACCCGTTAACGGCCCATTGGTATTGTTGTTCCCAGCGTCTTCTGTTGCTGATGAATGCATTTCTTGAGCCACCCTGGGACGTCTTCAGCTCCTAGTGACTTGGACAATGGCTCCACAATATGCATACAGGATGCAGTCTCTCCCTCAATGGCTGCTGTGGGAATTGGATGGAATCACCTTTGCTCCATAACTCTGCTTCGATGTGCGGCTCTAGGATCGTTGTTTGCGGTGATGGACAACAACGATGTTGTGTCTGCCACCCTGAGCACATGAAATAATTGGCCTTTATATATGCTTGTTTTATAAACTAAATTTGTCCAAAACTGTTGTGTTTTGTTTTTCTTTTTAAAGGCACCATGGCTTTCAAAGTGCTTAGGATTTGAAACAGTATAATGACTTTAAGGCTTTTATGAATATTTTAAAGAGAAGCTTGCTCTTAGACGATGTTAAGAGTAGTTTGTACCTTTTAATCCATTTTTTATTATAGGCTGATATGCTGGCTTTCTAGATAGCTTTTCTATATTGACCCTTAGGATGAGAATTGGGTGTTATATTCCCGAGTTAGGCCCATGTAGCGAGGCAGCTTATTCCTTACATTGTCCTAGAAAATAACATTTTCGCTGTGAACTGAAACTACTGTGTTTACACATCCAGCTTTGCACAGCCTGTAATTAATTAGCCCCAGAAAAAGTTCTGTCCCCATAAAGTTCTCAACCAACTTCCCCTTTGTATTCGGAGGATCTAAGGGAACAGAAACTTATCTGCAAATCCCTTGAATGGAATTGGAGGAGAGACTACAAGGAAGCTGGGAAAAAATGCTACAAACAAAGTCTTGCTATTTATAAGCAAATGACTTTTAATGCAAAAAAAGATTTCTTCTTAAATCATATCAGTCTTGCAGAAAACTCGGTCAAGGAACTTTTTTAAATAGTTTCAAGCTTGGCCTCCCCTGTCCAGCAAAAATTGAGACAACCCAGGAACTATGTGAGGATATTGCCAGGTTCTTTCTAAATAAAGTGGATGTTATTTTCTCAGCTTTTCACCACCCAAGTGTGATAGGGATGGGAGCTCAATTGGAGGGAAGAAGCACTGCTGCGATCCCCCATGCTGTCTTTGACAAGTTTGAATCACTATCCACTTGTGACACAGAGAAGCTCTTAGTGACAGCAAGGTCAGGCTTCCCCTATGATCGCTCTCCGGTATCGGTAATCAAACGTGCTCCGGGACCCGTTGCCCTTTCACTCACTTCCCTGTTTAATACAGTGTTTGAAGTAGGGGAGTTCCCAACATTTTGGAAGGTTGCCTCAATACTGCCTCTACTAAAAAAGCCCAAACTCGATCCTAAAGATCCCAATAACTTTTGTCCAATCTTCGCCTTCCGTTACCAGCTAAACTGGTTGAGAAATCAATGAATGCACAACTTACTGCTTTCTTAGGCGCAACCCAAGGCCTGGATTCAACTCAATATGGGTTCAGAGAGGGACATAGCATAGAGTACGCCCTCATTAAATCCACCAATTATTCCAATTTCTGGGCCCCAAATTGGTGGCCAGGTGCATTGGGCACTCTTCCCACACCTACTAGTAAGGCAAAGAACCTGGGAGTGATAGTTGACGATAAGCTCAACTTTGGTGACCAGATAAATGCTGTAGCTTCAATCACCTTCTATACCCTCAAAATGATTAAGAAAATACTACACTGGGGGTGTGGTTGGCAACATGGCCGAGTAGCCGCATTGATCGCGAGCTCCACTGGCCCGATCGAAATTCTGGCGTAATCCTGTTCCTCTTCACCATCACATCGATTTACTGGCGACTACTGGGCACTGGAAAGCAGTGGCGTGCCCGGAAAGCTGTGCCACGGCGTCCTTGACCCGAAATAGAGACCTTTCCAGCGCGGTGGTCGGCGTGCGGTCTGCCTCAAGATGGCACCTGCAATGCAGTGATCGAGTCCTGGGACCATAGCTGTGGGGCTCCTGCCTGACCTGATGGCAGGAGGTACGGACAACTACGGCTGGTGATCACAGAGACTGCAACGGCGAGCTGCTTTGAACCCCAGTGGCACCATCGACAGTATTTGACCAAGCTGAGAGACTGCAGCGGTGCTGTCGAATGACTGCGGCTGGGGGTGCGGGAGTCGGGGACAGGGGCTACTCCTGGCCCAATCTGCTGTAAGGAGAGCCTCTGTGGCAGAAGCAATCGACATCAGGTCGCCGTCTGTCTCTAAGAGCCCCGCGGAGGGTTCCGAGGTGGGGAGACCGGCTCACGGAGTTTCCGGTCTGTGAGATCGCGGCCCTGTATCTGGTGCTCGGCGGGCAAAACACCGGAGACCTGCTACATCTGCCCTCCCCCGGATGTGGACTGTACCCTGTGGCTGGCCTGGCGGTGAGTCGCGGCACAGTGATCCCTGAGGGTGCCCGCGTCCCTGCCTCTCGGCCGCTCTATACCGGGACGGCTATCACTGCTCGTGAGAAGTTGCATGAGGGCGGCTGAGTTCCGATCACGGGGCCCACCGCGAGGAGCGGATCACAACCGGAGGTTTCTCCAGTCTAATTCGAAGTGCCTGATGCCCTGGTGAGAGTGCCGGTGCCCTGCCCTAGGACCCCCGCCGATGGGGTTTTGGTGGCTCTTTCTGCTCCTGTCCGCGGCAATGCCCAGTATTGAAGTTGAGGAAGGAGTGACACCGAAGGGTAAGGCTCAGTCGGGCAACTGACCTATTACCCCCCTCCATCCAACCCACACTTCCGTGGACGCTAGCATTATAGGAGCAGATCAGTGGGTAGTAACCCCTATGGAGGGTCGTACTTCCTTCTTGTGCTGTGTGCTCTGGGCCCCAACACTTGGCTGTGCTTTGCCTGCCTCCTGCCCTTGCCTACACCTGTATCCTGGGATCCACCAACCTACACAGTTGAGCATGCTTATGGGGGTGAGTTGGTGTTGAATCGGCTGATACCTGGAATTTGCGCAGTTCTCATATCGCGCGCCCACTAAGCCGGGGGGCACCTGATCATATTCCGCCCACCCTACCCCACGCGAACGTGCAGACGCTGCCAATTGTGGGCTTATACAGCACTAAGGGTAGCGACTCTCTACGTAGACCGGCATTAATGTGAGGGCACCCCTAGAGCCCCACACTGGTTTCCATGACAGGCTCGGTGCTGCCGCGATTGGCCCGGAGATGCTGGGACGCCCGGGGGACGGGTAGTAATAGGCGATGCGCCGAGAGTTGGGGCCATGAGAGGATACATTGGGACATACTCTGGCACAGTGTTACCCACAATGGCGAATGATAAAGAACCTAAAACATCCCGACAGGGGAAACTGGACCGCTATGCTAATGTGCTCCCCATGACGGCAGGTGCGGAGGGCGGCCCTGCTCCTCCCCAGACAATGCGACCATATTGCAAGCCATACATGCGTCTAGAGGAAGCTTGGAGGGGAAGATGGCGGAGATCCGTTCAGAGGTGAGGCTGCTTTGTCACAACCTCCGCAAAGTCTCTGAACGAGTGACCGAGGCAGAACACCGCATCTCAGAACTCGAGACGTCTCCCACACCACGTTGAAAGATGTAATTAAACTCTTGGCTTCTATGACAGAGGTGGCCTGGAGGGTCGACGACGTGGAAAATAGGGCCCGAAGGAACAAGCTGTGATTTATTGGTTTTCCGTAAAAAGCGGAGCGGTCAGATCCGAGACAATCTACTTCATGCACCATTCTTGACCTGTTTTGTCATAGAACGGGGGCATAGAATGCCTAATCTCCCTCCACCTCCAGGGGCTCCTCCTTGGCCCCTGATAGTTCGTTTTCTGAACTTTCAGGACAGAGGTTTGATACTGCGCGAGCTGCGAAAGAAAGGAGAGGTCCAATACGAGAACACCTGAGTGATGGTTTTCCCGGACTACTCACGTCATGTGCAGAAACAAAGACTGACTTTTGACCCGGTCAAGTTGAAGTTAAGGGCACTTGGACTTCAGTATATGCTATTGTTCCTGGCTAAACTGAAGGTCATTTTTCAAGGCTCCACGTTGTATTTCAAACTTCAGATGAGGAGAGGTCCTGGATTGAGGAGCGGCCACAGTTGCGACGTGGGACACCAAATGCCTCGAGCCAACTCTCGGCAAAACGAGGGGGCCCAAGTCAGGAACGACCCAAAGAAAAGCATCAGAGACAAGTGTTAAGAATCCGTAATTCAGATAGAGGTACGCCAGGAAGGACGTTGAGAGACACTGGGGAACACCTGTCGGAGTCTGAAGAGGAGGTGGTACGAGCGTGCCCGTCACGAACCTTCATCAGATCAGACGACGCCGGCCATTTCGAACTGTCAGAGAGAGAGGATTCAGCAGATGTGGACAGTGAGCACCAGCTACTTGAAAGCATTCAACGACTGGAGGCATCAGAGCTGAACTTGCCTGAAGCCGGTGCATAGCAGCAACAACTGCCCAGCAATGGCAAAGAGGAATGAGAAACTGGGCCAGGTGGCCGCCAAAAGACAGTGGGGCAGATTTATGTTTCCTGGCGCATCCCTGCAAATCAGCAGGGATGCGCCAAGAAAGATGCGTCACGCAAGTTTACCCTTGCGCCACCACAGATGCGCCGCATTTACAATGCAGCGCATCGTGGCGCAAGGATAAACAGATGTGTGACGCATCTGATGGCGTAAGGGCGGCGCATTGCTGGAGTTGCGTCGCAAGCGCGACGCAGCTCCAACAAGGCTCGGTGGTGCCCTATCGTTACAATGCTGCGTCAATCCTTACGCCTGCTTCAAGCAGGCGCAGGGTTTTGACGCAGCATGGGCTCAAAAGTGACTGAGTGAAATCTTGTAGATTTCACTCAGCCACTTTTAGGAGGCGTTCCTGCGACGGAACGCCCCCCCTGCACAGGAACGCCTACTTCTGGCGCAGGGCTTTACAACGTGACGCATCTCCAAGATGCGTCACATTGTAAATACCCCGCAGCATGGCGCAGGATTTGCGCCACCGCTGCGTCACAAAAGTGACGCAACAGCGGCGTAAATGAGGCGCAAGGAGCTTTTAAATCTGCCCCAGTAAGACTACCCTACGGCTTAGTGGGCATTACAGGACTTAGGCCCGTGCCTAGGGAAGTACATTGTGTGTTATTGTTTTACTATTGTGTAGTTAATTGATTGGGGGGAAAGGGAGGGCTACAGACCTCTTAGTGGATTACCCTGTGAAAAAGTTGTCATGTTGACGAATTGGGGGTTGTTGTGGGTACCTGAAGAGTGTGGGGTAAATTGGATATTGCTTTGTGTAGGAAGCTGAAATTGTTCTATGGGTAAGGAGATTGTTTGGCTCAATCTGTTGGACTAGATACTGGGGTTGGAGAGTCCCTTGCTCACTTTGCCACTGGTTTGAAGCAAGCCTGGCTGAAGACGGCTGAAATGCCAGAAACCGGTCCTAGGAAGCTTGTTTCCGGTCCAGGGAAGGCATGGCTTGGCAGTTCGGGCTGGACTGTTCCCATGAGGCACAGGGTCAGGCTGATTTGCATAAGCCATGTCTGAACTGGGGTGGCAGAGTGGGCTCAAGAACGGTGATGGATCAAACCCGGATCTGTTGACTGGGTGTGAGTGTTTGATTGGTTCTGATGCTCCGTCCATCACCACCCCCTTTTGTACTGTTATATAACGCACCTGAGGCTAGAGTCCGGGTCAATGGGGTTGATTCTGTCAGTTGGCTTATAAAACGCGGCACTAGACAGGGATGCCCCCTATCTCCCCTTTTGTTTGCCCTCATCCTGGAACCATTGGCCTGTGTGGTTAGAAGAACCCGCCAAGGACTTGGTGGCTTCATAGACGAGCCCCGTCTTTTGGACGAGGAATGTATATCACTATATGCAGATGACATTTAGCTCTATGTCACGCACCCGGTTGCGACACTCCCCCAAATATTGCAGATATTTGAAGAGTATGGCAGCCACGCGGGTTATAAGATTAACTGGAATAAGTCCACCTTATGTCCTACCCAAGCTGTTTGCGGCTTTCTTTGAAGGATTTGCCTACTTGGGACTATATATCACCACTGACCCCATAACTAGAATGGAACATAATATTAGACGAGTTATTCTGAACTTTCAGGAAGATGTGAAGAGGTGGAGGACACTCCATCTGACCATCATGGGGAGGACCGCCATGTATAAGTTGGTAACTTTCCCCCAGATCCTTTACATTTTACAAAATACATATTGCAAACTACCAGACACTATTTTCACTGCCATTAACAGTGAACTACGTCTCCTTCTGTGGGACGGAGCTCAGCCACGAATAGCGCTGCAAATGTTACAATGCAATCCATACAATGCGGGCTTGGCCTTGCCGGATATTAGAGCATACTATTGAGCAGCCCATCTTATAGTCATCAACAAATGAAACCATGCGCCAAGAGATCATCCTACATATAGACTGGAAAGATTGCAATTCCGAAACTGCACTCAATTACACTACATATATGGGGGAGCTGGTGGTGCGTGTCTCCTACCGGACACCCAAAGAGTGCTGGCGGCCTGGAAGAGTGCAGAAAAGCAGATGAAATGGTATGGGAAGCCTACGCGGGAGACCCCTTTGTGGGAGGGTGCTAGACTGCCTGAGATCAGGAAACTGAGGGGCTTTAACAAGTGGGACTTCATAGGGATCTCCAAGATAGGAGACCTGTTATAGATGGGCTCTCTAGCCTCATTCGCTTCGCTTCAGTCTAAATACCATCTTCACGATTCCCAAGCCTATGCCTACCTCAGACTTAAACACGCCTGGCACGCTGAGGGGTTGGACACTGAGACACTGCTGGAATATGCCCCATTAGAAAGTAGGCTCCTACAGGAGGAGATCCAGACCCTAGCCATATCCTTGACATATAAGATGCAAATTAATAATATACCCGACAACCTTGGTGCACTCCGAGCCAAATGGGAACTTACCACAGGCCCACTAGATGATATTGATTGGGAAGCTGCCCTCATGCACCCATGTGAAGTAGCGATTAGATTGAGACTGCGGTTCATACAATACAAGATCCTACATAGAACCTATTTTGATAGGGCACGCTTACACTCTATGGGGAGGGTAGATAACCCAGAAGGCCTTAGATGCCACACAGAGCACGGTACTTATATACACACCCTCTGGGAGTGCAGACGCATTCAAACCTATTGGCACAGGATAGTGAATGAATTGAACGATATCCTTGGAGCTCAGCTTGGGCTAGATGCAAAGTTTTCCTACTAGGCATCGCAACAGATATTGATCTGCTGCGACATAAGCTCATGTTTTCTAACCTAGGGTTAGTAGTAGCCAAGAGAGATATAGCTAAGTGTTGGGGGGCTCAACGACTTCCTACGCTCACAGAGTGGAGGTCCAATATGGATCTATACATGGTCACAGAGAAGGTGACCTAGAAGGCGAGAGGGTGTCCTCGGAAATTCCGAAAAATGTGGACGCCAAGGATAGAGTATTATGGCTTAGATCTAGGCATTGAAGAGGGAGGAATGGACCTCTCACAGGACAGGACAGAGACCAGACCTTGATGACTCTGATAAATAGCCTACTCTTAACAAAGGTAACTGTATTAGAAATGACCCATGTATCTGTATGTATAAAATGTTGGTTTAACCGTGTGTTCCTTATCGGAGAATCTGCTGCAACATCTTCTGTTCACCATTAGATCTTGCTGCCCACTATTGAGCCCATATCGTGCATGAACGATTCCTTTTTTCAATTGTATGTTTCATTTTCAAAAAACAATAATAATATTTTTTTTAAAAGAAAATACTACACTTCTTGCCGGCAGACAGTAGGCGGACAGTTGTCACGGCACTTATCATGTCTAGGCTAGATTACTGTAATAGTCTCTACCTAAACATTCAAGAACGCTTTATGAACAAGCTCCAACTGTTGCAAAATGCAGCAGCAAGATTGCTCACCGGTACACCAAAACTTATGACAATTGGTAAGGAAATCATAAAACTCCACTGGCTGCCTGTGGGGAAAAGGGTATGTTTTCAAGCTCTGTGCATCGTGTATAAGGCACTGCAGGGCACAGGCCCAGACTACCTCAAGCAGCAGCTGCAGTGGTACCAGCCCAAAAGAACATCTCGCTCCCTGGGGGGAAAGTTGGAATCAGTACCGCCCATAAAAAGAGTTCCATGGGGTGGGAGAAGCTTCATTGCTGGTGCCGCAAGAGCCTGGAACGATTTTCCCTTCCACTCGAGAAATACCACCAATCTCCTAACATTCAGGAAACAACTGAAAACATGGCTCTTTAACCTGTAAATGTGCCTCCACCTCAATGCCCAGAGGAAAGCAGCTAGCACCAGGACACCCTTGGGTAACCGTTTGCACTTTAGAAATGCCCTTAACATAACATACATATCCATCACATCACTAATCCAGCATGCACATTTCGAAGGCTGCGTTTTATTATAAATAATAATAGGCATACTGATGAGGAGGCCCTTCTGCTGACATCGAAGGTCCCTGCATGCTCAGAAATCAACATACACCGGTCTGACATTCTGTGAGGTGTGTCCAACTCGAGACCAAGACAGGGTCCTTCACACTCTCCCATGAAGTGATAGAGTTGGATCGTCCCTAGGGGAGATTCTTGACTCTACACCTACACACACTCTAGGTACACTTAGAGTAGGGTCCGCATCATAGGAGTACGTTGAATTGAATTGAATTGGCATTTATATAGCGCATGGCTACCCGGGAGCATCCCAGTGCTGAAGCCGTAACTAGAGGACAGATACCCTAGGGGAAAAACCAGGTCTTTAGTTGTTTCCGGAACGTCAGGTGATTTGGTTCCCTGCGGAGGTTCAACGGAAGGGTATTCCAGAGTCTGGAGGCATTGAATGAGAAACGCCGTCCGCCACTTCTGGCCTTCTTAATACTAGGGACCACAGCAAGGTTAAGTTCATCTGAGTGGAGTTTTCTATTCGCCCTATAGGGCAAATCATGGCTTTGTTGATGGGAGGTCCATGGCCATCCATCGACTTATGGGCTATGCAGAGGGCCTTAAAGTTGATTCTCTCTTGCACCGGGAGCCAGTGGAGAGAGTGTAGCGTGGGCCTTGCAGAGCATCGATTGGGGGTCTCAGTAAGTAGCCTTGCTGCATAATTTTGTACGACCTGCAATTTCACGATCACTAAATTCGGGGCCCCTAAGTAGAGGGCATTTCCGTAATCTATACTAATCAAAATTAAAGCTTGGATCAGTAGTTTTTTGCTTTGAAAGGTAGGAGGGGGAGGATTTTGCGGATCATTCTCATCAGGCCATAGCATAAAGCGGCAGTCTTCCTAGCCTGTACTATAAAAGTAAGGTCTTGGTCTAGCTATATTCCCAGACTTTTAATCTCTGTCTTGGGAACCGGCACCAGACCCATAGAGGAAGGCCACATGGTGCTTGATAAAGAACTTCGAGAATTGCCGAGCATCATGAGCTCGGTCTTTTCATCATTAAGCTTCAAGTGGGAATGACTCATCCATTTGGCAACTTCCTCGAGGCAGGAAAGGAGGTCACTAGTCTGCTGGTTGCGGTGGCTCAGAGCTATGAGCAGCTGTGTGTAGTCGGCGTATGTCACCATATGAATCCCAAAGGGGGATACAACATCTGCCAGTGGGGCCATGTAAACATTAAAAAGAGTGGGGCTCAGCATAGATCCCTGCGGGACTCCACCCTGTAGCGGGATGGGCTGTGAGTTGGCGCCGCCTTCAAAGAACTGGAAAAATCTTCCTTCTAGGAAGGATTCTAGCCATAACAAAGCTGCTCAGGCCACTCCTGCGCTCCTGAGGCGGTGAACCAAGACACAGTGGTTTACCGTGTCGAAGGCCGCGCTCAGGTCGAGAAGGATTGTGGCTGCTGCCCCTCCAGCATCAAACATTTTTCTAGTTTCTTCCACCACTGATAGTATGGTGGTTACCGTCCCTTGACAGGGGCAGAAGCCCATTTGAGTGGGGTGGAGAACACAGTTGTTTTCGAGAAGCTCTGAGAGAATGTGGTTGGCATGTTTCTCTGCTATCTTGCTGATTCCAGGAAGGAGCGAAATAATGCGATAGTTGCCCAGGTCGGCTGGATCCAGGTTGGATTTTTTTAACAGCGCTTTTACTATTGCCCTCTTCCACTTAGAAGGGACCATGCCCATTGCAAATTAAGCATTGATCAGGCAGGTGGCAGTGGGGGAAATTGTTCGTCCGACCAATTTCAAGATGTTAGAAGGTGCGGGGTTTAGTGGCGACCCTCTTTTTACTGATGACAATGTGGCTAGGAAATTTCCTGAGTCATCATGGGGAAGGTCTCCAGTTCATGTTCCACTGGATGCCCACCAATATTCATGTGCTTGATTGAGATGTTACTGTCTTTTAGGGGAGATGATTAAGGATATTTTGTACTTTAATGGAAAAATGTTCGTCCAATTCAGTACAGTGGAGACCTAAGGTATCCGGTGGGGCCGAGGGGCCGGGGACTTTAAGTAGCTTTTTGTCAATGAGAAAGATTTCTCTGGGGGAGCTAGCGGCTGACACGATCTTTCCCTCACAATAAGAGGCTTGAGCAGTTTTTATTTCTGCTTTGTATCATCCGATAGCCACCCTATATTCCAATTTCAAAATAACTTTAGATTTCCATATTGCATATATGCCTTCATATATCAATTGCTTCAGCACCGTAGTAGAAATGTATCTACCTTTCACTTTTTTGGTGCTTGTAATGTCCTTCATTTGCTTCTGTCTCCTAATCATTGCAGCACGTGCACTTAATACAAGAATAACATTGGCTCAATAATATATTGAAAACGCCCCAGTGTGAGCACCAGTGACTGAGCAAGCGGTTCTGTACTGTTCCCAAGATTCCCGCAGAGTTCAGGGTTGTTATTTTCAGTGGTTGCCAGAAACAGTTCGCTCCCTGGTAGGGTAGGGGGGCTTACAGTGGCACTGTGAGCTAGCTGGTCTATAGGCCAACATATCCTGCAGGGGTGTCCGGAATCAGTCTAGGAACCAAGCCCTTAGTTTATGTTGTCCAAACAATGCGCAGATCCTACGGATTAGTAGGAACTACACGACAGCTGCTGAGGTCTGTAGCATTTCTGGGAACTGCAGCACTGCTGGAATCAGTGGTGCTGATGGGGTCTGCACAGATGCTGAGGTCAGTGGTGCTGCTAGGTCTGTGGTGACTTAATTGTGGATCTTATAGACTAGAAGCTACCAATACAGCCATTGGTTTATGTAAAAGCTGAGCATTTTACTTTCTATACACTATATAGAACCCCTGTGTGGAGCACAAAACACTTTTGACTAATGCTATTTCACATCCTTGGTGGTACATTAATACAGTGCTTGGTGCAAACATCGTTTACCACTGTATTATAAAAATAGGATTCTGTAGGTGATTATGTGTGACAAGAATGTTATGAATATTTGCTGTGTGGTATTTTGTTGTGGTGGTTGTTTGTACTGTTGTTTTGTGCTGCAATACTGCAAAGTGTTACATTGTGGTCCTTGTTTTGCTGTCTGTTTTGACTTCTCATTGTTGTTCCCCTGTTATGTTGCTTTGTTTATGTTAATGTGCTTTAACCCCTTCAGTGCCCCGCCCTTTCCCCGCCCTGTGCCGGCCCTTTCATTAGCGGGCGGGGTTCATGACGAGATAGTCTCGTCATGGGCACAGCGCAACCGCGCTCCATGACGAGACCATCTCGTCATGGGCACTGAAGGAGTTAATCTGTTGTTTACTTTAGATTGGCCAACAATTGCTGCTATATTTCCAGCAAACGCAAACATCTACCCTAAATGGCAATCCACTCCCAGAACAACCACCACTCTCGGAACACCAACTGCACAGGGCTGAAGTCTTTTCACTGCCACAGTGGAATGCTGCACTTTGCACAATCTCACATTCCATCCAGTTCTACACTAGCAAAGTAGCTCTGCACTATTGGCGTAAACGCAAACTCAGTTCCACTCTCCGAAACGCATGTCACTCCACTCTCTGCACAGCCCCAGTCTCTGCACAGCCCCCACTCTCTGCACAGGCCTCCACCTAAAGCACAACCCTCCACCTAATCTAGTTCTCCTCCATTGCCACTGGCCAAGTTGCCATTGTTCAACTTGCTGTACAGTGCTCCACTCAGCACACTCCTCAGCTCTACAGAGCTCACACTCTCAAACCACACAGCTCTACCAAGTTGTCCACTCGGCTTACCCCTCTACTCTCTGCACTATGGCGCAGCCCCCTACTATCTGTACAGCCCTTCAGTCCAAGCACATGTTCCACTCTATGCATGTGCTGCACTCACTGCGGCTCGCTTCAAGCCTTTCTCTATGAGCAGAACCCCAACTAACTGCACACATCACACTCTACTGAGATGTCACCTCATCTGCTCAGTAGACAACCACCCACACTCTGCGGCGCCATTACCCTGCACAGTCTTCAAACTCTGCACAGCAGTCCTCGTGGCTGACCCCTTCACTCCATGCACATGAATGCACCTGCACCCCCTCCCCCACCCATTTTCTGCTCAGCCTACCTCTCTGCATAGGTTGACACATGGATGGATCTGCACAAAACCTGCCAAGTTCAAATTGTGAATCATACACAGTTTTCTCCACTTTTCCTTGGCCTGTTACTCCAATGCATGTGCCCAGACCTCTGCTCCACTTGACACAGCTGCTTAGCATTGCATCATTTTCACTATCTTCCAGCCAGGGCACTGGTGTCTGTTTTCTGTATCATTCTCCACCCACTGTGAATTTTCCTCAATCGTTTACTGGCAGCATTCCCTCACACACCTCCACACATTGTGCTCTCTGCCAGCTGCACAGTCCTCTGCACTCCCACTAACCCACCACTCTGCATAGATCCTCGCTTTGCACATTCTTTCACTCTTTGTAAAACAATACATTCTGCCCAGACTGTAAACCTCTCCACACTTCCTCCTGTAGTGCACAAACATCCCCACTCTGCACAGCCATCAATTCTTCTTCACAGCCCTCGACACTGCACAGCCCCCTACACACAGCAGAGCCCTCTGCACTGTGGCAGCTTTGCCCAGCCCTCATTGCCGTGCAAAGACCTGCACCCCTTACTTTTCTTTACAGACCCTCTCCGGGTGTGGGCGCAGCAGTAAAACAACCTCTATTCTGTCGTATTCTCTGTGGGCTGAAGCAACCTTATTATATACAGGTTTCCTTTATCATTCTGGACCCCACAACCCAGATGTCATATTTCCATGTAAAGCCCTCCACTGCTGCTTGGCTGTCTCAAATGTGCACTGCTTGCATTTTAGAACTGACATTATCTGATGTTATGTGATTAATATCTGAGAGGGTCTAAAATATGACATCAGTCACCTGAGTCACATGAATCAAAGTGTGAGGAATAGGCCTGCCTTGAAGTCAATCGTATCATGTAATTGATGCAGTTTCGTTAGATATTGTTCTACTTCGTGCCAACCGCAGAAAAGTTTCTAAAAGGCTCAGTGCGATGGAGAAGACAGTAGGGAAAGACTCCTCCAAATTGCTAAGTTTGCGATAGAGGAGATAAAGTAACTCAGGAAATGAAACTCTGCCTTACCACAGTAGCGAAGATGCAGAGAACTACTCAAGACGTAACATAGTTATAGTCGAAATTCTGGAAGAATAGGAAGACGTATTGGTGGTCTGGTTCATCGAAGACCTAATCCTCAATAATATCCAGCCAGATCATTTGTCTAAAGAATGTACAGTGGACAGTTGTATGATGGAACCCCGCATGCATTTACCATGCATGCCTTTACAGCACAGTCACTACCCCGACTGCCACGTTACCATGCGTAACTCCAGTCTAAGCAACATTAGGGAAGGTGTTGGACTTAAAAATCCAACACCAGTCCAAATAAGCGCCCCCTAAAGCAAGTCATTGTAACAACTTTAAGGTTAAAGTAACACATAGTAACGTCGAAGTCGGGCTAGTGACTGAATTGTAAAGGCAGGTCATTGTTGTGACTGCAGTGTAATGAGTGTTTCCCGGAGTGGACCCATCCTACTCCATTCCTCATGTGGTTAAAATTATAAGTATGTATGAAACATTTTACGGCCTACACATTCATTGGTCCAAATCAATCATATATCCACTGACAGACTCATCTCAGAGCGAGGTGGGCTGTCAATTAAAAATAGTTAGGGAAAGATTCTGATGTCTGGGGATCTTTGTGACCATACACAAGGACAGACTCATAGATAAAAACCTAGGGATGCTTCTAGAGGGTCTTGTCTCTGACATAGATAACTGAGAAAAGCTTCCTGTAAGAAATTGGGTTATTAGTTGTGATGCACGTGAGTTGTTCATAAGTAACAGGTCCACAATTATCTTCTTATTGGCAACCAAGGCAGCACTTGACTCTCTCTGGGTGGCGAAGCACTGCAGTCCAAGCCCTACTTGGGGGAGGGGGTGTGGGCTAGTAATCTCCATCTGCAAGCACACACCAACAACACTCAATAACTCATCTGCCACTCCGTGTTTTTCTTGAAAAAAGGAATAGGTACATTTAATCCAAACACAGTGCTAAATACTACACTATTTAATTACACATATTTACTTAAGGTCAATGAAAATACCTTTTATCCCCATATTAACAATACCCCCACCTATACCACATGCAACATCACAGTAAAGGGTTGTCATCATATATAATGACAGGCCTATTGGCTTCGTTAAGGGGTCACCACATTACAATATAAAGGAAACCTACTAAATGTTTCAAGGGTTTACCACCTTAGTATTTCATTCATCCCATGTTTTGATTTCCCATTAAAATTGATAAGCATCATCCAATGCATTCATTACTGTTAGACCTGGCACCATTGGCGTGAGTCTCCCTTCCATTTTTCGCTGTGTCTCCTCTGTTTTTGCTGGTTATAGATGCTCTGGGCGCTGTGCCACTGCCATTCAGTGCCACAGCGCGAATGCTCCCTTTGTAAAGATGACATGTGAATTGGTATATCCATGATTGGCTTATTTGGTTTACCTGTTAGTCCCTAGTAGCGTGGCCCGTGTGTGCCCAGGGCTGGTAAACCGAATGCTGCTGGTGGGCCTGCAGCACTGGTTTGTGTCACCCACAGAAGCAGCTTGTAAAGTGTGTCTCAGACCTGCCACTGCAGTGTCTGCGTGCAGTCCAGAACTGCCATCTTGGCTGGTAAGTGCACCCACTTCCCAGCCCCTGAACCTTCCCTTGGCATCCTGTAATCCACCCTTCTGATAGGGTGCATTGTATATGTAAGGTAGGACATGCTCTAATGTCTGTAGCATGTCCTAGTAGTGAATTATACCCAATTTCGTTTTTTACTACTGTAAGGCTACCTGTTCTCCATAGGCCAGAATGGGAGGTCTGGGCTATTACATTCTATAGTCCTAACTGACCCACAGAACATGGTGGAAAAACGAATTTAGTATGCCTGAGCTCAGAATATTAAAATACATCTTTTAGTGAAGGTTATTTTTATATTCTGTGTTTGAAATTACCACTTTTAGAGTATAGGTACTTTCTTGCCTAAGCCTTCCAGTGTGCTCTACTATTATGTGTATTGGCTGTCTGGTTTTGGAGGGGCAGGGCAGGCTGAGTCAGACCTAGGTTGAATAGAGAGATCTGCCATGGAGTGAGGGGAGGGGTAGCTCCTGCACTTGAATAGGGCTGTGCCTGGCAAGGTGAAGGCTGGCTCCACCTCCCACTGTGCATCTGAAGGCAGATCCCCTCTTTCTGAAAGGAAGGATGCAGCCTGGTAAACAAAGTGCTCCAGGGCTGGGCAGAACTGGTTCTGGCTGGGTTCAGGGACTTGTGACTCCTAAAAACAAAGACTTTGGGGGTATAAATATTTGTGCCCAAACCCCTATAATTTGTATTGCTCCTGGACGACAAGAAGAACCTCTGTCCGTGTAACTACAGGAATCTGCAGGAGAAGGACTGTCCTTGTGCTTGTGTGCTGTTTCTTGGACTGGCCTGCAGTGGTTACTACTGGACTTGGAAGAAGAGGAAAAGGACTTTGAAGGAACTTTTATTTTTGGCTACAGCAATCACCCAAGGGCTAGAAGAGATCTAGCCTCCTGTAGGAGTCTCAGGCACATCAGACTCCACCACCAGCCTCCTGTTTCCTCCCAGCGAGGATTTCTATCTGCAGGTGAGGCTCCTGTGAGTTCCAGGGCCTCTAGTTCTACTGCTGAGAAACGAGTGTTGAAAATCGTTGCTAACCCCCGTTAGCGAGCCGCTGCTGCCACCGAGCGCTCGCTACCGGAGATCGTTGCATCACCTGTCGGCTGGCCCGAAAACGCTCACTAACCCCGAAGATTATCGCATTACCTGTCAGCGGGCCCCAAAACACCCGCTAACCCAAGTGCATTGCAGCAGCTGTCTGCGGGCCTAAGAGTGCTCGCTATCCCGAAGATTACCGCATTACCTGTCAGCGGGATCCAAAACGCTCGCTAACCACAGTTATTGTATCACCTGACTGCGGGCCTGAAAACGCTCGCTAACCCGAAGATTGTCGCATTGATTGTTAGCGTGCCCCAAAACACTCGCTAACCAAAAATCATCGCACCAAGTTCATCGCAGCGCGGATGCCGAGCGTTCGCCATTTTCCCCGCATCGCATCAGGATCGTCGTTCCCTCGCGGAGCGCCATTTTCTTTAATCGCAGCAAGATCGCACACGTTACAGGCTCGGCCAATAATCCTCCCTTAGCGGCAAGGATTTTATCACATCACCGGCTTAGCATGAAGAAGTTTGTCGCTTTATCCTGCCCGCAACCCAGCGCATCATCCTCCCTTGCAGTAAGGATTCAACGCATCGCTGGTTAACGTGAGGAAATTTATCGCTACAACTCCTTAGCAACATTTTTGTTGCTTTGCTACAGAATCCTGATACCTTGTGACTAAAAGGGTCGCAGAGACCACTGCATTGAACTGAACATCACTTTGTGCACCTTGAACTATTTTTTGCAGCATTTTTAAAGTAACCCTATCTTCTTAGTATTGTGGATTTTTACTGTTATTGGTCTTGTGTTAAGTCTATATAAATATACTTATTTTTTATAACTACTTGAGTGGTGTCCATTTGTAGTGTTCCTCATTGTGTTACTGTGTATGGTCATAAATGCTTCATACCCTGCCTCTGAGATAAGCCTAGCTACTCGTGCTACGTTACCACAGGGTAGAGCAGGGGTTATCAAAGGGTGTAGGCTGCTTACTCTGACTTAGGAAGAAGGGTCCCTACTTGGGCAGTGGCCAGCCATTGCCAACTAGAGACCCCCATTTCTAACAATTACTAATCAATGTCAATAAAACATCTTCAAATATTAAATCTCATGTATTGGAGCAAATCTTCGCATTGCTCAGTACACATAATGTAGCCATAGGACCAACCCCTAGGGACACCTACACGCCAGAGCTGAAAAGCAAAGCTCCAGTTCATAGAGCTTAAATGATTGCTAACCTATTCTGAGTGTTATGCTTTTAACCTCGCAGAGACTTAGGGCACATTTCACAAGACACCCACCTCCTGCAGCCCCCACAAGACATTGCAAAAACATTGGTGCCACCCCTATCCTTCCTTAGGGCCCCATGAAAAGGTAAACTAGGTCAAACAATGCCCACACAGGGCATTATGGCGCTCTTGTCTGCCTTTCTGTGCAAATATATTTGGCAGCTCTGTCGCTTTGCTTCTTTTCACTGTGCCTATGTGCCGTGTTGTTACTTTTGTTTTTGGTTACTCTGGTCCCTAGTCCATCTTTGCAGGGCATCAGGTGTTTTCTCCTTCAAGCTATCCTTGATTCTGCTGTCGTCGCCTTCCAAGTCCAGGGTCCTCTTCCTTGTCTTGAAGTGGAAATATTTAGATGCCAGCCTGTCTTGCTTCACCCTCCCAAAAATACCACGCACACATGGTGGCTCAAACACCACAAAGCAAGGGACATATAACACAACACCTAGAAAGGGGTTTTACTTTACTAAATGAAACACATCAAAGACTCTCTTTTCAGAATAAGGCTTGAGGTTTTAGTTATGCAATGCTCTTTAACAGAAAGGCTTTCCCAGATGTCAAATGAACAACATTCAAATGTATACAGAGATATATATGTATATGCAATAATAACACACTTGGCAAATGCAACTGTTAAATGCATGAATAATAATACTATGAATAAACAAGCAGCAAATAATACTGGACGTCCTGCAAAAAATCAGAAAGATATAGACACTAAATACATCAAATGATTACTTTGGATGTGCACTCACACATCACAAAGAAAACACCTCAAATGACCATAGCCACTGGAAACTAAATAGGCACGCACAAGTGAGCTCCTGAGCTGCCTGCCAAGACCCTCTGCCTTTAATACCTTTACTCAACCTAAGGCAAAGGTTCTAGAAACCTCACCCCCTTTCTTCTGTTACAAAAAACTGAGCTGAGCGTACTGGTCTGTGTCAAAGTCAAGACAGAAGTTGGCCAGGCCCCTGTATTTTGACTCTGAGACAGAGCTGTACATTCCACACATTTCTCTGGCAACAACAATCTCTGCTCTGAAAGGCACTAAGCACACTTCCTACACATTATCCCAGAGAAGCTTACGAAAGCCTACAACCAGCAGAAAAGAATACAACCTTGAAGGTGGATAAACAACTTGAGCAATCTGGGGCCCTGCCTGTGTGCACAGAGCAACACAGAGTAAGGATTCAAGATGACATGAGGCCATGTCAAAGCCAATACTAAGAACTTCATAATACTTCCCAATGTACAACACAATGCACATTTGTACACCACTGCTCATAACACTGCACTTCAAGACCAAAAAGTGCATTCCACACCTCTCTCTCTCTCTCTCTCTCTCTCTCTCTCTCTCTCTCTCTCTCTCTCTCTCTATCTCATGCTTTCAAATGCACATCCCACATGCTCTCTTCTTGGCAAGCTGTTCTACTCTGTGACAGCTCCCTCTTTAAGACTGCAAGATTACATAAAGAAATCTTCAAGAGAAACAGGACGTACATTCATGGAAGGGTAAAATGAAATACCAAAGTCAATTAAAATGATGGTAGTCAAAGGTCATCACCCAGTGTCAAACCATAAGAGTGCCTCTAGCACTCCACAGCCACAGCTGGCCAATCCTAGGATGCCATATCATTCCTGCAACCCTGTCCAAACCGTCCTACACAACATTCTGGGGCAATTCAAAATGGAGCCATCAAGCTTTCTCTGTTAAGATCTCCTCTGAGGGCAGCGGTTCCATCCATAGCTGACATCACTGCCAGATCCCTTCCTACCGAAATTTCATAGGGGAGCCCCTCCGGTGTCAGCTGTAGATATCTGGGCTTTTTCCTTTGTTCAGTGGGCATTAGCTGACCAAGACATGGTGCAATGTGACTTCTGCCCCTTCCCTCTCCCAGGAGATGGATCAATGGGACAAAGTCTATCTCTGATTAGAACTGAGCCAAAAAAATACAGCAATTGTTGAGGTCCCATCAGATGTATATGTGCGTTATTGGAACCTTCAAAATCAAAATATGTGTGCATGTTTTACCCCAGTTTGACACATTGCTGGACTGTTGTTTTGATGATATATTCACAGTGGATTACTGAATTCTCTACGTACCAATAACTCCCAAATATTGGATGTTCTACAAACCCTTCTTTGTGGACTCTTACAGATGGTAACCATTCTAGAATAGCTATGATGACAATCCGGAGAGGTGATTGCAGTGAGAGATAGCACTGCTAGATCATCTGAAGTATTACAAGGCTACTCAATTAGAATTTGGTAATTATTGGGTGAATGGTGCTCCCTAGGAGCTATTGACAATAGCACAAGAGGCTACTTAGGGGCTTTAGACGGCGAAAGGGCACCCTCCAAGTAGCCTCACCTTAGAGCTTTAGTGAATAATATTTTGTGACTGGCAAATTGTGAGATAGAATGGGAGGGTGCGCTTACCTTGGAGACCCCTTTGTGATTTTCTGTATGTATGAGTGAATTGTGAGTGTCTGGGGATCAGACCACCACAAAACATTTAGTGAGCTGAAAGAAGAATATGAATTATCAGAATCCCAACAAGATAGATACCGTCAGAAGAAACATGGTCTGCAAAAACACTCTCTACATGCATGAGAAATTCACATTTGAATACAGGGTGCACTTTGCTCCTCTGCACAATCGTGTGATGTCCCAACTGTACAAATCCTTATTGAACAACCTGCAAGCATTGCGCACTCAAATTAGGGTAAAATGTGTCAAAGACCCAGGAATATTAGAGGAGGAGGACTGGAATGAAGCATGATGTACCAACGGGAGGTGGCCATTTTGACAGGCTTTAGAATGGTTCAACTCAAAATACTACATTGAACCTACCACACCAGAGTGCAGCTGATGAAATTCGGCGCATCTTTGAGACGGGGTGTCATTGGGTAGGCACATTCTTGGACATCTGGTGGCAATACCTCAAAATACAAGCATTCTGGGAAGGAGTCTAAGAACCAAATACAAAATGTTAATGGAATGAATTTGATAAGCCAGTGGACAATGCACTGTTGGGAATGTCTCAAGATTGTACAATGTCTATTAACCCCTCCCCATCTTCTGTGACCTGGCAATGATGGTGGGCAGAAGAGAGATTGTAAGAAATTGTGGAGGAAAGTAGACACCCATCATGAAGCCCTGGGCCAAAGATCTAGAGTGGTGCATGAATTCAGAACACTGGATGTAATTGACATTGAAATGTTCCAGGAATTGTGAGAAAATTTGAAGATTATGGTAAGAGATTAGAGGACTAAAATAATACCGGGAAAATACCCAAACGTGAACCTAAGACTTGAACAGTAGTCTTTACAGCAGTTGACAGGGCGGAAGGGGTAAATGTGATCCTTATAATATATGACTGGTTATAAGGAAATGCACTGAATATTAATACGAAAGGTGTGATAAAAATCAATCTATATACCCAAAACACTCAAATGTTTTTTTTTTAAACTTTAAAATTACTGACGTATTATTATTAGTTATTTATACAGTTAACGGCGAGGACCAGTTTACGTTTGTTATTTGAATTTAGTATTCTGTTACAGTTATTTTATGAAATACTGCCCGCCCCGATGTTATGGCCTAGGACCAGAGGTCTTGAGCACCCAGAACTAGGTGTCCCAGCACCACATTAAGCCTGCTAGTAGTCGTTTTCTCCAGAAATGGTTGTGAATGCTCTGTGGTTGGGTGAAGTGTCATTACTGTTGTCATTGGCTCTTTACTGAGCTTTGATCTCTTCTCTGTTTTGCAGCCGAGGTGACTCTGGATCCTGACACTGTGAATCGATGGCTCATACTGTCTGAGGATGGAAAGAAAGTGAGACCTAGAGAACGAGCTCAGGAGTTTCCAGAAATGCCCCAGAGATTTAAAGGGCTTGTTGCTGTCCTCGGGATAGAGAGGCTGTGTGCAGGGAAGCATTACTGGGAGGTGGAGGTGGAGGGCAAGATGGCCTGGAGCCTAGGGGTGTGTGATGAGTATGTTATCAGAGACGCAGTGCCAACACTATCACCTGAAGATGGATTCTGGACAGTGTGGTTCAAACATGGTAAATATGAAGCTCGCACCTCCCCTCCCACCCTCCTGACCCCCCGTGTGGCACCCAGGGCTGTCGGTCTCTTCCTGGACTATGAAATGGGCAGGTTTTCAGTGTACAATGTGGATGACAGATCACTGCTCTTCACCTTCTCAGGGGCCTCCTTCCCCGATACCCTGCTGCCCTTCTTCAGTCCAGGACTCCATGATCGAGGGAAAAATGCTGGAGCGCTACAGATACTGACTGTGCAAGGATAGGACTGAAAGTATGTGTCTGTCTGTCTGTCTGTCCGCCTGTCCGTGTGGGGACTTGGGTGTGATAACACACTCACGCTGTGGGGACTTGAGTGCACTGTGGGGACCTGAACCCAAGTCCCCACAAAGTAATTTCTTCCAAATGATAGAAAATCACTTTAGAAACATTTCTGCCAAGTTTGACAACTTTTTTTTAAAAGTGCCTTGTGGGGACCTGTGTTTCGTAAAGCGTGTTTATTTTTTTGCTCGCTCTGTCCCTGTAGACAGGAGCCGGTATTGCAGTCTTAAACACACCGAGGAAACTTAACACACATTAGTAACCTGATGGTCAGTTTCCCTGCAGACGGCCTAGTCAATTTGTTGGGAAAGCAGAAGAGGCCCCAGCATATATTTTGTTGGAGTCCACAGACTTTACATTGTCATGCAGTCTTTAATTATAATCAACATAAATCATATTAAGATATTGTATATACATGTTTTATACAATAAGAATGTTTATTTTTACATATTGTAAAAGCTTAACAAAACAATTCAGGCCAGTTTCTCCTATTGGAAATACCTGATAAATTCATTATTTTAAATCAGAAAAGGAAAACACTCCACTCATGAAAATTAAACATTGAGGGCAGGCGCAACATAACAAAACAATAAAGTATTTAAGGGCATAGGTTAGAAGAGTATTAGGTTACTATAACATCACTGGGCAACACTGAACGTAGGGTGTATGCTTCTTCATTGGTGTTTAGTTAATCCAACTCTGAGGAACCGATGGAAGCCAAGTAGTTTGTGTTTAAATAGTTCATTGAAATGGAGCGCAATATCGACGCAACACGTTTCATCAATATTCCAATTTCCTACTATCACTTCAGTGAGAAATAGTTCCAAAATCACCTTTTACACACAAGGTTAAGTTCACTGCTTGCCTAGTAGCCTAACTTGTACAAAAAGACGAAATAAATGTTAAAGGCATTTCAAATAATTTCCCAAATGCCTAATAATTATAATTATTGCAATGTTGAATGCTTAACAACCAAAACTTTCAATGAGCGCTTATTTGTTTCTTAGGCGCTGTTTACCTGCAAGAAACTAACCATGCGCCCAGTGCCGGCGCTAGGCATGGGCAGCTGCCCAGGGCCCCGCGCATGCTCGCAGCCATGGGGCCTCGCACCTTTAAAGACATCAGAAGTTCTAGGCCCTGGGGGCCCCCTGAGAGTTTATATGTTTCTTTTTTATGTCAATCTGGCCTGTCTATGTAGGCCTAATGGCTGCATCTGCATGTTGATGAGAGCAATCAGACAGGTAATTTGAGTGCCCTTGCCTGTGAAGTGGCCCTGCCCCTGTATGAATAAAAGACAGAATATCCTGCAGGTGCACAGCAAAGGATAGTGTGGCGATGGCGGTGCATCACAATGGAAACTGCTCACCAAGGATTGGGGAGAGGAGTTGGCCTAACGGCTAGGGCGCTTGACCTCGGACCTGGGGATCTGGGTTCGAGTTTCGGTAATGTCGCTAAAACATCCTGTGATTCTGGGCAAATCACTTAAGCTCCCCATGCCTAACAAAAATGAATGTGTCCTAGTGTAACTCTCCCCTCTTCCCATCTTTGGTTCACGCAGAGGAGCAGAATCCGCATGCAAAAGTGGATGGAGCAGGGTTTAAAGCCTGCTGAGTCACTCAAGTCTTAGACCCGGTAGTAAATTAAAATGGACATTGAAAAGGGGCCCTATATTCATGTCCTTAACTTTGCTTGCAAAAACATTGATCTAGTGTCTGCACAATGGATGAAAGTCCTGAAAGGCAGGTGATGAGACGGGCCCGCTCTCCATTTTGCCCTCACCCTCAGAGGGAAAAAAACAAATCTTAACTCTGCAGCAGCGCCAGCCTTCGCAACCTTTAATGGAATTTCAGTGAGACTCGTTATAGTTCTTTCACAGTCTCATCATGTCAGAACTGGAGAATTTTCAATATTATATACAAGGAAGCTGTAGATGCTGCTTATTCATCTTATGCAACTAATAACCACTGACAAAGCCAATAGTACTGGCTTGTTCTAGGTGTAATTATACTTGTTGTAATATTTATCTGGAGGCAATGACAGGTTTTTTCAACCCACTTAAGGCCCTGCTCTCAGGTCAGTATGTAGGCCGTTTTTTAGGTCTCGCTGAGACAGCGCAAGCTGTCTCTTTGAGACATTTTGTAAGTGGGCTTTCAAAAGTGCTACCCACATGATTTGGCAGGCCTAAAGCTTGAGTGCACGATGGCGTGCACGTGCACAGCTGCTGCTCGCACTCCCTCCTCCCTTCTCGCCCTCCCTTTTCATCAGCTTCAGGCTCCTCTGATGCTGGCATTCCCCCCTCCCTTCTCGCCCAGCCCTTCTTGTCAACTCGGCTTGATTATTCGCGCGGTCGTGTTACTTTCACGGCCAATGCTTGTTTTCAATGGGGTTGTGGTTGCCACCCTCCCACTATGCACCCGTACTTAACCCCTTCCTTTGTTTCCCTGAACGCATGGGAAGAGCGTTCCCTGTATTACACAGAAGTGTGCTGTTAGGGGGTGTGCTCTGGCGAAGTGGATAGCGCTTTTATAAATGCAAATTACATTGCAGGTAAAATTTACTCTATATCCACTCTGAAAGCCATAGGTTTTCAGATTGTACACAGGTTAGGATTTAGGTTAGGTCACTAATACGGCTGTAATTCTTGTTTAACTTCAAAACTGAGCACGGCGCTGCTTCACGGACACTGCGCTCGGTTTATTCATATATTTTTTAACTTTAACACTGAGCACAGCGCCCGTTTCAAGGACACCGCGCTCAGTGTTAAAGTTAACAAATATATAAAGAAACCGAGCGCTGTGTCCATGAAGCGGCGCCGCGCTCAGTTATCAGTTTTACACTTAAGCATTTGCAATCCAATCACACCTATTGCATTGCAAATGCTTGTTTGTGTACTCTTCGTTCTCGGTTGGTTTGAAGTTCAGCTGGGGAATGGGGATAACATCCGGCTCCCCTGGTGGTGGCTTCTCTGATATGGCCGCCCTCAGTGTGAGCACATTAACACCACAGGGTGTAGCGTTGGGAACACAATTTATTGCCTGGTCACCAGCAGAGCACAGACAAAACAGGCGGATGGACTGTGCAGAGGGGCTGGGGGGATGACTGGTGGCGGTGAGCGTGGGCTGCTCTGTGGGCCTGTACCCCAGGGGAGTGTGGAAGGTGTGACTTCAAAATACAGCGCTCTGCAGCAGCTGCCTGTCCTGCCTACTGGGGCGGAAGCTCTTGAGGTTCACACAGAGCTCCGGATCGGGACAATAACCGGCTGAGTGGTGTTGGTACGATAAAACCTACGACGTGCAGGTTACACGCATGTCTCCGCTGCTGACATGTCAACCGACTGAACTATGCCACCGACTGAACTATATATAATATAGATATAATACTATAATATTGATTGTGCCACTCCGAACAGAAAGTGATCGAAAAATTGCTAAGACAGCCTTTGGAAACAGTACTGAAATCCCTTTTAAAACATTATTAAAACACGTACAACAATTTAATAAATATTTCCTTAAGTGGTGTTTCAAAAGTTCCATTTTATTTATTCTAATTTTGTCAGCTCTAGCATTAAAATATCACAGTGGACAGCTGAATAATGTTATACCTTAGACTGACACGTGCCTGCATCCCACGTTCCAAATAGTGACCGATGTGATGGTGAAAGTCTGCACTGTTCCTATGCCAGGCCTTTAAACCATGCAAAGTTCCCCTACAGTGTCCTCAGAGCTGCTGATTTACATCAGTCTAAAGTCAACAAAGTAGGACCGCGTCCATCCCACAAATCCCTGACCTTTTATCCCACACAAAATGAGAGCTATTTGACTAAGCACTAGATAAACTCAGCGGATCGCTACCGCTGCGCCTAAAATAAACACGAATCGGGGATGAGGGAAGCGGCAGAAAATGCTGCCCACGCTCAACAATCAATTGACACAGCTGACGGATTGGAGAAACACAAAGAACGACAATTCCTGAACAACTTTGCTAACACCTTGTTTAATGTAACTGGTGTTCATTCAAAGCGCTCCAATACCTTCGGGTAGAGTTGGCGCTATGCAAAAACAAACAATAAACCTGAATAATTTAATAGCAGTAACGACGAGTACAGCACAGGAAAGTCACCCTTTATATGTCAGTAGAAAACAAGTTAGACCATTCATTTCACTATTCGGCAAAAGGATATTAGTGGCTTAGGGCGCCCAAAGGTAAAAAGAGCTCAGTTTTATGCATGATTGTGTCATACATTCACTCACACCAGTGTAACTCTCGCTCATTTATTTACCTAAACCACAGACTAATATATATGTATGGAAAGCAGCAACTAACATCATCGAGTGTAGAAAAAAGAAAATGTCAGCGTGCTCCTGTCATGCTAACGCAACTCCAGAAATCAACGAATCTTAGCTCTTTATTAATAAATTACCAGTTGGCAAAACAATGTGTGATTATGTAAAGTGTCCAGCACGTAATAGGAGTAAAAAGCTTTTGTTCAGGGCTGAAATAATGAATATATGTTTCCTGTGGCAAAGGGTCAAGCCCTCTGACAGAGAGGGCGCCATGTCAGTGCTGTGATGTACCGCTGTCAGAGAGGGCCACCGAGGCGGGACGCCATGAGTGCGGCCCACACCAGCTCGTCTAATGAAAACCAAACAACCTTGTGAATATGTGCGAACACAAAGCTGCGTCACCCGGCTGTTCCTCCTAGGCGTCGGCGCATAATTTATTATATAAATCACCATTTAGATTGAGTGAACCCTGCGTTAAAAATAAGAAATGTTTAAATATCTATTCACGGCGGTTCTGAAGGCAACCGTCCGCAACCACCTATCTTGCTGTCTCACAGTTAAAGCAACAACACTAAATTTGACTTATCGGTGGCATACTCGCCTACAAATACAATGCGGGTGGTGGGCGAGTGAGCCGCTCTGATCTATGAGGGTGGGCTGCACTTTTTCCATGATCTACCACTTTAATTACCATCTGTGGTTCGAGTGAAATTGATCAATGTAGAATCCATGGAAAACTGAGCATCCGCTGCTTGCCCTCATCTGCAGCGAAATATATTTTTTTAAAGTGCAGCGATATATTGTGCGTTACAGAAAAACGAGAACCCAGTTTACTCCGGACCATTAATAAATCGTCTGGGCCGGTTTTACGGCAGAGCGTATAATTTTTTATTTTTTTTAAGACCAAAACCCCGGATCGCCTGGTGGAGTAGAAAACACTGCTATAAAATGTGCCAAAGCAGCATTTGAATAAACCCTGAAATTGTAACTAAAGAGCTTGCCTATGAATATGCCTTGCCTATGCGCCTGTATGATGAATCCGCTTCGTTTCCGTAGTAACTGTAATTTAGATTGGAGCATAAAACTTCCAGTGTCCTCTACAAAAGGCTCCTCGTTTACTTTCAAACAGGCACGGGTGACAGTCTGAAGAACAAGAGGATAAGCAGGGGCACGGTTTGCATTACAGGTCTATCAGTCTTTCACTCACTGGCGTGAACAGGGCACTTTTTTATCCCCCTTTCCCTTTAGGGTGTGACTGTAAATGTTATCAGATTCGTTACAGAACCAGGAGTATCATCTGCCTTTCATTCTTTCCCCCAAACCACCATCACAACAAGCTCTGCACTTCAGCAGGGAGGCCAAGCAATGGATGCTCAAGCATGACCTCTGAGCGCCCAGGCTGGGCAGCTCGGTAGTCCATCCGTCAGAATCCTGCAGGTCCTTCGGGCTCTTGTTCTACAAACCTGGCACCTTTTACAGCAGCAGAATCCAGATTTGCACTAAGTTGCAATATAGTGCGCCAATCACATGTTGTATGCTGTACGTGGAAACATACTCGCCCGTCCAAGCTCCGCACGAGTCTGGCGTCATTTATGTACAAAGCAATCTGTGGCATGATAGCATACAGATACAGTTACTATATCACAGCAATACGGATGGCGCCTAACTCCGCCTTAGCCATGCCTTCGCGGCATAGCCAATAGGTCTCGCTTTTGGGACCTTATAAGTATTTAGTTATGCAGCACAATATCCTTGGTGCAACAACATCAACTGTTGCATGGCTAAACACTTATAAGGTCCCAAAGGCGAGACCTATTGGCTATGCCAATGCTTGTTGGTGATGCCATTCATAGTTGGCAGCAAGCATTGGCAAACCCAAAACTTTGTTTAATGCCTTTCAAAGGTGAGACCTATTGGCATTGTCAATACTTATGTTATGTCCGTGCTTCAATGATAGAAAACAATGTTTCATGCTGGTGGCTGTTTAATAAACAATTTGAAGGCTTAGATGGCTGCATTTATCCTGGTGCCAAGCAGCGTTGCAACTGCACCCTCAAACACAGTAAAAAAATAATAACTGGGAAATATTTCATTAAGAAAGAAGAGGGAACTTTGGGATTTTAAGTATTGAAAGAGCTTTATATAGCGCGGACAAGACCCTCTCGGGTGACAGAGTGATTCACAATGATAACGAAAGGATGTAATGATACAAACGATAAGCTATGTACATGTAAGTAGTATAGGTAATGCAGCAAAAGTTTCATAAGCAAATAATACAGAAAATAACAAGAACAGTACTGGAACACATAGTCATATGAAATGCTGGCATAGGTGGAGTCCGATAGGTGTTGGGGCAGTGTGTAGATGGTTGGGAAAGAGACAAGCAGCCCGGATCTCAGAGATGTGGACAAGAATTGGTAAGTGGAACCTTACACAGGCTGGTAAGTGTTGCACTTCAGGACAGGGGGGTATGGCCTCAAGTGTGAGAGAAATCTGATGGTTTCTGAAGATGGAGGAGGAAGGGGTTGCGCCTGATCTCTGGATGAAGAGAGTTGCACATTCTAAGGGTAATTCTGGAAAAGGATTCATTGTAGGTTCTCTTTTTGTTGAATATTTGTGGCATAAGTAGTAAGGAACTTGTGCTTCTGGAAGTTCTGTTTCCACCAAATAGGGTCAATTTCTGGGACAGGTAAGAAGGGGTGTTGTGATGCAGGGCTCTATGGGCCAAATAGGCAATTTTGAGATGGATCCTAGCCTCACAGGGTAACCATTTCAGTGACTGGAGATCAGGGGATGAGCCTTGCTGCCATGTTCAAGTTGGCCTTGAGCACAGCGATTTAGCTTTTCGGGAGGCCCACCAGGGTAGCACTACCGTGGTGTAATTTGGATATCATAAGTGCTTGAACCACTGTTTTGAGATCTGTCGTAGGAAAGAAAGGTTTTAGTTTCCTTAATGCATGTAGTTGACGTTAGCTCCTCTGGTGAGTGACGGCACGGAAGTGCTCTTGCATGGAGAGGGTATTGTCCAAGATTATTCCTTGGGATTTAGCGTAGTCAATGATGTGGGGGGTACAGTTCAAGATGTAGTAATTTGAAATTAGGGGTTATACTGGGTGGTGAGATCAATAGGAATTCTATTTTGAGGTCGTTGAGTTTGAGGTGGTTAACAGTCAGCAAATGTTGCGTTTTCTTCGGTGTTGTTAAGGGCGCTGATTTCATCGGGTGATGTAAGTTTCATGTAGAGTGAGTATCATCTGCATACATGTGACAGGAGATGTGAGAGAGATTGAGGATTTCAGTCAAGGGCTCCATGTACAGGTTGAACAGTGTTGGGGACGGAGGGAAATCTTGGGGGACGCCTAGGGAAACGGGCGAATGATCAGAAACAGCGTGATTTATTAGACCGCGCTGAGATCTGTTGTGAAGGAAGGAGAAGAACCATTTTAATATGATACCAGAGAGGGCCATCCTGTGTTCTAAAAGGTTCAAAACAGTTTCATGATTCACAGTGTCGAAAGCAGCTGATAGGTCATGTAGGATTAGTAAGCAAGATTCATTCTGATAAAGTGAGCGTAGAGCGTTCTCAGCAATGTGGACCAGGGAAATTTCGGTACTATGGCTTAGTCTGAAACCGGATTGACATTGGTCAAGGAGATAGAATTTCTTAATGTGATTGCGAAGTTGTATATACACACATTTTTCTAGGAGTTTAGCAAAAATTGGGATGTTGGAGATAGGGCTGTATTTGTTGGGGTCAGAGTGGTCGGAGCTGGGGTTTTTTAAGATAAGAGGAACAAGTCCAATTTTTGGGCATTCAGGTATGGAGCCTTGCATAAGTGAAACATTGTTAATCCTAGCCATAAGGGGAGCAGGGAGAGAACGGACGCATTGAGCAGTTTGGAAGGAAGAGGATCGTTGAAGTGGTTGGAGTATTTCAGAGAAGTTAGAAGTTTTGAGGTGACACTTTCATTGAAGATTTTAAAGCTGGACCAGGCGGTGTTGTTTTTAAGTCTCATAGCATTCTGGATCTTGGTGTTGAGTAGCATGGGGTGTTGAGTAGCATGGGGTGTTGATTAGCATGGTTCTCTCAGCACAGGAGGCAAAAGTTTAGCCGTTAGGTGTGATTTTGGGGTCAGAGGATGGGGCATTGCTTTCCCTGTTCATTTGGTTTTTGACAATTTCAAACAGTTTCTTTTGTCAATTCATTGCTGTATCAAGTTGATTATGAAAGTTTCCAATGCGCCTGTTGTAGGTGCTCCTTTTTTTGTAGAAGTTTGTGGTTAGGCAGAGATGGGGTATGTATCAATGCTCTTTCAGCAAGTCTGAAGCCTCAACGTTCCTCGTTAAGGTTATAGCTGAGCCAGGGGTTGTATCTTTTCAATGGGATTCTTTTTAGTTGTTTGGGGGCATTAGTATCCATGATTTTTGTCATGGAATTGAAGTAGTGTTCAGTGAGTCATGACCGTCATGCATGTTGGAGGGAGGGAGCAGGTTGCAGTTACTTATAGCCAACACAGTGAGTTGGTTGATGTTACAGGTGTCTCTGACCCAATGTTTGGCGTTCAAAGGTCGGCCCTTAGAGGTAACTGCTCTTTTTGATATGAAGAAGGTGATCCAATGGTGGTCAGTCCAGTCACAGGGTAGGATAGATTCAATTTTAATTATGTTCTTTTTTTGCAATGATTAGATCTAAGGTGGCCCCTTTCTTATGGGTAGGGCTGTTGCAGGCTTGGATGAAGTTAAGGTCCTGGAGGAAGCATTTAAAATTGTTCACACGTGGGTCTCTAGTGTTGTTCCAGTGAATGTTGAAGTCACTAAGAACAATCTAGTTGTTATGCTCTTCATCATTAGAGGAGATGATCTCCATGGTCTGTTTCATGAATGTCTGGTTTTCACCGGGAGGGTACACTTTGAATATCACTTGCAAATCACTTCCACGAACACCATCCTTCCTACTCAGTTTTCACCGAAGAGTGTTTCCACAAATGCTTCCTCTGCTGCCAACCACAACAAATCTGCAACTACAGCATTTGCTTTCTCCTCCACACTACTCAGGTCAAAAACAGCAGAATCCAATGGCTTTGATTAAGTGCCTTCTTTTGTTTCCCATTAATGCTACCATCCATTTGCGTGTCCATTCTTCCCACAGAACAGCCAATGCAAAGGCCGCCTCATTTTCCCCTCTCCTCATAATAACCATTTATTATTTTCAGCGTTTTATTAAAGTATGTTATTCTTAGTCTCACCCAACATAAACTAATAAAGGAAAATGTTTAAACCAAAATACATAAATTGACAATCCCATGACTCAAGAGCAATATCTGCAATAGACTAAATCAAACCAAGAAGTAGTCTGATGGATTATAATTTTCCTCTTGATTGTTTTGACTCATGGTGACTATCAGTTGTACACTCCAGGCGCTCAAATAATTTCAAAGTTATCCTTAAAATGACTTAGTACAAAAAATAAGCTGGCAATGTAATGGAAGAACTTAGGGCATAAGAAACAATTGTCCCCAAGGAAACGCCACAGGGAAGAACGCTAAACTTAGTGCTCATGAAATAAAGTATGGACCATGGCTTAGCAAATGCCACAATATTTATATTGGCTTAAAATAAGAAGGTTCAATTGTGTAGGGCAGACACTGCCATACTTGATAAAATAATTAGTGATTAAATATACACACACACACAAGGTGCTACACAATCTAGCTAGATTGTTATTAACATAAAATAGAGCCATAGAAACTCTATATAGTTTAGTCCAAAACATATCCTATAGCCAGTCTTACTATGAGAAAGCTGTTGACATTTCGACTAATTGGGAAAACAACCATTAGGTCTCTTCATCGCAAAACCATCTAGCTAAAGAAAAAATGATGACATAACCCAGGAGCTCAATGGTCCAAATGATCAAACTCACTGAGAGCAGGTCAACAAAAAGTAGCCAAACTCCAGTATCCCAATCACGAATACGATCACAGAGCAAAATGTCCCAAATTTTCCAGCACTGGATGCAGCATGGATCATAAATCAGTCTGTGCTGTCAAATCCAATCCCTTGTCAAAGAGATTGGAAAAGAAATTGGACTCTGCACTCAACCCCTGGCATTTTACTCATGACTTTCACAGTGCTTTGTTTCATAACAGCTACACGCGCACCTTGCCTCAAAACCTGACATTATTTAGTAAGGCCCCAACACCATTCCTAGGCAAGAAAATGGCTCCTTCTCTACCTTTCTTAAAAGTACAACACAATTTTTTATTTGGTAATGGCCATAAGGCATCTGGAATGTATCTACAGCCTTTGCTCTTAACTTGGTACCACTGCCCCACCTGGACTGTGTTCTTCTTCTACAACTTAGGACTCTTCTGTGTATCAACTTTGTCCCCAGGCGTTGGCTGCTCTAAAATCTGGTCAATAACAGCATTCCGCCAATTAATCACACCAGTTCCAATTTTTGTTTCAGTGAATCAAAACAACTACAAGCCCCACAGCACAAGCCTTAGTTGTTTGTGTAGCTCTGCGCCCATGTATGAACTGTTTTTTCTCATGTACACCCTAGACCGATTCAAGGTATTTGCAGAAACCATAAGGCCCATATTAAAAGTTGGACATTCCCATAAGGCCCTCATTAGAATCACAAGTCCAAATCCCATACTGGGATTACAACTGGGACACAAACTGAGCACTCAAGGTTTTGTGGATGAAAGATTATCGGCAGGTTAAAAAAAAGAATGAAAATATTGATGGTAAATATTGCACATTTTGCATCTGTGCACTGCTGAATGGCGGAAACATAAGCAATTAAGGTTTTATCCCCCATTCTTGAAGTCCAGAAATGGTGCTCCCACTAATTAACCCACCCCAGTATCACAAATTGTGCATGCAAAATTACAACACCAAATGTATGCCAGACTTAGAACGAAGACCTCAATAGGCTCTCTTGATACAATGCTAAGGAAGGAGGTAGGACCCTAAAGCAGATCGGCCAGTCTCATACAATTCTTCACTAGCAAGCAACATAAACAGCTATCAACACATTTATCTGGATGTATTCCTATATATCCGAATACATCCTGTTCTGATCTGCAATCTCATTCTACTTCCATTGGCTATGGTGTAAATTCATACGAACATATTTACCATATCAATAAATGTAAGCAGTAAAGAGAACAGTAGACGTCACTGAAAGCCTCAACACCTTTTGTAGTAGACATGGTGAGGAGCTAAACTGAAATGTATTCCTGTGCTAGAGCCTACATTTTCCATCTGCATTATATTATATTTTCTGGTGAGTAGCCAAGTGGTGCTTAACGCATGCACCTTTGTTGCTTGGTCAAAACCCAAAAGGTATGACACATGGCCTCACCTGAAATATACATACTCATTTTGTATACATTGCTTTTATATCCCTGGCAGCCAAATTACAGTAATTGTATTCTCAAGAGGAAAAATAACTACTAAGCTCCTTCCTTCATTTCAACATATTATTAGACTGAGAAAGCACATTCCTTTATTTCAACACATATGCAATGATCAAGGGATCTGTGTTCATGTGTTGGTGAGCAGTTGTAGACTTGTTCATCTAAGACATAGGATTCTCTTTTCTAGAAAGAGGGTTTGGCTCTCTGTCTTGGTGTGGAGCCAGTCCTACTCCACATCCTCTTCGAAGACTGCGATTGCGTCCTTGCCGAGGGGGACGTAATGTACAAGTTCCACCTCACCCCCTCCATTGCTCCTCTTCTGGAAGTGGATCTCCAGCACATCCTGCAAGGCCTCCTCATCCATGATGTCAGGGATACCGGTCAGTAGCACTGTCTTTTGACAAATGGAATCTCGGAACTATCAGGAAGGAAGAAACAGTCAAGACGTTAAAATATAGCAATAAAGACAACCCTTTCTTCAATAGATGGAAAGGTTCTCAGAAGCCGAATGTACGCTCCAACTACAGCAGGTCTGTGCCCTTGTGAAATATCTTTTGTGGTTTCAAAATAGATCAGGAGTAAATACCCAACCCAGTTGTTTGTGATTTTGGAGAACAATACCAAAACTTGTTGAAACCAGTTCGGAGGACCTTTGTTTTATTTCCCATTTATTTTCTCAATGAATGGCATTCACCAAGCTGACAAAATAAACTAGGTGACAACCATGTTTGGTGAAAAATGCTCAGAGGGTTGTTTTTCTCTCGCCTGGCCTGCCCACTGCTGCTCCCAGTGTTAGTCTGTAAAACAAACCCATCTCCTGTGTACCCCTTCTCTTTTACGTAGTATTTTATGTATTCTAGGATGAAATCACCCCCTTAAACTCTCTTTTATTTTCACAATCGATCCCAGGCTTATAGATCTGTTTTTCTTTTTTCACAGCCAACGCAAGCCTTTCCTCTTTGTCCTCTCTTCTCTCCTACCATCCCCTTTCCCATACACGGACAGTGTCCTTGGGCTCCCTTTTGTTGCTTACTGTTGTGTAGTGTCCCTATCTAGCCTCCGATTAATTAGGTCTTGCCTGAGCCAGCGCATGTGCTGTCTCAGGAGACACATTTTGTATACAGGATTTTCAAAGCGCTACCAGCGCTGGCCTAACGCTTGCGTTCACGCGAGCGTGCACGCGCGCAGCCGGCAATAACGGCTGCGCGCGCACCACTCGCGTGCTTACCACACAGCGCGCCCGTCCTCGCGATCACTTTCAACTTTGATCGCGATTACTCTCGTTTTCACGGCCGCGTGGCCGTTACTTTTATGGCCGAACGGCCAATGCTTGTTTACATTTACATTTCTTTTTTGCTGATGGCACACAGTCTCTTGCACTGCAGTGCCGACTGCTGTTTATTTACTGCTCGGCAGAAGGCGAAAGTTAACATGTGCTAAATATAGGAACCCTCTCGGGCCCGAGGGCTTTCTGTCTGCTTTGCTTTCTTGGCAAAGTGCGCTGAAATGGAGCAACACCCTGCATGACATATCTGGCCGTGGGACGGCACTTGCAAACCCTTACTCTGCCGCCTAAATATATTTTATATTATTTTTACTTTCATGACTTGATCGTCCAGTAAAATTATTGACAGATTAAGATGGTGTCTCTGGACGCAGTGGGTGCCAGGAAACCAAAGGAAAACAACCTCGGTGCAGCGCAATGCAGTCTTGAAGCCATGTATTTATTCCATGATTCCAAAATGGCACATGAACAATATGCCAATGCTTGTTGTTTAACTTCTAGCCATGTTTCTGTCAGTGTTTGCTACTGCTTACATTAAATATTTTCGCTCACAAAATCCCACCTTCCAATTGCGCACCCAGCTGCTGGAATAATTATTGAAAAAAACATTCCGCGTGAGCGAGGGGGTAAGGTGGGAGTGGGGGTTTGGCATCTCCTCTCAATCAGGAGGTTTGTGGTTGCCCTACCATTTACAAGGCCTCTTTTCCATTTTAGCCTCTCTGTGGGCGCAGGCAGTGTTGCCAGATTTTTAGAGCATTCTCTAGCCCAGTGTTCTTCAATCTGTGGGGCGCGCCCCCCTGGGGGGCGCGACGCCATCTCAGGGGGGGGGTGCGCACTCCACCCTAAACTCTAACCATTGTTTCCCACGTCGCAAGTTGTTCTGCTTCCGGTATTTCTTTACCCATTTCAAATGGGGATGTTAGATTGGGAAGCTCCGGAACAGCAGCCAATCAACACGTAGGAACGTCACCACTGACGTTCCACAAAGGAGGAGGCAGCAGCATAGATGGCAGGAAGTGCCACGAAATCTGTGTGCAAATAACTCCTGCATACACCTACTTCTTTCTACATTCCTGCTGTTTGCTTCGTGCTTGCTGCCTTTTCTGCCTTGATTCTGCTTTGTGTGCTGTGGAGGCTTTCCTGGTTTTACCGCTGCGCAGTGAAGGAGTTTGCTGGTCTCTTGACACCTTGGAAGATCACCAACAGGTAAGTGGAATGGGCTTCTGTAATAGAATTGTGCCCTAATATACTGCTAGGCCATTTAATGCTGCCCATTTTTCGAAGTCGGAGGGGGGGGGGGGGGGGAGAGGAGGGGAGTGGGAGGACGTGAAGGGGGTTCGACAGTCACGGAGGGTTTGAGGAGAAATGGATGGGTCACGACGTGCCCATGCTTTTCTTATTTCAAGGGAAACGTTGCCCCCCTTCTGGGAAGAGCTAACCGTCCCAGGAATGGGTTAATTGCTAGAGCGGATATGCTTCAGCTGCAGTGGAGGGCAGGGAGTCTCTGCTATGAAACCGAAAGCAAACGAACAGAGTCTACAGTGGACTGTCTGTTCCTTCGTGTTCCGTTTCATGGCAGAGGAGACTCCCTGCCTCCTACTGCAACTGAAATGACTGTCAGTCCCCATTTCTAAGTGCTTGGTGAAGTGACATAACACAAAAAGATGTCCCCCCTGCAGAATGTGTGGAGGGGTCCCAGAGTTTCACATATGCTTATTGGTCTTGGGCTGAATGGGGCGCCACCTGAATGGATGAGGGGCCCGTTGCGCCGCAGGATTTGCAGGGGCCTGTTTTACGCCCAAGATCTGGTGAAGTTAAGCTGCTTAGTCTGGGTGTATAATGTAGGTAGGGACAGTTCCATTTTCTGGATAGGAATGGGAAGCACTGAAGTTTACCTAACTTCCAAAGTGCGTTCATGAAAGCATTGGGGCAAAAAACTGAGATGGGCAAAGGATGAGCAAGATATAGTTAGAAAGAAAATGGGGAAGGAAATGGCCAAAGGTCAGCTGAGGGACATTTTGATGTCTGCTTGTTGAGGGAGTTAATCATTTCACCCCTTAAGGTGGTGGTCAAAAGAAGTGTGTCCATACAGGCTGACTGACAACCTATCATGGCCTGAAGCATAATCACTCAATGAATGAATGAATGAGTACATCTCCCATCAAAACTGAACAGTGAAAATACATGGACCTAAAGCGGGTAGTGGGGATGCAGTGAAGCTGCTGAAACAAGTGCAGCGTACATTCCACCTTTACCTTGTTCTGGTTCACTCAGCAGGTGTAGTTGAAGGGCTGGAACATGGGGACAAGGTGTTTCCAAAGGGATGTTCTGTGTCATGACTACTTTTGTGGCAGTTAAGTACTTTCAGGCAATTGTTTACAGTGACCTCAGGATCAGGACAGTCCATGCACTACTTCGACAAGTGCTCTTGGGAGGTACATGAGGCAAAGGCTGATGCAAGTATCCTGCAGGTGTTTGAAAGTACACCCAAAGGTTTTTAGTCCCAGAGAAAACTAAGCCCTCAGACCAGCATACGAAAGCTTAGCTCATAATTCATGTGAAATGGTGTGTGAGTGGGTAAGTGAAGGGATGGGTGGATGACTGAGTGGATTAGTGAAAGGGTGAATGAAAGGGTGAATGGATGGATAATGAAAGAGAGGATGAATGGGTGAGTGGTAGGATGGATGAGAGAAAAGGTAAATAGATGGAAGTATGGGTGGAAGGGTGGATAGATGGGTAAAAGGTTGGATGGATGAGTGAAAGGATGGATGGATGGATGGGTGGATGATGTGCGAGTGAATGGGTGGATGGGTGAAAGGGTAAATGGCTGGTTGGATGGAGGAGTGTACGGATGATAGGGTGAAAGGGTATATGGAGGGATGGATGAGTGAAAGGAGGGATGGATGAGTTAAATGATGGATTGAAGGATATATGATGGAAAGGTTTGCAAATGGTTGAAAATGTGTGGCTATGGATGGGCACACAGATGGAAGGACATGGTGAAATGAATGAATGGTTAAAGACTGAATGATGGATGAAAGAATGATTACACCTTGTAGCCCAATTATCTTAAGTACATTGACTTTCATATTTATATGAGTCATTGTATTTATATAATGTGTGTGATGTAACGCAATCCGACACCCTGCCGTACATACTTGGGATGAATAGCACTATAAAAGAAATCAAATACACATGAAGGACGGTCTATGCGAAAATGAGGGGCACCATTGGAGGGTGGTAGCAAGGCCGGACTGGCTACACCGGGTATCAGGCATTTCCCTGGGAGGCTGGAAAGGTGGGGGCGGTTTTGTTACTGGGGGTTGACACTGCAAAGTTCCTTGTATATCCAGCAGTTTTTAGGCAACAATGAAAGCCCCATCACTTATATTCAGGTGTGGTGCATATTTTTAGTACTTATAATTTGGTTAGTCCTAACAGTAGCCATCCCTTATTTGATGGTTACAAAAGAAAAGAATAACACAAACACAGATGAATGGGTAGCTAACATTAAAGGAGATAGAGTAGCATTAGAAGCACCAGATGAGTCTAATACTAAAAGAGTTAGATGTACATCACAGTGAGACAAATAATGACACTGCTTTAAATGTATTTCCAAAGTTATTAGTGCAATATGTGCACACTATGGAAGTTAGTGATTGTTATGTGTGTATGAAATTACCTGCATCAGTAGCAGAAGGTGTAACATATCACCATATTCCATTAACCTATGGTATTTCTTGTAGTATTTTAGCAAGTTTGTTTTATAGAAGAGGAAAGTTACAATATTATTATTCTAATATAGATGGGATTTTTTCTGAGGTTCCTATGTGAAAGCGCACAAACCCAGTTCTTAGTATTAAGGAGAATATTTTCCAACTATGAAAACAATAGATATAGCTGAAGCACACAAGCGCAATCTAGCATGTAAATTACACGAAGAAGAAAAGATATTTTTGAATTTAGTTGAGCAAAGGAGAGGGCTTCTGAACCGAAACCTCAAATACCTCAATGGGCTGAGAAAGAAGAAATTTATACAACTGGCAAGACTCATGCTGCTATATCCCTGGACTTTGAAAAGAAAGGGAAGATCTGCTTCCATTGATTAAAGACTGAATATAACAATGCATTTATTGGTTCCAGTGAATGTGAACATAATTTCTTAGTTATTGGGGGATGGGGACTGAAAGGTGGAACAGATCCAGTATTTCCCGGAGTTTATTACGTGTGTGGCAATAAAGCCTATTTCAGCCTGCCTGACCATTGGTACGGGAGTTGCTATTTTGGAATAGTATTCCCAAACGTGTACCATGTGAAAAGAATCACTGGAAGCAATGAAGACGCAAAGGAACTAACACGCACTAAGAGAGCTCGTTTCTCAGAAATAGTAGGTGATATATTTAGTGCATTCATACCTTCAGTGGGAGTAATTCTGAATTCACAAAAAATGTGTCAGCGATCTACAGTAGTTGATCGGTTATCAACTGACACTGCTGGAGGATTTTTGATGATCAACACAGAAATGGTTGAAATTAGATCTATGGTTTTGCAAAATCGACTTGCTCTTGGCAAAAGAGGGCAGAGTCTGTAAAATGCTGAAAGCGCAACATTGTTGCACTTACATACCGGACAAAAGTGTTGAAATTGGAGGATATATTAAAAATATTACAAAATTGAAGGAAGATTTGAAACCACTTGTAGCTGACACTGTATGGAAACAATTAACAAATAGTATCACTACCATAGGGAGCTGGTTTTCTAACATAGGTAAGAGCATTATAGGTCAAATAATATTGCCAATATTTGGAATAACACTATTGGTCTTAGCAATAATGATATGGTTCGAATGTTGTAAGAAAAGAAAAAGATATGAAGTGAACGAAAAGGGAAAGAAAAGAAAATATGATGAAATGCAATTAGAAGAAATGAAAGGAGATCTATATAAAAAGATGAAGAGTTTACAGTTCAATAACGAAAAAGAAGGAAATGGAAAGGTTGAAGAAGGAATTGTGTTAAAGTTGGCATCTGATTTGGTGGTGGGAAATTAGTGATGGCATAAAATGCCATAAGAGAGGGGATTGATGGAGCAAGTACTCGTATAAAAGAGACTTGCTTGGATGCAATCTTCTCAAAATAACTTGTAATACCATAATAATTGTGTTTGTGAATGCTAACATGCATTACAGTTAATACATTTAAGTTTAGGGGAAGCTTGCATATGTGTCGTACTAACAAGTAACCCGAGTGTGACTTAAAATGGCTGCTAACGCAGAATTCTGTACTGCGCATGCGTCAACTACATCTACGTAGTAATGACGAGTCTTTGCTTGGAGGGAAATCTTTGCAGCTGCGTAATCGCTTTTAAGATGGCCGCTTGGAACTCACATGTTAAAGCGCATGCTTTTGCTGAAACTAAACCATACAACTTTATTAAAATGCTAATGCGAAAGATTTTTATAAGTAAATGGAATTAGAGTAGAGATAGGTGGTATACAGCGAAATCATTTTATTTAGATTTTTAACATGTTTCTTTGACTCTTTCTATTTAGTTCGTATTTGGGCCTCAGAGCAATACTAAAGTCTATATGCCATGAGATACCCAACGCATGCGCACTCGTAATCCGTCAGGAACCATGATGATGTTCATGAATCTCAGCCAAGGCCACGATCGCAACATGTCCTGGGAAAGCAGAAGACATCCAGGATGATGAATGAGAAAATTATTAAATGTATACTTTTATTGATAAAAATGTGAAATGCGGGTGGGAAATAAAGCTTGGGAAAATAAATGTAAGGGGCGGGAAAACTGAACAATAGACTAAAAAAAAATTATTAAAACTTAGCATGGTGTGATGATCATCCCCCCTTTCCTGTCCAATCAGAATTAGTAGTTTCATAAATTTGAAACATTTTGGGGTGGTACATGCCATTAGAAGGGTATAATTGAGGTAGTTTAGTTAGTTAGTAAGCTGATGCTGCACTGCTCATGCTGTCGAGATGCTGAGAGACTGGGATGCTGTTCGAGAACTGAGCAAATATTGAAGAAGACTCGAATTGCAGACTTAGAGCCTAAACCCAGATTAATTAGAAGAAGATCGTGGAAGAATCGAGGAGGCACATAATAGAAGAAGATCGCAGAAGAATCGAGGAGGAAGATAGTGTCAGAGAGGGGTGCGACGCAGGCGTCGTATCTAGAAGAGGCCATCTATCCTGTCCCTGAATCCTATCCTGAACCTTTGTCACCTGATCTGTCGCAGTGGACCCTTTCCAGCTTCTTGGCCAAGGGGGTTGGTTTCCACACCATCCTAGGTCACTATAATTCTGTGTAGTATGTCATTGTATTCCTCTCTCTGTTTCTCCCTATTCAGGTACTGTCATCGTAATAACATTGCTTAACGATTTTTTATGACTTAAATTTGATTTTACTTCCTGGAAGAAAACTGTGTACGAATTGTATTTGGGTTCTTGGCTCACATGAATTTAACAAGGTAAACATTTAAAACTCTCCCGAGTCTGTGGTTATTTAAAAGACTTTATTCTATGTCAATTTTTACCTACAATAGTTAACTAAAAGGTCCATTGACCAGAGGAAGGAAAATGCTACTTACCAGTATGCATCTGTTCTTGGCATGTAGAGCTGCAGATCCACACACTTGCATTAGATCGCCATCTGGTGTTGGGCTCGGATGCTTGCACCTTGTTGTTGTCTTGGAAGAAGTCTTTGTAGTCACGAGATAGGTGACTCCTCCCTTGGATGATAGTGCGCATGGGCATCGACTCCATCCTTAGATTGTTTTTCCCCATGATGGGAAATGATGGAGTTAGTGGAAAGAAAAAGATGTCCATGTGTGTATATCTAAATAAGATAGAACTGGAACAGCTACAGGTCCCGGCGGGGAGGTGGGTAGGCGTGTGTGGATCTGCAGCTCTACATGCCAAGAACAGATGCATACTGGTAAGTAGCATTTTCCGTGCGAGGCATATGAGCTGCAGATTACACAGTTGCATAGACTGTACAGCAGTATCTCCCCTAGCGGTGGTCACCTGTATCGGTTGCAGTAATTTGAAAGAGAGTTTTAAGAAGAGCTTGGCCCACAGAAGTTTGCTGCTTGGCTTGCACATCAACACAATAGTGTTTAGTGAGGGTGTGTGTTGTAGACCATGTAGCTGCTTTACAAATGTCTTCTAGGGGAATGTTCCCTAAGAATGCCATGGAGGCCCCTAGTTTGCGTGTGGAGTGCGCTCTAGGGGGAATTGTTAATGTGCGTTTTGCTTTCTGGTAGCATATTTGGATACATTTAACGATCCACCTTGCAATCCCAGCTTTGGAGATGGGATTACCCTTATGCGGTGGGGACAAAACTACGAACAATTGTTTTGCGAAAAGATTTAGTTCTGTCAATGTAATAGAGCAGGGCTCTTTTTACATCTAGGGTGTGTAGAGCTCTCTCTGCTATGGAGTCCGGATTTGGAAAAAAACACTGGTAACTGCACCGATTGGTTAAGATGAAATGCAGAGAGGACTTTAGGAAGGAATTTAGGATTTGTTCTGAGAACCACATGGTTCTTGTATGGTTAAAGCCTGGATCTCACTTACTCTTCTAAGAGAGATGATCACAATAAGGAAAGCTACTTTCTATGTGAGGAACTGTAGTTAATCAACAAAGAGAGGGACAGCTAGGGCTCAATAGAGGTCCAACATACTTGTCTTGAGTTAAGCTAGAAGACAATGAAAGGTACGGAGTTACTCAGTTGCAAGTTGGCCACCTGGTGTGTACTCAAGGTAGTGAGGAGGTGGGGGATATCTCCTGTCAGAACTAGGACCCTCACACACCCAGCAAGCTAGGTGTCATGCTTCATCATATGGGTCTGCTCCTCGTCGAACCGGCGCTGCAATGCTCGACGGGCACCCATAAAGGGGCTCTTTTTCAGAGATCTTTAGTTCCTTGCTGTATAGGTGCCGTGGGTGTGAGGGGCCTAGAGGCGTGTAGATGTGGTGTGTGGATTAAAACAGGTAAGGGAATTCTTTGTGATTATTTTTATTCTGGAAAGGTCCACACCTGACTAAAAAGGGAAGAGAGGGGGTGACTATTTTGTTTTAATGTGACAAAAATTCACTCTAGCCCCAGATGGTTAACATGTTTTTCGCCTCAGAATGTCACAAAGTGATCAGTTGGCAATTCCTCGGGACCAGGTGACTAAAATCTATCTACAGTGGATGGTGTGGTGCAACGCTACCTACCACTCTTTCTATCGGAGGGTTAAAGCCCGGAGAAGGGCAACAAACCTCTTTGGTTTTAATGTGCTGCCTCATCAGATCACAGCGGAGTAATTTGGACACACAGTGTAGTGTTTCTGCTCCCGCTCGGAGCTTCTTGGCTCACCTACCCGCTCCGCTGCATCAGGAAGGTAGTTCACATTTATGTAGAGGTTCAAATGGGGGTCCCATGAGCCTTGTAAGAACAATATTTAGATTTCACACTGGAGAGGGTGGTAACCTGGGAGGAATGATTGTTTTGAGGCCCTCCATAAAGGCTTTAATTGCAGGGGCTCTAAAAAGTGACAAGTGTTGTCTGTTTTGTAAATAAGCTGCAAGTGCTGCTAGATGTAAACGTATGGATGAATGTGCTAGATTACATCTTTGCAAGTGCAGTAGGTAGCAAATGATGTTCTGGATGGAGGCATCCAGTGGATCAATATGGTTGTTGGTGCAGTAAATGGCAAATCTTTTCCATTTTGCAGCGTAGCAAGCTCTAGTAGTAGGGCGTCTGGCTTCTTTAATGATGTTCATACAGTCTGGTGGTAGGTTAAGGTAACCGAACTCTAGGACTTCAGGAGCAAGATCGCCAGATTCAGCTGACCTGGATCTG
This sequence comes from Triturus cristatus, assembly GCF_964204655.1. Lineage (NCBI taxonomy): Eukaryota > Metazoa > Chordata > Amphibia > Caudata > Salamandridae > Triturus > Triturus cristatus. Next base: position 57,403,829 of record NC_140579.1, read on the forward strand.
GATGTCTGATCTCTCCATGGTTCTGTGTTAGCAAGGATGGGGATAGGCGTAGCTTTTGGTGTGGAACCAAAGAGAGTTCCAACAGTGTTGTGAACCACGGTTGGCGTGCCCATGTGAGAACTACTAAGATTTGTTTGAGAGACTGTTGTCGGAGCTTGCGTACCATTAGTGGAATCAGTGGGAGTGGCGGAAAAGCGTACGCAAATCTGCCTGACCAGTTCATCCATATTGCATTGCCCTTGGACAATGGGTGTGGAAACCTGGCGGCGAAGGTTGGCCATTTTGCGTTTTTGTGTGTTGCGAACAGATCTATGTCTGGTTGGCCCCACATCTGGAAAAATAGTAGAAGAACCAGGGGATGTAGTTCCCATTCGTGAATCTGTTGTGTCTGTCGACTTACCAGATCCGTAATCTGATTGTGAACTCCTGGAAGGTGTTCGGCAAGTAGATGTATATTTTGTGGAATGGCCCATCTCCAAATGTTCTGTGCGAGCTGGGACAGCTGCAGAGAATGTGTGCCTCCTTGTTTTTGTATGTAGTACATGGCTGTCATGTTGTCCGTCCGGATCAGGACAGCTTTGTTCTGTACATGTACTTGGAATGATTTTAATGCTAGAAATATTGCTAGTAGTTCCAAGTGATTGATGTGGAGCACTTTTTGTTGAGTGGTCCACTTGCCTTGAGTTGTATGTCCGAGGAGATGGGCTCCCCATCCTGTGAGTGATGCGTCTGTCGTGAGTACTATCTCTGGAACAGGTTCGAGGAACGGCCGCCCTTTGGACAAGTTTTTTGTGTTCCACCACTGCAGAGAGAGATGTGTGCGGCTGTCTACCAACACCAGATCTGTAAGTTGTCCTTGAGCCTGATTCCACTGATGTGCTAAACATTCCTGTAATGGGCACATTTGAAGTCTTGCATAAGGTACAATAGAGATGCAAGATGCCATCATGCCTATGAGTTGCATGAACACTCTGGCTGGGAGAGTGTTGGGCTTGAAATTTTGTGACGAGGGTTTGTATGCTGGCTATCCTGGCTGGACTGCGATATGCTAGAGCTGTGGAAGTGTTTATTGTGGCCCCCAGATATTGGTGCATATGAGAGGGCTGGAGATGCGACTTGGTGTAGTTGACTGTGAACCCCAATGTGTGTAATGTTTGGATGGTTTGGGGAGTGTGCTGAACACATTGTTCGAATGACTTGGCTTTTATTAGCCAGTCATCCAGACATGGATCTGTTGTCTTCTCGAATGTGCTGCTACAACGGCAAGACATTTTGTGAATACTCTGGGTGCTGTGGTGACTCTGAATGGAAGGACTTTGAACTGATAGTGCTGTCCGTCCACTGTAAATCTTAGATACTTCCTGTGAGCAGGATGTATGGGAATGTGGAAGTAGGCGTCCTTGAGATCTAGTGTGGCAAGGAAATCGCCTTGTTGCAGCAGCAGGAGCACTTGTTGGAGAGTGATCATGTGAAAATGATCGGAGTGTATATACAGATTGAGGGGTCTGAGGTTGAGTATTGGCCTTAGAGTCCTGTCCTTTTTGGGTACTAGGAAGTACAGCGAGTAAACCCCTGTTCCTTGATGCTGTAATGGGACAGGTTCTATTGCGTGCTTTTGCAGCAGTGATAGAACTAGTTTTAAGAGCATGAGATGATCTGTGAACATTGGACGCTGCTTGGGTGGTATGTGTGGGGGTGTAGCTGTAAGTTCCAGGCAGTAACCATACTGGATAATCTGTCTTACCCACTTGTCGATTGTGATGGAATTCCAGACAGGTAGGAACTGTGATAATCTTCCCCCGACCGGAGTGGAATGGTCTGGGGGGAGTGGAGGGAAGTCACTGTTTTGTAGTGGGGGAGGTGCGAGAGTTGTTGTTACCTCAACCTGTTCCTTTATTGTTAATCCCTCTGTATCCACCTCTAAAATATCCTCTATGGGGGGATGATTGTGTAGTGGCTTTGAAAGAAGATAAGGTGTCTGCGCCCATGTTCTTGGAGGCTCCTCTATAGAAGGAGCGACGAAAGGAGCCTCGTGTTTGCGGAGACTGTAACGCTCCCATAGACTTAGCAGTCTCTGTATCTTTTTTCATCTTTTCAAGGGCAGTGTCTACAGCCGGGCCAAAAAGTTGTTCTTGGTTGAACAGCTGATTGAGGATGGTTGTCTGGACCTCCTGCTTAAAGCCTGAAATGCGCAGCCAGGCATGTCGTCTGAGGAGTACACTGGTATTGATAGATCTAGGGGCAGTGTCTGCCGCGTCAAGTGCGTATTTAATTGACGCGTTTGATATTAGCTTGCCCTCTTGGATAAGGTCATTTGCTTGAGTTTTATATTGGTCAGGCAAATGTTGTAATAGGGTTTCCAGTTGGTCATAATGGGCCCTATCATATCTAGCCAGTAGTGCTTGCGTGTTGGCTATGCGCCAGTGATTGGCTGCCTGCGCAGCTACCCTTTTGCCAGATGCGTCCAGTAATTTGGATTCTTTATCCGGGGGTGGTGCATTCTCGGAGGTTTCTGAGTTGGCGCGCTTTCTAGCATTGGAAACTACTAGAGAATCCAAAGGCAGTTGTCCTTTAATGTAAGCAGGGTCTTCAGGGGCAGGCCTATATTTCTTATTGATTCTAGGGTTAAGAATCCTGGCACGTACGGGATCTTTGAACACTTCAGGGGCATGCTTAATGACTCCCTTGATCATTGGCAATATTTGCACAGTTTTTTGGGACTGTTCGAATGTATCTAAAAGGAAGTCCTCCTCTGCTGTGTCTGAGTGCATTGTCATGCCGTGATAAACGTCAGCCCTATTAAGCAGTTGTCCAAAACCAATGTTATCGTCTGGGGGAGATGGTTTTGAGGGTATGGCTGGGGGCTTGGAAGGTCTGGTAGATCTGCTGGGACAGGGTACTCCCAATCATCTTGTGGTGGGTCGTCTGGTTCTGTGAATGGGTCATTAGGGCCACCCCCCACCCCTAGGTCGTCATCATCATCTGGAGGTGGTGTATGTGGTGGAGAAGTTACAGGCAGAGGTGGTATAACGGATTTAGGGAGAGGAAGTGGGTTAGAGGGAAGTACAGGAGAAGAAGGCGGCATAGGAGATGTAGCAGAGTCCTTCTTTTTCACAGGCATGTGCTGTGTCTAACTTCCTCTTCTTGCATGGCACAGCTGTGAGATGTCCTGTTTTAGGATTAATATAGATATTTTTTTGCCTAGGATCGATAGGATCTGGATGAAAAAGTTCCTCTTCCTCGTTAACCGCTTTCGGTGTTGATTATTTCGGTTCCGAGCGGGGCTGGTGTTGAGTTCTATTGTCTTTAGCCTTAGGAGGCGTGGAGGAGTCCTTAGGCTTGTCTTTTGGTTCCGAGGATTTTGGTTTCGGAGCCGAAGTGGGATTTTTAGGCTTAGAAGCGTTCGAAGCCGGTTTATCCACAGGCCTCGAGGTTTTCGGGGCTGGTTTGTTTTTCGAGGTGGAAGGAGTCGGAACCGATTTTGGAGCCGAGTATTCATTTGGCTTCGGTGACGAAGGCGCCGGCGGGACGATTATATGAGGTTTGCTCAGTCCCGAGCTACCGGAAGACTTCTTTTTTTTCTTCGGAGCCGGGTCCGGAGGCGGGGCTTCTGAAGTATGTTTTCGGTTGCGACTGGGGCCAACAGGTTAAGTCTTGACCAGTGCCTTCGGTTTTGGTGGTTGGGCTGGGGTCGGGGCAGTAGTACTCACTCACTGACCAGGACTGATGGGTTTGTCTGAGTCTTCTGCCTCTGACACGATTTCGAGATCTTCGGAATCTTCTTCTGGGACATAGGGCCTTCGTTGAAGATGTCCTCTGGTTCCGGAGCTGATCTCGGTGCCATGATGTGTCGACGGGCCCTTCGATCTCGAATAGTCTTCTTCGATCGAAAGGATGCGCAGGCTGGACAGCTTGACTCGTCGTGTTCTGGTGAGAGGTAGGGGTTGCAGACCATTTGATGGTTACTGTGCGGGATCTTTGCTCCACACTGGAGGCATTTCTTGAATGGCGTCCTTTCCATGAGCCATAGGCCTTACGGCGTGGATAGGCCCAGCGGCTCGCGTCGACAACCAGAATCAGGACGATGAAAGGCACGTTGAAGATGAAGATGTTCGAAGTTAATCCGAAGAGTTTGTGAAAGTATTGCGCGTCGAAAAAGTTTGAAATGGAAATTTCGAACCGGAGCGCAAAAGTTGCATCCAAACCCAATGGCGGAAAAAAACAATCTAAGGATGGAGTCGATGCCCCTGCGAACTATCGTTCAAGGGAGGAGTCACCTATCTCGTGACTACAAAGACTTCTTCCAAGACAACAACAAGGTGCAAGCATCCGAGCCCAACACCAGATGGCGATCTAATGCAAGTGTGTGATCTGCAGCTCATATGCCTCGAACAGTACATTCGGTCAGAAGGTTTGGTAAGAAATTATAAGGTAAATCCATCTTACAGGTATAAGTACAACAAATTGACCCCAGCGGTACTTCCCTAGCTCATGTGTATGCGTGTTTAATGGGCCTAGGTGAGTATGTTGGTTTGTGAGTATCTCTAGCTGATAACCCGCTAGATCAACACATACCAATGGAGTCAAGAATACTAAATCCATGCTTCTCCATCAATATCTGCCTTTGGGCTACTGTGGTAAATTGATATTCTCGCTATAATGTTTTTCAAAGACTATATTTAAAGCATGGTTGGTCTTATCAACAAAATGAACTGAAAAGTACGGACAGAGATTTACGCCTCTTCCTGAGTTGTATTTTTCAGTTTTTTTCCTGTTCACTAAGACTCCCAGAAGTGAGCCTGTAAACCTGTGCGGTACGCAGGTTTCCAGGAGTACATCTGAGAATGTTGATGTGAATATTTTGTGATAACCTGTATATCGATTGTGCCTATAGCAGAGAGCTCAACACGGGGGAAATGCAGCATCCTATGCAAAACGCACTTTTTTCTCGATGGATAAAATAATTTTCCCTGTAGAGAAAGCCCTTCCCCAGGCACTCCCCATAAATCTGAGAGTGATCCATTGCACTTCACTTCCTTGGAACCTGTAATGCAGCACGTTTCAGTTTGGGGACTGGTAATAATCCGTACTCTACCGGGATCCCTGGAGGTAGCTAAGGTGAAGGGAGGAGGTAAGCGCAAAAGAGACACATTCAAGGTCTCCAATTCTTCACCCTCATTTGCCCACTTCTGCCAGCTCTTCATCTCTGTATTAATGTACACATTGCTTTACAGGCTGTCAGGGCCAAATGCAGCCCCCAACTTCATCCTGCCATCCTCGAGTACCACCTGCCACAAGCACCAGAAATAAAGCTTTTGCAGCTTACCCCCAGATCCATCACGGTCAGTCTGCATGCCGTGGCACTGGTAGGCCTGACTATTTTAGAGTTAGAGTAAATAAATGTGGTCTATATCACAGGTTAATGGGTCTCTCCACAGAAAGACCTTCTTAACAGTACAGCATAAAAATGTGTGGTCTATAGAACATAACTGTATAAAAGGTAAACAAATAGGAACAGAGTACGCATGTAATTGTACTGCACATAGTAAACAGTATACATGCTCGCTAAAAGAAAAGTGGCGCAGATCAGCCAACCTACTTGCAAATCTTTAATTTCGCCTTTTACATATGGTGTCACTTTCAATTGATAGGTTTTATTCTCCACCGGGAAAGAGCACACTTCTTTGAGAGTCAGGCTTTTTGCCACTGCGAGGAAGATAAAGATAAAAAAAGACAAAGAATGGAACGATTTAATTTTGGTCTTAATCTATTCTTTCCCACATCATTATTAAACATATAGTATATCTTCGATCACTCCTATCAATATCTTTTCTGTAACATTTATTTGTTAAAATACTACTTTCAGTAACATATGGTGCCAAGATGCAGTTTATAGTATTGCGGATTGTACAACATTGGGATGCACCTTCTGTATCTAAAATGTTAATGCTTTGATCTAGTTCAATGTACATGTCCCACTTCTACCAAGGAATTTAAGGAAGCAAAAACTGCATTTCAAATGTAAATACTAAGCTGCAGATGGATGTAGTTACACTGGTAAACCAGTGCCTGCCTAAGCCTGAATTATTTAATGTACTTTGCAATACCTCAGAAGAGGAGATTCAAATGCTAGTGATGAGTGAAGGATAATCAAATATTTATAAAAGCAAAAAATAAATACTATTTAAAATCAGATCATATTAGATCACTGCCAATTATTGAATTTTCATAAAAAATTTCATTTTTGAAGACAACGTCCAGTTTTGCCTTGTTGGCATGGTGCAACTGCTGTCACTCTTTTTATCTGACAATTCACTCCATTCATAGAGACAGGAGCTGTGTGGCGAAGCAAAGACTGCTGACACAAGAGGAGAGTGATGGCAAACTTTAAATGATTAGGTCCAGGTGCAGACGTTGGTCCTGGCTGGCTGGCCATACTTAAAATGATAGTCTGGGAATCTTTTGGGGCGTCTCAGAGCAATCAGTGGACACTGAGCTCACTGAAGCAATGAGAGCCATTTACCTTTGAAGTTCTGTTTACCACTTGACCTTCAGGGTAGAGCGCTACTGCCGCTTAACAGTTTTCTCAGAGTGGTGGCATAGACTAGAAAGCCAGAATTCAGCTAAGGCAGCAATAGCAATTATAATACATTGTCCGGCAAGTGCTTCAACAGAATTCTACAGAATGAAATGACAAGGGCAAAAATAAAAGTCTTAGGACATTATTTAGATCTTTGCGGATGTCTGTCACAAACATGACGGATATCCTGTCCGCCGTATTACAATCCCCACAGGATATCATGGGATCGTGATGCCGCTGACGGGATATCCGTCACATCTGTGATGGAGTTTTCCCCTCCGCCAAGATCTAAATCAGGCCCTTTTGTGGTCACTCCAAAGAGCTTACATTAGCCGTGCAAAAATAAAATCAGAGCCACCAAGGTGCAATCTCTTTGTCAATTCCCTCCAAGGCAGGAGTTACATAATAATCAGAGTGTAAGTTTTAGGTTGTCTCTACATTACTGTTATAGCTGCCCCAGGGTCTGTCAAATTTACCAGTGGTCCTCACAAACTTGGTTGGATATTGTGTGCCTTTAAACTCTCGAGTGTGGGCATTTCTTGCGTAGTGTAAACTAGAGCACAGTGCATGGCGATATGCAAGGAGAGGCAGCACCTGACAAGACCCCAACCCTTATGTCTCTGGCGATGTCCTCCAGTGTGCGTTGTAGTGTCGGCGTGAGCCTCTGAGGCAGAGTGGTAGGGGTTATGTGTCAATTTAGGGAAGATAATCTTCACTGCGTCAACCTTGTGCCAAAAGCCACCACCCAAACTAATGAAAAGCCCATCCTAGTTCACATAGGTAATGTAAGTATGTTTATTATGACTTTGTATTCCAATGTGTGATCTGTGACATTGTCACCTTAAGACAATACATCAATATTATCATTTATTTGCCATTTAGCCTCTTCCTGGCCAGTGGTTAGGATGAACAAGATCTTAAGGAATCTGCCTTCAGTGTATTCATGAAACCCTTAACAGTAGAGAATTCAGGCTATCACCCTATAAGCGTCCTAAATAGTGATCAACGACTCTTGCAATACCTCTCTCCACACATATGGAGCTTTTGCAGTGGACAGCTCCATCTCGAAACCAAAATTCTGCCAAAAGCCATTTCCCTTGTTAGTCATTGTGACTAGCAACAGATTTGAACCAAGTTGAGTCTGATAGCATGTCATTTTGTCAGATATGTGCTCCAGTCTCTGACAAAGCAGCTCTATGCCCCTTGAAACGTCTGTCGATATTGTTTGATCCCTTTAAAGACTCTAGAAGTCCCCCTTGAAATTATGGGCACACACTGTGTTTGTGACAATAGTGGTAAGGTTTTTTCCCTCTAGGAGCCATCATCCCGGGTAGAAAGTAGCTCTCATATTTTGAATATCACTAAAGCAGACAAAGGATGTTGAGCATATCAACCATGACCAGTCTGCAAAGGTTCTCAACAAACCACAGCAGGGAAATAAACTAACTCTATTCTTGTGTGACGTTTTATAGTCCTTTGAAGACTTCCACTTTACTCTTGAATGCTGTTCATAATGGCTTGAGTCTTTATCCTGCGAAGTCCTTAATAACCCAGTATTTCCACCTAGACATCTGCTGGGAAATATTATAGCCTTATAGCCCGCCGTAGCGGACTTTAATAGCGGAGGCTATTAGAACATTCTGCCACTAAAGGGCAGACTGTTCTAACAAATTAAACAAAGGCTTCTCGAAGCTCGAGGGGATTTAAATCCCCTCGACCTTCGAGAGGCTTTTGTAAAACATTGGAATGTTGCTCTGCGGGCCTTTCCCGGCCGTAGAAGCAGGGAGCACTCCATTGTCTACAATGGAGCGCTCCACATTCCAATGTTCTAATAGTAGTTCACATATGTCAGAGATGCCCAGGGGCTGCCTTAGGGGCACATGCAAGTGTAGTCTGAGCCATGCCAAGCACTTCTGCTGATTGAGCCCAGGAGGCACCATCTCTTCCCACACTACTCACTCCCATTGGCCCATTTCTATGCCCTAAGCTGAGAATCAGGCAACAGGGTGTCCAGGGAGCTATGAGACAAGCCCAGAACTCAACACAAAACAGTGGCAAGGCTCCTACTTCATGGAGGCAAGTCATGGGAAGATGAGAAGTAGGTCATGGAAACCTGTGAATAAGGAACGGAACTGATTCACCAACAGACGCACTACATAGCATTTGTTAATACCTTTAAGTAATATGTCCTTTTATGACTGCAAAATCTCTTCTGAAACTGGCATACAGTCTTATCATTCTGTATGTATGTATGTTTGTGGTATTTCTATAGCGAAAACGTCAGCAGAGCACCGTACAGGGTCAAACGCGAGCATACAGTCAATGTCTGCAACGCGAAGTACCAGGGTTCTGAGAGCTGAAATTTACTATCATTGCATTGCCATCTAGTGTTCTTGGAAGATGCGAGCTGTTCCTGAGCATTGATGGAAAAGGGCTTGTAGGAATATGATATATCAGTAAGTGGTTATACCATGCACAGAGGCAAGAGATTCCCCCAGAAGTGTACAGGGCTCAATGCAAAACCAATGTGCTTCAATTGTGGTAGTGTGGTCGAGCAGCCTTAGGCCTAACACAGAGGAGTGAAAGACATTAGTTGTACACACAAGGACCAATAAGGGACACACGACAAAAAGGAGATCCTCACCAATTTTATAAAAATAAGATTGGTTTGAGTTTTATTTAAAGACCAAGATCTTCACAAAAAGGTGAGTACGTTATTCATTAAAAATGTTAACCTGTGGAGGAAAACAACAATGTGGTTTCACAGGTAGGTACCCAACTTACAGTTCCAGTCTTCGGGGTTTAAGGTCAGCAGAGGGAAAGGTTCAGGTAAGCACAAAGTCTGCACCACCAGAGGCAAAGGAGCGGCCGGCTGCAGAGGGCAAATGCGAAGATATGCCCAATGCGTTTCAATGAAGACTGGGGGCGCTTGAAGCCATGCTGCTTGCAGGTAAGTAAATCGGTTGCAGGGGCCAAGCTTCGGTGGTTAGAGCAAGCACGGGGGGGCCACAATGCATCATTAAACATACACTACCAGCGGCACGGCGGCGATCGGTGCAGTTTGCATAGCCAGCTTCGGGCACCCAATACTCTTCAATGTAGAAACTCGGTTGGACAAATAGGCTACAGGCATCGAACCGGAAGCTGCACGAAGGTCATCAGCAACAGCAGAGGTAAGACAAGATGTTGTGGGTCATAGGGACACAGTTGGTAGAGCTCCCCAAAGCCCAGGGACTTTGGGTGCAGGGCAGTCCTTCGAGGGCAGGTTTTTCTTACCAGGGCCAATCACGATTGGGGGTAGCCTCTGGATTCGGACTGCAGGTGTCATCGTTGTATCCAGGAGGGGTCAGCCAATGCTGGGTTTGAGGTCAGGATCGCTGGGGAACCTGTTCTGGATAAGTGGGCCACTTGGACATGGGCCAGAGGCATCGGGCGCAGAGTGGTCAGTACTCGCGGTTCCGGAGGGCACCAGATTCCTTTGTGTGGATTTCTTGGGGACAGTTCTGCTGTCCTTGGGAGTTCTGGTCTTTATCAAAGGTCAGGCAGTCTTCCTTGGGTTCTGGAGGTCGCTGACTGCAGGACAAACGTTGTCTTGTTTTGCAGGATCTTTGAGCAGGAGACAGGCCGGTATGGATGGGGAAAAGTTAGTAGGGGTCTTCAGGCTTCGAAGCACGGCGTCAACTTCGTCCTTCTTGGGTCGGCAAGGAACTAGTTTCAGGGTCTGGTGGAGCTACCTAAATACTAGATTTAGGGGCGTTTTAAGGGAGTGACAGGTAGGGGTAATGGGCACCTTACCTTGGTTGTCTGCACTCTCAATTATACCACCCTTCTGTGGGAGGTGGCATAGTCCTAGCCCTGATTGTGGACTCCCCCCATCATTAAGAAGGAAGGGACTGAATGATGTGCTTCACCTCACCTCCTACACCTTAGGAGTGGAGTTGGCATAGGTGGGCACAATTATTCTACCTAGCTTTTCCTGCCATTTTTCCCACTCAACATGGGGTTCTTAACCAGGAGCTGCCATCTGCTGCTAGCAGAAGAGGCTGGGGGTCACATTACAAAGGCGGCATACCTTTGAAGCTTCCCTCTCGAGCACTGGCCCCATTCTGGGGAAGGAGGTGTGACACCTCTGCCCAGGATGTGGTTGTATCTGGTCCCAGAGAGCTGAGGCTCTCCAGCCAGGGGTCCAGAAACATGTCTGGGGGAGTCAGCCTGTCTAAAGCCAGTCAGAGACCACACCACACCAGGGTTGGTATGTTTTCAGGGGGCACCTCTGAAGTGCCCTCTATGTACATGGTTTAATAAATCCAACACTGGCATCAGTGTTGGTTTATCAAGAGGAGTTGTTTGGTTCCAAATACTCCTGGGTTAAGCAAAGCCATCGTTGAGCTGTGGAACTTGAGTTGTCGAGGTTCCAGCTCCATGGCTGCCCTGGCACTTACAATATCTAAAAATAGACGTAAATATTGTAGCAGCATATCTTCTCATGCAGATATGCCCACACCTGGGGTACAGTGCACCCTGCCTTTGGGCAGTAAGGCCTGCTAGAGGGGTGACTTACCTATCCATTAGGCAGTGCTAGTTGACATGGCACTCAGGCAATATCGACCTTTGTCGTTTTGTCTCCACCAGGTCATGCATGCTGCAGTGGTAGTCTGTATGGCCTAGGTGAGAGGGTCCCTAGGAGACCCTCTTCGGTCTCAATTCCCTGGGTACCAAGGTACCATTTACTAGGGACGTACAGGGGGCCTGAAGGGCCAATTGTGGAACAGTATGTGGGAAAGAACACTGGTGCTGGGGACCTGATTAACAGGGACCCAGCACATTTTCAGTCGAAGTTGCACAAAATACCAGACAAAATGTTTGGGGGGTAGGGGGAAGGTACTGCAACAGAACCACGTTTACTCACAGGGCTGCTGCCTTGTTTTTTTTTTTTACACTTTTCAGCCTACAGGCTGATAGTGTCCTGGCCGCTGGTGTACCGAGAGCCATCAGAGATGGTGTTCCTGTCTACAAGATAAAGCTGGGTGTTGTCTTCACGATACTACATGATTAAATAGTGGCTGTTTTTTTAAGGAACAAATCAATTTAGGGAAGACTGAAATTATTTTCTGCCGTTGGCCATAACTGGACGTCGAGACTGAAACATAGGGATATCTTTTTAATGCCAACCAAGAACATCAGACCCAGAGAGACACAATTCACCACTTAATATTGCACAATTTACTTTGGATTCAATTGCACATATACACCCTCAGACTGCTGAGTCGAGATACAGCCGTTCCATTATTAGGATGACTGTCCCTTATGCCATACATGCGATAATTAGGATGAACCTCACATCGTTCTTTTTCAATGGTCTACACTGTGAGCAGCCGAACATCCGTTCAAATGAGCCCCCTTGAAACACGGTTCAAAAATCCCTTCCACACAATCCCACATAGGCAACATTAAAAGGCGAGACTCTACTCACCATGCACAGCTCCTGGGGCAGCCTCTTACCATCCTACCCAGGGAAAACTGGGGACACAACAGTCGTATGAAGTACTATACAATGGGTACAATACAATAGGGCAAATGCACAGAATATAAATCCTGATTTACAAAGTGAGGATCTGCAAACTATTCTGTGCTGAGGTGTCAATTAGGACTGTAAAAGTTGTGCAGTCGCACACGATACTGACTAAGAGTAAAGGCAGTGTTCTAAGGAAGTGGTTAGTGTAAAAGAATGTCTGCTAAGCATTGCCTCCACAGCAGCTCTTTCTTACCCTCACAACAACCTACTTATCAGAACAAATTGGCTTAAACATACCATGCCCACATGTGCCCAACATGGCACTGAAGCCATGTAATCAGCAAATGATTCTTCTCTACATAACTGTCTCCTCAGGCCAAGCAAAGAAGAACCGTGCTCTGTAGTGGAATAAAATGAATATACAAGCCCTCTAGCGTGCTATCCATACACAAAGTATAGTAAAAGGAACCCTATCAAGATCACACATATATTTATTTCCACTACTTAACATAAACCATTGCTAAACAAAACGATGGCCTCAGAACCTTAAGGGGAGGCCAGATTCTGAAATCGCTAGAGGACTGTATGGTAGAAATATGCTTAATAAATGCTGGTAACATTACGTAACATGATGTGAATGCTCGCATAGTCAGAACTTTATGAGCATTCTCGCACATATATAGTGCCTTTCCCACAATAACATGCCCTTCTACACCTATGCCTGGAAGGGCCAAAAGATAACTGATATTGAAAGTGTGGAGTTAAAGGAAAGGAAGAATTCACATAGAAATGTACACTCAAAATTCATTTCACCTTTCCCCTAACCTTACCATCAGAAGATCTACACAGATTGGATGGCCTGCCGGCCGAATTTTATAAAGCTTACCGGGAGACCCTAGTGCCTCAATTGCACGCGCTTTTCGCCGTAGCGATGGAGGAAAATACGCTGCCCCCCTCGATACCAAATATGCCTCGATGCGCGAGGCATATTTGGTATCTCTGCTGAAGCCTGGCCGAGACCCAATAGCCTTGGGATCTTACCGACCGTTGGCACTTCTAAACGCAGACTATAAAATACTGGCTAAAATTCTAGCGGATCGTCTGGCGCCAGTGGTCGCAACTCTGGTCCACAGGGATCAAAATGGGTTTGTTCCCAAGCGATCCACGTCATTGAACCTGCGGAGGTTTTTTAGAGTGGCGACGGATAGCATAAATGAGCGGCCTAGGGCAGGTTGCTTAATGTTGGACCTGGAAAAGGCCTTTGATTGTTTGGAGTGGGGGTACTTGTCAGCACTGCTGCAGCGATATGATCTGGGGTTGGAATTTTTGCAGATGGTTGGCCTGTTGTATAAGAATCCCTCGGTTCGGGTACGCCTGGGTCTATATATATCGGAGACCGTGCCTGTTTGCAGGGGCACCAGACAGGGGTGCCCGCTATCGTCGCTCCTGTTCGCGCTGGCGATTGAGCCCCTGGCGGTGGCCCTGCGCGCATTGATGGGAGATGGCATCCCGCTGGGAGACGCAGTTCACCAAGTGTCATTGAATGCAGACGATCTGCTAGTATATGTGAGGGACATCGAAAATATCCCAGCACAGCTGGACCGCATATTGCAGGATTTCGCTACTGTGTCGGGGCTACGGGTAGACGCCAGTAAGTCCTGTCTTTATGCGTTCGGGGAGGGGAGGCAAGACCCGGGCTACACCCTCAATGGAGCTAGGGTGATGTGGAAAGGGGATACCTTCCAATACCTGGGGATACAGATATATCGCCAGCCGTCGGACCTTTTCGACGGAAACTTGGGCAGGGCTCTCACAGCCATTAAGTCGCAGATGCGGTTCTGGGGCACATTGCCACTTACGGTCACGGGCAGGGTGGCATTATCCAAAATGGTGATTCTACCCAGACTCCTGTATTATTTTGCCAACCTGCCATTATATGTCCCTGCGGCATTTTTTGCCACGTTCCCCAGAACACTTCGGGACTTCATCTGGGGGAATAGTCGACATAGGCTGTCACTAGCAAAATTGTACCTTCCGACCGCTCAGGGGGGACTTGCGGCGCCTTGCTTAGAGCACTACTATCTAGCTGCCCAGTTACAATGGATTGCTTGCTGGTTTGCGGATAAAAGCAGAGAGGACACAGCCTCAATGCTACCCCCCTACTCGTTGGAGCGACTCCTTGAGCTCTTTCACCCGACTGTCAGGCGAGCGGCGCCAGAGCCGCTTCTCCTGCGTGTGGCATATGAATGTTACCGCAGAAGCCTATTTCTCACCAGAGCTCTAACCCCATACGCACCGGCGCTGCCGCTGGAGGGATCCCCGAGCGGGGTGGGGACACTCACCACTCGCATGCTCACGGACTGGCGGGATGCTGATGTATGGACCCTAGGAGATCTGTACCGAGATGGTGCCCTTATGTCATATGACCATCTGATGGAAGAAGAGGGATTGCCACCAGGCCAGTTCCTCCTGGATCGCTCGCTTGTTACATCCCTGACAGCAAAATGGGGGGACATGTCCATAGAGCCTCATCAGCACCTTACCATACAATACCTTCACTTTATGGGGCGTGGCAAGCATTTGATCTGCTGGTTCGCGGCGTCGCTGCACACTCATACAGCAATCGCGCTGGAACCTCTCAGACATAAGTGGGAAGCTGACATGGGATAGGAGGATAAGGAATGGGAGCGAGTGTTGGGGAGCTCAGTGCGCATACCTAGAAATATGAGGTTCAGGCAGATCCAGCTGTTCATTATACACAAGGCGTACCTCACACCGGAGGCAGTCAATAGGTATTTCCACCGCACAGATGCAGAGTGTCCCAGATGCGCCGAGCTGGGGGTGGGGATTTTCCACATGCTATGGAGCTGTAGCCGGCTTCATACGTACTGGCATACAATCAGCGGGTTACTACATGTGTGCACTGGCCGTACCCTACCGTTTGAATGGACTGTATACCTGTTACACCTGTTCCGCAGAGCTCCGGCCACGAAGGTAGCGTCCCGGTTTATAGACCTGGATATAATAGTAGCTAAGAGATTGCTCACCAAGAGATGGAAGGCGCAGGATCCGCCTCACGCGCAGGCATGGAGAAATTCATTGCTTGCGTGGGCCAGAGCAGAGGGAACAGCCATCAGGAGGGAGGAGACGATGGGGTTGCGGAAGGAACCCATAGCTGCCCAATGGGAAGTTTTGATTCAGGCACTACAGAGAGCCGGGGAAGAGTGATCAGTGGGTCAGATTGAAGGGGAGGACGGGGACACAGGGAGGATACTGGAGCCTCTCAACGTGTGCAATTGTGGTGTTCTCATGTGGGAACTGATTTGTATAGTTATCTTTGAAGACAACGGTGGTCGCTATTGCAAGAAAATAACAGTCAATCTGACATACTGTGATGTGTGGTGAGGAAGGTGGGGGAAAGGGGCGGGGGGAAGGGAAAATGGGGTGCTAACACCGGTCTGCGTTGAGTTGGTTAGTTGTTCATAATTGTTATTATTCTACATTGTCTGTATTGAAGTCCACGCTGAATCAACTGATAGACTGTACCTGTGGGACTGTCGTAACTAACCAAACATCGACCTATGAAACATCGCACTAATGTAAGGAGCCGTAAGTTGTGTTTGTAATCAATTCGTAGCGGCGAATGTGCCGTGTATGTTCAAGGGCTCAGCTGACATGCAATGAAAACACGATCTTATGGTTGGTAGGTGGCAACATGCATGAATAATGTGAAAGTACGTTTCTTTGTAGGTACCTGTAAAATTTCAATAAAACAGATTTGAACAAAAAAAAAAAATCAGAAGATCTACACAGATGAGAGGGGGAATAAAGATGTATTCCAAGGAAAGCTATTACAATGATAAGCATCAGTGAGGTATGATTTGGGCTTATTTACAGAATTATAGGTGTGGGAAATCTACACACATTGTAAGTGTATGCCTATTGCAATTTCTAGCTTCTTTGTGAACCGGCCACCCAACGTTTAGTGGTTGAGTTCATGGTTTCTAGTCCAGGAAATGTGGTATCTTTGTACTCCTTGTAAAGGGACCGTCAAAAACACAACACCTGAATAGGAGTACCTGGTAGTGTAAATTTTAGTTAGATTTAGCGAAGATCCCTTTAATTTACACATTATCTCATATGTGATGTCTCTGGCAGCACCAGAATCAGAATATAGATCGAAATATACCTCCTTCCTCAGCAAAGGTAATGACCACGTGTCCCGAATCTGGTAGAAACTCGCACTTTTCCACCTGACCGCCTCCATTTTTCTTCTTGCTGAAGAAAATCTCCAATTTGTCAATGATACGGTCTTCAGGTATGTTCTCTGGGATGTTGGACACCATGACTCTGAAGTTGCACACATGCATATCAATCTACATAGAAGGCAGAAAGCAGGAACTAAAAATTGGTCCATCACATGAAGTATAAAACATTGCACTAGTAGCAATAATATTAATACTTATGCAGAAAAGTCACAAAATTAGTCAATAATCTTAAATAAAGTTCTTATGGAAAGAGATAAGGTGCAAAATAACATTTCCAAAAGCATTAGACAATAGACAGTAGTCTACCTCACCCAGGACATCACATGGTGAAAAATGGATGTGTGGCCAGGAGCAATGGCTTCCTGTGGCAAAGTTGCTACATTGCATTTGAAAATAACTATGGTTTGGAGATCTGCAAATCACTTTGGAAACGGTTTCCTAACTGCTTCAAGTTGTAGATACCAAATATGTTTCTACTCCTATTACTATCTGAATAGTTCTCTATTAGGAACACAAGTCGAGATCTTTCTCCCAGGAGCATGCCATGCCATATTATACAGAGTTATATTAGCAAAAGCCCACCAAAAATCTGCTATATGTCCAATAGTGTCTAAAATACTAATATTAAATGTTCTAGCATTAGTTTAACTAGGTAGATTGAACCCGTTGGCACTGTGTTTAGTATCTATAACAACATATGAATTGAACAAATGTTTCCATAACTCTAAAAATAAATCTGAAAAAACAACTCTATAATCCTTACCACACACCAGGTACTGAAAGAAATGATCATAGCATTTTGTTTGTTTGAAAATCTACAATTATTATTACCGGTCCTTAATTAATGGTTCAATAAACAATCACAAGCAACTGGAGGGCATTTCCCATATGGTTAATTGAGCCCATCACTGCTCAATTGCCCTTCGCGTTGTCCGACAATAGCCTAGAAATTATACTAGTTCTGTTTCCATTAAATCTGCAGACAAATATGTTCCATATTACTGCTACTGAGAGCACATCTACAGTGCTCTGTATTACCCAAAGCCAATGCAGGGGCTGAGACTCCATGATCATGAAGTCTAGAGACACTAAACTTGTGCACTACAAACAAGATAGTCCTCAAACTAAGTTCAACACAGATTACTGCACCAAATTTGGTTTTCAATGATAGGGCGGACTCAAAAAGTAAAGCCTGGAATTTTCACTCTGTTTGAGATGAGAACTGTTTATTAAACCCATCGGGAGTAGCAACAGATGATTCTTTTGGGCGGCCTTTGGCCCTGAAGATTCAGGAACAGTTCGATCTTGCTGTTGAAAAGTTGAAAATAATTGTCTTGAATTCCAGCTCTATCTCTAGGATGCTCTGTAGGTTACTCACTGCTGCACTATCTTACAAGGGAGTAGCCCCAAAATTAAAATATCCCCCACTTCGAACCAAAGCATTGATGGACCAAGCAAGTGAAGCAAGTGAGCCTGACTCTCCCTTGACTCTGCAAGCCAAGCATGTATCCATTCATCCTTTCACTGAACAGCTAATATATAGTTTATTATCTGTTGGTGTAGTTTTGCAACTTGAAGTATTTTCTGGATTCAAAAGCTGTACATTATTCACCATCTAGTGGTTGGGTACGGAATTCGCCATAAAATCTTTTGTCCTTTGTTTTTTGCTATTGGTGGGCATCAACGCACCTCCATTTGGTGTCCCCTTGTGACATCATCATGCTTCCTCTGGAACCTCCCACCTTTGGTCGCCATCGTCATTTGTTATTTTGGGGGGGGTTTTTGTATGTTGTTCCCTCCTCTCATCTTCCTGGTGGAGGTGGGTGGTTGGGTTTGCTTGTGAATCCAGAAAATTATTCAAACTGCAAAACTACACAGACAGGTAAGAAACTTTATGTTTTGCAGCGTGAATCTTTTCTGGATTTAAATGCTGTGCATTCACTTTGTAGCGGTTTACTACTTCAGTGGTGGTTGGGTTGAAGATGAGCTTTGATTAATAAACAGATGTTGTAAGACCTTTTGTCCCACTTGTGCTTCTCTGTTCATCTGTATAACCACACAATATTGTTCTGTGAATGTGTGCACTTATAACCACATTGCTGCCATACAAATGTCTTTTAATGGTGCATTTGGCAGAAAGGCAATGGTTGCCCTTTTCTTTCCAATAGAATGTGCCCCTGTTGTCGAATGTAATGCTTCTCCTGCATTCTTGTGGCACAACTGAATAGTCTTGTGCTATCCATCTTGCACTGTGTTCTTAGTTACTGGCCTTCCTAGGAAACTGTTTGCAAACGAAAGGAATAGCTGTTTTGTTTTCCTGTCTTGTTTTGTTCTTTCAATATAATACATTACAGCTCTTCTTCCGTCTAATGTGTGTAATGTTGGGGCGTGGCCATGATGGCGGCGGAGTGAGACGTGTTTCCCTGTCTCTCCGGTGCCGCCCGACTTTAGCTTTGAATATCGTCCCTCCTGGTGCCCATCGGAGCTGGACGCTGTGCCCTGATGTGTTTGCTGGCCACCCTGACATTGTTGATGTGATTCTTTTTGTGCTCCGAATTGGTTTGCTGGTTCCTCGAGGCGGTCCGGCCCCGGCCTTGCTGCGGCCCGGCGGCCTTGGTGAATCAGGACCGCCGCAGCGACCCCCTGCCCTGTGGTGCACTGGCTGATTCTGGGACGCCCGTCGGCACAGCGGAGGTGGTGCCTGTGCGGGTTCAGTGTCAGCAGCCTCTACAGACCGGCGACGGTGCGAAATCAGCGGTAGGGCCCACGCCGCGGCCGCCATTTGCCCGCATGGAAGGTCCGGCCCCGCGCCACCCTGCCTCGGCGTTCCTTGATGTAGAGCAGCGGTGTTTGATCCCCTGGTGAGCGGAGGGTACATAGCAGCGAGATCGGGGTGAGTGCGGCCCAGAGATATCGAGGTGAGGAGTGCAGGGGCAACAGCTGCTGAGTGGTGGTCTTCGGTCCGCAAGCCGGCAGACGGTGTGCTGCGCGATTGGCGGAGGGAGCGCAGGGCCTCTCTGAGGGCCCCGACCTGGATTTGCTGCTTGGGTCGGCCCTTGCCTCTCCCCTGTTTGGCTGTGCTGGAGCGGCGGCTGTGGTAGTGGGCACCCCCTCCCCGCGCGATCATTCCATGGGCTGGCGGGGGTTTAGGGCCGAGGAGAACTGTGCTGCTGCCCTTCAAGGACCTACCTTTGGCTCGCGAGTCGGGGGGCGGCGGCTTCCTGCCGTGAGTGGGATCTGGAGGCCCACTGGAGAGGTTTACTTGAGCCTGCTGCTCTGAGTGGACCCTGCTCTCAACGCGTGTGCAGAGAGGATTGACCGGCGGTTGCGGAGGGGCATCTGCCACCATAGAGGTGGTGCTCGGACTGTGTATCGGCGGCCGGTGTTGTGGTGGGTGGCCCAGCAGGCGAGTGTGGGGGGCCCCGCTGAGCGCTGTGGGGCGTTCCTTGGTTGTGGGGTCGCACTGCCCCTCCCTCCCCCTCCTGCTTTGGAGATTCTCCTGGACTGGTCACACCCTCTGAGGTTTTAGCTGGCTGTAGGGGGCCTGGTGCATTAGGAGCATTAGGGGCTCTTGGCGCCTTGGTGGGGGCCTGCCTTGGTTGTTCCCTGCGCACATTGCGGGGTTGTGGCTGGGAGAGTCCCGTGAACGGTGGCAGGCGTGCAGGCCTCTTCCTCATTCTGGATATATATCCCTGCTGCGCATAGGACTTTGACTCATCCCCCTGTGGACAGTCTAGTGGGCCCGTTGGTCCGGTGCATAGGTAGCTGGTTAATTCTCCTTTGTACTGGGTATGGATTTCTTTGGTGGTAGGCTTCGGCCTTGCTTTCTGGAGGGTTGTTCTCGCCTTTTGCTCCACCTCCAGTTCCTCTACGTAGGCTTTTGCCTTGGCCGCCATGTCTTCCGCCAGGAACAGGTGAGATAAGCCCCTGAAGGATCTCCTGCAGAAATCGGAGGGTCCGTCCGCCTCCCAATCGCCGCAGCCTGAGGATAATGATCAGCCTGCGACCAAAGCTTTTATGATCGACTTATTCTCTGCCATTAAAGAGGATATTCTGGAGCTTTGCTCTCAGCTCTCCTCCAACCTGCGGGAGGAGCGGCGCGACGTGGACGCCATTGGGGAACAAGTCGCTACCCTGGGGGAGCACGATTTGGGGCGGGAGGATGATCTACACCAGCTCCAGCAGGATGTCATTCGCCTCACGGAGCAAAACCTAGATCTTCAAGCCTACGTTGAGGACTTGGAAAACCGTTCCCGAGGTAACAAAATAAGAATCCGGGCTGTGCCATGGAAAGGGGAAGGGGATAACCTCCGTGAGTATGTCAGCCAGCTTTTTCGACAGATCCTGGGGGACGGCGAGGAATGATTATGCTACTTACCAGTATGCATCTGTTCTTGGCATGTAGGGCTGCTGACATTCATATCTGTGCATAGATCGCCGCCTAGTGTTGGGTCCGGATGATTGCACATTGTTGTCCTGGAAGAGTCTTCGAAGCATCCTGAGATGGGAGACTCCTCCCCTGGACCACAGTGCGCATGGGCATCCTCCCCATCCCCAGATTGTTTTTCGCCATTGTGGCAGTGATGGAGTAGATACAGGAAGTGATGACCATGCTATACAGTAATTCTGAGAGCTGCAGCTGCGACAGGCGCCGGGGAGGAGGGTGGGCGATATGAATGTCAGCAGCCCTACATGCCAAGAACAGATGCATACTGGTAAGTAGCATAATCAGTTCGAGGCATGTGGGCTGCTGAATTCATATCTGTGCATAGAATACACAGCAGTACCTCCTATTAGCGGCGGCCACCCGTGCCAGCTGCAGCAGTCTGAAAAAGAGTTTTGAGAACAGCCTGTCCTACAGCAGCCTGCTGTTTTGAGTGTACATCTACACAGTAGTGTTTGGTAAATGTATGTATAGTGGACCATGTGGCTGCTCTACATATTTCTTGTAAAGGAATGTTTCCCAGGAAAGCCATGGACGCCCCTAACTTCCGTGTTGAGTGGGCTCGTGGAGGAATCGTTAATGTGCGTTTAGCTTTTTGATAACAAATTTGGATACATTTAACGATCCATCTGGCTATACCTGATTTGGAAATGGCGTTGCCTTTGTGTTGTGGAGAGAAGGCAACGAAGAGTTGTTTAGTCTTCCTAAAGGTTTTAGTTCTGTCAATATAGTACATGAGGGCCCTTTTGACATCTAGTGTGTGGAGCATCCTCTCAGCGACATTTTGTGGGTTTTGGAAGAAAACCGGCAGTTCAATGGTTTGGTTCATATGGAACTGCGATATTACTTTAGGCATGAACTTGGGGTTGGTACGTAGTACGACCCGGTTCGCGTGAACTTGTATAAATGGTTCCTGAATGGTTAGTGCCTGGAGTTCACTAACTCTTCTTAAGGAAGTGATGGCAACCAGGAAAGCCACTTTCCAGGTGAGGAATTGAATCTCACAAGAATGGAGAGGTTCAAAGGGTGGACCCATTAGTCTGGTGAGGATCAAGTTGAGGTTCCACACCTGTGCCGGGGGGTGCCTTGGGGGAATCACCCGTTTAAGTCCTTCCAAGAAGGCTTTGATGGCAGGCACTCAGAATAAAGAGAGGTGCTGCCTGTTTTGGAGGAAGGCTGCTATTGCTGTTAAATGGACACGTATTGAGGTGTATGCCAGATTGCATCGGTATAGGTGTAATAGATAGCAGATTATGTTCTGAATAGATGCGTCTAGCGGGTTAATGTGGTTGTCGTTGCAATAAATGACAAACCTCTTCCATTTGGCTGCATAGCAAGCTCTGGTAGTGGGTCTCCTAGCTTCCTTAATGATCTCCATACAGTCAGGTGGCAGGTTTAGGTAGCCAAACTCTAAGACTTCAGGAGCCAGATTGCCAGGTTTAGCTGTTGCGGATCTGGGTGTTGAATTTCTCCATGGTTCTGCGTCAAAAGCGCGGGTTTGATCCGCAGCCTTTGATGCGGCACCACGGAAAGTTCCAGAAAGGTGGTGTACCATGGCTGGCGTGCCCATGTTGGAGCAACCAGGATGAGTGTCAGAGAGTGCTGTCGCCGTTTGCGTGCCACTAGCGGTATCAATGGCGCTGGGGGAAAAGCGTACGCAAATCTGCCGGACCAGTTCATCCATATCGCATTGCCCTGCGACTGTGGATGTGGGAACCTGGCGGCAAAGCTTTGGCATTTTGCGTTTTCCCTTGTGGCGAATAGGTCTATCTCTGGATGACCCCACTGCTGGAAGTACGGTTGGAGCACTGATGGGTGTAACTCCCACTCGTGCATCTGGTGGCTGTGTCTGCTGAGCAGATCCGCCATCTGGTTGTCTTTGCCTGGGAGGTGTTCCGCCATGAGGAATATGTTCCTCTGAATGGCCCACTTCCACATGCTCTGAGCCAGATGAGACAACTGTGGAGAGTGTGTTCCTCCCTGCTTCTGTATGTAGTACATGGCAGTCATGTTGTCCGTCCGGATCAACACGACCTTGTTGCACAGGTGTACTTTGAATGCTTTCATTGCCAGGAAGATTGCCATCAGTTCCAGAAGATTGATGTGCATCTTCTTTTGTTGTGTAGTCCATAGTCCCTGCACTGTGTAATTGAGTACATGAGCTCCCCATCCCTGGAGAGACGCGTCCGCTGTCAGTATTATTTGTGGAACAGGCTCTTGGAACGGTCGGCCCTTGCAAAGGTTTTGTGGATTCCACCAATGCAGAGAGTTGTATGCCCGACCGCTCACCAACACTAGGTCTTTCAACTGTCCTTGAGCCTGATTCCACTGACGTGCTAAGCACTCCTGAAGCGGGCGCATATGTAGTCTCGCGTGTGGGACTATGAAGATGCAGGAGGCCATCATGCCTATCAACTGCATGAACACTCACGCCGGCAGGGAGTGTTGAGGTTTGAATTTTGAGATCAGTAGTTGCATGCTTTTGATTCTCACTAAAGTTGGCTGAGCTGTGGCAGCCAGAGTGTTGATTGTAGCGCCTAAGTACTGTTGTACGTGCGCAGGTTGGAGACTTGACTTTGGGTAATTTAGTGAGAATCCCAGATCGTGAAGAAGGTGAATGGTGTGGGACATGTGGGCGGCACATTGTTGTGCTGATTTGGCCTGAACTAGCCAGTCGTCCAAATAAGGGAAGACGTGAATATTTTGTCTTCGCAGATGTGCGGCCACTGTCGCCAGGCACTTGGTAAAGACCCTGGGTGCTGTTGTTACTCCGAAGGGGAGAACTTTGAACTGATAGTGATTCCCTTGAATGGTGAATCTGAGGTATTTCCTGTGTGAAGGGTGTATTGGTATGTGGAAGTATGCATCCTTCAGGTCTAGTGTAGCTAGGAAATCCCCCTGAGTGAGTAGTGGGAGAACCTGTTGGAGGGTGAGCATATGGAAATGCTCCAACAGTATATATAGGTTTAGGGGTCGCAGGTCTAGGACAGGTCTGAGCGAGCCGTCCTTTTTTGGGATCAAGAAGTACAGAGAGTACACTCCTGTGCCCTGCTGGGCGGTGGGCACTACTTCTATGGCCCCTTTTGCGAGCATAGCAAGCACTTCTTGCTGGAGTAAATCTAAGTGTTCGGCTGACATAGGACGGTGCTTTGGTGGTATGTTGGGTGGAGTGAAAGTTAGTTCCAGACAGTACCCATGTTGAATGATGTCCCTGACCCACCTGTCCGTGGTGATGTTCTTCCATGCGGGCAGGAACAGCTGGAGTCGTCCCCCGACAGGTGTTAAGTGGTCGGGGGGTAGGGAGAGGGCGTCACTGTTTGTTTTTTGGGGAGGACCTGGTGTTGCCATATCCACGTCCCCTACCCTTGGCGCTGGATCCACGATATCCACCCCTGTTGTTTTTGTCGTAGGTGGTCTGTGTGCTACCTTTAGCATACTGTTGTTGTGACCCCTGGCCCCTTTACGTTCCCCTATTTCCAGTGCGACGAAAGGAGCCACTACGAAATTGTTGGCTTTGTAGCGCCCCCATAGATTTGGCAGTATCTGTGTCTTTTTTTATTTTCTCTAGGGTAGTGTCAACGTCTGGGCCAAATAAAAATTCTGTGTTAACCGGTAAGTTGAGGATATTGTTTTGGATCTCGGGTTTGAAGCCTGAGATGCGTAACCAGGCATGGCGTCGTAACATGACACTTGTGTTTATTGCCCTGGCCGCTGTGTCAGCTGCGTCTAGTGCGCATTTGATGGACGCATTAGTGAGGAGTTGTCCTTCTCTAATGAGGAGCTCTGCTGACTCTTTATACTCCTCTGGTAGGTGTTGGAGCAGTGACTCTAGGATGTCATAATGTGACCTGTCATAACGTGCCAGGAGTGCTTGTGTATTTGCGATGCGCAGGATATTGGCTGCTTGCGCTGCCACACGTTTGCCCGATGTTTCAAGGACCTTTGACTCTTTGTCGGGGGGAGGAGCATCACCAGTTGTCTGTGAGTGGGCTCTTTTGTGAGCATTGGCAACCACCATAGAGTCTAATGGCAACTGACCCCTAATGTATTTAGGGTCACCAGGTGCAGGCTTATATTTCTTTTCAATCCTTGGGTTTAACACACGGGCTCTTGTGGTGTCCTTGAAAATGTCTTTGGCAGGCTTCAGAACCCCTTTAAGCATGGGCAGAGTCTTGACAGTCCTTTCCGAAGATGCGAAAGTGTCAAGCAGGAAGTCCTCCTCAATGGCGTCAGAGTGCAGTTCCACCCCATGATGAGCAGCTGCCCGTTCGATAAGGGCATTAAATGCGGCCGTGTCCTCTGTAGGAGAAGTTTTAATATTGTAGAGTTGCGCATCCTGAGCATGTGGCGTGACACTTGGGTCTGTGGGGTCATCCCATGCCTGATCAGGATCCTGTGTGTCATCGGGATCTGCGTCCCCGGGGTAGATGGTATCGTCCCCACCATATTCCTGCATTGTGTCTGATTCAGAAGGGGTAGGAGAAAAGGACTGCGGAGCTAGTGGGAGGGGATGGAAGTGTTCTTGCAACACTGGTTCCTGCTCCGCCGGTAGCTTGCGTTTGAGAGGAATTTTGTATGGCACCTCTTCCCTGACTGGCGTGATCTTGCGCTTGTGGAGCATGAGCCTGCCAGTGTTGGCGTCGATAAACTGTGGCCCTGAAGGGTCGTGTTCCGTTAGGCCAGAGGCGGTGGACTGTGTGTGGAGGACACGTGTCCGAATTTGAAAAAGTTTCGGTGCCGATGTCGGTGGCAGCCCAAAGGTGATGTTGGTGGGCTCCGAGTGCACTGTACCGGGTGAGGTAGTGTGGGGACCCGAGGTAGAGTGGAGGGCTACCTGGTCCCGGATACGTTGAAGAGAGGCAGAGACCTGCTGCACAGCAAACTGAGATGGTGGTTTGGTGGGCATCTTGGTAGTAGGTGTGGAGGCCGACCCCGACTTTTTTGTCGGGAGGGGGTCACTGGCTTTGAAGGGATGCATCGATAGTTGACGTAGTCGAGGACTTCTTCGGCATCGGTGCTTTAGACGTCGACGTTGCCGAGGCAGCCATTTTGACTGCGGAGGCGACGGGCTTCGGTGTCGGCGCCGAAGGTGTCGGTGCCTTGTGGTGCACGAGGGCGCGCCTTTTCTGAGCGTCGACCGCGTCTGCTGCGGTGAGCTCGGCGCCGAAGTCTTTCTGTACGCGTTCGGAGCCGACGACTTTTATCTGCATCAGTGCCGGGCCAGCGGACTGTTTGGACGCCATTGATCCGACCACCACCAGTTTCGCTTTCGATTTTGAAGGGACTGGAGTGATGGATGTTTTTGGGTTTAACAACCCGGTCGTCTTGGGTAATATTGGCTCTTGCATAGTGTTCAGTGCCGGGCCGGAAGGCGGGGCCGAGGAACCATGGATTAGGTCTTGGGTAAGGCCCGAAGGCGATCCCTCGACCGGAGCCTGACGACTAATTTCGGCCTCCGTTTCGACGGATTGGCCTAACTCCTCGGGAGAGCTGTCTTCTTCAGCCCCATAGGCTTCGTCGATGTCCCCTACCTCGTCGACGGCTTCTTCACGTCGAAAGAGCTCTTCGTCATAGTCGTCCGATCGGGAACCATGCTCCGAAGCGGGGCTAGATAGTATTTCTTCCACGCTCTCGGCGTCCTCGTCCTCGGTGCTGAATATGTTGGTGGGTGCGGGCGCTGCCTGCTGCGCCTCGAGTCTCGCTGCCCGTCGGTTCCGTAGAGTTTTCTTGGATCGGAATCGTGCGCAGGCCATGCATTTTGATTCGTCGTGATCCGGCGAGAGACATTTGTTACAGACCGGGTGGACGTCGATGTGAGGGTACTTGGCGTGGCACAACGGACACCTCTTGAACGGAGTTCTCGATTCCATCGTCGATGGAGCGTCGAAGTTTTGACCAAGTCGAATCGAAAGTTTGAAAAAGGGTGTGGAGCACTAGGACTAGTAGTCGACACCGAACGGTAACTGTACCGACGAAAACTATAGCCCTTTTGGCCTAAACTAAGTATTCCGAAGTTGAGCTAAGATAGTTGCATCCGAACCCAATTGCGGAAAAAAACAATCTGGGGATGGAGAGGATGCCCATGCGCACTGTGGTCCAGGGGAGGAGTCACCCATCTCAGGATGCTTCGAAGACTCTTCCAGGACAACAATGTGCAATCATCCGGACCCAACACTAGGCGGCGATCTATGCACAGATATGAATTCAGCAGCCCACATGCCTCGAACCAGGAAATACAGCTGGACCGTGTCCACAGTGTTGGCTTGCCGAGAGGTGCTAAAGCTCCCCCGCCGGACATACTGGTGTGTGTCCACGATTTCCAACTTAAGGAGCGAATCCTTCGGAAGGTCCGCGACCTCAACCCCGTGCAATTTCGGGGCCATCAACAAGCACTCTTCCAGGACTTAGCGGCTTCCACCCTTGTCAAACGCAGGGATTTTAAGCCCATCACTACCCATCTGCGTGAGCAAGGCATCCCCTATTCGTGGGGCCACCCGTTCCGACTTATCTTCAAATATCATGGCAAGCTCCTGCAGGTTCGTTCTTTGGACGTTGCCTACGATGTCCTAGGGTGTGAACGGTCTTCTCCTCAGTCTGGGAATGCTGGTACCCCCACCACGTCGGCGCAGGCGCTCTGGCGGCTGGCAACGGGTCGGGAAATCCCCTCAGTCTTCGAAGCCCGACATGTCCACTAGTATCCTGGAGAGAGAGGCAGCTGTCACATTGGTGGCACAGGTGATGGACAACACCGGCGTCCCTTGAGCTACACACAGCTGGCATCAGGTGGGCTCTTTCTCGGCGCCGGAGGGAGGTACTCTGTTGAGCATTAATACCATCATCTGTCCCTTGAGTGTTGGATGTATACTGTCTCAGGTGTGTTGCGTAATTCAGAATGGTGCCACGTTCCCCTCACAGTTTGATCTACATGACCGACTGTTGTCCCTATACGGGGCTCCTTCGTCCCGTTTTTTTCATGTGTTTGTTTTGTTTTATGGGTTGGGGAGGGGGGTTTGTTGGGGTTATGAGGTTGCTTTGGGGCTCCGCATCAGTTCTCCATCAGGCATGGGGGATGTATGGTCAGTGGTCACTGCATTCTCACCCGCCTCATATCTCTGCCACTGCGCGACTAGGTCATTGCTCCTTCTTCCCTGACTACTGTGGGTAGGACCTTAAAGATTGTGAGTTTGAATGTCAGGGGATTGAATAGCCCTGTTAAGCGCTCTGCCATCCTGTCCCTCGAGGAAAATGCGGAGGGCGATGTGTGTCTGCTTCAGGAGACCCATCTCCTCTCTAAGGACACTAAACGGGTTGAGAGACAAGCGCTTCCCATTACAATTGTGGTCCTCAGGCCCGGCTAAAAAGCATGGGGTGGCAATCCTCTTAAGCACGCGCGCTCACTTCAAAGTTCTCTCCCAGGTCGTTGATATTAAGGGTAGGTTCCTTTCTGTCCGCGTACAATGGGGGGACACGCAGCTGACAATAGGGTCATTGTATGCCCCGAACGAAGAACACAAACTCTTCCTGCATGCGGCCCTCTCTGAGGTTCTGGCTTCTCGATTCTGGTGGTTTGAATGTGGTGATGGATCCGCATATGGATAGGTCTGAGCAGCGGTCCCATCGAACGTGCGTGCTATCACAGGGGGGGAGGCAGTGGATGATTGATGGCGGTTTGAATGATGTCTGGCGCGTACAGCACCCCACTGAGCGAGATTACACCTACTACTCTGCAGCGCACAAAACCTATGCCCGCCTCTACCACTTTTTAGCTTCAACCTCTCTTCTGCCCCACTTATCTTCAGCGACTATCACCCCCCGTTCACTTTCGGATCATGCCCTCATTTTGGTACAACTCACCTCCCACGGCAAGCGCCCGCCACCCCCTGGCTGGCGACTTTGCGATTCTCTGCTCCACTCGAAATCGGTTGTTACTCGAATAAGGGACACTATCACCGCTTACCTCGCAGATAATGACCAGGGGAGTACGTCTTTAGCGGCAGTATGGGAAGCCCTGAAGTTAGTGGTGTGGGGGGGAGTTCATCGCGCTGGCTGCAGCATTTATGCGTATACGTAAAGCTAAGCGAGCGGAGCTGGAGGAGGAGGTGAGAGCTTTAGAGACCGTGCACAAACGGATGGGGGCCCCTAGGGTTTGGAGGGAGCTGGAAACAAAGCGGCGCATGCTGAAACATTTAGACTTAGATAGAGCTGAGCATGCCCTTCTGCGCCTTCGACATAAATTTGACCTTAGTGGGGATAAGGGGGGGAAGCTGTTAGCCCATAGGTTGAGAGTGCGCGCACAGAGGTCAGCGATCCAGTCTATTAGGAACTCCCAGGCGGTTGAGCATACCACAGACACCCTTATTGTGGATTCTTTCCGTCACTTCTATCAGAGCTTATATAGTAGAGAGGCGCCAAGCTCGGAAGGGGTGGCGGACTATCTCACGTCCTGCCGCATTACGCTGCTGTTTAAATCATCGGCCGAAGCTTTGGATACCGCTATTCGCATAGAGGAAGTCATATCAGCGATAGCCTGTCTAAAGATTGCCAAATCTCCGGGGCTGGATGGCTTCTCAGCTCTGTTTTTTAAAACCTTCTGCGTAGAGCTGGCTCCGCTTTTAACACGTATTTTCAACTCTTTCCTTGAAACTGGAGAAGTAACACTCTCCATGTCAGAGGCAGCGATTACGGTCATCCTTAAACCTGGGAAGGACCCGAGCGAATGTGGCTCGTATTGGCCGATTTCCCTTTTAAACATCGACGCAAAGCTCTATGCGAGTATCCTGGTGGCGCGCCTTAGACCAATGATGAACGGTATCATCGATTCGGACCAATCCGGCTTTATCCCAACGCGACAGGGCGGGGATAATACCAAGCGAATTCTTCACCTTATAGACCTGGTTCACCGATCTCGAGCCCAGGCCTTTCTCCTTTCCATCGACGCAGAGAAGGCCTTTGATCGGGTGGACTGGGACTATCTGTTTACAGTTTTGCGGGCCTTTGGGCTTGGTGAGAATTTTGTACGATGGGTGCAATTTCTCTATGCAGCCCCTAAGGCGTCGGTGAAAGTGAATGGGTGTAAATCTTCCCTTTTCCCCATCTCCAGGGGAACGCGGCAGGGGTGCCCCTTATCCCCGCTACTTTTTGCGCTCTATATGGAGCCTTTTGCCCAACGCATATGCTCGAAACCGGATATAGTGGGAATTAAGTTTGGCGCTGACACCCACAAAATTAGTCTGTATGCAGAAGATGTTATTCTTTCGCTTACCCAACCTCACTCATCACTGCGGTATTTGGCGGCGGAGCTTCATGAATTTGGTAAAGTGGCAGGGTTTAAAGTGAACTTCTCGAAATCACAAATTCTTAATCTTTGTGTCCCTGACGATGAGGTCCAGGACCAGCAACGAGACTTTGACTTTCAGTGGGTGCACGCCGACATTACATACCTGGGTATCCGGCTGACTTCCTCTATCACTAAAACTGTCTCCCTCAACTATAACCTGTTGGTGGATCAAACTTCCAAATCGCTCTCCGACTGGTCTCGCCTCAATCTGGCCTGGTACGGGAGACTAGCGGCAGTAAAAATGACTGTACTCCCGCGTATCCTTTATCTGTTTCAGATGCTCCCAGTGCAGCCTCCGCCGGGCACCCTTTGTAAATTACAGGGGCTCCTTAATAAGTTTCTGTGGAACAACAGGAGACCGAGGCTCGCATTATCACTTGTTACCTCGCCGAAAGCCCTGGGGGGCTGGGCTTCCCGCTCTTGGGTGCCTATTATCAAGCATCTTGTCTCCGCTACATCACGGAGTGGAACAGGCCGCTGTCCAGCAAACACTGGAACTTTATGGACCAGACAGTATCTGGTTGTAATGTATGGCGTGAACTTTGGCTTCCACGGAAGCATAGGGCATGGGGTCTCTATTCGTCGCCGGTGACCTCGACGACTCTCAAAGCGTGGGATCAGTTAGCGGGGCACAAGGGTTGGACTACGTTTCCCTCCCCTATGACACCTATTGTGGACAACCTTGACTTCCCGCCGGGGTGCGCCTCCCCAGTCTTTCATCGCTGGAGGGAGGAGGGGTGTAAAAGGCTGGGCTCCCTCTTTGACCTAGATGGCTTGATCCCCTTCGCTCAATTACGCAAAGACTATTTCAATTTGCCGAAGACCGACGTTTTTCATTACTCGCAACTGGTGCACTGGGTGACCCAACCTTCTAACTTCGCTTTGATGTCTCGTCCCTTGACCACTTTTGAGCTCTGGTTAATTTGCAAAAAGGATGACCATAAGCTCATATCAGAACTGTATGCAATGATCATGGCACATCCTAAGAACCGGCGGTCGAAGGTGCAGGTTCGCTGGGAGACTGAGTTGGGGCGCCCTCTGACGCACAAAGAATGTCAGCATATCTTCTACCGCGCTCATCAAACTGCCTCTGACACAGCGGGTGCTGAATCTGCTTATAAAGTGGTTGCTTATTGGTGCTATACACCGGCGTGTATTAAGTCTTGGGATATAACTAAGTCAGGCCTCTGCTGGCGGGGATGTGGCTTTCCTGGCGCCCTGATACACCTGCTGTTGCAATGCCTGAAGATGGTGCGGTATTGGGCAGCGGTTCTTGATGATCTTGACGAGGCGTTTCAGATTACATTCCCCCAGAAACCTGAGCACACGTTGTTGGGCCTCCCTCATCCCAAATCCTTTCCTTTGCGCTCGCTGAGGGGCAGACAACTTGCTTTGCTTGCAGCGCGGCAGGTTCTCCTGGTGCAATGGGGTTCCTCGGTCGCACCTGACCCGCGGGATTGGATCCGAAGGCTCTGGCACCTCTTAGCAATGGAGCACCTCTCGCTCAGCATTGATGGGAAGGGGTCAGAGTACGCAAAGCTCTGGGGTCCATTCCTGAAGCTCCTTTCAAAGGAATTGAGGGAAGTAACGCGCCCAAAATACTTACAAATTCTTCAGCTCATTCCTTTGGAACCGGCAGGGGCCACAAGGGTAGTCTGACTTATCCTGAGCTGTGACCGATGACCTCGGGTGACTAGGCTGGGGAACCAGAGACTGATGCGGAGGGAGTGGGTGGTCTTGGGGGGGGGGTGTTTGTCTATTTTCTTATTCTTCTATTTTTATAAAAGTGGTATCTGAGCAGTTGCCTTGTAGGTATGGTATGAGCTGAAACGTCTCTTCGCGGGGTCGCCCTCCGAGCTGTAGACCTGTACGCTGTGTACTGACCATTGCATTACGCTCTGCCGACCGATGGTTGTAGGCAGTTGAGCTGTGTAATTTTCAACGTGTACCACGCAATAAAATGATTGATTCTAATGTGTGTAATGTCCTTTCTGCGTGCGTCCTTGGTTTATTAAAGAAACTTGGTATTTGAATATTTTGATTTGGCATGAACTGGGGGTCAGTTCTCATGAAAATTCTGTCCTTGTGGACTTGAAAATATAGTTCTTGTAACGTGAGTGCCTGTAACTCACTGGCCCTGTGTAGTAATGTTATGGCCACTAAAAAGGCAGTATTAGAGTGACATTTGCAATGTTGCCTTCTGTAACGGTTCAAAAAGTGCTTTCGTCCGCTGTGTAGCGGTACAAACGGGGGTGGTGGTGATGGACGGAGCATCAGAACCAATCAAACACTCACACCCAGTCAACTGATCTGGGTTTGATCCATCACCGTTCTTTAGCCCACTCTGCCACCCCAGTTCAGACATGGCCATATGCAAATCAGTCTGACCCTGTGCCTCATGGGAACAGTCCAGCCCGAACTGCCAAACCATGCCTTCCCTGGACTGGAAACAAGCTTCCTAGGACCGGTTTCTGGCATTTCAGCCGTCTTCAGCCAGGCTTGCTTGAATCCAGTGGCAAAGTGAGCAAGGGACTCACGTCTGAGCATACCCTGCCAACTTATGGCGAACAAAGCGGTACAAACGGGGGTGGTGATGGACGGAGCATCAGAACCAATCAAACACTCACACCCAGTCAACTGATCTGGGTTTGATCCATCACTGTTCTTTAGCCCACTCTGCCACCCCAGTTCAGACATGGCCATATGCAAATCAGTCTGACCCTGTGCCTCATGGGAACAGTCCAGCCCGAACTGCCAAACCATGCCTTCCCTGGACTGGAAACAAGCTTCCTAGGACCGGTTTCTGGCATTTCAGCCGTCTTCAGCCAGGCTTGCTTGAATCCAGTGGCAAAGTGAGCAAGGGACTCACGTCTGAGCATACCCTGCCAACTTATGGCGAACAAAGCGGTACAAACGGGGGTGGTGATGGACGGAGCATCAGAACCAATCAAACACTCACACCCAGTCAACTGATCTGGGTTTGATCCATCACCGTTCTTTAGCCCACTCTGCCACCCCAGTTCAGACATGGCCATATGCAAATCAGTCTGACCCTGTGCCTCATGGGAACAGTCCAGCCCGAACTGCCAAACCATGCCTTCCCTGGACTGGAAACAAGCTTCCTAGGACCGGTTTCTGGCATTTCAGCCGTCTTCAGCCAGGCTTGCTTGAATCCAGTGGCAAAGTGAGCAAGGGACTCACGTCTGAGCATACCCTGCCAACTTATGGCGAACAAAGCGGTACAAACGGGGGTGGTGATGGACGGAGCATCAGAACCAATCAAACACTCACACCCAGTCAACTGATCTGGGTTTGATCCATCACCGTTCTTTAGCCCACTCTGCCACCCCAGTTCAGACATGGCCATATGCAAATCAGTCTGACCCTGTGCCTCATGGGAACAGTCCAGCCCGAACTGCCAAACCATGCCTTCCCTGGACTGGAAACAAGCTTCCTAGGACCGGTTTCTGGCATTTCAGCCGTCTTCAGCCAGGCTTGCTTGAATCCAGTGGCAAAGTGAGCAAGGGACTCACGTCTGAGCATACCCTGCCAACTTATGGCGAACAAAGCGGTACAAACGGGGGTGGTGATGGACGGAGCATCAGAACCAATCAAACACTCACACCCAGTCAACTGATCTGGGTTTGATCCATCACCGTTCTTTAGCCCACTCTGCCACCCCAGTTCAGACATGGCCATATGCAAATCAGTCTGACCCTGTGCCTCATGGGAACAGTCCAGCCCGAACTGCCAAACCATGCCTTCCCTGGACTGGAAACAAGCTTCCTAGGACCGGTTTCTGGCATTTCAGCCGTCTTCAGCCAGGCTTGCTTGAATCCAGTGGCAAAGTGAGCAAGGGACTCACGTCTGAGCATACCCTGCCAACTTATGGCGAACAAAGCGGTACAAACGGGGGTGGTGATGGACGGAGCATCAGAACCAATCAAACACTCACACCCAGTCAACTGATCTGGGTTTGATCCATCACCGTTCTTTAGCCCACTCTGCCACCCCAGTTCAGACATGGCCATATGCAAATCAGTCTGACCCTGTGCCTCATGGTAACAGTCCAGCCCGAATTGCCAAACCATGCCTTCCCTGGACTGGAAACAAGCTTCCTAGGACCGGTTTCTGGCATTTCAGCCGTCTTCAGCCAGGATTGCTTGAATCCAGTGGCAAAGTGAGCAAGGGACTCACGTCTGAGCATACCCTGCCAACTTATGGCGAACAAAGCGGTACAAACGGGGGTGGTGATGGACGGAGCATCAGAACCAATCAAACACTCACACCCAGTCAACTGATCTGGGTTTGATCCATCACCGTTCTTTAGCCCACTCTGCCACCCCAGTTCAGACATGGCCATATGCAAATCAGTCTGACCCTGTGCCTCATGGGAACAGTCCAGCCCGAACTGCCAAACCATGCCTTCCCTGGACTGGAATAAGCTTCCTAGGACCGGTTTCTGGCATTTCAGCCGTCTTCAGCCAGGCTTGCTTGAATCCAGTGGCAAAGTGAGCAAGGGACTCACGTCTGAGCATACCCTGCCAACTTATGGCGAACAAAGCGGTACAAACGGGGGTGGTGATGGACGGAGCATCAGAACCAATCAAACACTCACACCCAGTCAACTGATCTGGGTTTGATCCATCACCGTTCTTTAGCCCACTCTGCCACCCCAGTTCAGACATGGCCATATGCAAATCAGTCTGACCCTGTGCCTCATGGGAACAGTCCAGCCTGCTTGAATCCAGTCCGCTGTGTAAGCACTACATGCAAATTCCATGTGGGTGCAGGTACCTTTTTTGGTGGTGCAATT
This sequence comes from Triturus cristatus, assembly GCF_964204655.1. Classification (NCBI taxonomy): domain Eukaryota; kingdom Metazoa; phylum Chordata; class Amphibia; order Caudata; family Salamandridae; genus Triturus; species Triturus cristatus. Next base: position 57,438,789 of record NC_140579.1, read on the forward strand.
CTCTTTGCTCCTTCAAGCAATCTCTTTACCGCAGGTGCTGTGAAAAAACTTGTCCCAATATGGCCCCTTGTGTATGCCACTATTGCTGCTAAGTGAACCTTTAAAGATGCATATGTTAGTTTGCAGTCTAGAGGTGTGTTAAATATTTTAGCTTTTTTTTTACTCTTGTGTTTTTCCTTACTGATCCCTCTTGAAGACACCAGAGTGAATGAATATCTTTTCCATTTAGCCATATAACACCTTCTTGTTGTTGGCTTCCTTGCCTCTTTCAGGACAGGCATCGTATTTTCTGGGAGCTTTTGGTATTCAAATTCTCAGTCTTCAAGAGCCATGCTGCCAGACTTAAAGATTCTGATTCTGGGTGTAGCATCCTTCCTTCTTCCACTGACAGCAGATCTGTTCTGTTTGGTAATCTGTGAATTTTTTCCGGCGCCCACCATTTGGTGTCCCCTTGTGACATTGTGCTTCCTCCAGAAGCTCCCACGTTTGGTCACCATTTTCAGATTCTTTTTCTCCTCTGTTGGGTCTGGATACATGCTGAAGGCTCTACAACACTTGGAAGAAGTTAACCGAAGATCGTGAGAAGTTCACCGAAAGTCAACCAAAGTTACGGAAAGCATCTAAAGAAGATACCAGGGGAGATTTCAAGAAGAGGAGAATAATTTTATTGACGGTTTCAGAGAATGCATGTGTGGGGGGCTCCCTGTATGACGTTATAGAGAAAATACATTTCCAGTTATGCAAAAGCTGCCACCACAAATTTGCACAGAAAGTCAAATATCCGGTCTGCAATCTTTACCTGCCATAGATTATCGAAGTGAGGACTGTAATGCCTGTTCCATGTTCACACCGTAGACCCTGAGGGTAAGACATAGGCAGAGGCCAGCCCAGCACACCATACAGAGTCAAAACTCACGACCCTCTCTATGAGACTTAGGCCTCTCAAGCGACAAAGAGGTGAACATCACCAAAGACCCAGAAGGGGAAACGGAGGTCAACATACATATTGTCAACGTCGAGACCCAGAGGTCCAGGAAGACATCTAGAACTGAGGTAAGACAACCATTGTCCTCAAAAATCTTACCAGAGTCGCTAAAATCAGACTCAAAAACCTTGAAGGGAGCCTCGGTGTCAAAGCACTCAACGAACCTGAGATAAGGAACCACTTGGTACCTTTGAAAGGGAGACAGCAGCAGGCACGAAGCCTGACAAGGCCAAGTCGTCGAAGGACGCACGAGGGAAGGACACCTCGATGTCCAAACTGGAAAGGTTGTAAACAGACCTACAAGGTTTTCCAACCAATTTGTCTATGAAACACTCTGACATCAAAGAAGAAGCTGAAATCGAAAAGAAGAAAAAGTGTCTCGAAGTCAAAATGGCAGTCCTGCTCCAGAAATGTAAAGACTTTGAAAAAAGTCTTAAGGAGGGTCAAATTCCAAGAAAATCCTCGACATCAAATGATATGGGGCAGAAGAGCTTCAAGGAGATATAGCCGCCTTGGACTCCTGAGCCTCAGGAAGAACTGGAGGAAGAAAACCTCTATGAAGAGGAGGAAGAACAAATGGCGTACAATATCAGGGTACAAAGGCTTCTAAATACACTGAAATACAATGGCAGGTCTTAGACACAGACTCACCAAAAGAGGGGGTAGACAGTTGCACATCAAGACCATCTCCACTGGAAGGCATAGGCACATACAACAAGGTGATAAAAAAGGTAGCAGATAGATATGGGGTTCAACTAGAAGAGGAGAAACCCAAAGCATGAGGTAATTCTTGCCTCTGCTACCAAGCGTTTTGGACTAGGGGAAGGAATCCGTAAAGAGCCTGTCACATGTCGAGCCATCACACCAAGGACAAAGAAAAAATATAAATATTCATCCAAAGATCCTGCCTACATAAGGGGTTCTGTACCTGCAGACTCAATTATTGCAGCTACAACGAGGATGAGGGTTAACGTCCCAACTACCACAGGGCCACCTCCTGACAAGGAGAGTAGAAGAATAGATCTCATGGACAAAAACTCTAAAGAAGTGCTGCAAATCAGTGGGGGATCACAAATTTGAATGCACTACTGAATCACCATGCCTACTAACACTGGAAGGAGGTCAGGGAGCTTATGAAATATCTCCCAGAACGTAATCGAAAGAGGGCAGCACCCTTGGTGGACAATGGCAAGAACATTGCCAATACATGCTTGAAGTCAGCAAAAGATGCGGCAGCGTCATCTAGCCGACAGATGATGATATCAGTAACTCTATGCCATCACCCCTGCCTTAGAATCTCAGGGTTTAAACCCAAAGTTCAAGCAAATATCCAGAATGAGCCATTTAATGTGGAACAGCTGTTTGGAAGTGCTGTCGATGAGACACTTAATTAGCTGAAAAAAAGACAACGAAACAGCCAAATCAAAGGAGCTCTACAGTTCAGAGGCAGTATGCGCAGGGGGTCAGGGTCTTTGAAAAAACCTGCAGGTAGGGGCTGCTTCCATTCTGGGAAATCCCATCAGATGTACCAACGGGCAAGTCAAGAGACTAAACAACAGCAGAATTGGCAATTCCAAAAAGGAAAACAGTCCTGTTGAGGTCAAACACGTGGAAGAGGGCAGTCAGAAAGGGTAGGGACACCACCACCTGCAAATAAGTGCTTTACCAACTATCACAAAACACTCTCTAACAACATCAGGAAGAGGAAAGTTAAAATACCACCAACTCCTACAGCTAACACCAGTAGGAGGCAGAATAAAAAAACTTCCTCAGGAGTCAAGGAAGATCACTTCAGACAAATGGATCCTAAACATAATACATTATCGATATTGCTTAGAGCTAGACAAGACACCTCCATGCAGGGGACCAAAAAAAGGTTCATTCAAAGGAGGAAACTTCCCAGCTACTAAAGGAGGTAAATGAAATGTTGCCATAGATGCAATAGCCATTTCACATGTCTATGTCATCCATTCATTCTATCAACCATCATTCAATCGTTCACCATCCATCAATCCCTGGGCTTTTCCAACAAACCATCCGTTCACACACCCATCATCTATGCATACATCCATGTAAACATCCATCCACCCATCCTGTGACTTAGCCATCCATCAGTTAATACATCTAACAATAGTTGATCCTTTTGAACATCCATCTTTTCACACTTATCTTTCCATTCTTTCTGCCATCCATTCATTTTTCAACCTTGCATCCATCCTACCTTCTAGCCATTTATCTTTGCCTCTGTATCACCATTCCTTCCTTTCTTTTACCCTTTCTCCTAACCTTCTTTCCTTCACTTTTCTTTCTACCTATCTTTCTTTTTTCCTTGCTTCTACTTGCTTCCCCATGTAATCTCCTATGTTCTTGTTCCTCATTTTTTAAATGTTGAAGGTGCTTGATACACGGGCTACAGTGTTCGGTGTTCCAGTCAGCTAGAACATTTCTATACAATTATTGTAGGATTGTCAGGAGACATTCAAGAACAAGGAGAAGCAGGTAAATCTGCGCAGTACTATTACAAAGCTGCAGAACACGATACCTCTGACCCATAAACAGACAGGTCTGATGGAAGATCAGGAAGACCAGTCTATGGAGGGTGGGGTGACGTAGGTATGGGTGGGCCTTCCGAGCAATGAGAAACAGGAGCGTCACAGTTTGGTGTCATGAGCAATTGTTTGTTTTTTCCTTTCCCCTGGTACCCGTTCCCTTTACAGACCTACTGAAGCCTACTTGCCTTGAGTCCCAGTTGCTTCATACCTTGCTGTTTGCAATCCTTTTTCAGAGAGACGCACGGCGGTTCCTTGATACTTACAGGTCCGTGTGCATAATTCTTGGTACAACATGTGACTTGTCAACCATCCCTTCTGTGAAGTATCGGGTGAGGACACAGCTACAAGCAAGGTTCTTGGCTTGTGCATCCTTGTCATGCTTTATTTTCTGGTTTCATAAAATGTTTTCTGATCTATAAAAAACCCTATGTGATGGAGCAAGGATTCGAGGAAAAGAAACTTGCTCGGATCAACCTCTCGGTAACAGATACTAACAAATAGAAACAATAGATACAAGAAAATTAACTTACACGCGGCATTCATACATGAGAATAAGGCTTTATGCTTGCTTAAATAACAAAGAATAATTTGCTACGTAACTGAAATCCCGCTTGAAACCGAAAATAGTCTTGCCCATGTGCAAACTAGTACAGCGCAAATAACCATGTGATTAACCCATGTGAGCGGAAAATCCTCACACATGCGCAAGGAGTTGCTAACTGTAGGTCTCGAGGTACGGCGTGCCCGGCATATGCTTGCCTGGATTTTAAAAAGATCTATCACTGCTAATGCTTTTGCTTAACAAAGAAGAAAATAACATGGGATAGAGTAGAAGTGGGTGGTGAACAGTGATAAAAACATATTTGAGAAATTCACATCTGTTTATGATTCCTTTATCAATAGTGTGCGTTTGGGCCTGATGAGCCAAAGGAAAAGATGGCGGTTGGGACGTAACACAAGTTGAGACTGCGCACTGAAGTTTTGAAGTGACCTGGTGATCGGATGATTGACAGGCTGCCAAGAACCAAGGACAGATGCCTGGGAACGTTCTTCAACTGTAGAATTTCCTAAAAATTGTATCTAATCTGTTCTGTGAATAATGTGAAAGGAAATGGTTCTGGAAATTGAATAAATTAAATGGGAAGGGTTTAGTAAACAAATAATTAGTTAAGAAATCAAGAATGACAGCATGCGGGCTCACTGGACAGACACCCCCCTCGCACAACCCCCCAAGCTGCGCACACTTTCTCCAGATTTTTGGAGGCGATGTGGCTGGTAGATGGATGGAGAGCATACAATCCGGGCAAAATCCAACACACTTTCCACTCCGGGGCACAAAACAGTCTCTCCCGCCTTGACTATATAGTTGTCCCAGCTCCACAAATAACGGATGTTCATGAGATGCGACATCTGGCTAGAGGTATTTCTGATCATTCCCCTCTATGGGTCCACATAGTCCTAGACCACACACAAGTGGGACGCATTGCCCCTATCAATCCCTGGTACCTAAAGAACCCAAAAATACGAAAAGACCTAAATAAATCTATTGACGATTATTTCTTAGAGATCGAACACACCGTTGAGTCCCCACAAACGTTATGGGAAGCCTTCAAAACAGTAGTCCGGAGACAAGCCCTTTCCCTAATCGCGGGATCCAAGAAAGACAGGGTAAAAGACATCTCTGACATAGAACAAGAGCTCTACCGTCTTGAACAAGACGTTAACTCATATGCCACACCTGAAGCCCTCCACTCGCTCCGTCTGCACCAGGACGAATACCGGGCACAGGTCAACGATTGTGCCAAATTAATGGGACAAGACAGGTTGGGCCGGATATATGACTGGGGTGACAAAGCTGGCAAATGAATCGCCTGGCTGGATAAAAAGGACCATGCAAGCAGGCTCGTGCCAGAACTTAGAGGCGCTGACATGTCCCCCGTTACAGACCCCAAGACATAGCCAATCACTTTGCAGCCCACTTCCGCACATTATATGACTCGGTGGCGCCGTACCCTGAGACAGAATTCTCTGACCCTATTAAAGATATCTCCCTTCCTATGCTCTCGGACACTGACCGAACATTTATGGATAGTGTCCAAACCGCTGACGAAATAGCAACTGCAATAATAGCGATGCACTTGGGAAAAGCCCTAGGCCCAAATGGTATCCCAATCGAACTTTACAAGCTCCGTCCAGATAAATTGGCCCCTTATCTAACGTCCATGTTCGAAGACAGCCTTAAGCAGGATCACTGCCATATGATCAGAGAATTGCAACCATTGTTACGATCCACAAAGAAGGGCAACTCAAAACTGAATGCGCCTCTTATCGGCCCATATCCTTACTAAATGCGGAACCAAAAATTTTAGCTAAAGTGCTCGCCACTAGGCTGATCAGGGTTATAGGGGACCTAGTGCACCCAGATCAATCCGGGTTTATGCCTAGAAGAAACACTGCTCTAAACTTTCGTAGATTGCACGGGGTCCTAGGCAGGGTACCGACGATACGCGAGGATGCAATTATAGTCTCCCTAGATGCCACCATGGCATTTGATACACTGGAATGGCCCTATCTATTTGCCGTACTAGCTAAATTGGGGTTTGGGCCTACTTTCTGCCGCTGGGTGCGACTATTATATAGCGCGCCGATGGCTCAAATAGTCGTGAACAACAGGAAATCAGAGCCCTTCACACTTAGCCGGGGGACCCGCCAGGGATGCCCCCTTTCTCCTTTATAGTTCGCTTTGGCCCTCGAACCACTAGCGGCATGGATCCGCAAGGATGTAATGATCCGTGGCATTCGGTGGTCTGCAGACTGGGAGGACCGAATCTCTCTATATGCAGACGATATTCTTCTGTATCTCACGTCCCCAAAGAGATCCCTGATTGCAGTATTTGATATCCTGGACACCTTTGGCAGATATTCTGGGTTTCGTGTCAATTTGCAAAAATCGCTGCTGTATGTCCTCTGGGGGGGCCTCCCTCCTTTACCCCTAAACTGTCCTATAACAATAGCCTCAGAAGGCTTCAAATATTTGGCCATATTAATTTCTCTTGACCCATCTGTCAGATACGCCCGTAACCTGGCTCCCCCCTTGCAAAGACTCAGAAGTGATATAGCAAACTGGAAGTCGCTCCCGCTCTCACTATTGGACAAAGCGGCCTTATTTAAAATGATGTCCTTACCCCATTTCTTATTTGCCCTACAGAACTCGGCTGATCCTGTCCCAAAATCGTATTTTAAAGAAATTGAAGGGCTCCAGCGAGACCTTCTTTGAGGAGGGAGACCGCGTATTGCTTTAAAGAAGCTCACACTCAGCTGGTATGACGGCGGTATCGGTTTACCCGACATTAAAAAATATTACTGGGCAGCGCACATCACAGCAATAAATCATGGCACTTATGGTCGCCCTGACAAACCGGGGTTCCTTATGGATTGTTGGATTCTTCCAAACAGGGCCGATTCCTGTGCGCTATATTCTAAACCAGGCAGATACCCACTCACTGGCCCCACCAACCACACAGTTAAAATCTGGCACTCTGCAACCAAGTCGCTTGGCTGGCACAATAGGCTGACTCTTGCCACACCTCTGTGGGACTCGCAGGAACTTGGACACTTGGGAAATTCCAAGGGCTTTGACAAATGGGATCTAATCGGCATCTCCCATGTTAGGGAACTTTGGTGCACAGAGGGTGTGAAACCCTTTAAAACTCTCCAAACCCAATTTGCTCTGGCAGATTCTGAGTTTTTTCGTTACTTGCAAATCCGGCACGCTTTGCAAACAGCATTGTCCAGTACCACAACTCCACCGGATGCCTCCCCATTAGAGGATAGGCTGCTAGACGGCCACCTGCCCGAAAAGGCCATTTCCCTAACCTATCGAAAACATATTAATAATATGGAGGACCCCCTGCTGGCACTACGAGACAAATGGACTGAGAACGGAATAGAGCTAGACGATGAAAGTTGGCAGACAGCGGTCTCCTCCCCCAAAACTGTTGCGATCCCGCCGCGACTCAGACTGGTACAACTAAAGATCCTTCACAGAATTTACATAACTGGTCCCCAACTGATGTATATGGGTGGGCTGACGGACGGATCTTGTAGGCGGGGATGCACACAGTTGGGCAGGTTCATACACATACTATGGCACTGTGAGCTGATCCAGGAATATTGGCGTAACATACATGCAATCATGAGCGAAACACCGGAGGTAGCAATCAAACCAGAAGCTCCCAGATGCCTCCTTAACATCTGGGACCCTACGGATTTCAACAGTTATACCACGTGGTGGGTCATGCTTGGCTTCATGAGAAATATTGCGCAACTCTGGGGAGCCCCACATACACCCACGGTTGCAGATTGGAAGAAAGACCTTGACTGGTGTATGCTACGAGAAAAGACAGTTTATGTGGCCCGGGGCTGCCCCTGAAAATGGTCTAAGATTTGGGCCCCCTGGAATGCATGCCGTGGCGATATCTGTACCCCTCCCCGTGATGCTGACAGTGATGATCCCCCCTCTCCGTGAATTCCGATGAATTATACTATTGTATATGTGTGCATATCTGATTTCGCTGTTAATCCCTTTATTGACCATTGTGAAATTGTACCTCTATGTCGAGACTGTTTAATAAAAAGATTTATTGAAAAAAAAGAATGACAGCATGAGGTGTCCCCTGCCTCTGCCCAATCACAATCCATGATTCACGGATCCTTGCAACTTCTGAGGGTGGGACATGCACAATTAATGGGTATAAATTGAGTGAATTAAGGTTAGAGAAGTGTAGTAGTCGACAACGTCAATGCTGCGTGAGGAGTGGGTGAGAGCTGCTTCTGGAGAAGAACACACTGGGAACATTCAATACTGAGAGACAGCCTGATTAGATTGAAGATTTGCGGAAGACTATCGAGGAGGGAGAAAGTGTAAGAGAGGGATGCGCTCTGGTGCGTCAGGTTCTAGAGAAGTGTAGTAAGTATGTATGTATGTATGTATTTTATATTTATAGAGCGCGCTGCAACCCAACGGGCATCCTGGCGCTGAAAGACAGAGTGAGGAAGGAGACAGTGGGGAGCTAAGGATTAAGTTCTGGGGAATAGCCAAGTTTTCAGCTGTCTGCGGAAAAGGGTCAGATCCCGGACCAGGCGTAGCTCCACAGGGAGGCCATTCCATAAGCGTGCAGCCGCAGAGCTAAAGGCACGGCCTCCCAGGGTGACTCTCGTTGTTTTGGGAGTAAAGGCCAGCCTAGCTGAGGAGGAGCGCAGCATGCGCGTAGGAGTATACCAACTGAAGAGATTCTGCAGTGGTAAAGGGCCAAAGCCATGAAGAGCCTTAAAAACTACACACAGAGATTTAAACAAAATTCTCTGATGCACGGTCAGCCAGTGTAAGTCGGACAGGGCCCTAGTGCTGGAGGAGAAGCGCGGTCTAAAAAGAGCAAGCTTTGCGGCAGCAGCCTGGATCCGTTGAAGTCTCTGAATCAGATATGTAGGGGAGGCAAGCAACAAGGCATTACAGTAGTCCAGGCGACTAAGGATTGTGCATCGGACTACTGTACCTCGTACATGAGAGGGAAGAAGGGGCAGAATCCTACGTAGACCTCTCATGATCAGATAACAGTTTGAAGCTACCTTGTTGACATGTGACTCCAGACTTAGATTCTCATTAAGGCAGACGCCCAAATTGCGAGCAGTCTTTACAGGGACCAAAGGGGTATCTAGAGGGAGAGGCCAAAAATTGGAAGGAAGGGTAAAAGGCACCCTTCCCACTGAGCAGTGTAGAATCTCAGTTTTGGCACCATTGAACTGCAGATCATTATTCCTCAGCCAATTCGTCATTTCTATCATGCAATTGTGGAAAGAGGATAAAGAGTCCACCTGATCATCACCATCCTAGGAGAAAATCAGTTGTGTATCATCTGCATAATTAACTGCAGAGATATTACAGGATTTGATGATCTGCACCAAAGGGCGCATATAAACATTGAACAAAATAGGGCTAATAGAGGAACCCTGTGGAACCCCCTGTTTGTTCGGCAAAAAATCTGATTGGAATGGAGGCAAAAAGACTGCTCGCATAGATAGGAGCATAGCCATTTGAGGGCCAAACCTGTAACCCCTATCTCCTCAAGCCGAAGTAGTAGAATACTATGGCTAACCGTATCGAAAGCGGCGGACAAGTCAAGCAATATCAAAGTTGCAGAGTGCCCCTTGTCCGCCCGCATTCGCAAATCGTCCATAGCAATGATCAGGGCAGACTCGGTACCATGCCCTGGACGAAAGCCAAACTGATTCTCCTCCAAAATCCCGTTGCTCTCAAGAAACTCAGAAAGCTCCTGGCTGACAAGTCGCTCAACTATCTTAACTGGATAGGGCAGTAAAGAAATAGGGCGATAACTCCCGTAGCAAGCGGGATCCAGCGAGGGTTTTAACAGGGGTGATACCAACGCATCCTTCCAACAGGCAGGGACTACACCACTAGTTAATGACTGGTTAATAATCATATGGAGGTGCGGAAAGGTATCTGACCCTAATTCTTTCCAGAATTTCTGCGGAATAGGGTCTAAGGGTGAGCCAGAGCACCTGCACCTGCACCTGTCCTATAGTCTGTCTCCTGACTCTTTATCAGGTGACCTCCACCAATCCTTTTGGTCAGGGGTTGGGTTTCCCATTTCACCAGTAGGTAATTATATTTCTGTCTTGAATTTGCATATCTTTTGCAATGTACGATTAATTGTGTCTATTGTCTTTTCATCTGTCACTCTTAATGTAGTGAAGTTGTTGAATGTATCTGTGTATCCGAATGCAATTTGATAAATGAACTTTTCTCTCTCATGAAAGTTGGAGTTTGCACTGTGAATCTGTACAAATGAGTGTTCATTTTGAATGAATTATTAGATAAAATCTATTGAATCTTACTTGGAGTCTGTGATTAATTTATTGAAAGATATAAGATAGGTTAATAAATGTGCTAATATCACCATCAACTACTCGACTAATGGTCCATTGACCAAAGGAAGAGTGTTGATCTGCAAAGATTAGTAGGACATTGACCAATTCAGATCAGGAAACCTGAATGTGTATATGGGCCAATTGTGAATAAAATGTTGATGGTGAAATGTTTATCCTTGATTTTCACTAAATCAGTTTTTGTGGTAGCAGAGCGATGGTTATTATCGATTAGTTTGGTGATTATTGATCATTGATTATTGACTATTGTTCTGACTAATTAACTATATGTTTAACACAAAGAGTTAGTGTTGCGTTTTATGTTGTCTGGAAGCACAGGTACAGAGATACCTGGGAATCCCGGGAACGGAATTTAGAAGAGTGTGGTAAATGGAAATCACACTGCAGAAGGTTACTCGTCTGTTGTCATAATACTGAGAAGCTACGCAGGGCTGGCAGTATTATATTACAGTAGAGTGTGAATGATAGCAGAGGGCCTGCCTGTGAAACTTTGGCCTTACCCAAAGGAGAAGTATCCCTAGAGGAGCAGCAGGTCCTCCCCGAGCTTTAGTGAAGGTTAAACAGTGGTTTTTACTCGTAGTGACAGGAAGGAATTTTTTCTTTGTAGCGCGTGGAGAAACTATCTTTGGTTTAGTGGAGCAGACAGAGTAGCGCTGTTTTTACATTGTTACTAACAAGAACTTTATAACGAAAGACGGAAAAGACATTGTTGTATTACCTTGTAAAGGGAGAGTCAGTAGCAGGAGTAATACTGACACCACAGAGCCGCGCTGGTATTGGTTGAAGCAGCGGAAACGAGAAAACTGCAGATTGTAACGGAAGGGTCAGTAGAAGGAGTAATACTGACGTCACAAGAGTTGCGCTGGCATTGGTCAGACAAGTGGGTACGTTGTAATCTCTGATTGGTCAGTAAACAGGTAGCATGCTGGTATTGGGTGAAGAAGGGACTACGCAGTGAGCCCTGATTGGATTATTGGTGTGAGTCGAGCAGGCATTGGACGAGTGTTGAATAAAAGGTTTAGGGATAACACAGAAGAGGTTTTTTTTGGGGGGGGATTTTGTCGAGTGAATTAGATAAAAGAACGAGAAAATTAAGTTGATTAATAAGATCAAGAATTCTTTAAGAAGGACAAGCGCATAATAACTAGGGAGGGAATTCTTATGCCACCTCCTAAAACACCGGCTTCCTATATGATGATGAAAATGGGATATCATACGTATGGTTGGAAAATTGGGTGGAGTATACAAGAGATGATGGTGTCTTAGCTTTCCCTGAACATGGTACATTTAGGGGGTGATTCTGATCCTGTAAAAAGGCCCTACGAATAGTCGTACGGAGCGTTTTCTCACCAGGTAAACTCCTTCTACAACCTAGGAAGTACGATTCATACAGAAAGTCTTTTTCTGTACGAATCGTACAAAAGGCCGTAGAGCAAACAAGTACCCACGATTCCGATCCAGAACTGCTTGTACGCGACGTCCGTACGTATTTCACCAGCGTTTTCCGGCCCAGCAAGTACGATTCGTCCCTACGTCACTCCATACGGCTCTTTTTTTACGGGAGCCAAACACAGCCAGAAAAGCAGAGTCCGACGCGAACCGCCATGCCACGGAGCCCCGGTACGCGACGTACAGCCATGAACCCTACTGTACGTGTCATCCCGGTCCTCTTGGCCTACGACCTGGTGCACCGCACCCGACGCACACGCCGCAGAAGGTGAGAACAACATGCATGGGTACGGTGCGTACCACACGTACCCCTACGGCGCCATGACAACAGTGGTACGGACCGTACCCACGCATGCGTGGGTACGGTGCGTACCCCTACGGCCCCATGAGTACTCAGGTACAGACCGTACCCACGCATACATGCGTTGGTATACGGTGCGTACCCCTACGGCCCCATGAGTAATCAGGTACGTACACCTACAGCCCCATGAGTACTCAGGTACGGAACGTACCCACGCATACATGCGTGGGTACGGTCCGTACCACACGTACCCCGTTACGGCAGCAGGAAAACTTGGATACGAGGCGAACACACGCCAGGAATGTGGGCATAGAGGACTGGCCCAGCATGTTACCTCCAAATTGTTGTGTGTGTAGGTCCTGGCCAGCAGTGTACAGCTCCAAGGGGGTGCGTGGGTGGGTGCAGAGGCCTACCAGCAGTACCCAGACATATGAGGGGTGGGTACAGAGGACTCCCAGCAGTGCCCAGACATATGAGGGGTGGGTGCAGAGGACTCCCAGCAGTGTCCAGACATATGAGGGGTGGGTGCATATCCCTACCAGCAGTGGACAGACATATGAGGGGTGGGTGCACAGGACTCCCAGCAGTGCCCAGACATGTGAGGGGTGGGCGCACATCACTACCAGCAGTGGACAGACATATGAGGGGTGGGTGCAGAGGACTACCAGCAGTGCGCAGCCATATGAGGGGTGGGTGCAGAGGACTTCCAGTAGTGCCCAGATATATGAGGGGTGGGTGCAGAGGACTCCCAGCAGTGGACAGACAAATGAGGGGTGGGTGCAGAGGACTCCCAGCAGTGTCCAGACATATGAGCGGTGGGTGCAGAGGACTCCCAGCAGTGGACAGACATATGAGAGGTGGGTGCATATCACTACCAGCAGTGGACAGACATATGAGGGGTGGGTGCACAGGACTCCCAGCAGTGCCCAGACATATGAGGGGTGGGTGTAGAGGACTCCCAGCAGTGCCCAGACATATGAGGGGTGGGTGCATATCACTACCAGCAGTGGACAGACATATGAGGGGTGGGTGCAGAGGACTACCAGCAGTGCCCAGACATATGAGGGGTGGGTGCAGAGGACTCCCAGCAGTGCCCAGATATATGAGGGGTGGGTGAAGAGGACTCCCAGCAGTGTCCAGACATATGAGGGGTGGGTGCATATCACTACCAGCAGTGTCCAGACATATGAGGGGTGGGTGCAGAGGACTCCCAGCAGTGCCCAGACATATGAGGGGTGGGTGCAGAGGACACCCAGCAGTGCCCAGACATATGAGGGGTGGGTGCAGAGAACTCCCAGCAGTGTCCAGACATATGAGGGGTGGGTGCAGAGGACTCCCAGCAGTGCGCAGACATATGAGGGGTGGGTGCATATCACTACCAGCAGTGCCCACACATGTGAGGGGTGGGTGCAGAGGACTCCCAGCAGTGCCCAGACATATGAGGGGTGGGTGCAGAGGACTCCCAGCAGTGGACAGATATATGAGGGGTGGATGCATATCACTACCAGCAGTGGACAGAGATATGAGGGGTGGGTGCAGAGGACTCCCAGGAGTGGACAGACATATGAGGGGTGGGTGCATATCACTACCAGCAGTGGACAGACATATGAGGGGTGGGTGCACATCAATACCAGCAGTGGACAGACATATGAGGGGTGGGTGCATATCAATACCAGCAGTGTCCAGACATATGAGGGGTGGGAGCAGAGGACTCCCAGCAGTGTCCAGACATATGAGGGGTGGGTGCAGAGGACTCCCAGCAGTGCCCAGACATATGAGGGGTGGGTGCAGAGGACTCCCAGCAGTGTCCAGACATATGAGGGGTGGGTGCAGAGGACTCCCAGCAGTGTCCAGACATATGAGGTGTGGGTGCCGAGGACTCCCAGCTGTGCCCAGACATATGAGGGGTGGGTGCAGAGGACTCCCAGCAGTGCCCAGACATATGAGGGGTGGGTGCAGAGGACTCCTAGCAGTGTCCAAACATATGAGGGGTGGGTGCAGAGGACTCCCAGCAGTGGACAGACATATGAGGGGTGGGTGCAGAGGACTCCCAGCAGTGCCCAGACATATGAGGGGTGGGTGCATATCACTACCAGCAGTGGACAGACATGTGAGGGGTGGGTCCACAGGACTCCCAGCAGTGCCCAGACATATGAGGAGTGGGTGCATATCACTACCAGCAGTGGACAGACATATGAGGGGTGGGTGCAGAGGACTCCCAGCAGTGCCCAGACATATGAGGGGTGGGTGCAGAGAACTCCCAGCAGTGTCCAGACATATGAGGGGTGGGTGCACAGGACTCCCAGCAGTGTCCAGACATATGAGGGGTGGATGCATATCACTACCAGCAGTGGACAGAGATATGAGGGGTGGGTGCACAGGACTCCCAGCAGTGCCCAGACATATGAGGGGTGGGTGCAGAGGACTCCCAGCAGTATCCAGACATATGAGGGGTGGGTGCAGAGGACTCCCAGCAGTGGACAGACATATGAGGGGTGGTTGCAGAGGACTCCCAGCAGTGCCCAGACATATGAGGTGTGGGTGCACAGGACTCCCAGCAGTGCCCAGACATATGAGGGGTGGGTGCAGAGGACTCCCAGCAGTGTCCAGACATATGAGGGGTGGGTGCAGAGGACTCCCAGCAGTGGACAGACATATGAGGGGTGGATGCATATCACTACCAGCAGTGGACAGACATATGAGGGGTGGATGCATATCACTACCAGCAGTGCCCAGACATATGAGGGGTGGGTGCAGAGGACTCCCAGCAGTATCCAGACATATGAGGGGTGGGTGCAGAGGACTCCCAGCAGTGGACAGACATATGAGGGGTGGGTGCACAGGACTCCCAGCAGTGCCCAGACATATGAGGGGTGGGTGCAGAGGACTCCCAGCAGTGTCCAGACATATGAGGGGTGGGTGCAGAGGACTACAAGCAGTGGACAGACATATGAGGGGTGGTTGCAGAGGACTCCCAGCAGTGCCAAGACATATGAGGGGTGGGTGCATATCACTACCAGCAGTGGACAGACATGTGAGGGGTGGGTGCAGAGGACTACCAGCAGTGCCCAGGCATATGAGGGGTGGGTGCAGAGGACTCCCAGCAGTGCCCAGACATATGAGGGGTGGGTGAAGAGGACTCCCAGCAGTGTCCAGACATATGAGGGGTGGGTGCATATCACTACCAGCAGTGTCCAGACATATGAGGGGTGGGTGCAGAGGACTCCCAGCAGTGCCCAGACATATGAGGGGTGGGTGCAGAGGACACCCAGCAGTGCCCAGACATATGAGGGGTGGGTGCAGAGGACTCCCAGCAGTGTCCAGACATATGAGGGGTGGGTGCAGAGGACTCCCAGCAGTGCCCAGACATATGAGGGGTGGGTGCATATCACTACCAGCAGTGTCCACACATGTGAGGGGTGGGTGCAGAGGACTCCCAGCAGTGCCCAGACATATGAGGGGTGGGTGCAGAGGACTCCCAGCAGTGGACAGACATATGAGGGGTGGATGCATATCACTACCAGCAGTGGACAGACATATGAGGGGTGGGTGCATATCAATACCAGCAGTGGACAGACATATGAGGGGTGGGTGCATATCAATACCAGCAGTGTCCAGACATATGAGGGGTGGGAGCAGAGGACTCCCAGCAGTGTCCAGACATATGAGGGGTGGGTGCAGAGGACTCCCAGCAGTGCCCAGACATATGAGGGGTGGGTGCAGAGGACTCCCAGCAGTGTCCAGACATATGAGGGGTGTGTGCAGAGGACTCTCAGCAGTGTCCAGACATATGAGGTGTGGGTGCAGAGGACTCCCAGCTGTGCCCAGACATATGAGGGGTGGGTGCAGAGGACTCCCAGCAGTGCCCAGACATATGAGGGGTGGGTGCAGAGGACTCCCAGCAGTGTCCAAACATATGAGGGGTGGGTGCAGAGGACTCCCAGCAGTGGACAGACATATGAGGGGTGGGTGCAGAGGACTCCCAGCAGTGCCCAGACATATGAGGGGTGGGTGCATATCACTACCAGCAGTGGACAGACATGTGAGGGGTGGGTCCACAGGACTCCCAGCAGTGCCCAGACGTATGAGGAGTAGGTGCATATCACTACCAGCAGTGGACAGACATATGAGGGGTGGGTGCAGAGGACTCCCAGCAGTGCCCAGACATATGAGGGGTGGGGGCAGAGAACTCCCAGCAGTGTCCAGACATATGAGGGGTGGGTGCACAGGACTCCCAGCAGTGTCCAGACATATGAGGGGTGGATGCATATCACTACCAGCAGTGGACAGAGATATGAGGGGTGGGTGCACAGGACTCCCAGCAGTGCCCAGACATATGAGGGGTGGGTGCAGAGGACTCCCAGCAGTATCCAGACATATGAGGGGTGGGTGCAGAGGACTCCCAGCAGTGGACAGACATATGAGGGGTGGTTGCAGAGGACTCCCAGCAGTGCCCAGACATATGAGGTGTGGGTGCACAGGACTCCCAGCAGTGCCCAGACATATGAGGGGTGGGTGCAGAGGACTCCCAGCAGTGTCAAGACATATGAGGGGTGGGTACAGAGGACTCCCAGCAGTGGACAGACATATGAGGGGTGGATGCATATCACTACCAGCAGTGGACAGACATATGAGGGGTGGATGCATATTACTACCAGCAGTGCCCAGACATATGAGGGGTGGGTGCAGAGGACTCCCAGCAGTATCCAGACATATGAGGGGTGGGTGCAGAGGACTCCCAGCAGTGGACAGAGATATGAGGGGTGGGTGCACAGGACTCCCAGCAGTGCCCAGACATATAAGGGGTGGGTGCATATTACTACCAACAGTGGCCAGACATATGTGGGGTGGGTGCAGAGGACTCCCAGCAGTGCCCAGACATATGAGGGGTGGGTGCAGAGGACTCCCAGCAGTGCCCAGACATATGAGGGGTGGGTGCATATCACTACCAGCAGTGTCCAGACATATGAGGGGTGGGTGCATATCACTACCAGCAGTGTCCAAACATGAGTGGTGGGTGCACAGGACTCCCAGCAGTGCCCAGACATATGAGGGGTGGGTGCAGAGGAGTCCCAGCAGTGTCCAGACATATGAGGGGTGGGTGCACAGGACTCCCAGCAGTGCCCAGACATATGAGGGGTGGATGCATTTCACTACCAGCAGTGGACAGAGATATGAGGGGTGGGTGCACAGGACTCCCAGCAGTGCCCAGACACATGAGGGGTGGATGCATATCACTACCAGCAGTGGACAGACATATGAGGGGTGGGTGCATATCACTACCAGCAGTGGACAGACATATGAGGGGTGGGTGCAGAGAACTCCCAGCAGTGCCCAGACATATGAGGGGTGGGTGCAGAGGACTCCCAGCAGTGGACAGACATATGAGGGGTGGCTGCATATCACTACCAGCAGTGGACAGACATATGAGGGGTGGGTGCAGAGGACTCCCACCAGTGCCCAGACATATGAGGGGTGGGTGCAGAGGACTCCCAGCAGTGGACAGACATACGAGGGGTGGGTGCAGAGGACTCTCAGCAGTGGACCGACATATGAGGGGTGGGTGCATATCACTACCAGCAGTGGACAGACATATGAGGGGTGGGTGCATATCACTACCAGCAGTGGACAGACATATGAGGGGTGGGTGCAGAGGACTCCCAGCAGTGTCCAGACATATGACGGGTGGGTGCAGAGGACTCCCAGCAGTGCCCAGACATATGAGGGGTGGGTGCATATCACTACCAGCAGTGTCCAGACATATGAGGGGTGGGTGCATATCACTACCAGCAGTGTCCAAACATATGAGTGGTGGGTGCACAGGACTCCCAGCAGTGCCCAGACATATGAGGGGTGGGTGCACAGGACTCCCAGCAGTGCCCAGACATATGAGGGGTGGATGCATATCACTACCAGCAGTGGACAGAGATATGAGGGGTGGGTGCACAGGACTCCCAGCAGTGCCCAGACATATGAGGGGTGGATGCATATCACTACCAGCAGTGGACAGACATATGAGGGGTGGGTGCATATCACTACCAGCAGTGGACAGACATATGAGGGGTGGGTGCAGAGGACTACCAGTAGTGTCCAGACATATGGGGGGTGGGTGCACAGGACTCCCAGCAGTGCCCAGACATATGAGGGGTGGGTGCAGAGGACTCCCAGCAGTGTCCAGACATATGAGGGGTGGGTGCAGAGGACTCCCAGCAGTGCCCAGACACATGAGGGGTGGGTGCAGAGGCCTCCCAGCAGTACCCAGACATACGAGGGGTGGGTGCCTATCACTCCCAGCAGTGCCCAGACATATGAGGGGTGGGTGTATATCACTACCAGCAGTGGACAGACATATGAGGGGTGGGTGCACAGGACTCCCAGCAGTGCCCAGACATATGAGGGGTGGGTGCAGAGGACTCCCAGCAGTGGACAGACATATGAGGGGTGGGTGCAGAGGACTACCAGCAGTGCCCAGATATATGAGGGGTGGGTGCAGAGGACTCCCAGCAGTGGACAGACATATGAGGGGTGGGTGCATATCACTACCAGCAGTGGACAGACATATGAGGGGTGGGTGCAGAGGACTCCCAGCAGTGCCCAGACATATGAGGGGTGGGTGCAGAGGACTCCCAGCAGTGTCCAGACATATGAGGGGTGGGTGCAGAGGACTCCCAGCAGTGCCCAGACATATGAGGGGTGGGTGCATATCACTACCAGCAGTGTCCCGACATATGAGGGGTGGGTGCATATCACTACCAGCAGTGTCCAAACATATGAGTGGTGGGTGCACAGGACTCCCAGCAGTGCCCAGACATATGAGGGGTGGGTGCACAGGACTGCCAGCAGTGCCCAGACATATGAGGGGTGGGTGCACAGGACTCCCAGCAGTGCCCAGACATATGAGGGGTGGATGCATATCACTACCAGCAGTGGACAGAGATATGAGGGGTGGGTGCACAGGACTCCCAGAAGTGCCCAGACATATGAGGGGTGGGTGCAGAGGACCCCCAGCAGTGGACAGACATATGAGGGGTGGGTGCAGAGGACTCCCAGCAGTGCCCAGACATATGAGGGGTGGGTGCATATCACTCCCAGCAGTGTCCAGACATATGAGGGGTGGGTGCATATCACTACCAGCAGTGTCCAGACATATGAGGGGTGGGTGCATATCACTACCAGCAGTGTCCAAACATATGAGTGGTGGGTGCACAGGACTCCCAGCAGTGCCCAGACATATGAGGGGTGGGTGCAGAGGACTCCCAGCAGTGGACAGACATATGAGGGGTGGGTGCATATCACTACCAGCAGTGGACAGACATTTGAGGGGCGGGTGCAGAGGCCTCCCAGCAGTACCCAGACATATGAGGGGTGGGTGCATATCACTACCAGCAGTGTCCAAACATATGAGGGGTGGGTGCAGAGGACTCCCAGCAGTGTCCAGACATATGAGGGGTGGGTGCAGAGGACTCCCAGCAGTGTCCAGACATATGAGGGGTGGGTGCAGAGGACTCCCAGCAGTGCCCAGACACATGAGGGGTGGGTGCAGAGGCCTCCCAGCAGTACCCAGACATACGAGGGGTGGGTGCCTATCACTCCCAGCAGTGCCCAGACATATGAGGGGTGGGTGTATATCACTACCAGCTGTGGACAGACATATGAGGGGTGGGTGCACAGGACTCCCAGCAGTGCCCAGACATATGAGGGGTGGGTGCAGAGGACTCCCAGCAGTGGACAGACATATGAGGGGTGGGTGCAGAGGACTACCAGCAGTGCCCAGACATATGAGGGGTGGGTGCAGAGGACTCCCAGCAGTGGACAGACATATGAGGGGTGGGTGCAGAGGACTCCCAGCAGTGTCCAGACATATGAGGGGTGGGTGCAGAGGACTCCCAGCAGTGCCCAGACATATGATGGGTGGGTGCATATCACTACCAGCAGTGTCCCGACATATGAGGGGTGGGTGCATATCACTACCAGCAGTGTCCAAACATATGAGTGGTGGGTGCACAGGACTCCCAGCAGTGCCCAGACATATAAGGGGTGGGTACACAGGACTCCCAGCAGTGCCCAGACATATGAGGGGTGGGTGCACAGGACTCCCAGCAGTGCCCAGACATATGAGGGGTGGATGCCTATCACTACCAGCAGTGGACAGAGATATGAGGGGTGGGTGCACAGGACTCCCAGAAGTGCCCAGACATATGAGGGGTGGGTGCAGAAGACTCCCAGCAGTGGACAGACATATGAGGGGTGGGTGCAGAGGACTCCCAGCAGTGCCCAGACATATGAGGGGTGGGTGCATATCACTCCCAGCAGTGTCCAGACATATGAGGGGTGGGTGCATATCACTACCAGCAGTGTCCAGACATATGAGGGGTGGGTGCATATCACTACCAGCAGTGTCTAAACATATGAGTGGTGGGTGCAGAGGACTCCCAGCAGTGGACAGACATATGAGGGGTGGGTGCAAAGGCCTCCCAGCAGTACCCAGACATATGAGGGGTGGGTGCAAATCACTACCAGCAGTGTCCAAACATATGAGGGGTGGGTGCAGAGGACTCCCAGCAGTGTCCAGACATATGAGGGGTGGGTGCAGAGGACTCCCAGCAGTGTCCAGACATATGAGGGGTGGGTGCAGAGGACTCCCAGCAGTGCCCAGACACATGAGGGGTGGGTGCAGAGGCCTCCCAGCAGTACCCAGACATACGAGGGGTGGGTGCCTATCACTCCCAGCAGTGCCCAGACATATGAGGGGTGGGTGCAGAGGACTCCCAGCAGTGCCCAGACATATGAGGGGTGGGTGTATATCACTACCAGCAGTGGACAGACATATGAGGGGTGGGTGCACAGGACTCCCAGCAGTGCCCAGACATATGAGGGGTGGGTGCAGAGGACTCCCAGCAGTGGACAGACATATGAGGGGTGGGTGCAGAGGACTCTCAGCAGTGGACCGACATATGAGGGGTGGGTGCAGAGGACTACCAGCAGTGCCTCACTCCCAGGAGGATTGATGTCATTCACACACTGCATGACACACCACATGTTGGTGTGAGGACATACAACACATGCAAACCCATCCATGGGGGATGCCCCACAATACACACCCTGATTTTATGCCAACAGACTGTATAGTCATGGAAATGCATACTAAAATAAGTTAGCCAAGGGGAACACACACATCACAGGAGTGATAGGAATGTCGAGGTGTTGGTCCAGCCACCCAGATGTTGTCTCTCATGTAAGGAATAGGGTTCACGGCAAGTAGATACAATGCCCACAATTGTGAGTCAGGTGCCCAAATACCCTGCATTACACGTGCCATTTGTGTGTTAGGCCGTGATTACACACATGCATAGTGGTGAAAAGGGGCAATTGTTCCCTGATGACATTCCTACATACACAAAACACAAGTACAGTGACTGGCAAGGATGGCACAGACGATTCAGCAGGAGACATCGGTGAGCATGCATGGCCATTGTTGAAGGGATCCGTCACCAACAAAGGATATGTTGACACAGGTCAGCACAACAATTGTGCAACTGTTTGCAGGGAACATGTCAGGTGCCACAGAGGAAGGAACACTCCTTGGGACAATGTCTCCCAATCCAAAGGAACACACACTACCAATTAATATTTTCAGAGACATTGTGATGGCACACAGATACCATGGTCCACCTCATGACCATCATACTAAAACATTTCTCAGAACCCTAACACATAACCAGAACACCAACTTCATGGGCCTCATCACCAACATCAAGTACCTGAAATGCAATAGTGTGGAAACTAAATGAAAAGGCTTTATTCAGCACACCAAAAAATGTTTGTAAGAAAACACTATTTACAAAGGCCAAAGGCCAGTCCATAGTTCGAGTCCAAGGGTGGACGTATGCGACTGTGTCCACTCCTACCTTGCCTGCACAAAGTCACCTCAAGGTTTGTCGACCGGGGGGGGGGATTCATAAGTGGGAGTACCAGGCACCGCAAGGACAGGAGTGGGTTGGGTAGGTGTGGTGGGTGCAGGGCTGGACGTATCCACCACAGGGGGTGGGGCAGCGCCAAAGGTGGTGGTGAGCAGCTCACTGCACACTGCTGCCAGGGCGTTCAGAGGAACCCCTGCACCGGAAGGAACACCAGGGCCAACGAAGGGGGGGTGTCCGAGGGATGAGGTGCAGCGCTCTCGGGGGAGGTGGTGAACATGGGGGGGGGACTCAACTCCCCTGGCCGGAGACTTCCTCAACCGCTTGCGGGTGGTGTCACAGTGGGGCTCAGGGACAGACTAGCCATGTAGGTCTCTTTGTTTGACTTTTTGCCAGGGGAGCTAAGGGGAGTGGATTTGAAGGAAGTGGGTCGTGAGGACTGCGGACTCTGACTGTGGCTGCGTGTCTGCCGTTTGCCCCCAGAACCTGTGGGTGTGACTACATCCCCCTGAGTGTGCGTGCGAGGAGGTGTGCGCTGTGCCTTAGTTGGGGGTGTGCTAGATGTGTCTGTTGTGATGTGTGCCTGTGATTGTCTGTGTGTGCTTTGGAGAGGCATGGGAGAGGGCAGTGTGGATGGGACCGGGGTAGGGGGGGGGGATGGAGCGCCGCAGGAGAGACACTGCTTCCGTCAGTGAAGAGTCCATGGACCGCAGAAACCTGCGTTGCTCAGTCATCGTTGATGACATGCCCTCCACGAACGAGACCAACTGTGTGAGCAGTCTAGTGTGTTCATGGAGGACATGCAGTATCGATGCCTGACCAACCTGCAACTGGTGCAGTGTACTTGACAAAAAGAAACCACCACGGCTGCCCACTGGTTCAGCACCTCAAACCTAGTATGTACAATAGTAGAAGTCCTGTGCACAATTCTTCCAAAGTCCGCCGCAGAAGGACTCCACTGAAAATCAGATGAGGAAGCACTTTTAACAAAAGAGGTGTGGACACACTGCACCAGTTTTAACAAAAGAGGAAGGTGCACCAGAAAAAAGTCCAAACGTGAATAAGTCCTTAGAGTTCCTTTTAATTTTCATATATGTTTTTTCATAGAGTAAGAAATCAGCCAACGCGTTTCGTTCTTTAAGATAAGAACTTCTTCAGGGCTGAAATGAGTATATTTGTTTGTTACTCATTTCAGCCCTGAAGAAGTTCTTATCTTAAAGAACGAAACGCGTTGGCTGATTTCTTACTCTATGAAAAAACATATATGAAAATTAAAACGAACTCTAAGGACTTATTCAAGTTTGGACTTTTTTCTGGTGCACCTTCCTCTTTTGTTAAAACTGGTGCAGTGTGTCCACAGACTCTTCACTGAGGGCAGCAGGGGTGACAGGGGCAGGGGCTGCGGTGCCTGGTCCAAAGGAGACACGGTGGGACCCTGCACGGACATAAAGGCCAAGAGCAACTGGGAGGGCGGAGATGGCAATGGAGGAGGCGGGTACAGATGTTGTTGCATCCTCCGCCTCCTCAAGGATGTCAGCCTGGGACCCGTCGGTGTCGTACATGCTCTCGCCTCCGGACAGGTCCTCCGACTGACTCCCCTCGCCCTCTGTGCCACTGTCCCCTGCTGACTCCACAGCACTGGTGGCACTGTCGCTGGGTCCCTCCTCAAGGTCCATGCAGGTGTCTCCCTCACTTGTG
Source organism: Triturus cristatus (assembly GCF_964204655.1). Lineage (NCBI taxonomy): Eukaryota > Metazoa > Chordata > Amphibia > Caudata > Salamandridae > Triturus > Triturus cristatus. Next base: position 57,462,657 of record NC_140579.1, read on the forward strand.
GATGATGATGCTGTGGGCAAGGAGAAGAAACCAGAAAGCATCAGTCACCTGTAAACATCCGACACATGAGCACAAGAACAATTGGTCACAGTGCATATCAGGCAATGCATCATGAGTAACAGCTGGATTACTCCGCACATATGTAAGCCCTGTACTGCCCAGTTGGTAGACCCCCATGCCACTTTGACACCAGGAAACTCAAGACACAAAAGGCCACAACTAGAATGAGCAATACACTGAGAAGCTAGTGTCTGTGAACCGGTGAGCACAGCAATATAATGAAGTCATGACACCTCTTGTTTACCCTGAAATAAACAGTGGTGCACTCAAGGTAAACTAACACACCTCAATACTCAAGGTGTCACCACACTCAGAGACCTGCAAGTCCCTTGGAGGACAAAACGAACAAATGTTGGTACCTTGGGACTCACAATACTTTAACCAATCTACATGTTTGGGATGTGCCAATTGGCCATTTCTTGAAAATAACACTGATGTGCCTGCATGCAAAATGTTGCACAAGGCAGTGCCTACAAAAGTACATTTACACTGTCATTGAAGAAGCTGCCACCTTTTCGGAGGAGCCACTGTTAGAAATAGATGGTGTTGCAGAAAGTACATATACATGGGCCCACGGAGGTCTTGACGTTTTGACACTCGTTAGTTTATATCACCGACAACTAATGAGTCTTACAAAATCAAGACCACCGTGGGAACATGTATATGGAGAATCTGCAACACCATTTATTTATAACAGTGGCTTCTTTGAAAAGGTGGCAGCTTATTCCATGACAGTGTCAATGTACTTTTGTGTGCACTGCCTTGTGTGACATATTGCATGCAGGCACATTAGTGTTCTTAACACAAATCATCCAATTTCCACATGTGAAACATGAACAACAAAGTGCCGTGAGTGCAAAGGTACAATTCATGAAGAGTAACAACTTGAATCATGTCAGTTGTCACCAGGCCATCCGTCGCCTGATTACACAGTTGGCTACACATATGACCTACTGCATGTCATCTGTAGTGGCACACATGTCCACACCCAGGACAATGCATAAGCTAATGGGCCTGCAATTGGGTGGTAAAAAATACCAGCTGTAATGTGGGGACACCCTCATGGTAAGCCAGAATGTACACAGATGTCAGCACACAAAGTCCAAACTGCGTTGCATCTGAAACACACACGTGCCAAAAATGTATGAGCAGGATTCTTGTTGGTAAAAAAATTACACAGGCTGCAAAGCATGTACATTAAGCACTGGCCAGCATCACAGTGGCACTGCCCAGTGTATTTTAGTCCAGGCAATTCTCACACTGTCGCGACCGTGTTAGGAGCACACTGTGTGGTGGCCACTAACCTGACTAGAAGGCAGCAGAGACGGCGGCCGATGAAGGTTCCCTACTTCCCGAGGGTGCGTCGTGCCCCAGAGAGAATTACACTACTCTATGAACAGACGTCCCCCCGGGAGAGGAGGGTGGAACACGGGATCCTTTGGTGTGGTGACGGTGAAGGAATGATTCCTGTATCAGCAGGCACGTCGGATGGGCGTTTGAACCAACTGAAAATGACAAAAACAGATGGTAAGTAGGCTTCACAGAGTCTCTCCTGTAGAGCATACACGCTTATGGCATCGGAAGGCAATTCCCCCCTTCCTACCTTAAAGGGATTAGGTGTACTCTGTGAATTCCCCTTTATCGTCTGCCAAGTTGCCCAGAAAGAAACCAACTGTTCGCATGGCGCCAAAATCCTCCTTTAACTGGGGGCACCCAGGTTCGCGAGTCTCAACAGTTAAGGCAACGCTGTGTCTCTCGCTGTTTTCCTCACAACGTCAACGCGCAGCCCAACTTCACTGCTGATGGTGGTTCCCTTCGGGCGTGTACGGGAAGGCGGGTTAATTACCCGCGCACTTTGGCCTAAGTACCTAGCGTAACCGGGGAACCCTGTCGAGTCAGGGAAAGGAAACGAAGAGGGTCTCGCACGAGCGAGAAGCCCTACCTGAGCCGTTCGGGTGGCTGCGGTAAAGTCTCGTTGAAAACGCCCGACCGCCGGCGGGGACACACCGTCCGCCTGGCGTCTTACCTTCACGCGGCAAAGTATCTTCCGGGAGTCGTTGCAATGCTCGGGATCAGCGAGGGGTGAAGCACGCCCGACCTCCGGCGGGGAAACACCGTCCGCCTGGCGTGAGTGGGGGACTTGAATAACAGGAACGATTGTCAAGCCCCGTTTCTCGGCATGGGCGGGGCTATATAGCCTCCCAATCAGGAAGCTCGCTGGTCCTGGTGCTCCGAGACTGCCGAGAAGGGTGTCTTGGGAGATGTAGTTTCGTTGTGGCCTGGGGGCGATGTCGATGTGCAACGCAGGTCATGACAGAACCCCCCCTTGAGGACCGCCGTCTTGGCGGTTGTCCAGGTTTTCCTGGATGTTTCATATGGAATTTCTTGATTAGCCTTGGGCAGTTCAAGTTTGAAAGAGGTTCCCAGGTTCGGTCCTCCACCCCATATCCTTTCCAATCCACTAGATACTTTGCCCTTCCCTTCACTGATCTGGAGTCTAGGAGCTCTCGGACTTCATACTCCGCTTGTCCTTCGACTTCTACAGGTGGGGGATGTACGGGTAGTCTCATGTCTTTTGGACAGGGCTTTAATAAGGAAACATGGAATACAGGATGGATGTGCCACGAAGGGGGAAACGTTAGACGTATGGCTACAGGATTTATCACACGTTCAATGCTATACGGGCCTATGTATTTTGGGCCTAGCTTACCGACCCCTTTTAGACGTAGGTGTTTTGTAGCTAACCACACCCTGTCTCCAATCTGATAGCTAGGTTCTTGGTTTCTCTTTTTATCAGCATATAGTTTATGCGTGGTTTGCGCTTCTTGTAGTTGTTGTTTTGCTTCTTTCAGCACTTGTCGGAGATGAGCGTGGTGTTCTTGTATGGTGGGGCGCTTGGTCTCTGCAGGCCAGTCGAAGGGAAGCATGTTAGGATGATACCCATGTAGGCAAAAAAACGGGGAACAACCAAGGGTGGCATGATCTGCGTTATTGTAAGAAAACTTTGCTATCCAGAGTAACGGGAACCAATCCATGACGTTTTGCAGGGAAAAGCAGCGCAGATACTGTTCAAGAGTTTGGTTAAGACGTTCCGTCTTGCCATCGGTTTGGGGATGATAACTGGTTGAGAGCCTTGTGTCCACTCCCATGGTGGTACATAAGGCCTTACAAAACCGAGACGTAAATTGGGAGCCCCTGTCGATGATGAGTACCCTTGGTAGTCCATGTGCCTTCACTACATGTTGGAGAAAGGCGAGTGCTAGTTCCGCAGATGTAGGTAATCCTTTTAAGGGGATAACGTGTCCCATCTTGGTGAGATGATCGACCACCAGTAAAATGGTGGTGTAGCCGTCGCATGGGTGCATCTCTACGATAAAGTCCATCGACACCGTGTGCCATGGAAGTGCAGGTATTGGAATGGGACGAAGCAATCCTGTCGGTTTCGTATGGCTGGTCTTGCTCTGGGCGCAAATTGAGCAGTTTCTGATGTATTCCTTGATGTCGTTTTTCATGGTGGGCCACCAAAAGGAACGCTCTATGTATGCAATGGTTTTATTTTCTCCTAGGTGTCCTCCTACTGTTGTGTTGTGGGCCCAGGACAGTATTTGTTCTTGATGGGCCTTTCCTGGGAGGTATAACCTCTGGTCATGGTAGAGAAAGCCGTTGATAACGGTTCGAATCTCAGGATGTTCGGTGATCCAGCCTTGCTGGTCGAGATGTGTGAGGGTTTCTTGTAGGTTTTTCAGGAAGGATTCCGAGAAGGTTGTGGCTAGAGACTGCGGTTGAAAGACTTCCACCGAGAGGATAGGAGGACTTTCAGTGATCCCTTCAGGTGAGTCTTCCGTCGGAAAGGGAAGGCGTGACAGGGCATCAGCCTTTCCATTTTGGGCTCCTGGTCGGTATTTTATAACAAAGTCATAATCCAAAAAAAACAAGGACCATCGGAGCTGTCTGGTCGTGAGTGCTTTAGCAGACTTCAGGAACAGTAGGTTTCGATGATCAGTGTAGATTTCTACGGTGTGACTGGCCCCCTGAAGGTAGTGTCGCCATTCTTCAAAGGCTCGTTTGATGGCGAGGAGTTCTTTGTCGGTGATTGAGTAATTAATCTCGCTGGGACTCAGTTTTTTAGAGTAATAGGCCACCGGATGTATTTGACCTGTGTCGGGGTGTCTTTGGGAGAGGATTCCTCCTAAGGCAAATTGTGATGCATCTGTCTCTAGCAGATATGGCAAACTAGGATCGGGGTGTCGTAAGATGGGAGCGTGGGTGAAACGGTTCTTCAGTTCCTGAAATGCTCGTTCTGCTTCGGACTCCCATACAAAGGAGGTGTTCTTTCGGAGTAGACGCGTGATGGGATGGATAATCCGTGAGAAGTCCTTGCTAAAGCGTCTATAATAATTGGCAAAGCCAAGGAAGCTTTGAATTGCCTTGACATTCTTGGGAGCTTTCCAGAGAGTGATGGCCTCTACCTTTCCTGCGTCCAACTGAAATCCTTGGGCATTAATGACATAACCCAGAAACGCTATTTCGGTCACGTGGAAAAGACACTTCTCCAATTTGGCGTACAGGGAATGCATTCTGAGTCTGTCCAGTACGGTTTTAACATGTACCACATGTTCCTGGAGGGTTTCGGAGTATATGAGGATATCGTCTATGTAGACTATGCAGATGGTGTCCAACAACCCGCGCAGCACTTCGTCCATGAAGTATTGGAAAGCGGCGGGGGCAGTGCATAGCCCAAAAGGCATAACTTGGTACTCATATACCCCAAATTTGGTCCTGAAGGACGTCTTCCACTCGTCCCCAGCTTGGACTCTAACCAGGTGGTATGCTCCTCGAAGGTCTAATTTCGTGAAAATGCGTGCTCCTTTCAATTGGTCCAATAGGATGGGAATGAGGGGCAGAGGATAGCGATTCTTCACTGTTATTTTATTGAGTGCCCTGTAGTCGATGCAAGTCCGTAATTCGTCACAGTCCTTCTTAGATATAAAAAAAAGGGGTGACGACGCAGGAGACGATGAATGCCGGATGAATCCAGAAGCAAGGTTCTCGTCCAGATAATTCTTCAAGTATCGGGTTTCCGGCTCGGTTAGGGCTTACACCCTACTACATGGTATGTTGGCTCCGGGAAGCAGGTCTATCCGGCAATCGTACGACCGATGGGGGGGCAAACGTGTGGCTTTTTCTTTGTCAAAGACGGAGAGGTATTCCTGGTATGTTACCGGCAGTGCTGTAGTGCAACAGTAAGTGGCCTCCTCACATCCTTCCGCCAACAACCCTGCCACGGGTCTATTCTCCATCCCAGTGGTTTCAGATTCCACGAGGCAGTGTTCTCTGCAGTACTCTGAAGTAAGGGAGACGGATCTTTCAGCCCATCGGATAACGGGGTCATGCAGGGTGAGCCATGGCATACCCAGGATTAGGCGGAAGTGAGGGGCATCTATGAGATCGAATTGCAAGGTTTCGTGGTGATTCCTTCCCACCTGCATGGGGAGGGGAACCGTGCGATATCGTACGGGCCCATAGGTAAGGGGTTTCCCATCCACTGCTTTTACCACTTCTGGAGCCTCTTTTCTTACGTACGACACTCCGATGGAACGGGCATAGCGTTGGTCAATGAAATTCCCGGTGGCACCTGAATCCAGGAGTGCAGCCACCTCCACGGTAGTGGTGGGTCCGGTCCGTAACGTAACGCAAACGTTCAGATGTGCTACTGAAGGTTGGATGGTGTTAGCAAGGGAAGCTGAGACCTTTTCTATCTCTTGACCCAAGTTAGTGGTCTCCTGCGGTCTTGGGCGCTCTAGTTTTCCGTCACTGGGAGGAGAGCTGCAGCTTGTTTAAGGGAAGGGTTTGGTCTCTCCGAAGCGTTGGCTCTGGCACGGCACTCTCGAATAAAGTGACCACTCTTCCCACAGTATAAGCAGAGTTTTTGCTGCCGACGTTTTTCTTTTTCTTCTAGCGTCAGCAGTCCTCGCAGTCCCCCAAGTTGCATAGGTTCTGTTCCGTCGGTTGGTCTGGTAGGAAGATCCATCAAGGCCTTCGTGCGTATTGGGGGTAAACGTACCTCGTTTCTCCCTTTCTCATTTTTTCGTTCTAGTAAACGATGGTCCAACTGGACCGTGAGTTCTATCAGTTCCTCACAGGTATTGGGCAACTGGACAACTTGAGACAGGACGTCTTTTAATTCGCCCCTTAGGCCTTGAAAGAACAACGTTGTTCTTTTTTCTGGGGGCCAATCCGTTTCTACAACGAGGCGATTAAAGGACGTGATATACGTAAGCAAGTCTTGTGATCCCTGTCGGAGAGTCAGGAGTTCTCGGTCTAGCGACATCATGTGGGATTTTCGGTCGAATAACTTTCTCCTTTCTGTACAAAAGTCGTGAAAGTTGTGAAGCACGGGGTCGTTGCGGGCCATCAGAGGAATGGTCTAACTGGCGGCATTCCCTCCCATGTAAGACATCATAAAGGAGGTTTTAGCCTCGTCGTCATGGAAGACTGCTGGTTTGCATAAAAAGTGGAGTCTACTTTGGTTCAAAAATATTTCGAATTTCTTCGGATCCCCGAAGAATCTCTCTGGAGGAGCAAGAGGAATACTTTGTGTTTGTAAGACATGGACTGTGGGGACTGAGCCGTCTTGGGGAGCTGTTGAAGAGGGCCTTTCCATGTGCCCCACCCCCCGATGCTGGTGAGGTGGCAGAGAGCGGAGGAGGAAGCGTCCATTCATTATATAGGACCCCTTTCCTTTCTCCTGGCGGGAAATGCAGGCAACCTCCCTACGGAGCGTCCCCAGCTCCTTTTTTAATTCTTGGTTTTCCAACCGTGAGGTGTGTACCTCTTGCTGTAGTGCCGCCAGGCCCTCGAGCAAGGAGGTCATTACCATATTGGTGTCCATCGTCCGGGCTGCCTAAACAACGTGGGCTTGACAATCTGTCGCGACCGTGTTAGGAGCACACTGTGTGGTGGCCACTAACCTGACTAGAAGGCAGCAGGGACGGCGGCCGATGAAGGTTCCCTAATTCCCGAGGGCGCGTCGTGCCCCAGAGAGAATTACACTTCTCTATGAACAGACGTCCCCCCGGGAGAGGTGGGTGGAACACGGGATCCTTCGGTGTGGTGACGGTGAAGGAATGATTCCTGTATCAGCAGGCACGTCGGATGGGCGTTTGAACCAACTGAAAATGACAAAAACAGACGGTAAGTAGGCTTCACAGAGTCTCTCCTGTAGAGCATACACGCTTATGGCATCGGAAGGCAATTCCCCCCTTCCTACCTTAAAGGTATTAGGTGTACTCTGTGAATTCCCCTTTATTGTCTGCCAAGTTGCCCAGAAAGAAACCAACTGTTCGTATGGTGCCAAAATCATCCTTTAACTGGGGGCACCCAGGTTCGCGAGTCTCAACAGTTAAGGCAACGCTGTATCTCTCGCTGTTTTCCTCACAGCGTCAACACGCAGCCCAACTTCACTGCTGATGGTGGTTCCCTTCGGGGAAGTTCCTGGGAGTGTACGGGAAGGCGGGTTAATTACCCGCGCACTTTGGCCTAAGTACCTAGCGTAACCGAGGAACCCTGTCGAGTCAGGGAAAGGAAACGAAGAGGGTCTCGCACGAGCGAGAAGCCCTACCTGAGCCGTTCGGGTGGCTGCGGTAAAGTCTTGTTGAAAACGCCCGACCTCCGGCGGGGACACACCGTCCGCCTGGCGTCTTACGTTCACGCGGCAAAGTATCTTCCGGGAGTCGTTGCAATGCTCGGGATCAGCGAGGGGTGAAGCACGCCTGACCTCCGGCGGAGAAACACCGTCCGCCTGGCGTGAGTGGGGGACCTGAATAACAGGAACGATTGTCAAGCCCTGTTTCTCGGCATGGGCGGGGCTATATAGCCTCCCAATCAGGAAGCTCGCTGGTCCTGGTGCTCCGAGACTGCCGAGAAGGGTGTCTTGGGAGATGTAGTTTCGTTGTGGCCTGGGGGCGATGTCGATGTGCAACGCAGGTCATGACACACACACAAGTCAGACCTGGCAATGAAAAATCAGAGTTGCACATGTATGCCTCTCCCCCCCCCATACCTGAGTCAATGTGATTTATACAGATCAAGAAGTGACACTTCTTATTCAGGGTTACAACAACTGTGCTTGAAAAATTGCTTCATTGACGCCACATCACCTCGTGGGGCTGACAACACATATTTGTGACAAACAACCATCAACAGATTGTTGTGAATAGCCACACAGGCACTGCCCAGTGTGAGTAAGCACAAGCAATATGGTGTATCCCTGTCCAGTGGACACATGTAGCACACATTAACAAAATCCAAACTAGGCCAGGGAACAATGCCACAGAGGCAGACCTATGCAGCACACACAGAGAATGTGCACAGTGTTGGATGACGCAGATGATTAGGAGGCCAGGGTGTCTCAGGGAACTGTAGTGGGCACACTGCTCCATGGTCCTGGAATATGCTGACTCTACCATGTACAACCGTCATGGCACTATGCATATCTCACACTCATGCACATCATGTCTGAGGCCACAACATTGCTCATGCATGCTGCAAGGGTGTCCAGTTGAAAGCTCACACTCCTATGTTGAGAATCAGCATCAGTGACAACAACTATGGACCCCCAACATTGTGAACAGGTCATGGCACAGGCAAGGTACCAACACAAGTCACAGACCACCCTTCCACATGATGCAGAAAGCAATGTGCACTTAGATGTACTGGCACCCTAGATGACCATGTGCAAATGTGATTACACACACCAGGGGACAAATGTCAAGGAGAGGAAGGGATGAAAAAGATCCCCAGGTGACATTTGGGAACAGAAAATGCATTGCACATATGAACTCTGGGAGTGTATTCATGCAAAATAGCACTTCCTAAAGCTGGCGACACATAACACAACAAAAAGCCATGTACCTACCCCCACCTTGCTGCAGTCTCTCCTCTAACTGCCTATCGAGGTCAGGGAAGACCACCGCCAGGACACGTTTCATGTGGTGGGTCAGGTGTCGGCGGCCGTCGTGGGGGCGAGAGCTTGAGCTGGACCCGGGCGATCTGCCGGGTCCAGCACCGGATGTCCTGCCACCTCTTGCGGACCTGGGCCAGCTGCCGATCACGCCTCCCCGCAGTCCTCACGGCCCTGACGACGTTGGTCCAGATGACCCCCTTCTCGTAGGCAGTTACTTGTCAGGATGACAAAGTGATACAACATCAATACACCTGCTCCATGTCCCAGAGACACACATTAGAACATCTTTGAAATGTTGAACAGGGCATAGGATGCTGACATGAATAGCCTCATTCACAACATGCAATTGGCCTGTGTGCAAGCGCCAATGCAGTACATGGCATTGAAAGTCTACAGGTGGCATGAGGTGTGCAAAACACTCAATCAACATGCCACACACTGTGCAGCACACGCAATAGCAGGCTGATGGGCAGCACGTGCCATGCAGTCACATGTCCCTCTCCACTGACGCACCCTCAGCAGACTAGACAGACACACCCAGCCACTGATCACTGGCCTGACATTGACAACAGCGGATACAACCCTCACTCTGCACATGTGCCATTTGCCAGGGGGGAGTCACAGGTGTCGTGCTAGCTCTGCAAGTCAGACACAAAGCACGGCTCACTTGTCACATCAGATTGTCAGATCAGTAGCCTCCAACATGCAGCTGTGGTGCAACACTTCACATAGACACTCACCCACATGAAAAGGAACATTCACACACATCAATGTCCATGAGGTCGTACACGTCATTTGGACACTCTCACCATAGGTCTACCCAACTCATACACATCTGTAGGTACAGTCACCTGTCACACTGGGGGGGCCACTGAATCATCTCAAGACAACATGAATAAAAGCCCCCAAGGATTAGCCAGGCTGAATGTCTCACTCATGCACTACGCAGTGAAAGTCACTGTAAGCACCATGCAAGTGAGGAGTGCACACAGGAACTACATGATGCACTGCATGAGAGACATAAGCATGCCCCCCCCCCCGGGACACACTCTGAACAACATTGCATGTCAGCCCCACCTGGACACAATATTGACAGTCACACAACAGGTGCATAGGCAAAGGTAGTGGACTCAGCACTCACCTGCTCTCCTGGTCTCCCATACAGGCTGGTGTACTGTGGGAGGAGGACGTCCAGCAGGGCCTGATTCTCCTCCAGGGTAAATGGCTGGGCCCTCTCCACAGCACGAGACATGGTCAAGGGAAGCAGAGACAGCAGCAATGTTGTCGACAGGAAAGTTGTGCAGGCAAGTGCCCTCTCATGGCTTCTGGCTGCCTTATATCTGTCTTGCTGAGGGGCATTCATTTTGAGGAGTACATAGTGATTGGTCAGAATCATTCGCATCTTACGTTTACTCCAATCCCTTTAAACATACACCAGTGACAGCATTTGCATTGTTCAAATTTAGAGCATCATGTCAAGTCAACAACGGCTTTGCAACATTGTATTTTGTGGCCAACTGACTTTTCCAGGACACCTGATGGAAACATTTTAAGAGAAAACTCGGTATCCATGACAACCAGCATGCATTTAGGGCCAAATACTTGTCCCTTATGTGTCCCCTATGTAATTTTGAAAGCCGCACACAGGTACGGTGCGTTTCACACGTACCCCTACGGCACCAGTTGCACAGTGCGTTTGACACGTACGTGTACGCACTAGTTGTACACGTACGTGTAGGCACTGGTAGTACACATACGTGTACTACCAGTGCCTACACGTACGTGTACAAGTACGTGTACGCACTACTTGTACACGTACGTGTACGCACTGATAGTACACGTACGTGTACTACCAGTGCGTACACGGACGTGTACTGTACACGTACGTGTAGGCACTGGTAGTACACGTACGCATTTCACACGCTTACAATGGTAATACAGCCGTACACATGCCAGGAATGGAGGGCTACGAGTCGCACATGGATGTCCATCAAGTACTTGTCATTGCATACTCCCCCTGTTTTTGTCTTCTACACTTATACACTTCCTGTATACATATCTCACTACTGTGTGTTCTCTGTCTGCCCAGTCTTTTAGGTCTCATCTACCCAATGGTGAAAGCTGTCTGTTAGCAAAAAAAGACCCTGAGCTTTGTCCTTAGAGCCTGACACTGCTTGCCACTGGCTGACCTTACTGTCACTCACATTTGCTTTATATTTCTAAGCCTGTGTGGGCTTTGCTTCTTTTTCTAGTGTTTGTCCCTGCCATGGGGCATGGGTGTATTATTACTTGTGTCCTTTCCGTGGTTGTTTTTCAAGAAATACTTTTTTCTTTTCGGTTAAGCACTTCAAGAGCGTGTATGTGTTTTCCAGCTGTTTCTTGTGTATACTTCTCTCCCTCTTCTGCTCCACCTTGCTCTCTCTCGCCCGTTGCTTCTCAATGACCTCTGTGTTTCTTTCCACAACCCATGCTCTCCGTGTTGCTTTCAGCCAACCACATCTTCGCTCTCTCCCTCCCTGTCCCTCCATCCAATCATGCCTTCCCAATGTGACTGGTGCCTCAGGAATACTACACCATGCACCCACAGACACATGCCCACCCACAAGGCAGCTGATAAATGAGAGAACTTAACGCGTGCAGGCCCACACTCTCCGTTAGGTTATGTGTCAGGGCGACTACCGCCACAACCTATACCACATACAATGTGGCTCATGTCTCTGGCAGATTCACCTCACACACTCCACCTACAACCTGATACACCACTCAGATGGCTATTGTCTGAGGCAGGGTTGCCTCCTCTACACAGAGCCCATCTTAATATCTGATGAAAAATATCTGCCTACACACTATCCACCTGCAAGGGGAATGATGTATGAGAGTGAGTAACCCAACCCCTCCCACACACACACTCCATCCTCAATATGACTAGTATTTGAGGGAGAAAATCCCCCCACTAGTGTTGCTGTCAGCAACGGGATAACTCCTAGACCCTCACTCCGACTCAGTGGTTGATGTCTAGGGAGACCCCCATCACACACCACTCTGTGACTGAACCCTAAAGCAGAGCTATCGCTGTGAACAGTGCATCCACAATAGGACTGATATTTTAGAGTATCGTCCCCACTGACTCCACTCACACAATGACTTATATACAAAGTAGAGTCACCCCCAGACACCCTAACACCCACATTATGAATGCTATCAGAGGGAGAGTAACTCCCATACACATACCACAAACTCCACCAACGGGGCTGATGCCTGAGGGAAGAGTACCCCCACACATCTGCGTCACTCAGAGTGATTGCTATTTGGTGAGATTACTACCCCCCTGCGCACCCACAGTGTGGCTGAGATCCGAGAGATTACCTACCGCAGCTGACACAGGAATTAACGGATGTCGGAAAGAAAGCCCCCCACACACACACACACCTCGCAATGTGACTGGTGTCTGATAGAGACTAACTCTGAACCCCCAACACAAACACCCCATTGATGCGACTGATACCTAAGAGGGAAGAATGACCCGTTTTGCTCGGGTGCTAACACGCGGGGTTACCGAGTGAGAATTAGTTTATGTGATGGGCAGAGATCAACACAGAACGCAGTGAGAGGACTACTTCAAGATATTTCTATCAACAGCGACGTCACATTTTAAGGCAAGCGGATATGGCGTCATATTACGCCGCTATAGTTGGTGGCACGTCTCGGAAAGAGCAGCGCTGCAACAGGCAAACTAAAATCCGTGCTTGTCACAAACAAACCCCTATGCATTCTTCCTGTGATTGACAGCATGGTAACTGATATGTGTAAATAACTCAGGCCTCTTCTGCACGTGACAGTGACAAGGCCAGAGGACATTTCTCACGAGCCATGCACACAATACACACAAGGCTATTTCCACCTTCACATTTAAATGTGCTTTCTCTGTAGTTACGTTTTCCCCGGCATTAGTCACGTCGAAAATTACTGTGTTGCCCCAATTCCCAAATAAATTGGAAGGGAGGGAGAGCAGAGAGAGTGGGGTGGCAGAGCAGGGCAGGGAGACAGGAGAGTGAAACCAACAAACGCGGTACCGAAAGTGAAAGGAGGACCGCGCTGCAGCTGATCTTTTGTCTTTATGGGGCCATGTGTTTGAAACAGATGGCCCCATAAAGATAAAAAACCTTTTACTTCGGCCGGAAAGCGGACGAGCCCGTCCAAGTGGGCCGGCCGAAAAATGGAAAAGTCTACGTCATAAAGTGCTCTTTCCCAATGGCTGGACACCGTTTAGCATAAACGGTGACGCCAGCCAATGGGAAAGAGGGGAGGGGCTTCAAGCCCTTTACAGAATTCCCTCTAAATCATTAAATCTCGCCAGCGAGACTGCGCATGTGCGCAGCCCACGCCAGCCGAGACCTAAAAACCTTTAAACTGCTTACATCATAATATTGATCTAACAGGGTGGATAAAACGTTTCTCTCCTCTCGTAAAAAAGAAACTAGAGTAATGATGGTGACGCCTCGTCCTGGACTACGCTTAACTGATTCCCTTGTTGCTGATCTATGCACATGGGCGTCGTTCATAGCTATGCTTTTCTGTAGGTATATGCCTCTGCCAAGAATCTCACTACATGACAAGCATGTCATTATGGACCAATATTTGTACGATTTCCAGTAACCTATTGGTCAAAATATTTTCCCAAGTTTTTATAGTCTGAGTTCAATAGAGACAATGGCTGATGTGAGCCCATTTGGAGTAGGTCCCTGCCTGGCTTTAGTTATACTATCAATATCACTTCACGGTAGGAAGGTGGGAGCTCACCCAGGTTGAACCCCTCCCTGTATATGGTGCATAGGCGAGGAGTCAGCTGTTCAGTGTAGGTCGCGTAGAACTCCGACGGCCATCCATCTGCCCCTGGAGCTCTGCCTTTCGCTAACTGTGTAATGTCTCAGTAATCTCGGCTTCAGATATAGGAGTCTCAAGTGATGCTTATTTGGTGCGTGTTATCTGAGGGAGGGCTGCGAGTGCCAGGAATTGCTGGATGACAAGTGGGTCGCAAGGGTCAGGAGCTTTATATAGGGAGTTGTAGTATTTATAAAAGGAATCGTTAATCTTTTCCTACGTGTTTACCAATTGGCCATAATGGGAGGTTGTTAGGAGTTAGTATTTAGTAGCCATGCCAATGTCTTTCCCGCTTTGTCGCCTTAGGCATATTGCCAGGCCAGGTATTGCTTATAGTCGAGAGCACAGAGTCTGTCTAATGCCCCTTTATATGCTAAGCGAGCCTAAGCCAGTTTGGGTGCAATATGTGGAACAGTGGGGGAAAGGCTCGCAGCGCTGCACTTCAGTCTCCTGGTCCTGGAGCTCTTCGTGAGCGACATTCGAAACCCATATACTGCTTTAATTACCTGACCGCGGAGGACAACCTTGAACGCATCCCATTCTATGCCAGCGTATGTAGCAGTGTCAGCATTTGATTGAAAATATGAGTTGATGGATTGTGCTATGGAGGTGCGCAATGCTACAACCTTAAATGTCCTCCAAAGGGAGACGCCGAGTCGGTATGCTGGTTTTATGCGTACCCCACGTCAACTGTATTAGTAGGGGGCTGTAATCAGATAGCGTGCAGGCTAAGTACTCTGCATGTGACACCATGGACGTGGCTGCTGCGGAGCAGTATATGGCATTTATTCTCGTGTACAGGTCATGGATCCCTGAGAAATGTAAATATGTTCATTCTGTGTGATGTTTGCTACGCCAGGCTTCGCTTGGTTGCATATTGCTGACCCAGGCCTTCATGTGTTGTGCAAGGCTAATTGGTTGCACCCCTGGGAGTGGCGGGCGCGAGCGGTCTGGTTCTAGATCATTAACACAATTATAATCTTCACCCCAATATGCTGGCACCGTCGGGTCACTAAGTAGGGACGGAGTCATTGCTTGCAGGAACATGGATGTCATTGAAAATGTTAATGTATTCACCGATGGGTATGCAGGACTCACAGATTTTCATTTCAAAATATACATTTTAAACAATAACCAAATATTTGCTGTTATGCTACCGCCAGCTCTTCTTCCTTATCATAAATGGTGGTACAGCAGCTTTGTGACAAACCGAATGTAGATGGATTCATTCGCACAGCTCAGTGCAGACCGGGTTGAACGAGATAGAAGAGACCGCAAGACAAATGGGACGGCTCTAGTTAAAAATGTACTTATTATCCAATATACTGTTCATATTTTGTACATAATGCTTGAAGTTCTTTGCAATACTGTTTCAATTTGAGAACTATTGAAAACTTATGCCTTTTACTATACACTCGTTTGCATTTCACAATATTGTAAATGTTTTATATATACATGCATATAACATAATCCTGAAGAAATGTGTACATGTCTGTTGATACAATACATGTTAAAGACTTAAATATGCTTGTTTAAATTGTGAATCCAACAATGCTCCATCCACTGTTTGCGTGATACCAACCACACCTAAACGCTAGGGTCACACGCGACACAGTTGCATTTATGTACTTCACCTTCCGGTCTACTTAATCTCTCTTTGCCCAGCACGATGAGATTGTTACAACCTTAGTTGCCGGGTTACCCTACATATGAGCGAGCCTTTATTACGCTCATGAGTGTCTGTTCCTTTGACACACGCCACATCCCTGCGTGCTGTCAACACTCAACGATCAATCAGCCGCACTAAGCAACCGCCTTTGGCCGACTGCATCGCAAACGCTATCTGAGACCTTTCCGGTTCCTTAGCGTACTCATTGTACCATTCTTCAGTAGCTTTGCATGACGTGAATGTTTACGTAAATATGCTTCGCATGCTGTGACACCGCATCTGCTCTCAAATTCATGACGGAGCCACGTTACACACGTAGCGGGTTTCCTAGCAACGAGTACCTGACGCTGTTGCCCACGCCACGCACGCGCGCCTCAACTAGCTTATAAACTCACAGCACCTTGGCACACTCACAGATAGGATCGGAGGAGACAGGACGTTTGCCGGCGCCCTCCTATTTGAAGTAACTTGAGACTCTGGGTCCATTTCTAAGGTGAGCGCTGTGAAGAGCGAGATTGCGTGACTGCATAGGCGTCTCAATTTGATTCGCCACGGAGGACGCTAATTATTATCCCCTTTCCATCCAGAACCTTAATATTATCGGATGAGACAGGACGTTTGCCTGAGCCTTCACCCCGCCTTAACTATACTGAGACCCTCTGGAACCAGTATTGGAAGAGGTCAATCGAATCTCATGACTGGGTGAGTCGCCGTAAACATTGAGATAAGCTCATGTCTGTCAAATACATAGCCACTCAAGGGCCTCCCTTACTACGTTTCATTTCCTAACTAGGATTCCCCATTGGGGAAGAACCATCGCTGCACAGTAGACTCTGCTCCTGTGCGAGTGTTTACTACACCAAACGAGAAGATATTTAACACGCCCCTTGAGCTACATTGGGCTCTTTTTAGGTGAGTTTTCACCATGCATGCTTTGATTATTCTCAACTGCCTGCATTCATTTTTAACACACCTGACCATAATCCATACTATGTTATAGGCTGTAACCCTACTGCCCCTGTCTTGATGAAGACCCGCATTGACTAGATAGTAGTGCCCCCCCCTGGGTTGAAACGTCGACATATATCCCCTGGACCAGTTGAAAGACTCTGCATAAAGACCCACTTATTCAGTCTGCAGACCGATTTAAATATTTGTTTTTCTGGCCTTCTGAAATTGTCAATACCGCCAAAAGTCACTTTGTATATATTACGCACCACCACTACAGCACTGAGCACCACATGTCACTTTGTCACAAATTATAATTCACTCTTATGTCTTGACAGCCATGCAATTCAATGTGGGTATTTATAAATGACGCAATTTATAAAAATTTTGAATACCTTTTATAGTCTCTATGTGTGTTACTTATGATACATTGTCTTTCCTGTGAATAAACCAATCACTGGTTTAATGGTTTAAGAAATAATTTCTACCCGACAGAACCAATTGTTATTTTTATATTTGTGACAAACGGAAGCACAATAAGTGTCATACATTTTCAAAAGTCTACCGCTACTTCCAATCCACTCTTCCTCTCCTGGCATATATGTTGTTACACAATCTGCATCCCTGTGATGATCACACAGGCCATATTACTGTGGGAAATGTTGCCATTGACAGCAGGGCACTCTAGGTTTTTGAAAAGTATGAGATAAGAGGCATGAAGAAAAGGAACCATGCAAGGTATTCACAATAATGACAATTTTATTCCTTAGTGCCCCTTTCATCCAACTTGTATTCCTGGGTGCCCTTTCATTCGACTCATAGGATATGTATTGCAAATTTACAAGCAACAGCGAGCATTCCTGCTCACAGTTGGTTCAGAGTCTGAAGCCACGTCCAGACTCTACCGGTGCACCCTGCCCCTGCCTCCAATAACCCTGCTTCATTTCGCCAATAATTCAATAGGGACTGCGTAAGGTTTCAGAGTAGTATAGAAGAGGGAATACAGTATTATACTTGGTAGAAGGATCTAATTGTACTTCAAGTGTTAAGTCTTCCTCCCTTAAAACATGAAGAAAGGTCATAAATGATCGATATGAAATGGGAAGTGGAAATAAGAACAAAGATTGGAAATATAATCCAACCAATACTTAACTAACATATACATTGGTCAGACCAAGAGCATGGATTTACCAGTCATGAAGAGCAGGCCGTTCTTTCAGAGCATTTCCACAAATGCTGACACCACCTGAACAAGCAGCCAGACAGTGGACTGCTCATTTTGACACATAAAGTGACTGAAAAGACCCTGGAAGAACATTTACGGTTCCAGCCATGATTTAAATAGTAAGTGAGATCCCCCCAAAAAAGTGTGTGTGTGGGTGTGCTTGTGTGTGTGTGTGTGTGTGCATGTGCGTGTGTACATACACAGGCTGGTCTAATTTATTGCTTATCCTAAATTTGTTTTTTACTGTCATGATTTTGGCACTGGACCACACGCATTATTCAACGTGAGAGGCATGTTGGATTTTGTCTTATGTGATAGGTTCTTTCTGTCTTTAACAGAACTGTTGACTCTAAATGTTGCACCTTTTGGAGTCAAAGCCAGATGTACCTGGATTTGTTAAAACCATGTTTTATCTCTTCTCTCAAAGTAAGTGTCTATAAACAGGGAGTTCTAGCAAAGGTAAGAAATGGGTCTAGAAAAGGCTGTTTGTAGTTTTCTGCATTGGGCAATAAAAAACTATAATAAGTTCCTGCAGTCAAATCAGTCGCGGTCCATGCAGGTAAGAGCGGTGGGCCGGGTTGGGGGAGGGAGGGGTTTGAATTGACAGATGACCATGAGGGAAAATTAAATAAATAATTTTCCTTCATCGACGTCTGTCGAAATCCCCCCCTCACCTGGCCCCATCACCCCGCAGCAGTTACCTGCAGCGGCTGGTATAAATACAGATGAGCATACGCATGCATTTGCAGATTAAGTACCAAACAGTACAGATTGATAGGGACCGCATTCGGAAGGGTATGCAACCGCATACAGGTTTGGTCGGGGGAAGGACTTTAGAGCCAAAGTTTGATTCGCATACTGCCCATGTTAACTGTGTCTGGTTTCTCTCAGACCTGTTCCCAGTCCAGCAGACGACCCGGCAGGGCTACTCGCTGTCCCCCTTGCTGTTCTTTCTTGCCCTAGAACCCCTTGTTTTCCTCTCTACGTCAATCCCCGCACCTCACCAGTATACCCATCTGGGGTGGGACGTCACTGTTTATCTTTACGCCAATAACATATTGCTTACCATCTCAGACTTCCTTCGTTCCGACCTGGCCGTCCTCTCTGGCTTTGCGGCACTCCCAGGGTTTTGGGTTAACTGGGACAAAAGTGAGGCACTAACCATGTCACAGATGACCACTAGCATGGCAGTAGCCGCTTATCCCTTTCAAAGGAAGTCCTTGCACTCAAGTACCTTGGGCTACATAAACCGAGCACTGGACCGCATAGTGGCAGATAACCATGATCCCCGGCTGGTGCGCCAGAAGTTAAACTTCGAGTAGTGGGCCCACCTCGGACTCTCGCTATGGGACTGGGTACAGGTGGTTTGGCTGGTAACACTGCCACAATATAACTATGTCCTCGACACGCTGCCCCTACTGGTCCCTCTTTCCCTGCTGCCCATTGTGGGCCGAAGCATAAGGTCTTGTCTAGGGGACCTCCCGTCCCCAGTTAGCCAGTAGCAAACTCTTGGCTCACAGAGCTTGCACTGGCCTCGGCACTAGGCTCTGGCCCTGCTCGCTTGCATGCTTTCCGGGTCTCTAGATCTGCCGCAGTGGGGGCTGGCAGAGCATTCCTGCTGAGTTGACCATAGGAACTGCATCCACTCTACATGAGTGACCCACTTATGCCGAGTCCCACTAACCCAATTCTACAAGCCATGGTCAAATCATGGCAGCGGGCCAAGCGCCTCTTCAGGATGGATCCTCTTCTTCATGACCACTGACCATGCACCATTGTGAAGCAACTCTGGCATCCGTATAGGTGGCAAGATGTTGAAATGGGAGGCATGGCGTTCTCCAGGCATCTACAGCCTCCATCAAGTCCTCAAACAGGCGGTGCTCTGTGAAGAATTTGGACTCCCATCTCATCAGTCCTGGTGATATTTGCAGCTCTGACATTGCCTCAGTCACCGTCTGGGTGCTTGGCCCTGGGTCTTTCAACCCTCTCCTGTAGTTTCCTACCTTAGAACATGATGCTGCTTCTGCTAGGTGATGTCTGGCCTCTAGAGCCTCTTGAACCGTCATCTTTTCTTTCTGCCCCTTCTAAATAGTCTCCGTATCACATGGCAAACTAGACTTCAAACAGAATATGGACGGAGGATTGGGCGGATCTTCTGGAAGCAATGGCTCATGGGGCCCGGGAGGCACGATTGAAGTTCTGTCTCTGAAAGTCACTGCATGACTGGCTTTGGACTCCCATAAAACTGCGGGCAGCTGGCCTGTTACCTCACGCAAATTGTTGGTGTTGCTCCCATGACCACCCCTCAGGACAACCTTTTTAGGGAGCAGTCGGGACCATGCTGAGCAAGGCCATACCATATCATGTCACCCTGACTCGCCCCCTGATGCTTCTACATGATCTTACGACCTGCCCGGATCTTTCCCGCCTTCAGGGCCGTCTGCTGCAAACAGCTCTCGCCACAGCTAAGATCTGCATCCTCCACCACTGGGGTTCCCCCACCACCTCCTCCCATGATGAATGGCTCTCAATGATGTACCAGCCAGCCTGCTATGAGCTGGCCATATATAACCTACAAGATAAGACTGAGACCTTCCTTCTCACCTAGACGCCGTTCCTCAAGGATGAAGCCCACTAGGCCTTAATAGAGAGCGCCCCTATCACCAGATATTATATCACCTTGACACTGCCCTTTCGATCCCATCTGGTCATGATCCTTGAGAGTGTGTTCCTACTTACTCCACTTTCCTCTCTCACTACCGTTTTTTCCACATCTCTCTTTTTCTTTGTCTCTCATCTTTTTTCTTGCCCTCTCTTTCCCTCCTCTCCCCTTTCTCCTCCTACCCTCTCCCCGTCCTCTTCCGGCGTGTGAATGTGAGTATAGATTCTCTGTTTGCTTTCCCTCTATATGTTTTTTTTGTCATGTTACATTTTCTGCCCAGCCCGTCACTCCACTGACCATACCGTGTACAGTTGTGGACCTGCATGCCTGCCTTGATATTGCTCTTCCTTGTCCTCCAAGCGCCCTTGCCTCGTGGGAACGCCACACGCTATATACTCAGCGCTCTGTTTCATCTTGTACTGTGTTTTTTCGCTTAGTATTACTGTTTCACAAATGCACTGTATGTTTCTCGTCCCTCCTTCCTGTATACACTAATTTGTTTTAAACTTCCAATAAAGAGTTGTGAAACAAAACATGAAGGTGAAACTACAAAGGACGTTTGAAAAACACATCCATGGTAACATCTCAACAGAAACTCACAAAGATATGGGCACAGCCTCAAATTGATCAAGCACCATGCTAGACAAAAAAAAACACCTTAAGAGCATACAATATCCCCTCAAGAAGTCACAAAAGGTTCAACGAAAAGATTTCCCAGAATGCTATCTAGGCATTCCCGTTGGCCTGAAGAAGGGATACCCTTCCCTTCCTCAACAAAAGGAAGAATCCTTCTCTTGGGAAGCTACACAACTTCAGACCCAACCTGATGGCGAAATAACAAAATGAAAGTCTCAGAATGCAGCATCTATAGATGCTCAGTAATCTCTTACTAATCCTACTCCTCGGGGTAAAATCTCTAGTAAGTCTAGTCAACCATGATTAGGGTATCTTAGGTAAAGCAGAGTTGAAGAATGGGGCGGTGTGCAGTGGCTTGATGCAGATAAAACAGCAAAGGGCACATAATCTCCCATGGACGGAGATGATTCTGGACTTCCTGGAATCCAGGTGTCTAAACATGATTGCGAAGAACCACGTTTACAATCCAGATGCGAAGTTTGAAAGGAACCGAAAGGGTGATTTTAGGGTAATGAATATCACACACAAAAAATACAGAGCCAGTTATAGTCACTCTGTAGTGATGAGTTAGATATACTTTTCATTGCACAAAATCAATTTGCCTTTTTGCTTATAGCTTTGGATCAGTCTGACAAATCTTAAAAATATTTGACATTCTCTTACGTTATCCTACTAATGCGAAATCTTTTCTCCCAGATTTCGGAACAACAATCTAAGCCCTAATCATCTCCCCTCCAAACACGTCCCAGAGGTCACCTTCACTCCCATCAACGCCATTCTTCATGTAGCAGATTGACTCACCAAGGGGCTAAAGACATCCAACCACATCACTCTTGCAATGAAATACCAACACCCACTACACGCCTGACAGCCCAGATCATCTTCACAATCAGCTGCGTCCCTTACAAGGCCCTCTACGTCAACACCCCTGCCTAATTAACTAACACTATCTGGAGGTCAAAGTCAGACCAAGAGCCCTGACATCGCCAGATTAAAGACTCACCGCTGTAAAACGGAGAAAACAGGCCTTCTCAGCCCATGCCTCTCAGATCTGGAACAACAGCACCTCTCAAATCAGAACAGTGAAGTACTGGGAATTTTAAGCCCAGCGGTGCAGGGGAACACACCCTATGACTTCGGGTTCTTCCTGTTTCAGACCTACAGAAACACAGAGTCTTCTGGGTGAAGTCAAAGATCAGTTTATTGGCTGCAGACCAATCACAGGTATCCTAGAAGTACAACAGCGTGTATGTTCTCAGGAGACTGCTAAAAATCACAGAAACGGGCTTCTCCTTAAATACAAAATATCCTGCCTCAGGCATACATTCCTTGTTTTATGGCATGGTCATTCAAATGTATACATTTCAAACGAAAAGGCAGAGTCATGATGACCATCCCACATTCCAGTTAAGCCAGCCCGTAATTATTTACCCAGCAAGGCTCAGATCCCACATCAGATATCGATAGGCACAATAAACATGAGCATCTCCTGTTTGGAAAACAAGCCATAAAGCAGGAACAGTCAGGTGTGAAAGAGATTAGCTGGAGGCTCGTGTAGGATGAAAAGGCTTTATGGTGTGTCAAGCCCTGATGCTAATCACAGGTGGCCAGAGGACGGGGAGCTCGTGAGACCGGACTGACCTGGGGCAGCGGAGCCAAGCTGCCCAGGTCACAGAGAAGTCAAAGGAAGGCACATGTGCTCTAAAAGGCCCGTATTTGCTCCATGATATGTAGCCTATGTGAGGGCAACCATAAGATGGCCACCGCTCCAAGATGGAACCCACGTAGTGATGTATAATAACGTATACACAGTGCATTCATAGCTAAAACGTTATACAAAGCACTTATACATACCGCATTGACCATTCGCGGTTTGCTAATACCGGGATAGACAGGGGTAGGGCCCTGCCTCCTACGCGGTCCCAAATTCTAAAGTACGACAGACCCTCCTTTTGCCCTTACATAGGCAATAACTATACTCATTTCAATCCGAGTCTAGGTCAATATTCATGAAGTCATGGAGATGTTGCTGTTGCATCATCCTATTACTTAGCTCGTCCCTCGATACAGGTTTCCTTACACATAATGTAGCACAGAGGCCACATATCGCAGGAGCACACTGTATGCACAGACAGAACAGGAAAAGGATGGCTAAGATCATTCCAATGACCATCAGAACTTTCCAACCCCAGGCAGATATCAGTTCCCAGAACCACCCCACCAGTGACCAATCTCCTTTATCCACGTGTATGGACTCAGATATTTTATGCAGTTTGGAGATGGCTTGATAAACTGTTGGAGCGTTGTCTGGTATGAAAATGCAACAACTAGATTGGATAACCTTACATACCCCACCGCGGTCTGCAAGTATAACGTCTAGAACCATCCGGTTCTGCAAAGTCATGAGGCGATCCGCTTGGAGCTCAGCTGTCAAATTACCAAGGGCACCAGCCGTAACATTAACAGTGGATTCAACCACACGAGTCAGTTGTCTCAGGTTCCTATTATTAACCATAGGTCCCCAAAACGGCAGGAAACCCAAAAAGAAATCTCCCGCTTCCTGACCGGCAGTATCCTCCTTACTAATCACGCCTCTCACAACTCTGGTCTTGTGATAGTCGGAGGCAGCAGTGAATGTTGGCGGTAGCAAATTTGCAATATAACATGTGCCCGAGAAGTCAGGGGGCAACCATGTATATGCTTGGTCATTGCAGATAAAATATGTACCCTTGGCAGCCAAAAACACAGGGGAAAACTGTGACGGAAAAGTGTACGTTTCAGTACAGTCACTACTTCCCAGTTGAGCTCTAGGATTCTGACCATTACCTTGCAAACAGAACCGACCTATGTGGGGTACAACCCAGATTGGGGATGAGATTTTTCGCTGTCTTTCACCCAGACTAATACTATACCCCGTCGCGTTCCACCTTACATAAGCTCTCAACTCTTCTTTGGGAATAGATGAGTATGCATCGATATCTCTGCTCATATCGGCAACTCCTTTCATTAAAGCTTTATTATTGGTGCTAGGTCTGATGGAACGCGGTTGTCGCGGGGAGTACGCATCTAGAGCAAAGAGAAACATGGTCTGGAATGCCCATGACGATCCATTGTAACTAAACGGCAGCACTAGATAAGGAATACCCTTATTAATGGTATGTGGCATTAAACTACACACCCAGCAATTGGTTGTATTCATAACTAGTTGGTGCTGGTGCAGGAGCTGAATAAACGAGTTATTCACAAACTCTGATCGTCTAGCTTGTTCGTGTTCAGGCAGAGGGTGGAAAGAGTGTGAGGAGATAGTAGGAGGAGGTATAGGCTGTACAGTGGGTGCAATGGGCTCTTGAGAGGAGAAGAATACAAATCCTACAGTAAACACTACCATACTACATAATATAAAGAGACATAATAATACAAAACGTTTGCTCTTCATTATTTTACATATTCTTGCTTTAAAGTTCATTTCCTCAGCGGGTCTCTCCATCTTGAAAAACTCCATCCTCTAATCATGCCGCTCGCGGCGGGTGAGTATCTTCTGCTAAGGAGTACGCCTGTCAGTCCAGGGAACGCCCTAGACCAACCAGAACCGTTGACCTAACGTCTTCGGCCTGTACCCCAAAGTCTTCGCACCGCGACCCTGCGGCTGAACCCGGATGGTGGTTCGAAAAACAAAAATCAAGAAAGTCCTTCAGATGGGAGAGCTCTGGTTATCAAAAACAAAAAGGGTAAGGAAAAAGAATATTTATTTGTCCATGGGCCTTGGTCTTAGATTATAATGGAGACGGCCAGGTACTGTTTGATCTTGAAACAAGAGTTCAGGCTCTGTGGTGTCCAATCGAATTGACGGTGGCACAGCTTCTTGCAAAATATCGTCACTCTGTTGTGCTGAAGTTGTGCCTTTTATGCGTGCATCACTGAACGGCACAAAACGAGGTACAGTGTCTGTTTCAGAGTCAGCGATACCCTCCTGGACCCACTGGTCATACGGCAGAGGCAAAGGGATTCTTTTCACGTGGGCGCCGTGGATCCAGTTCTTCTTCCCCTTTACTCGAACAGCTGATCTTGTAGACAGAAGTACGAGATGAGGGCCGATCCAACGAGGCTCATCGTTGCTCTTGCGCTGGAAATTTTTTACCAAAACCCACGTGCCAGGGTCGATAGGGTGTCCTGGAGCCTCAGAGGCCTGGGGAAGAGTATCGTGCACCTGTTGGTGTAAAACACGCAATTTAGCCGTCAATTCATACAAGTAATCAAGCAGTACTGGATGTTCGATTTCGCTGAACTTTGTCGGTCTTGGCACACCCCATACATTAGCCGGGCGGCCAAAAATAATCTCATATGGGCAAAGTCCCACTCGTGAGTGTACGGTCATTCTGGTGGACAGGAGTGCTAGAGGCAGAGCGTCAGGCCATTTAAGACCTGAGCTCGCCTGGATTTTGGCCAGTTTGAGTTTTAGAGCGCCATTGTAGCGCTCTACTAATCCAGCTGATTGGGGGTGATTTGCAGCGTGGAATTTCTGCTTAACCCCTAATCCCTCACACACATTCTTCATCACTTGACCCACAAATTCACTCCCATTATCACTCCACACCATTCTTGGCATTCCAAACCTAGGGAAAAATTCCTTCACAAGGGCTTTGGCTGTGGATAGAGCAGTGTTGTCTTTTAGGGGATAGGCCTCTATCCATTTCGAAAAAGCGCAGACAACCACCAATTCATATTTCAGGTTGTTGCACCTTTTCATGTGGATAAAATCTAGCTGCAAAACTTCAAATGGATATGATGGAGGCGCAAAATGACCAGCTGGAGTTGGGGTTCCCCTACCAGGGTTGTACTTCAAGCATACCATACAATTCTTGACCACATTCTCTGCACACTTAGGAATTCCAGCATTCTGCCATACTGGAGCCAACAACTTACAGATTCCTTTCATACTGATATGTGCCATCCCATGTGCCATAGTAACCACTGGAAGCACATATGCATCAGGTAACAACCATCGCCTATGTTCTGACAGATCAATCCAACAACCATTCTCATCCAACTTACCCATACTTTCTCTGCACTTGCTTAACTCTTTCTCTGTGGCTTCAGCTTGAAGGGACTTTACACTCTCTATTGTGTTTTCACACATTCCAACATCACCAACCCATCTTGCAGGGCCTGCAACATACATTCGAGTCTTTACATCTTTTGCTGTTTCTTTCGCGACTTCATCAGCAAACGCATTACCACGACCAACATCATCAGTGATTTTCTTGTGCGCACTGCATTTCATAATCGCAACTTGTAACGGTAGGGTCAGCGACTCAAGGAGATCATTCACCAACTTGCCATTCTGAATCTTCGCTCCATGCGAAGTCAGGAACCCACGTTCCTTCCACAATCGCCCAAAACTATGAGCCACGCCAAAGGCGTACTGGCTATCCGTATATATGTTCACTTTCATTCCTTCAGACAACACGCATGCTCTCGTAAGGGCAATCAATTCTGCTGCTTGAGCCGAATTTTGTGGCACACGTGCAATTTCCACAATCGTGTGCAAAGTCGTGATAGCATATGCAGCAGTCGTATCACCATTTGGAAGCTTGAAACACGAACCATCCACCCATAAAGTGCCATCACACTCATTCAGGGGAGTATCTTTAAGATCTACTCTTCCTTTCGTCTCTTCTTCTGTTCTGAACAGACAATCATGTTGCTCAATCTCATCTAGGTCTGCTGGGATTGGTAATAGTGTAGCTGGATTCAACGTGTTGTATCTCTTTATGTGTATATGATTTGCTAACAGTGTCAGCTCATAACCAGATAATCGCGCACTAGTTAAGTGTTGTGTCTTGGTCCTGTTTAACAATGTGTCCACAGCATGTGGAACCATAACAATCAATGTATTATCCATTACTAGGCCAGCAGACTGTCGAATAGACATAGCTGCAGCGGCTGTGGCTCTCAGACAACTTGGCAATGCCCTCGCTACCGGGTCCAAGGTTGACGAAAAATATGCGCATGGACACGGTCTATCACCAAAAGGCTGTGTTAACACTGATAATGTGCAACCATCTTTCTCATGAACATACAATGTAAAAGGCTTGCTGTAGTCAGGGGTACCCAACACAGGAGCTGAACACAATGCATTGCGCAATTCCAAAAAACTTTTCTGACACTCTTCAGACCATGGAATAGGATTCGGTGTGTCTTTGCATGTTAATGCTAACAAAGGTTTTGCCAGCAAGGAAAAATTAGGAATCCAATGCCTACAGTATGAAGTAATGCCCAAGAAAGCACGCACTTCTCTCTGTGTTCTTGGCACACTCAACTGTGTAATGGCTTGAATTCTTTCTGGGGTCAGTTTCCTTCCCTCCTTCGATAAGAGATGACCTAAGTAGGTCACATCTTGTCGACAATATTGCAGCTTTGAGAGAGACACTTTGTGATGGAAGGCAGATAAATGACGCAACAATGACAAGGTAGCGTTTTTGCAAATCTTTTCAGTATCCGCGGCGATTAGTAAATCGTCAACGTACTGAATGAGGATAGCGCCACTTGGTAAAACAAGTGCATCAAGCTGCGCTTTTAAAGCCTGACTGTATATTGATGGACTTTCACAGTAGCCCTGGGGAGCGCGTTTAAAGCGGAAGCTGCGGCCTCCTAAACTAAAGCCAAAAATGTCTCTGCTCTCCTCTGCAATTGGGATGCTAAAGAAGGCATTCTTCAAATCGATCACTGAGAACCATGCAGCAGAGGCTGGAATCATGGTTAACAAGGCAGTTATATCAGGGACAACTGGAAACTGTGGTACAACAATCTTATTAACCTCTCTAAGATCAATCACAAATCTGTAAACAGGTGGCTGTGAAGGGTCCGTTCGTTTTAAGACAGGTAAAACAGGACTATAGCAAACGTTGCCTCTTGTCTCTTCAATTACACCCTTTTTAATCAAATCACTGACAATTGCTAACAATGCTTTCTGACCTTCATTGGAGATCTTGTACTGGGGAATACGTGGCAATCTGACATTGGCTTTTAAAGTTACCACATATGGCGGTATTTCCAAAAGACCCACATCATTGGGACCAGTAGCCCAAAGGACATCCGGAAGGGATGACAATTCAGGTGGCATTGCATTTTTAGACAAATACATTGGGGAAACCACTTTCTTCCCTAATGTAAGTTGTACTCCTGAGGGAGAACAATATAGTGTTGCATGCAATCTTTTTAACAGATCCAATCCTAATAGATTTTCACCACAACCTGTCGTTAAGATGAGGGGTGCTTTTAGCTCACAAGGTCCAACAGAAAGTGACATAGGACTAGAAATCGGGTTCCTAACTGGGGCGCCAGAAAAACCTACTGAGACATTCATTTCGCCAGACAAAGGCGCGCCAGGGAGTTCTGAATGCATGATTGAACTCTTTGCAGCACCAGTATCCAGCAGAAAGGGCTCCGTTACATTTGCTGTAGTTACTTTAACATAGGGTCCACTCTGAACCACTGGCACTGAAACAACTCCCTCTCTCTGTCTACGGCTGTCCTAGTAATCATTATCTTCTACATTGTCATCTTCTGCATAATAATCATTATTGTAGTACTGAGCTGTATTACCAGTCGCGTTGGCTTGCTGATCAAAGCTATTTATGGTATTTTGAGGTGGAAGAGGACGCGCGTTCTGGGGAACATTTCCGCGCCCTCTGCCTCTAGGAGCTTGCTGACCACCTCTACCTCTTGTGCCATACGCATTACTGTTACGCTGCATTAATTTAGGGCAACTATATTTAAAATGACCTTCCTCTTTGCAATATGAACATTGGTTGGGACCTACAGGGATTCGTGGTTGATAATACCCATTCATTTGCTGATTATTCTGAAATTGTTGGGGTTGCTGATAGATACCTTGGGTTTGCCTATAATTATTCTGTCCTCCACGTGGTGGATAGGCCTGCTGCAAGAGGACCTTTGTTTTCAGTTCTTTCGTTTTCTTATCTGTTCTATCCTTTTCATCTTTGTCTCTATTCTCATAATACTGTGCAGTAGCCAGTATTTGCGCTGAAGAGGAAACAGCCCAAGAACTTTCTGAATCTTTTAATTTCTTACACAACTCGGGAAGTAGGTTCTGTACAAATTTATCAACAAATAACCGTTGGCCACCTTCAGTGCTCATGTCTTGACCACTGTGGTCGATAAACGTTTCTTCAAACCGTGTAAAGAAATCGGACACTGTCTCATCTTTCTTCTGCTTACATGCGGATAGTTTATCCCAATTTACGCGCATCGCAGGCATTATAGTTTTCATGTAGGTAATAATTCGACCAGGGAGTTCTGCTACTAAAGGGTCAGGTTTCGCGCCACCAACTTGGCCAGCATCTGCAGCAATTATATTAGCCCATGTGTTACCCAATTCTGCAGCGTGATCTACATTACGAATGGATCCCCATAAAGGCTGTGGAACCACATTCCCAAACAGCATATCTATGTCAGCCAAATTCATTACACATGATTCTGCAGTTTGTGATAACTCCTTATAATAACCGGTAGGGTTTTTACGGGGGTCCGGCAATGTCTGCTTAAGCGCTAACACCTCAGAACGCTTCCAAGGGACATGCACCCAAACACGCTGAAAATGTGCTGGAGCAGCAGCAATATCTTGAGCGGCATTAGCCGCAACGGCTTCTTTCCATACCGGAGGGACTTCTCTCATAGGGTATTGTCGCGCTTTTCCCTTCTTCCCCACAGGGAATTCCTGTTCGAACAATGATTGCTGACAATCCCCATTTCTGAGGGACAGTAAAGTCGCAACTGCTTTATCTACCTTGGGGCCCACAATTATACCTGTTTCAAAATCAAATCGCACTCGACACAATTCCTGTGGGTTTGGGTTTGCACCATTATCCTCCAATTCCTCACAGAGGAATTCACACATCTTATCAAAGACATACCTCTGTTTTGGGGCATCCCATTGGTGAAAAACGTTAACAACTGATTCCACATCATAGAGTGAAGGGAAACCAATCCACCTACGCGCCAGATGACCTAACACCTCTTTCTCGTCGGGACCAGGCAGCTGACTGCGCAATTGCTTACGCTGTAAGCCAGGAGTCGCACTAGATGACCCAAAGAGAGGCGACATTAAACTAGTAACTACATTAGCTAGTCGTTGTCGTGCTGAAGGAGAAGTTGAGGCGAAAACGGGGGGATAGACAGAGGGAAGAAAAACGGATTCAGATACAGGTACCTGGGTAGTGTAAGAAGGAGCGCCAGGGGAAGCCGCTGGCGTGCCAGGCAAAGTCGCAGGAAGCGCAGGGGCAACAGGTAGCAAAACTGGCGGCCCTTGAGAGGGCTGCACTGCAGGGATAGGAGCCAGCTGAGGAGGAGCTGGCGGCTGTGGGAAGGCTTGCGGCATATTCACTGGGGGCTGCACATTTACAAGCTGTGGAGGTGCTGTGGCATTTTGCGCATATGGGGGTGGCGAACTTAACAAATGGGACATTAGGGAATCTTTCTCTTTCTCTTTTGTCTCATCTTGCACAAGGGGTGACAAAACAGGATAACATTTATCAATCCCTAGTTTGCGCTCTCTGTGTAATTGCTCATTCATTTGTTCCTCCTCATTATCTTTAAATTGCACAGCTGCTTGCATTACTGACATACCTCTTTCTCTCTTATTTCTTTTCGCTAGCTGAATTTCCTTCTGTTTGGCTTCCTTTCGCCATAGGCGGAAAGAATCAAACATCGCCGGCCGGGCTTTCTTTTTAAACAATTTCACTTCCAAATTATCTAAGATATCTGTATCGAAACTACCATTTTGGGGCCCTTTTAAAACACCGTCCTTTCTGGTGTATCGGATCCATACTTCATTATATGCAATGGGGCCCACGCCATGTTTTACATAAAGCTCATAAGTTGGAGTTCCAATTGGAGGAACCGGACATGAATCCTCTAACTGGAAATCCCTTCCACAACTCAAACAAAACAATCTTCCAAATACACTAGCACCAGGCATCTTTGCTCACTAGTCTAGTTCCAAACTTCAAAGGATTATCGATTACGATAGTCTCGTGAATACACAAGTCCTCTGGCTTTGGGGTTTGCAAACTCCAAATCAAAATAATCCCGAAGGATACCAAATTCAAACTGGGAGACGCTCCACTTATACTTATCTGAATATCGATGATCAATGGCGTCACCAGAAGACTCTCTCGATTGTTTCTCTCTACCAAAATCGTCAAGGGTCCAAAACAGGGCGATTAATCAGGGCAGCAGTCCTTCGTAGCCGTCGGGACGCGGAGAACCTCGCAGAAAAGACTTTCAGACCACGTCGACATGCAGGGGTCGATGAAGTGGCGGCCTTCCTCCAGAATTTCCACACGAAGCTCCTCACGAACCTCTGGCTTGGACCGGTACCGCTGAAATCGCGCCGAGTTGGGCGCCAACTGAAGTACTGGGAATTTTAAGCCCAGCGGTGCAGGGGAACACACCCTTTGACTTCGGGTTCTTCCTGTTTCAGACCTACAGAAACACAGAGTCTTCTGGGTGAAGTCAAAGATCAGTTTATTGGCTGCAGACCAATCACAGGTATCCTAGAAGTACAACAGCGTGTATGTTCTCAGGAGACTGCTAAAAATCACAGAAACGGGCTTCTCCTTAAATACAAAATATCCTGCCTCAGGCATACATTCCTTGTTTTATGGCATGGTCATTCAAATGTATACATTTCAAACGAAAAGGCAGAGTCATGATGACCATCCCACATTCCAGTTAAGCCAGCCCGTAATTATTTACCCAGCAAGGCTCAGATCCCACATCAGATATCGATAGGCCCCAATAAACATGAGCATCTCCTGTTTAGAAAACAAGCCATAAAGCAGGAACAGTCAGGTGTGAAAGAGATTAGCTGGAGGCTCGTGTAGGATGAAAAGGCTTTATGGTGTGTCAAGCCCTGATGCTAATCACAGGTGGCCAGAGGACGGGGAGCTCGTGAGACCGGACTGACCTGGGGCAGCGGAGCCAAGCTGCCCAGGTCACAGAGAAGTCAAAGGAAGGCACATGTGCTCTAAAAGGCCCGTATTTGCTTCATGATATGTAGCCTATGTGAGGGCAACCATAAGATGGCCACCGCTCCAAGATGGAACCCACGTAGTGATGTATAATAACGTATACACAGTGCATTCATAGCTAAAACGTTATACAAAGCACTTGTACATACCGCATTGACCATTCGCGGTTCGCTAATACCGGGATAGACAGGGGTAGGGCCCTGCCTCCTACGCGGTCCCAAAATCTAAAGTACGACAACAGCACCAGCGCCCTTACAATCCAGGAAGGACCTGAAAACTCACCTGGAACACTCACGGAACAAACAGCAGAGACAGGCCGAACTCTCTCCCATTCCACTACCTGGAACACTCATGGAACTAACAGCAGAGATAGGCTGAACTCTCTCCGATTCCACTATCTCAATGTCCTACCTCTGTCCTCTCCTTCCTCCTTCCTCCTCCTCATGTTTCCTCATACGGGCTTGCACCCCAGGAACAGTGCTACGTTGCTAGCCAGCTAAGTTCACACTTTAAAAATACCAATACATATATTTTGGCACAGAAAAATCCATCTTAAAAAAAACGTTAAGGTGGGGATCAAAATAGACGTTCTTCCACATTAAAATGCCCCAAGGAAATGTAGCTCTTCTGCAGAGCAGCAAAGACTACAGAAACTTACATGCACTTCACTGAAATTGTGGGGCATATGTACAAGCTCCTTGCGCCACCGGAATGTCACCTTTTTGGTGCTCTGGTCGCACACAGTGCAGGTCCATGTCTACAACGCCATGAAAAGCAACCCTGCATAGGTTTTCATGGCCTTGTAGATAAGGTGTGAGGCCACGCAGCGCATGTTGCTGCGTTGCCTTACATTACAGCAGGGCGGTGTGCCATGGGTGTTACTGTGGGTGTACCTATGCAACAGCCATCGATTTTGCTACTGCCTAAGATTTACAACAAAGTGTGAATCAGGGGCAGCGCCAAAAACGCATGATTCCCCAGAGCAGGTGTAACCAATAGAAATGTTCTTATTTCTCCTCGTTTTTTCCTCTGTCCATGTGTGCTGCAGCAGCACACATGGAAAGAGGAAAATGCCTCTCGTGAGGGGCACCTTCCTGCACAAAAGCAATCATGCCAACAACACAGACACCCTTGCACCATGGTGCAAAGGTGCCTGTGTTGGCCCGCTGCTGCAATTTTTGCACCGGCTGAAAGGACAGGAAACCACCATATCTTCTAAATACAGTGCGTTTCTATCCTTTTGAATTGGCGTAGGGTAGCGCTGCAAAATAACTTGCGGCTCTGTCCTATGCCAATTCCTTATAAATATGTCCCTTCATTGGGGGCGTGGCTGAGCTGCTGACCAAGATGGCCGTGTAGCTTCAGAGCTCCACCAATTTCCCCAACATCCTTTAGCGCTGTGGAACCCGCGTAACACCCAGATGGCTACTGCAGGAACATGCGCTGAGTACGGAGAGGCTCCGGTGTGGGCGCAGGATAGGGCGGGCCGGAGAAGTGACCGGGAGCTTCAGCGGGCTGGACGGCTGTGGTGAGCGCATCCTACGCTGGCGTTCGCTGGCTGAGGCCTGGATTGTGTGTGGGGATCGGATACCCCTGTAAGCCAGATCAACCAGCAGCTGAGGACCGTGGGCCGAGATGGGCGTGGAAGCACTGCCTGCGACATCCTGCATGCATGCGACGCAGACCGGAGCCCCCCTCCTCGGGCTGGCCGGAAGTGACGCGCAATGCGTGTCACTTCCTGGCCCTGGTGTGAGGGGGAGGCTATTTAGCCTTCCCCCACCCTCCTGGCGACCTCTTTGTCGCCCACCTCGCAATCTGCGGGGACGGTCCAAAGGTTAAGTAAAACCCTTCTCGCCATAATAGCCTAGCGGGCAGGCCCAGAATTGTGAAGAGGGTAACCTGCCCGCATGGGGGGCGAATAGTTCTTGCCACATCTCCCCAGGCCCAACGGGTCCTTTATTTCAGCAGACCCTATCCGATTGGGATGGCGTCTCGGGCTTTGGGGACATAGATGGGGCCATCTACAACACCAGGAGCTATAGCTCACTGGTAAGTCTTGGGCCTGTGGATATAAGGGATCTCACAGGGTTTGAGTCCTGCTAGCGCTGTCGCACTGTCATGAGGTGGCAGAATTTCAAACTCTTCTTTCTGCTAGGATGGTTCCCTTCCAGCTAGTTGCAGGAAGCCCTAGATAGGAGAGGTTGCAGGTAAGACTATAGCGGGTTGGTGGGGGGCCCTGGCTGCGACGGTGAGCCGCCTCCAGGGCTGTGGCGGAGTTACAGGGCGATCTGGAAGCAGGCCGGTACAAAGGGTACCTCTGCGCGGCACCATAGGGGGTGCCTGAGCCAAAACCGAGGAGCCTCAAGGGAGGTCCCGGAAGCCGTGTCGGCGCCCCGCTAGTCCTGCGGGCGGTTGTGGGCCTGAACAACCAGGGGCTTGCTATGCGACGCTCCGCCCCGAGAGGGGGGGGCGTGAGTATAATTACCAACGGCACGTGATCGTAGAAAGAATCACCTGGAGGGCAGCAACGGCGGGCATCGCTCCCGCGCTGCCCGGCTCATCAGGCGGTCAGGCGACCCAGTTGGTTGCCTGCCCTTGGATCGCCCGTAAGATAACCCACCCATTACATATTCTGGATTTATGTAATAAACCTGCAGCATTGTTACTCAACACCAACTGTCTTGTGTGTGTCATTTGGGTAACCTATTATGGGGAAGGGGGGACAGCGGGGTGCCCCTGGGGGTACTATGCGAACATCCGGATGGCGGCGGTGCAGGCGAAGCTGACACTGCGGGAGAGCGCTGCACCGGAGAAGACAAGGTATGAGGCGAGAGGCACCAGTAACACCCCCAGTGGCCCCGTGGTGACAGGTTCCACAGGTGAGCCGACGTGCCGGCCATCGGGCCGTGCTGGGCCTACCGAGTGCGGTTGTCCATCCCACCCCACTTCCGTGCTCCTGCAGAGGCCTGCATGCCCCTCCATTCTAATGGTCCACCAGGCAGTTCTTTAGCCGGCCGATGCCTGCGGCCCCTAGGTCTTATGTGCTGCCAATTAAGGGCCACAGTAACTGGCTGCGCAATGATTTATGGTGCGGTTTAACATTGGAGGAGAACATGCAAATATCATACATTGTGCGGGATCTGGGTGGCCCTTAGATCCTGCCGTGTGGTCCTCCCCACTGCTTAGACTATGATCCTGGAAACAGTAGCTGGGTGGTGACGTGGGGGAAGTGTGGACCCCCCCCCTTTACGGACCTCTCTGCACGGCTGTGCCCGGTTCCCAGCCCCCCTGGCCCCGGTGGCCCGCATAGCTCAAACGTGTGGGTCCTCTGGTAGCTGCGTGGGGAGGGGCTGACTGCCCACTCCTCCTTTTTCGCCGGCACAGTACAATTATGCATGCGGTACAGTGAAGTTGACACCTTCCACCAGTGTGGGTCATGGTATGTGGCGACCCCATGCCGCGCAGGCTAAATTTTGAGAGGGCCAGACGGGAGGAGCCCCCCCTCCCCCCGCTCTGTGATGGCGAAGGAGCGGGAGACCCTCACTGGACAAACGATGAGATGCCATGGATCCGCGTTTAGATCGCCATGAGGGCAGCTTGGACACTGCAGAGGGCGGGATCTCTGATCTAGAAGATGGCTCCGCGCAAACTACTAAACATCTAGAGCACATAGAAAAGCTTTTGAAAACTATACTATGGCCATTAAGAATGGGGACTTGGACGCTAGGGGAAGGTGTAATAAAATTCCATTAGGCGGCATCCCAGGATCCACGAACACAGGGTTTTGTGGAGCAAATAGTGCATGACTTATTTCGGCGCAAGCCCTATACAACTAGATTTGTGATGGAAAGGGCGCACCGTACTCTGGGGCCCGTCCCAATCCAGGCTGTCCTCCACACCCGATATTTGCCCGGCTACTGAATCTCCAAGTAGAGACACTACGTAGCGCCTGGCGAGAGAAAAAGGTCCCTTGAGCTGGCAAGGTGCTGCAATAACGCTATATCCGGACTTCACTGCAATGGTGCAAGATGCCCGCCGGAAATTCACCAGTTTCAAGGCTACCCTTCGTAATTTAGGCTTGAGATATGGGATGTTGCACCCTGCATGATTGAGAGTTGACATTGAGGGCAGCTCAAGACTCTTCGACACAATGGCCGCCGTGCAGGAGTTTTGCCACACCCTCTCTAACTCACAGAGAACTTGCCCAACAGCATCTCCGATTGGTCCCTCCCGGGCTCTAATTCTAAAGCCAGCGTTGATCTGTTTTCTGAAAGCTGAGGGCTTTGTGAGGCTGCCCCTGAAATGCACAGAAATGTACACATTTTCCGCAGGGAGTGGGTTTGCTCGTCATGTTGGATAGCATGTTAATTGGGGCTCACTGCAAGAAACGTTAAACTGGTTATCATACTCATGCCTCAATGGGGTATCGGCGTGGTGTTGCCACCCCCCACATGCAGTTGCACATCAATATCTATAGGTCGTTTTGAGAATCTTTAGAATTTCTGAAGGATTGTGCATCCTTTGTTTTTGATGGGTAATGGTGGGGTCCCTGTAATAGTAGGTATGGGGAAGGGTGGGGAGGGTTGAACATCCACAAACTTTTTCGAGGGTATTTGTATTCATGTTTATTGTTACAACCGTACTAGGTTTATTGTATAGTGCAGCACATACACTTCTGCTGAGTGGTGGCTATGGAGGATAGGATTCGCCCTTTTGCCAATCTTACACTGATGTTCTGGAACGTTCGGGGTCTAAATAACACAAGCAAATGTAAGCAGGTATAGCACATATGCAAGAAGAGTAGTTATCCTGATTCACAAGCGGGTACCGTTTCAGTTGTTAGCGGTACGCGAGGACACAACTAAGTGTCATATTTTGAAGAAAGGCTGCATGTTCGGATATAGCATACTCATGGTTAATGTCTATGCCTCGAATGTAGATGACCCGGAATTTTACCTAGACTTATTGACCCAAATAGATCTGATAGAGGCAGCCCATAGCTGCATGGGCGGCGATCTTAATATGCGCTCGATCCCAAGCATGACAGCACAGCCTCCACCCCGGATACAAAACCTAGGGGCAGACGCACACCGACAATGCTCATGGACGCGCAAATGCTAACGGATGCCTGGCGGCATAAATATAGCGTGCAAGCTGCATACACTCATTACTCCGCGCTACATAATACTTGGACTCGTTTATATTACTGGCTTATTGGGTCCATGCTGTCTCCTTGGACTGTCAATGACGCACTTGCCGCATCATGCTCCAGTCCTCCTGAAGCTGACCATTCCGGGGGCGGGTGGGGTGGAGAGGACGTGGAGATTCACTGAGTTGGCCCCTCGGAATGAACTATTCAAATTCGAACTACTTACAGCAATAGTGGAATATTTTGAACTCAATACAGGGACGGCACAGACCAAGGCCACATTATGGGAGGCTTTTAAGGCATGCATAAGGGGGATGTGCATATCCAAGAGGTCTGGGATACTTGGAGATCTATGGCGTGTGTTGGCACAATTAACCGCATTGGACAAAAGCCAAATATCATTCTACCAACCTGCTAAATTAAAGCGTCATGCTGCATTGTGAGGAAATTCAAATACGGCCCCATCTTTGCTTGTAACACCATTACGCTGTTGCCCTCACTCAGGCCTCTTCAACCTTCATAGCGTTTCTTTCACATTCTATACTGTTGCACATATTACACGACCTTTCCTGTTTCCCTGAGCTAAGTCCATTCTGAGACCCGGCTCGAAGCAACTAATCCCCGAGATAACCTTGGTGACTGTTCTCGGCCTCTCCAGTTGTTTTACGAATCACCATCTTCAAACACGCAAACACGTCCTGTCGTAAATTAATTTAACCAAGGAATGGCTATGCCGCCTCACCTATAGGGTCGGGTAGAGAACACAACCTTAGGGAAGGAATTTCTATTACCCATTATCCTGTATCTTGTACAAAGAATGTTTTCTTGTGGATGATTTGTATTTTTATTGCACATTGAGGGGGTTGTTGCTTTAGGGGATTCAAGCGCTACAAAAGACTGTGAACAACGGATTGAAGTGGCAGTCTCCTGAGAACCTACCACTGATGTACTTCTAGGACAACTGTACCTCGCTGCAGCTAATAAATTGAAGTTCCTATGCCAGACAGAGTGTTCCGTGTCTCTGTAATTTGGAAGGCGAACTCAGAAGATTTCAGGCGTACCCTGCGCCGCCAGGCTTAATGAGCCCGGTTTCTTCAATTGGTGCCCTCTGTGAGGCCGCTTCAGAGGTCGTGGGTCCAGCCCGAGGATCGTGAGGAGCCCCGCAAGGAAATTCCAGAGGACGCGCACCACGTGATCGACCCCTGCATGTCGTAAGTGGACCGAAAGTTTTTACCGTGTGGCTTCTCCCTTCCAACGGCTGCAAACACCTGCTGCCCTGACTGCGGCCACGCTTTGGCTCCCTTGGTAATTGGTATCGCGAGACATCAGACAGACCTCTGTTGGCATACGGAAACATCTGGTTAAGTTAAGTATAGTGGCCACTTCTTTGTTTTGTCTTTGTTCGACTTTTGCAAAAGCCGAAACCGAGGGGTGAGTGCAGTTCTTGTACTATAAAGTGACTAATTAACCCATTGAAGTTTGTAAAGAAACTATTGTGGTAGCGATGCCTGGCTTCAGTAAGTTTGGAAGATGGTTTTGTTGTAATCGCGATAGGGCTTCCCGACTGAAGGACTCTTGTCCAATTCCTCCGGCCGGTACTCCCACTTATGAAGTATATTCTAAACATGGTATTGGCCCATAGCTTTTAATGAGGCATGGGTTCGCTATACTAGGAAAGACGGTGTTTTACGATGGCCACAGAACGCTAGTTTTGAGCTCAATATTTTAGATAATTTGGAGAACACTTTGTTAAGCGAAAAGCCCGGCCGGCTATGTTTGACTCATTTAATTTCATAAGGCTTTATTCGAACATAGAACAAGTTCATAAAAGCACAACGTTAAAAAACAAAATTGTTAAAATACAGAGGCGGAAAAAATCATCAACATAAAATAGTTAAAAAAGCATACTTTTCCTAGCATTAATAGATTTAAGAAGAAAAGTAGCCGTATAAAAACATACTACCGGATGATGTAAGTTAAAAAGTAAACACATACAGTCACGTATTGTTCTGACCTCAAATTTTAAAAACAAGGGTTTCAGATAAGCTATCCGGAAATGTTTATACAACTGGCAAAGCAGAAGAAAGTGCACAGTGCTTTGGGAAGTAGAGTTATCACATGGACATGGACCGACGGGATGTAAATTCAAAGAGGGGAAGGTTGTGGACAACTCCCATTCTAAGTCTAGTCAACACAAACCGATGTGCCTTCCAGGTTACTTGAGACAGTTATGGTTGAAAGCCCACAGCTTCATTTAGATCATGATAGAAAATATAAGATGAAAGATTGGAGCTGTTCTGGTGTCTCTTAATAGCGGCCTGGTGTAAGAGACGCTGCTTGAGATCAGATTTAGACAACATATCTGCCCCATGGTGATCCACAAGAATATTGATGTTGAAGATCTCCCGGAAGTTATCAATAACATACTTCAACCATGGGATCCTTGTAAAGTGGTCCATAGTAAGACAGTCAGAAATGATAGCTCTACACAAAGAAGTCTCTTCTTTAATCCAAATGGAGCGCCATGGGATCAAGGGTCTAAGGAGAATCAAATCGGAGAGATGGTAAATACCCAATTCATTATGCACTAAGGCATTGGAAACAGAGCTTGGCAGGCACAAAAGTTTTCTCAGAAATACGTTCTCCTCAACCTGAAGAGAACCTGCCGGGGCATAGCCCCATATACCGGCTCCGTACAAGGCCTATGGCGTAAGGAGGCCAAACAGAAAGAAATAAAACAAGCTAAAAGAGATAGGAGGGATATGTCTATTTTGCAAGCTGCGCAACAGTTTAAAAATAATGAAACCGATCATGCGATTGAGGTCTCAGATAGGCAACATCGTATGGCGGTAGATAAATGTTATCCAGTGTTGCCAACTTCCCCTACGGAGAAAAATGTGGACCCTGAGAAGGATCCTTTAATGTCCCATCTGTTGAGATTACCCCCGCCCTATGCACAGGGAGCTAATGTACCTTTTGGATTACCGCCTGCCCCCGGAGCGAATGCACCTTTATTATTAGCACCTGCCCCGCCTGTTCCGCCTGTTGTCCCACCTGTCGCTCCCCAATCGGTTCCTGCACCCCGACCACAGCTTTCTCCGGCTTTGCCGAGCTCTCCCTTACCTTCGGCTCCCTCCGTAAATGTTACTCCCTCTTCTGCCCCGCCTAATATTCTGTCTCCTGTCCTAATGACGAATTCTCCCTCCGCTCGGAGGCGAATGATTGATACCGTTTCTGGCCTTTTGTCCCCTCTCTTTGGGACATTTGAAATGACCCCTGTTCCTCCTCGTAGACAAACTCGTAGTCAGCTCCCAGGTCTGGAGGAACGGGAAGTGCTAGATCTTCAAGCCCGAAGGTGGATCACAAATGGCCCTAGTATAGTGTGCAAGATATTATGGACACCTTTCAGCAGTGGGAGGCACCAACGCAGAGATATGTTTTTGATACTATGTGTAACATTTTAAGTCAAGAGTGGGAGGATATGGGATTGGGACGAGCCCCTCAGGGCCTGCTCGATGTACAGGCCGAGTTTGATAAAGGGCTGATTATGGGCGCAGAGTTTGAGGACGCGGTAGGAACGCTCGTCACTTTTAGAATGATGCTTGCCTGCCGGTCCTTGCCAAAACGCGATTCCTCCGTCAGGCGAAAATTAAAACACTATCCCATGAGAGAGGTTCCCCCAGTGTGGAGAGAGGAGGTTGCAGCTCAGGGTGGTAATGCTCTTATACCTGCTCACTTTCAACGTGTGTGGGTACACGTTCCATGGAAACGATCTGAGGTATTGGCCCTTAAGCAGTCGTTACCGGACCCTCGTAAAAATCCTGTTGGGTACTACAAAGAGTTGTCCCAAACTGTCGATGCATGCATTATGAATTTGGCCGATATAGACATGCTAATGGGTAATGTGGTTCCACAACCGTTATGGGCTCGGATTCGGAAGGAGGACCATGTGGGGGAACTGGGAGGTGATTGGGCTGCCATACTCGCCGCAGACAGACTCCAAGTGGGTGGTGCCAAACCTGAGGCTCTAATTACAGAACTCCCAGGTAGGATCATTACCTTACTGAAAACTATGATGCCACCTCTGCGAGTTAATTGGGATAAGTTAGCAGCTTGTAAGCAGAAAGCGGATGAAAACGTCTCTGATTTCTTCACTCGTTTCGAGGAGACGTTCATCGATCATAGTGGTCAGGATATGAGCACGGAAGGTGGCCAACGGTTGTTTGTAGACAAATTTGTGTCAAATTTGGTTACGGAAATATCTAATAAATTGAAGAATTCCGAAAGTGCGTGGGCGGTCTCCTCTTCGGCCCAGATATTGGCTACTGCCCAGTACTATAAAAATAGGGATAAAGAGGAAAGAGAGAAACTTGATAAAAAGACCAAAGAGTTGAAATGAATATGCTACTTACCAGTATGCATCTGTTCTTGGCATGTAGGGCTGCTGACATTCATATCTGTGCATAGATCGCCGCCTAGTGTTGGGTCCGGATGTTTGCACGTTGTTGTCCTGGAAGAGTCTTCGAAGTATCCTGGGATAGGTGACTCCTCCCCTGGACTACAGTGCGCATGGGCATCCTCTCCATCCTCAGATTGTTTTTCGCCATTGTGGCAGTGATGGAGTAGATATAGAAAGTGATGACCATGCTTACAGTAATTCTGAGAGCTGCAGCTGCTACAGGCGCCGGGGAGGAGGGAGGGCGATATGAATGTCAGCAGCCCTACATGCCAAGAACAGATGCATACTGGTAAGTAGCATATTCAGTTCGAGGCATGTGGGCTGCTGAATTCATATCTGTGCATAGAATATATAGCAGTGCCCTCTTATTAGCGGCGGCTACCAGTGCCAGCTGCAGCGGTCTGAAAAAGAGTTTTGAGAACAGCCTGTCCTACAGCTGCCTGCTGTTTTGATTGCACATCTACACAATAGTGTTTGGTAAATGTATGTGTAGTGGACCAGGTGGCTGCTATACATATGTCATGCAAAGGAATGTTTCCTAGGAAAGCCATTGAGGCCCCTAACTTACGTGTTGAGTGGGCTCGTGGGGGAATCGTTAAAGTACGTTTAGCCTTTTGATAGCAAATTTGAATACATTTAACGATCCATCTGGCTATTCCTGCTTTGGAGATAGCGTTACCTTTGTGGTGTGGGGCAAAGGCAACGAAACGTTGTTGTGTTTTCCTAAAGGGTTTGGTCCTGTCGATATAATACATGAGGGCCCTTTTGACATCTAGTGTATGGAGTGCCCTTTCTGCGACAGTTTGTGGGTTTTGGAAGAAAACGGGCAGTTCAATGGTTTGATTCATGTGGAACTGCGATACCACCTTTGGCATGAATTTGGGGTTGGTACGTAGTACGACCCTGTTGGCGTGAACCTGTATAAATGGCTCTTGAACGGTTAGTGCCTGGAGTTCACTAACTCTTCTCAAAGAAGTGATCGCTACTAGGAAAGCTACTTTCCAGGTAAGGAATTGAATCTCGCATGAGTGTAGAGGTTCAAAGGGTGGACCCATCAGGCGTGTGAGGACCAAGTTGAGGTTCCACATCAGAGCCGGTGGGTGGCTTGGTGGAATGACTCGTTTGAGTCCTTCCAAGAATGCTTTGATGGCAGGCACTCTGAATAGAGAGAGGTGCTGCCTGGTCTGCAGATAGGCTGATATTGCGGTCAAATGGACACGTATAGAGGTGTACGCCAGATTGCATCAGTATAGGTGTAATAGGTAACAAATAATGTTTTGGATGGATGCGTCTAGCGGGTTAATGTCATTATTATTGCAATAAATGACGAACCTCTTCCATTTGGCTGCATAGCAAGCTCTGGTAGTGGGTCGCCTGGCCTCCTTAATGATGTCCATACAGTCAGGTGGCAGGTTGAGGTAGCCAAACTCTAGGACTTCAGGAGCCAGATTGCCAGGTTCAGCTGTTGCGGATCTGGGTGCTGAATCTCTCCATGGTTCTG
Source organism: Triturus cristatus (assembly GCF_964204655.1). Lineage (NCBI taxonomy): Eukaryota > Metazoa > Chordata > Amphibia > Caudata > Salamandridae > Triturus > Triturus cristatus. The sequence goes on from NC_140579.1 coordinate 57,505,866, forward strand.
CGTTAAATGCTCGGGTTTGATCCGCAGCCTTTGATGCGGCACCACGGAAAGTTCGAGAAAGGTGGTGTACCACGGCTGGCGTGCCCACGTTGGAGCAATCAGGACGAGCGTCAGTGAGTGTTGACGCAGTTTGCGTGCCACCAGCGGTATCAGTGGTGCTGGGGGAAAAGCGTACGCAAATCTGCCGGACCAGTTCATCCATATCGCATTGCCCTGCGACTGCGGATGTGGGAACCTGGCGGCAAAGCTTTGGCATTTTGCGTTTTCGCTTGTCGCGAATAGGTCTATCTCTGGATGACCCCACTGCTGGAAGTACGGTTGGAGTACTGATGGGTGTAACTCCCACTCGTGCATCTGGTGGCTGTGTCTGCTGAGCAGATCCGCCATCTGGTTGTCCTTGCCGGGGAGGTGTTCTGCCATGAGGAACATGTTCCTTTGAATGGCCCACTTCCACATGCTCTGAGCCAGATGAGACAACTGTGGAGAGTGTGTTCCTCCCTGCTTCTGTATGTAGTACATGGCAGTCATGTTGTCCGTCCGGATCAACACGACTTTGTTGCACAAGTGTACTTTGAAAGCTTTCATAGCGAGGAAGATTGCCATCAGCTCTAGAAGGTTGATGTGCATCGTCTTTTGTTGTTGTGTCCATAGTCCCTGCACTGTGTAATGGAGTACATGAGCTCCCCATCCCTGGAGAGACGCGTCCCCCGTCAGTATTATCTGTGGGACAGGCTCTTGGAACGGTCAGCCCTTGCAAAGGTTTTGTGGATTCCACCAATGCAGAGAGTTGTATGCCCGACCGCTCACCAACACTAGGTCCTTCAACTGTCCTTGAGCCTGATTCCACTGACGTGCTAAGCACTCCTGAAGCGGGCGCATATGTAGTCTCGCGTGGGGGACTATGAAGATGCAGGAGGCCATCATGCCTATCAACTGCATGAACACTCGCGCGGGAAGAGAGTGTTGTGGTTTGAACTTTGAAATCAGCATTTGCATGCTGTTGATTCTCACCAAATTTGGCTGAGCTGTGGCCGCCAGAGTGTCTATAGTCGCACCTAGGTACTGTTGTACGTGTGCGGGCTGTAGATGGGATTTTGGGTAATTTAGTGAGAACCCCAGACTGTGAAGGAGGTGAATGGTGCGGGACATGTGGCTGGCACATTGCTGGGCTGACTTCGCTTGAACGAGCCAGTCGTCCAGGTAAGGGTAGACGTGTATGTGCTGCCTCCGTAGATGTGCCGCCACAGTAGCTAGGCACTTTGTAAACACCCTTGGTGCCGTTGTCACGCCGAAGGGAAGGACTTTGAATTGGTAGTGCTGTCCTTGAACAGTGAACCTGAGGTATTTTTTGTGTGATGGGTGAATGGGTATGTGGAAATACGCATCCTTGAGGTCCAGTGTGGCTAGAAAGTCTCCCTGCTTGAGCAGCGGGAGGACTTGCTGAAGAGTGAGCATGTGAAAATGCTCGGAAAGAATGTATCTGTTTAGGGGTCTCAGGTCTAATATAGGTCTGAGTGACCCGTCCTTCTTCGGTATTAAAAAGTACAGGGAGTACACCCCCGTACCTTGCTCGTGGATGGGTACGACCTCTATTGCGCCTTTTAGAAGCATACTTTGCACCTCCTGCTGTAAGAGCGTTAAGTGCTCTGAGGACATAGGACGGTTTTTTGGAGGTATTGTGGGTGGAGTGGAGGTTAGTTCTAGACAGTAACCGTATTTGACAATATCTTTGACCCACCTGTCCGTGGTGATGGAGTTCCACGTGGACAGGAACCTTTGTAGCCTTCCCCCGACAGGTGTTATGTGGTCGGGAGGAAGGGAGAGGGCGTCACTGCTTGTTCTTGGGGGAGGACCTGGTGTTGCCGTAGCCGCGTCCTCTGCCCTTTGTACTGGAGCCACGATATCCACCCCGGGTGTTTTTATCGTAGGTGGTTTGTGTATTGCCCTTGTTGTATGTTTGCTGTGACCCCTGTCCTCTACCTGCTCCTCTATTTCCGGGGCGACGAAAGGAGCCGCTCCGAAAGGACTGAGTCTGGAGAGCCCCCATGGACTTTGCAGTGTCCGTGTCCTTCTTTATTTTCTCTAGGGTGGTGTCAACCTCCGGGCCGAATAAATAGTCGGGGTTGACAGGCTGGTTGAGTATGTTGTTTTGCACCTCAGGTTTGAATCCGGAGATTCGTAACCAGGCATGTCGTCGCAGCATGACGCTAGTGTTTATGGCCCTGGCAGCTGTGTCTGCGGCATCCAGCGCGCACTTGATGGATGCGTTTGTGAGGAGCTGTCCCTCCCTGATGAGGATCTCTGCACCTTCTCTGAATTGGTCAGGGAGATGTTGGATTAGCTGCTCTAATGTGTCGTAGTGCGCTCTATCGTAGCGAGCGAGGAGTGCTTGAGTATTGGCAATGCGCCATATGTTGGCTGCCTGGGCGGCAACCCGTTTGCCAGAGGTCTCTAACACCTTGGACTCTTTGTCCGGGGGAGGAGCGTCACCTGTTGTTTGTGAGTGTGCCCTCTTGCGAGCATTCGCAACGACAATGGAATCCAGAGGTAATTGGCCTCTGATGTAAGTAGGGTCCCCAGGCGCTGATCTGTATTTTTTGTCGATCCTGGGGTTTATCACTCTTGCCCTGGTGGGTTCCTTGAAGATGTCCTTTGCTGGTTTGAGGACACCCTTCAACATGGGTAGAGTTTTTATATTCCTTTCTGAGGATGCAAAAGTATCCATAAGAAAGTCGTCCTCGACGGTGTCCGAGTGAAGTTGCACCCCATGATTGGCCGCAGCACGTTCAATTAGAGCGTTGAACGCTGCCGTGTCCTCTGTGGGAGATGTTTTTGCTCCATAGAGTTGCGGGTCTTGTGCATCCATAGGTGCACCTGGGTCCACAGGGTCATCCCAAGTTTGATCAGGGTCCTGTTGGCCGTCAGGGTCCATGTCTCCGGGGTAGGGGACTTGGTCACCCATGTAGTCCACCAACGCATCCGTGTCGGAGTGTGTGGGAGAGAAGGATTGTGGATCCTGGTAGGGTGACTGGAAAGGTTCGTAAAGAACTGGTTCTGAAGCCACAGGCAGCTTTCTTTTAAGTGGAATCCTGAAGGAGTCCAAAGCCGGCTCCGAAGTTATTTTCCGTTTGTGGATAATCATCCTGCCGGTGTCGGCGTTGATTATATGCGATGGAGACGTCTCCGCAGAGCGTTCGGCAGGCGTGATCGTGGTATGGGTCACCCGTGTCCTGATTTGGAACATTTTCGGGGCCGTGGATGGTGGCAGGCCAAAAGTAATGTTGGCTGGTGTCGAAGAGGCTGCTGAAGCTTTAATTGGTTCGGAGCCCGACGTGTCCTGGAGGACCATTTTCTTTTTGGTGCTTTGCGCAGCAATGGGTCGCGTCTGGAGCGCCCTCGAGTCTTTTGCACCGACCGGTTCTGTTGAGGCGGTCGTGGATTTTTTCGGCGCCGGTGGGTCATCGAGTCGAGGGGCGGGAGTGGCCGTCGACTTCTTCGATGAGTGTGGCTTTGGTGTCGCCGTGGAAGCGGTGTGAGACGCAGCAGGCTGTTTGACCTTTGGGGTCGGAGTCGATTGCGTCGGTGCCGGGATCCGAGCAGGTTTGGTGGTACCGAAGGCCTTCTTCCTTATGTCGACTCCGACGTCGGCCGCTTCGAGTTCGGCACCGAAGTCTCGTTTGGTGCGCTCGGTGCCGATGTGTTTTGCTGGCGTCGAAGGTGTGGAGGGCCTCGATCCGACCAGCGCCACTTTCGGTTTCAGTTTCAATTGAACCAATACAGCTTTCGGTTTTAAAGAAGGGAAACCAGCCGTCTTGGGCATGAATGGCTGCCGCTGAATGTCCAAGGCCGGGCCCGAGGGCGGGGCCGAAGAACTGCGGGATAGGTCTTGGGTAAGGCCCGAAGGCGATCCCTCGACCGGAGCCATAGACTGTTGCACTGGGCTTTCTTCAGTCTGAACGGGTAGGCCTTGCTCGTCACCGGAGCTACTCTCTTCGGCCCCTACGGCCTCATTGTAGTCTCCTACCTCGGTGTCGTCTTCATCTCTGCGAAAGAGTGTTTCGTCGACGTCTTCCGATCCGGAGTCATGTTCGGAAACGGGACTGGAGGGTAGGTTCTCCACTTCTTCGACATCTTCGGTCTCGGCGTTGAAGATGTCGGCCGGGGCCGGTGCCGCTTGCTGCGCCTCGAGTCTCGCCGCTCGTCGATTCCGTAGAGTCTTCTTGGATCGAAATCTGGCACAGGCCATGCATGTAGATTCGTCGTGATCCGGTGAAAGGCATTTGTTGCACACCGGATGGACGTCGACGTGGGGGTATTTCACATTGCATACCGGACACCTCTTGAATGGTGTCCTCGATTCCATCGTTGGTGTCGAATCGACGGTCGGGTAAGATGCGAAAGCTTGTTCTGGAAGTTAGTAAACTAACAAAGATACTATCGATACCGATCGAGAACAGTACCGACGCGAACTAAAGGCCTTTTGGCCTGAAAAAAGATTTTCCTAACTTGAGTCAAGATAACACATCCGAACCCAATGGCGGAAAAAAACAATCTGAGGATGGAGAGGATGCCCATGCGCACTGTAGTCCAGGGGAGGAGTCACCTATCCCAGGATACTTCGAAGACTCTTCCAGGACAACAACGTGCAAACATCCGGACTCAACACTAGGCGGCGATCTATGCACAGATATGAATTCAGCAGCCCACATGCCTCGAACACAAAAGTTCTTTTATAACAAGCTTATCCTCCTCGCCCTGCCCAACGTGAATATCAGCCGTCTCCACAATTCCAGAGACAGTTGCAGAGGTCTGGGCCTTTCGTTCCCCGACCCCCACTGAGCCAAATCAATGCGCCTACTGTAAAGAAGAAGGCCATTTATTGCCCGGTTTTGTTACAGCGCACGAGCGGCATTCCTGCATCACGAGGCCAGGGTGGTTATCAGTCAGCACCAAGAGGTAGAGGACGGGGTACGCCGCCTAATAACCAACGTTCCATGCCCCCTGGTAACTCCACAAATTATTTTGATCAGCAAAATGTTCAGTCTGCCAACTATTACAACAGTGATTACTATACTGAGGATGAGAGTCAAAATTCCCAACCTAGCTAGGACAGCCATGGACAAAGTAAGGGAGTAGTATCAGTTCCAGTGGACCAAAGCGGGCCTTATGTTGACGTGGAAGCACTAGGTGTTACAGAGCCATTCCTATTAGACACTGGTGCAACAAAGAGCTCTATGATTCACTCTAAACTCCCTGGGGCACCTTTGTCTGGCTGTACAAATGTTTCTGTAGGTTTTTCTGGCGCCCCAGTTCAAAACCCAGTTTCATGCCCTTTGCCCATTTCAATAGGTCCTTACAAATTGGAGGCCCCGCTCCTTTTAACAACTGGTTGTGGTGAAAATTAGTTGGGCTTGGATTTATTGAAGAGATTGTATGCGACATTACACTGTTCCCCTTCTGGTGTACGTCTTACCTTAGGTAAGAAATTGACCTCACCGATGTACTTGTCTAAAGATCAGCTTCCCCCTGAATTACAATCTCTTCCAGCCACCCTCTGGGCCACCGGCCCCAATGATGTGGGCCTCCTGCGGATTCCTCCCTACATTGTAACCCTCAAGCCTAATACTAAATTTCCTCGCATTACACAATATAAAATTTCCAGTGACGGCGAAAAAGCTCTTTTGACTATAGTTCATGATTTGGTACAAAACAATGTGGTTGAAGAGACTAGGGGAAATGTATGCAATAGACCTGTTCTGCCTGCTTTTAAACGAACCAACCCTTCTCAGCCACCTGTCTATCGTTTTGTGATTGATCTCAGAGAGGTCAACAAGATTGTGGTACCTCAATTCCCTGTTGTCCCGGATATTAGTGCCCTGCTGACAATGATACCAGCCTCAGCTTCCTGGTTTTCCGTCATTGACCTCAAAAATGCTTTCTTCAGCATTCCCATTGCTGAGGAAAGTAGGGATATTTTTGGCTTCTCCTTAGCAGGCCGAAGCTTCCGGTTCAAGCGAGCGCCTCAAGGCTATTGCGAGAGCCCCTCCATTTATAGTCAAGCATTGAAATCACAGCTCGATACTTTGTGTTTACCACAAGGGGCCACCCTCATTCAATATGTGGATGACCTGTTGGTTGCAGCAGATTCTGAAGACACTTGTAAAAAGGCTACCATTTCACTGTTACGCCACTTATCTGACAACAACCACAAGGTTTCACCATCAAAATTGCAATATTGCTGCCAAGAGGTTACCTACCTAGGTCATCTCTTGTCAAAGGAGGGACGGCGATTGACCCCAGAGCGCATCCAAGCAATTGCCCAAATGCCTATTGTACGCAAAAAGAGGTGCGTGCCTTTTTAGGTATTACCTCTTATTGTAGACAATGGATCCCCAATTTTTCCCTTCTGGCAAAACCCTTGTTGGCACTCACTCTTAAAGATACACCACACCCGCTTCCATGGACTGCGGAATGCCAGAAAAGTTTCACTGATTTACGCACTGCCTTGTGCTCTGGCCCTGTGTTGGGTACCCCTGATTACAGTAAGCCTTTCACACTCTATGTTCATGAGAAAGAAGGTTGCGCGTTATCAGTTTTAATGCAACGATTCGGGGACAAATGCAAAAACAACAATTGATGGACAGAATGCAGAACAATGTCATACATTCACCCCAGTACAGAGATCTGGGCCTAAATCCATCGTTTTTTTGCTCACCATGCCTTTCCAGTTTGAACCCAGCCATAGCAAATCAGTCTTGACCCTGTGCCTCATGGGAACAGTCCAGCCCGAACTGCCAAGCCAGGTCCTCCCTGGACTGGAAACAAGCATCCTAGGACCGGTACTGGGGTGAATGTATGACATTGTTCTGCATTCTGTCCATCACCTGTTGTGTTTACGATTTGGGGACAAGCACTGCCCCTGTGCCTATTTTTCGGCCATGTTAAATCCAGTGGCCAAGGCATTACCTAGCTGTTTGAGGGCTACAGCAGCAGCGGCAGTTTCCATTCGCCAGTCCGCTGGATTGGTATTAGATAATACCATTATTGTCATGGTACCGCATGCAGTAGACACCCTCCTAAATAGAACAAAGACCCAACACCTCACGAGTGCACGCCTTTCGGGGTACGAATTGACGCTCTTGGCGAGCCACGTACACATTAAGCGATGTAATACCTTGAACCCGGCAACATTGCTGCTAATTCCAGTAGAAAATGACACTCAGGAGCAACACGACTGCTTCCTCCGCACGGAGGAAGAGACAAAAGGCAGAGTTGATTTAAAGGATACTCCACTCCCGGACCCGGATGGGACCTTATGGGTGGATGGTTCTTGTTTTAAGCTTCCCAATGGTGAAACGACCTCAGCCTATGCAGTCACTACCTTATACACTGTTGTAGAAACAGCGCGTATTATACATAACTCAGCCCAGGCAGCTGAATTGATAGCACTGACTAGAGCTTGTGTGTTGGCTGAAGGAAAAAGGGTGAATGTGTATACTGATAGTCAGTATGCGTTTGGAGTGGCCCATAGTTGTGGCCGCCTGTGGAAGGAAAGAGGGTTTCTCACATCCCATGGCACTAAGATACAGCATGGCCAATTGGTAAATGACCTCCTTGAATCACTCACCTTGCCCACTCAGATAGCGATTGTGAAGTGTAGTGCACATAAGAAGATCACTGATGATGTAGGTCAAGGAAATGCTTTCGCAGACCTATAGCGAAAGAGACAGCTAGAGACACTATAAGCCGCATGTATGTTGCGGGCTCTGCTAGATGGGTTGCACAAGGAGGGATGTGTGAGAATACTGTGGACAGTGTGAAAATGATCCAGGCAGAGGCCACAGAGAAAGAATTGAGTACGTGGAAAGAAAGTATAGGAAGATTGGATGTGACAGGGTGCTGGACAGACTTGTCAGAACATCAACGCTGGTTGTTAGCAGATGCTTATGTACTCCCAGTAGTTACCATGGCACATGGTCCAGCCCATATTAGCGCTAAAGGTATATGCAAGCTTCTGGCTCCGGTATGGAAGAATGTGGGGATCCCTAAATGTGCAGACAATCTGGTTAAGCATTGTATTGTATGCTTGATGCATAACCCGGGGAAGGGAACACCAACACCAATAGGACACTTTGCTTCTCCAACTTACCCTTTTGAGGTTTTAGAAATAGATTACATCCACATGGAACGATGTAACAATCTGAAGTACGTTCTTGTTGTGGTATGTGCCTTCTCCCGATGGGTATAGGCCTATCCCCTGAAAGATAATACTGCTCTATCCACGGCAAAAGTCCTTTTGAAGGAGTTTCTGCCAAGATTTGGGTTACCGAGAATAATTTGGAGTGACAACGGAAGTGAATTTGTGGGTCAGATCATGCAGAAAGTATGTACAGGCCTTGGCATTAAGCAAAAATTCCACGCAGCAAACCATCCTCAGTCAGCAGGGTTGGTGGAATGCTATAATGGCACCCTTAAGCTTAAACTGGCGAAAATACAAGCCAGCACGGGTCTTGCCTGGCCTGATTCCTTGCCCTTGGCTCTCTTATCCACCAGAACAACCACCCATTCCCGTATGGGGCTTAGTCCTTATGAGGTTGTCTTTGGACACTCTGCAAACGTTTGGGGAGTCCCAAGGCCAAATAAATACTCAGAGATAGAGCATCCATTGTTAATTGACTATTTACATGATCTAACCACTAAGTTACGTGTCCTTCACCAACAGGTACAAGATACTTTGCCCCAGGCTTCAACAGATCCTGGTCACACCATACGGCCGGGAGACTGGGTCTGCGTCAAAAACTTCCAGAGGTCAAAGAACTTGGAACCTCGCTGGAGAGATCCTCGTCAGGTACTACTGACGACGCGTACTGCAGTAAAGGTGGTCGGCAAAAAGAACTGGGTACATGGGGTACATTGCAAGAAAGTGCCCCTACCATTACCTTATGATCAATGGGTTCATTAACGAATTAGTGACTCTGAAACCGGAAGAATACCAAGATTTGGACTATTCAGCGATGCACGCCTAGACTTTGCCGGAGCAGGACAAGACGACGACGACGAGATCCTCCATACAGCTATACCACCGGCAGTGAAATTGGACACTACTAAACCACATCTCCTTTTCCAAGAGCAAACTGTAGTACCTGGTTCCCGGAGGTACGATTTAAGGCCCAGACTGAACAAAAATACCTCAATAGTGCTTCATTGACTCTTGTCTTAATCCCGATTTCCACATGATTGCAGGCCCGTGATCGTAAGTCTCAGAATTGTAACCCAAATGTGGCTCTAGGCCTGTGGGACTTGTAGGAAAGTATAAAGAACTACAGACAATCACAGCTGAGTGAAGCAATCTCCCGTCACGGGCAATATTTAGAGCTGGAAATGACTGTTAACAAGGGAATGGACAAAATACAAACAATGAGCACGAAGCATTGTAAATTATTGCATAATCGTTTTATAGTGGCTTTAATAATATTGATTTTGATATGTATTATATTGTCCTGTATAGGATGGGGACTACACGTAATTTTTACACAGCCTACTCCCAAAGTTACGGTTGAAATCCATACACATGTCACTCTACCACCTCATGTTGAGTCAAGAAGGAGTGAATTCCGCAACAACACATTCGTTTCCATGCTACACCAACATCAATTGGCCACTAATGCGACGAACTGTTGGGTTTGCGGTCTTCTTCCAAGTTCGGTGAATACTGGAATGCCATACATTACCCTTCCTTTTTCATTTAATGGCTCTTGTAGTGCATGGTGGGAATTGAGCGCCAGTTGGGTATTTTCTGGAGATGGGGATACATCTATACCATTTATGTTGGCGGGACAGGAAGAGGATATATGGGACGGATAGTGAGAAGTCAGAATATGCTGATCGCCAAACCAAATCTACGGATTTGTATTTTCTGTCCTCTAATAGAACCTCTCGAAAAGGACAAACTTTTCTAGTGGTACCTGGACAAGCACCATTCTGTATTAGGAAAGGAGGGTTAGAACATAAAGGTACAAGCAATTGCCAACATATTGTGACATTGAATGGGACAGATTGGACTTGCATGGTTCCCTCACGTAATACATACTTCGTGTGTGGAAATAAGGCTTACACTTCTCTACCCGGTAATTGGAGAGGCACTTGTTATATCGCTTGGTTGTTGCCCCCTACATATATAGCAGATGCCAAGCATCATTTACAGAAAAGAGGGGTGGCGTCTGACCAGGATACGTCAGGACAAGAAGTCGGGGATGTCTTGAAAGGACTCCTTCCATTCTGGGGCTCAATAGCCAACAGTAGAGACATAAGACAACTAATTCGAGTTGTAGAAGCCACTGTCAATGAAACAGCTGGAGCTCTGAGTAACATCACTGCAGAACTCGCTGCTGACCGCCTTGTCACGCTTCTGAACAGGATGGTATTAGATATCATCCTTGCTGACCGTGGGGGCGTATGCAGATTGATCGGATCTAGCTGTTGCATTTTTATTCCAGACAACGCCCCTACAGTAAACCAAGCCATCTCTAAGCTACATAAGATCGCTGAGTCCGTTCACCAGGATGAAGGGAATTGGTCTCTGATGGGATGGTTTGGAGGACTACTGTCTACATGGGGATGGAAGATTCTTACCTTTGTCGGAGGGACTTTGGCCATTCTCTTCTCATGTTGCCTTTGCCTACAATGTGGTCCAGCTATATGCGGGCTCTGCGCCACCCTGTGTGTTCCAAATCCAGTATCACAGAAAGCAGCGAACACAAAGATAATGCTGCAACAACAGCTTGTAGATTTCATGGCTATTGAAGTCGATTCAGATTAACAACAGCCTCTGGCTTCTTTGCCTGAGTAATGGCAAAAGGAGGGTCTGAGGAAATTCAAATACGGCCCCATCTTTGCTTGTAACACCATTACGCTGTTGCCCTCACTCAGGCCTTCATAGCGTTTCTTTCACATTCTATACTGTTGCAGATATTACACGACCTTTCCTGTTTCCCTGAGCTAAGTCCATTCTGAGACCCGGCTCGAAGCAACTAATCCCCGAGATAACCATCTATTGACCCTTGGTGACCGTTCTCGGCCTCTCCAGTTGTTTTACGAATCACCATCTTCAAACACGCAAACACGTCCTGTCGTAAATTAATTTAACCAAGGAATGGCTATGCCACCTGACCTATAGGGTCGGGTAGAGAACACGACCTTAGGGAAGGAATTTCTATTACCCATTATCCTGTATCTTGTACAAAGAATGTTTTCTTGTGGATGATTTGTATTTTTATTGCACATTGAGGAAGTTGTTGCTTTAGGGGATTCAAGTGCTACAAAAGACTGTGAGCCACGGATTGAAGTGGCAGTCTCCTGAGAACCTACCACTGATGTACTTCTAGAACAACTGTACCTAGCTGCAGCTAATAAATTGAAGTTCCTATGCCAGACAGAGTGTTCCGTGTCTCTGTAATTTGGAAGGCGAACTCAGAAGATTTCAGGCGTACCCTGCGCCGCCAGGCTTAATGAGCCCGGTTTCTTCAATTGTTAGCCGAGTGCAGAGAAGCGGGGGAAAGTGAAGCACACTACCTGGGTAAATATGCAGCTGCCAGGCGGCACAGGGAGGGTGAAGCTCCTAGTCGCACTTTAGCATGATTATTACAACCCCCAAGAGGCCGGACATACATTACTGCTCTCCAGGGCCCAAATAGTGAATACATTTCTCACACTATTGACATACAAAAAACGACATTTGCCTACTACACAGACTGATACACATCGAGAGCTAATGCGGCTAGTGTAGACATTGCCCAATATCTGGATGAAATAGCCATGGTATGGTTATGTGCTGCCCGTCAGGAATTCCTTGCGGAGCCATTCACTGAGGAAGAAATTGTTCAATCAATTGATGCTATGAATGGCTCAAAAGTACCGGGACTACATGGGTTTTCAGGTTGTGTTTACAAAGCATACAAACATCTACTGGCCCGCACCTGCTAGAGGTGTTTGAAAAAGCTTTGGAAAATGGGGTACTCCCACCCACACTACGCGAGGTGGTCATAATATTACTCCCTAAGTCTGGAGAAGACCCGCTAGACTGCGGTTGTTACAGACCGTTTTCACTCTTAAACTTTGACAATAAAATATTGGCCAAACTGTTCGCCACTTGTCTCTTGCTCCTCCTTGACCAGATAATCTCACCCGCCAATCAGGATTTGTACCACATAAGTCCACTGCCATGAACTTACGCACACTGTTTCCGACACTCCACAGAATTACACCCAGTGTTCACGCTGCTGCGAGGCAACTGGACGCCGAAAAAGATATTGATTCTCTGGAGTGGCCATTTTTACATTCTGTACTGGGCAGAATGGGAATACCACAGGCGTTCGTCTCACTCATCAAGCTGTTATATACACAATCTATGGCGTTTATACGGATAAACGGTACACTGACATCCACATCTGATCTTACACGTGGAACGAGGCAGGGGTACCTACTCTCCCCCTTGCTGTTCGTGATTGCGCTGGATCCACTGGTGCGCCACTTACAGGAAAAACACCTTCACCGAGGGTTGTGATATTATATTACTCGCGCGACACCCCAACAGTAACTTGGGACCTTGACTTTGAGAAATAACTCGATATGGGGCATTGTCCAGCCTGCGCATAAATCGGGGTAAATCCGAAATTCGACGGGGACATTGATTTCCTATTAAAACGATTACGATGACTCCATTAAAATATTTGGGCATCCATATACATAGGGACTCTTAACAACTAATAAGGCTTAATTATGGGCCGGCAATGGACAAACTGGCCAGTGGTGTCGAGAGATGGCCGAAAATGCGCTTGTCAATGGCAGGCCGTATTTCAATAATCAAAATGGTTGTACTGCCCCGTTTATATATTTATTTCAAAACATCCCTATTACTCTAACCAAGGTCTTCTTCACAACATTACGTACACTATTGCTGAGACTCATATGGGGTGGCAAACAACCGCAGATTAGCTGGAATACCCTTATATCGCCTTACGAACGCTGTGGGTTCAGGGTGCCTAACATTTACATATATTATCTGGTAATCCAGTGTAGTTTAGCCAGGTACTGGTACCACATCGACGTCAGAATCCCTTATACTAAACCGGAAGCAGATTTAACTTAACCTACACGACTTGGAGCAATTTTACTACCACATGACCCTCGAGACATCCAGGAAGTTTACACGACTAGCTGGGCCTGGAAATGACTAATCAGGGCAAAGGGAAATCATGTACTATACTCCCTTGCTATACCACTGCCAGGTAATACCTGGATACCCATTATGCAGGCGTCCCTAGTCAAACGTAATATGTCCAAGTATGGGTAAAGAAAAATTGGGGACTTGTTCCCAAATGGGCATGTTTTTTCAGGCACAGAGGATAGTCGTTTTAAAGATGCCCCGTTGATGGACCAATTTGTACTTTGGAGACTGCATGGTGCGCTAAGGGCACAAATTCCTTGCTATCCTCTTGAACCCTCGAATTTCCCACCTTTGTCATTTCTAATTAAGGACACTAACAGGGACCTGATGCCTACGGGAGATGCGGGCGTGCGAGCGGCATGGAAGCGTGATTTGGGACATCTACTTTCAGACTTCCAATGGTTCTACTGCTGTAGGCAAACATGTAAGGTATCATTAAATAACCGACATAAGTTATTACATTTTTAATTCCTATAGCACGCATACATTACTCCTGTCAAGGTGCATTGCATGGACCGTCCCTCTCACACATTTGCCTCAAGTGTCGCTCTCAGGCAGCAGACTTTGGGCATATGACATGGACATGTGTCCAATTGGGGAAATACAGGGGGACAGTCTTTGTTGAATTGTCACGGATGACACACCTTGCACTTACCCCAGCTCCATTGTTGGCATTGGTGGGGTTTGTGCATGACGTCCCGAAATCTGTACAACACTTTGTGGCGATTGCGTTGTTGCTCACCAAGAGGGAGCTTGCCATCAATTGGAGCAGTAAGCATCTGCCAACAATCAAGGCATGGTTGCACAGCTTGACATATTGCAACACAAACAGCGACCTATACGCACAGTTGCTGCCACCGACATCTAGACCACAAGATATATGGCAACCACTTGGTACATATCTGCAAGAACTCCAGTACATAGCAGACTCACAGCCCGGTCATGACACGCCCTCACAGGCTGCTGAGGCAGACACTAGCACAGTTCACTCCAAATAAGGAAGTGTAAAAACTGGTATTATCCAAGTCATATCCCAAATGCAGTTGTTGTATGATGTCATATTGATGTGAGAGGAAATGTGATGCATATGCTGTACTATTCTACAATATGCTTGTATGGTATTTCATTGTTTTCTCTTTTTTGGCGTTTCTGAAATATTAACTAAAGTTCTAAAACAACATATGTTCCTCTATTTTGTGGTCTGGTGTAAATTCATTCAGGAGTTTTTTTTCTAATACGTATATAAAATAGTTAGTCATGCCTAAAAGGGAGAACACTTTTGTACATTTTGTAATTTAAATTTCCAACAGCCATTCTCCTTTGAACCTTTCTTGAGATGTGATTTGCTAAAAAAGGGGTTGAATTATTTTCCCTGACATCTTAGAATTCATAAATTCAGTCAACTTTGTGAATTTTGCACCTAAGAATTTTTTTTTACAAGCGAGGTATGGTGACTGGTTGTGAACACTATAGAGAGTACACGAGAACACAGACGAGGGCAAATGTTAAAAAAAAAAAAAGCAAAACTGCAAATTCATGAATGCAAATGCAGTTAGCATGCGCAAACGCATGAAGGCAAATTCTAAAATTCATGAGCACATTCTACTATTTTGTATCTGAAAAACAAGTTTTTCATTTTCCCAAGCTCACAAATTTAAAAAAAAGGTGAATTTTAAGTAAGCAAGCAAAAAAGAATACACAAAAAAAGCAGCTGGAAGCCAGTTTAAAAGACAGAGAGAGTGAGGGTGAATTAAGGAAGGGACAGGTCAATTACTATTTAAGCATATCAAATCTGTTTTGTAAACAGGGAGCTCACATACACACATTTGGAAGTTTGAGTAAATATATACATTTTGCTGAAGTAAATCTGAGATAAAAGTAAAGACCTCCAGGTTGTGTTGGTGACCGAAGCCGGGGCAAGTGCCAGACCCCTTATTCAGCCTCCAGCACGTCTAGCCGAAGAATGTGTGCAGCGAGCCTGGATGCATGGTCAAGTGTGGAGCTCCCCATAGACTAGACCCCGCATCCAACAGCTACTGCACAAGGCCAACTGCTGTGACATGTAGGGGGCTGGAAGTAAAGGCATGGGGGAAGACAATGGAGGACCATTTCTGGCTCCACACAATACCAACTGCAAGGACAACATCGGCCATGGTCTGTGTCGAGGCCTTGCACCCAGCTGACTTTGTATCCAACCCCGCGCCAAACCACACCACGTCCAACAGCGACCGTCATGGGCTCAATGCATAGGTGGATGTTCTGCATCCATTTTCAATGAAACAATGTAGTTAAATGACATTAGGCATACAAAAGCAAGACATATTCATATCGAGCTCCTTCCATTTTGTTCCATTGTAAAAGTGTTTTTCACAAGCTATAAAATGTATATGTTCATACTTCACGTAACAAAATATTTGAAGATTGCACTGAAGCTTTCTCTCCAGTAAAAACTCTGGAGCTATTTTGACATAAGGTCCTGTTTGGGCAATTCAGTTGCTTTTGACTATCTGCAGTTTCTCATCAAACGTCAGTCATTGGACATGTTGCATACTGCACTGACCTTGAACACATCACTTTTGTACAAAGGTTCCCGACAGCTGTCAATCACTCCTGTCATTTCCTATTTGCAGTGGTTACTGTATGGGGTCACAAAGGGCCATCCATTATCGCCTTCTCCGCAATGAATGATTGATTAATTGATTGATTTGGGATTATTTTTCAAGTACTTTTACATCTGTAGTCTAACCAATCCAACAGACAAAGTCAATAACCAAGCAAAAGATTTTTTTTGCCTTGGGAAAAGGTTAGGTGATCAGAGATGGCACACATGTGTAAAGGGGATGAGTTCAATAGCTTTGGCCCAGCCGCTGAAATGTGCCAAACAACCCTACTGAGTTCTATCGTGATGAAATGAGGAACTTGAAGCAACAGCAGGGACAAGAGTGGCATGAGAAAATCCTTGAATAGATTTGATGAATGATGCAATCAATCAATCAATCATTTGTAAAGCGCACTACATATCTGGGAGGGTCTCAAGGCGCTGGGGGGGGAGCAGGGGGGCGCTGCTGATCGAACAGCCAGGTCTTGAGCATCCTCCTGAAGGTCAGCAGGTCTTGGGTCTGTCGTAGGCTCAGTGGGAGGGTGTTCCATGTCTTGGCGGCGAGGTGGGAGAAGGATCTCCCGCCGGTGGTTGTTCTTCCGATGCGCGGGACGGTGGCGAATGAGAGGTCGGCGGAGCGTAGCTGGCGGTTGGGGATTTAGAAGGAGAGCCGTCTGTTGAGGTAGGCTGGGCCGGTCTTGTGGAGTGCTTTGTGTGCGTGGATGAGGAGCTTGTAGGATATCCTCTTGTTGACGGGGAGCCAGTGCAGGTTTCTCATGTGGGGAGTGATGTGGCCGTGTCATGGTACGTCGAGGATCAGTCGTGCCAAGGCATTTTGGATGCGTTGTAGTCGTTTGATGAGCTTGGTTGGGGCTCCCGCATAGAGGGCGTTTCCGTAGTCGAGACTGCTGTTGACGAGGGCCTGGGTGACTGTCTTTCTTGTATCTGTCGGGATCCATCTGTAGATCTTGCGGAGCATGCGGAGGGTGTTGAAGCAGGAGGAGGAGACGGCATTGACTTGCTTGGTCATTGAGAGTGTTGAGTCAAGGATAATTCCCTGCGTGCGTGGTCGGTGGGTGTCGGGGCTGCCCCCAGTGCCGTCGGCTACCAGGAGTCGTCCCATGCTGAAGGGTTGGAGCCGAGGATGAGGAGCTCCGTCTTGTCCGAGTTCAGCTTCAGACGGCTGATCTTCATCCAGTCGGCGACGGCCTTCATTCCTTCGTGGAGGTTGGCTTTGGCGGTGATGGGGTCCTTGGTGAGGGAGAGGATCAGTTGAGTGTCGTCGGCGTAGGAGATTATGTTGGAGTCGTGCTGTCGGGCGACGTGTGCGAGCGGGGCCATGTAAATGTTAAACAGTGTCGGGCTGAGGGAGGATCCCTGGGGTACGCCGCAAAGAACCTTGAACAGAATGTGTTGTTTGGCTAGGAGCCAATGCAAAGCTTCGTAAGCGTCATTAACATGGGTGAAATTACAGAGTTTCATTGCGAGGTAGGCTGCAAATCTTGGACACCATGCTGCTTTTTAAGAGTAATGCGGGGGAGCCAACATGAAGAGCATGCCCATAATCAAGGAGAGAGAGTATGTGTGTTACCGCAACAGAGGCATGAAAGAACAAAAGGCAAACATTTTCACAGTCTGTACAACTGGGAACAATAGACATTGCTGACCACTTCAAGTTAGTGCGGGTCCAAATATAACAACATCCCTTCACCCAGTCACAGACTCATGACAATTGACCATCGATGGTCAGCAGAGGTCCAAAAGAAGGGACTTTTCAAAGCAATAGAATCTCAGCCTTTTCTGCAGTCAATTACCAAAATGCAATTAGCACTGACGAATATCTTCTGATACCTCATGCAGGCGACTGATGACTTTATTGCTAAAGTAATCAAACTTAATAACCACTTGCATGTCACTGGCATGGAGAAGTTACTGCTATCTAAAGTATCTAAGCAGATCTTCTAGTAATCAAAGGTAATATTTATGTAGCTCTGATAACACACATGGCTGAGCCCTGACTGCGGGCTTTGGAAGCACGCGAATGACAACCAGATGGCAGTGTGGTTAGGAAGAGATGTAGACACCACCACAGAGAACTTCCAAGTTTTCTCTTGTGCTGTTGATGGATAGATGTGCGGCAACAGACGCTAGAATAATAGTATCACAGTTTGAGCAGAGAACTTTCCTTTAGTAAAGATTAGGAAGGAAAAATAAATGTGGTCTCCAACTCCTGGTTCAAATTCCTTCACATGTTGAACAATCTCTATGACTTGTTCCAATTCACTCGCAAGGCATTTACTGCAAATGTGTTTAGTGCCAGATTTCTGGCTCAACTACCCTAGTTTCTAGATTAGGGGAAAACAAAACCCTTCCCCTGGTACATTAGGCCTGCTATGTAAACATAAAATATACTTGTCAACTTGTAATGAACAAACTGCAACTGAAGGGCGGAACGTTACCTCGATGGAAGACGGCATTGGCAGCTCAACGTCACTGGCTTGGACTCGCATGAAGCATTCCTCAATCTGGACTCTGTGCTCCTTCCGCTCAATCACACTCTGTGCCACTGAAGACAGAAAGCAGAAAATATTATTGGTTAAAGTCACTTGTGCTCGCCCAGTGAAACCCTACCATTCCGCCTTAAAGTTCTCTTTTCAAACCTGAACACTTTTATTATTTCCCACACAAATATATTGGCCACTAAAATGCATTTATCCAGCCCAGAACACAAATTAAGCCATGGTACAGCTTAATAATTACAGAAAATTCCCACTTCCCCATTCTGCAGGTGAGTACATAACAAATATTACGATTACACAACTTAACGATGTTAATTTACTTCCCTGCCAGGATTCAATACCACGATCAGCGAGCTGCTTCCAGGGCTCCCCAGCTAATTATTAAGTCCCTGAGCTTTCCTGAAGCATTTTATATGGATTTCATTTTGATGTGCCTGTTGCCTTAGAACCACATACCACATATCCAGTTAATTATTCAACTTATGATCATGTTTGGAGGGATGGTGAATTGTGACCCAGGGTACAGACTAAACATGCTCAACACTACACTGTATCTGTCTGAAGGTGCCTGTGTTCTTCCAAACATAACCGGATACAACAGAGGGTTCTGTTTGAACAGTTCTTTAGTTCAGTGCCCAAGACTGAATTTCTCTTGGACCAGGACCTTAGCATGTTCTGGGGCACCCATCATCCTTACCCTCTGCCTTTTCAAAGGTGATTAAAGCGGTCCCTCCAGACATTGGATACAGAATTTTAGATCTTATCTCGGTGCAGCATTCTTTTGACTTCCCTTCACTGAGGGCACCTTTAAAAACCACATGTCTCTCTGGCCAAATACTTGGGATCTGAAAGAGATAATGTTGTGATAAAAATGAAAGGTTTGAAACAATTACTGAGCACGTTATGGGTAGAGTGGGGGCGCAATACCCGGTGTCTATGTAATAACAACTGTGATTGATCTTTCGGTTAGTTCATTCTACCTGCAGCCTGCTTGTGACCTTTACCGACCACTTACTAAAACTAACTCAATAAAAAGAGCACCTCCCCAAAACCGTAGTACAAGGAAGTCCAAACATTTCTGTAGCACTTTGTACAACCCCACAGTTTCTCACCCTCTTCATCTTATATATGGCAGCTATTGAACAGGTCCAGGAGGGAAATATAACACACACAAGTTAAGTAAATCTTACATGACTGACCCTAGGCATGCTGTTTTTTGGGAGACAATTTTGATTAAAATACCATGAGGACATATCATAAAAGGGAACAGGTGCATTTACTGAAGTCGGTAACTTTGACACACACCCCTCTCTTAGCAGCACATTCCAATATGGTGAAATGTTTATGTGGGAGATTTCTATAAACACAACACTCTCCACCATATGCATGGATCTTTTCAGGAAGCATCAGTGAACCTCTGCACCTTCACGAGTCTACTTTCTATCCCTTACTTCCCATCACAAATGTAATGAGCAAATGGATGCACACCAATGTTCATATTCATCCACATTCATACACATCCAGACACCTATTAGAGACACTGATGGAGCAGGTTTCGTATAAAAAGAAACTTGCTCGTATGCAATCCTCGCGAATAACCTGTAACCTTATAACCAACCTGTTTGTGAGTACTAATTTTGCATTACATTTTACATATTGTATCTAGAGGAAGCTTTTCTATGTGCTTTACTAATGAGTAACCAGAGTGTCCTTAAAATGGTCGCCAAAAAAAACGCGGGAACTCTTCTGCACTTGCGTCTACTACATCTACGTAGTATGACGTCTTCTCTAGCTTGGTGGGAAATCTTTGTAGCTGCAAATAGCTTTTAACATGGCTGCTCGAAAACCTCGCATTAACACACATGCCATGCTGAAACTAACCTATGCAAGTTTTACTAAGCCATTAATGCCAAAGAAATATTATGTAAATGGGGTTAGAGTAGAAGTAAGTGGTATACAGTGAATTCATTTAATTTTGTATTCTAACATGTTCTTCTCTGACTTTATTAATAGCTCGCTTTTGGTCCTTGGAGGGTGACCGATGTCCTTATCCTTTGAGTCAACTATGCATGCGCGCAACCTCTTTGTTCTGAAACTAATTAAATCATTGAATGGCTGCCAATCCATGTGCTCAGCAAGGACATGGGAAGATCAACTCCTGACCCTACGAGAGGAAGAACCCGAAACATTGTATTACAGATTTATCGATCCACATATGAAATGCTTGTGGGAATAAAGCTTGTGGGTATTAAAATTAAGGGGCGGGGAATTAGACAATAGAACCAAAGAAGATTATTGCACTTAGTATGGGGTGATGTCCTCACCCCCATTACCTGGGCCAATCAAATTGAGGGGTGTACATGGAATTGAAACATTTGGGGGTGGATCATACATTTGAATTGGTATAACAGAGGTAAGTTCTAGTTTGTTAGATACACTTGACCCACTTAATGCCGATGCTATGCTGAGATGCTGCCCGATTTTTCTGCAATCTGATTGAAGAATCCAACACTAGGGAAAGATCGCGGCACAACCGAGGAGGCACATCTAGGAAGGGGTCCGGACGAGCCTGAGTAGCTGAGAGTAGCACCAGAGAGGGGTGTAACGCTGGCGTTACACTAGAAGAGGTCACCTTCCCGGTCCTGAACCTGTCCTGAATCCTTGATACTCTGATGTCTAGGTCCTCACACCATTCTAGGTAAATATAGTTCTGTGGGGTTGTGCTTCGTGTTTGCTCTCTGCTCTCTCTCCTCAGGTACTGTCATCACATGAGATCAATTAATGTGAATTGAATTATAAACTAACTGAACTACTTTTCCTGATGGAGAATCTTAATGTATCTACGTGTATTTTGATTTGACTCACAAAATTATTAATTCAGATAAACCTTTAAAACTCCTACTGTCTGTGGTTCTTTGAATAAAGTTAATGTATTGTTTTTACTATTATCATTTCCTCCCTATTCTAATCTACTACTAGATCTTTCGACACATACATTTAATTAGGAGACAGGGTTGGTAAGAATACTGGTATAAAAAGTTCTCTAAGGTAAATCAAAATTGATGACCAGCGGACATTTGCTAGCTCACTGAATGTTGAATGCATATGGGCCCAAATGAATGTTGTGTGTATGTATGTAAAGAGCTGGTAAACTCTGCTGCATCAGTTTTCTTGGTAGCAGAGGCATGGTTAGTATAGTTAGTTAGGTGAGGATTGTATTTGAAATTTTGAATGATTGATTTATGTTTTAACCAAAACCCGTTATGTATTATTTTATGTTGTCTGGAAATTCCCGGGAATTTTGAATAGCGGGTGGTAAATGGAAGCCACACTGCAGTGAGGTTATTGGTCTGGCTCGAGAAAGTGCTGAAAGTTACGCAGGACTAGAAGCACTACGTTAGGGAATAATTTCTTGTATGATAGTGAGAGTAATTGGTAGCGAGGAGATCACTGGTGAAATTTTGGTATTATATCACCTAGAAAGGGTAATACTGAAGGAGTAGCAGGTTCTCTGATGCTTGTGTGAAGAGTAAGCGGAAAGGATTTACTCATAGTGTGTGAAGAGTAAGCGCAAGGGTTTTACTCGCAGTGAAATAATCTTACTATTTCTTTGAATTAGTGGGTCAGACACAATAGCGAATGTTTATATGTTGTTAATTAATGAAAATTGTGTGACATTTTGTGAGAAAATAAGTTTTTGCATTACCTTGTAAAGGAGGGGTCAGTTGCGGGTGCTGCACTGACGTCACTAAGAGCCGCGCTGGGATTGGTTAAAACAGTGGGCGTGTAGTTGATGCAAAATTTTAAAGGAGGGGTCAGTAGTAAGGAGTAATACTGACATCACAGAAATGCCGCGCAAGCATTGGCTGAGCGAGCGAACAGAGTAGAAGTTAAATTGGTTCTCAGACTAGAAAACGCGCTTGTATTGGAGAACTTATTAGAATTACAGCGAGCGTCTGATTGGTCATCAAAATAGAAATCCCAAGAATAATAATAGATAGTGGAGATTGCATGTATGATTCAACATTAATAGGGACTCGTCCAGACAGAAGATTTATAGGGTTTGCTTACGAACAATACCTTAACAAGCATAAGCACGCAATGTACGGAGAAAAAAGAAAAATGTCATTCATGCAAAAAGTCAAGAATTATTTTCAAAAGGACAAACCCATTAAAAGTAGAGAAGGGATTCTTATTCCTCCTCCTAATACGCCTGCATCATACATGATGGTGGAAAGAGTCTTCCATACCTGTGTATGGTTAGAAAATTGGGTAAAATACACAAAAGATGATGGAATATTAGCATTTCCTGAGTACGGAAGCTTTAATGGAAGAATATTGTACAATTTAAGAACACGAATGAATGAATTAGAACCCAGACCTAGATTGACCCAGTATGAGGCTTTAGAAGAATGGGAAATGGAAGCCTTTGAACGTGATAGACCACAAAGTAACAGGACCTTAAGCAAATATTATCCGAAATTTCCTTGAGAGACTAGAGCTAGTCAAATGAAACAATGGAGACAGGCCATGGTGGCAGAAGGTTTATATACTGTGTTAACATCAGAAGAGCAGATGGGAGGTAAATGTACAGAAAAAAACACTTAACCATGATAGATAGCGGAGAAACAGAAGAAGGGTATTCAGAATACGTATTGATGAAAAGTCCTCCACCTTATAATGAAGGATTTGATAGAATGACCCCTAGTGCCCCAATGGTAAGAACACCTTTGGTTCCACAAATAGTACATGACACAGCAAATAGGGTACTTCAAGAAAAGGAAAGGGAAGCAATAAATAAGAATAGAGATTAATTGATCCAGAAAATAACTCAGATGAACACACATCCTGATGCATTGACCATACCAGTAACCATAGGTCCAGTAGTCCCATTGTATGGTGAAAAGTCAAACTGTTCTAAAGTTCCTGTAATGCCTACCCCAAGCATAGAACCTAGAAGAGAAAAGATGATAGTAGATGACCAAGCAAGTGAATGTGAATCAGTAATATCATTAATGGATTTGCCCATAAGAGAGCCAATAATGGAAACCCCGAAGAGAAATTTGCCCAGTTGTTCGAAGGAAGTTAGACTAGAAACCTCGACAGGAACTAGAAGTCCCACAATAGTAACCCCAGAAGATATAGAGAGATGGTCTCAAGAAATAGAGAAACCAAAGTCACAGCCAAAATTATTAGACATTTTTAAATTACGAATAGAATTTGAAGATATGGTTGCTGGAAATGTGGGTCTAGACAGATTAAACACATACAGTGAAGAAGAGATACTGTTCATTTGTAGAAGCATTACACGAAACACAAAAACATTCCATGAAAAACTGACAAATTTGGCATCTGAAATGGTAATTGACATAGGGAAGCCAAAGGTGTTGCAGAAACCATATAGAGCAGAATTTTCTGATAAGGATTTGAAAAACATGAATGTGTCTGGAAGAAAATTACAGATCAGGGAGTTGTTATTTCTGCTACAAAAATGGGGAGATCTTGAAAGATGAAAAGTTAGATGGGCAAAGAAAAAGGAAGAAGCACAGGTATATCGAAGGACATCCGAGTATGCCATGAGAGAAACAGAAAAGGCTGAAAGGTTGTATCCGATGAGGGAAGTACCCGGGAGGGGGCACATACATGTACCATGGACTAGACAGGATATTTTGTCATTTACAAATGATTTCCCAAAATTGAGAGAGAAACTAGTGGAGTGGTACAGACAAGTTGAGAGGTTTGTGAACGTTTCAAAGGTTTTGTTAAAGGATCTGGATGGTCTGTTTTACATAGTAGTACCTGCGGATTTGTGGACAGAGTGTAAAATTTCTATAGATTGGCCTACTGAGGAATATCCAAGAGATTCAAAGACAGGAGCCCCGTCAGAAGATGCAATGAAAAGATATCATCAAGTAATCACTTTTCTGAAGAGTAAAATTCCCCCGAAAGAAACTGATTGGGTAAAAATAGACAGTCTGTACATGCCTACTACGAACGTCTTTTACAGGTGTTCAAAAAGTATAGTGGGTTTGAAAGTTTAGAGAACAAGGACATGACTCATTTTGTGTATCGATTTGTAACAGGGTTAAGACTGGATATATCACAAATGATTAAGCAGCACATGTTGTGTTGGCAATCAAAGCCCATTGACGAGATTCTAAAATATGCCAAATATTGTGGGGATGAGATTGATAACAAACGAAAAGCCTTAGAAGAAAAGGTAATGTGGGCTTAAGTAAAGTTAGCTGAACAGCAAGAGCTTCAATTGAATAAACAGTCAGAGAGTCTAGGAAGAGTGCAAGGTCAAGGTGAAAATAATGGGGTGAGCCATGGGGAAGAATGAACAGGGAGGAAGCAAAGAAAAGATTTCCCTGTCACGGGGCGGGAAGTTGGGGCATTGGAAGAACAAGTGTAAATTAGTACAAGTTAATAATGGCCCGAATCAAAATTTATCTACAGATGCAGAATGAGGTGTTAATGAGTCATCCGCAACAGGGTACAGATCTTCAGAGTCAATTGCCACCTGCCCCTAAGTCAAATTTTGTGAGTCAAGCCAAGTACAGTGTGGACGCCGGATTTCCAGAAGGAAGTGGTAAGAAAAATTGTGTAACATCGCAGTTTCTTTTGCAGGATCCACTAATTGATTATGAGCAGGAATGACGGTGCCTGAGGGGGGAGGAAGGGGAGTGCGTACTTGGCGCATCCCTACCGGTAGATCAGTCAGGTCCATACGTAGAAGGTAAAGTAGAAGGAAATGATATCACTTTCTTGTTGGATACTGGTGCTACCAGGTCTACTGTGAGAACAGCAGACATTCCTAACCTGCCCCTCTCGGGTGAAGACATCCAAGTCGTAGGTGTTTCGAACAAACTGATTAGAACTCCGATCACAGAACCAATGGAGGTGCGAATTGGAAATTTTAAAGAAATGCATACATTCGTGGTCTGTGACTCAAGTCCTGTAAACTTGCTTGGAAGAGACTTGTTGTGCGAAATGAACTGCACCATATTTTGCACACCGGATGGTGTCGCAAACAAACCCTAGATGAAGATGGAGTTTACAAGTTCATGTTAGCTAAACCGGGGACAGAAGTGAATGAAATGTATACAATGATAACCAAAGATGAATTACCTGCCGAAGTCAAACTGACTGTAAATGCAGAGCTATGGGATTTTACTGGAAAAGAAATAGGATTGATGGCAAATGTAGATCCCGTAAAAGTGACAGTGAAAGAAGGTGCTGTTTATCCGAATACTCAACAATACAAAATGAGTCCAGAAATAAAGACAGGTGTTGCAGCAGAGATTGAGTGATTAGTCGAACAAGGCATTCTGAAAGAAATAATGAGTAGCCCTTGTAACTCACTGTGAGAGATCCCCGGACATTGCAAGGCCGACGCCCCTTCCCCGCTCCTACCTGTGGACTCAGCCTGGGGAAGCAGTCCTCGAGAACTCCCACGATCGGCCATTCCCATTCCGGAGGCGGACTCCGCCCCGTGACCCTCAGAGGCGAGCAGGTCCTGGCTCCGACAGGAGTGACCCGGAAGGGGGAGGGATTAAACCCGGATGTCCTTCTTTACTGCAGGTGAAAAGGAGGACCGAGAGAGGAGTCGGGCGCACTTGTGCCGGAGAGAGACGGGAGACGGAGGAAGCAGCGAAGGCGGAACGAGAACGAGAAGAGGACCGAAGCGAAACAGAGAGCGGGGAAGAGCAGACCGAGGAGCCGGAGGACCGAGGAGTAAGCGCGAGGTTGCAGAGGACCGAAGAGGAGGAAACCGCAGAGGGTCCGGACGAGGCGTGGTGCGAGGACTGGTGGACCCCACAGGAGGAGGCTGGAGAGCGGCCGCAACCAGGAAGTGTTGCGGCGGGGCCGGTGAGTGGCTAAACGGCGGGGACACGGGACGGGGAAGAGGGTGGTAGACGGGCAGGCGTAACTGGGAGGTGGGTGGTGATAGGACCACAGGGTGTAGTGTGTTGTAGCGGTGGTGGTGCAGTGCTGCAGTATCGAAACGTCTCTCAATCTTTCCTCCCTCATTGATTGTTCAAAGCTGCAAACTCCTTTCCTCCCCCCTGGGTGGTGACAATAGATGGTGATCGGGTCTTTCCTTTCCTCATTCCTCAAAGCCCCCTTTTGGTCCCTGGGTGGAGCGCCCTTCACTGGTCAAACCCCACAACCCCCACACGGGTGCGGTGTCGGATCTATCTCTCTTGGAAGAGTTCAAAGAGAACAAAAGCCCTGACGGCCTTCCGCTTTTCTTTATCCCTCTCATGAGCCTCCCTGGGGAATCCATCCCGACCAGACTGGAGCAAGCCACCGGGGGAGAAGACCGCAGAGAAGAAGACGAAGCAGAAGAGATCCGAAGACCACATCAAGAGTCCCTGATATCTGAACCACCGGCCATATCACCTGATGTCAAAATAAAAACCTATCCACTGGCTCACTATATTCAGCCTCCGCGTCTGTTTATCCGGCCCGCCCTCCCACAAGTGGTGTCAGAAGTGGGATCCACCGGAGACATGGAGGCTGTAATCGCCCGAATGGCGGATAACCAAGAAAGCCTGGGGAAGGCCATGGAGAAATTTCTCACCATCGTAGAAGAAGACCGGGGAAAGCTGCAACAGGCCCTTACCAATCAGGGACAGACGCATGACACGGCTATGGGGAAGATTGCCGACGTGTTGGGACAGCAAAGAGGTCCGAGTACCCTCCCGTCGGTGATACTGCAAAAGTACGTAGCCGGGGAGGATCCTGAATATTTCTTTAACAATTTTGAACGGATGGCTCTGGCCGCCGCCTGGCCAGCAGATAAATGGGGACAATACCTGGGACCTCTCCTGTCTGGAGAATTACAAGCATCCTACCAAGCCGCTAACATCCTGGGTACAACCCCATATGCAGATATCAAACAATGCATCATGGAACGGTTAGGAGTGGACGACGAGTGTTATAGGATGAAGCTACGCCAGATAAAGGAAGGACCCCAAGAAACCCCTAGGGCCCTATATTTCCGGGTGAGAGACATGGCGGATCGGTGGTTAAAGCCCACTACCGCCACGAAAGAAGAGATAATGGCCAAGGTCTACTTAGAACAATACCTGACCTCACTCCATCCCCCAATACAAAGATGGGTAAGGCAACATGCACACCTTACGTTGGAAGTTGCTGTGGACATTGCCAGTGCCTACAACAGAGCACAGGAAGTGCAAAAAGGACGGGAAGAGACAAACTGGAAACCTGGCTCAAGCGGGGCCCATCGACCTCCCAGACCTCTACTCAACAGAAAACCAGACCCCGTCACCCTCATCCCCGGACCCCCTATCTTCAGACCTCCTGGACTCCCGGTGGTGCGAGCCTCAGCCCCTGGACCTCAGTGTTACGGATGTGGAGGACTGGGTCACATAGCTCGGTTTTGCCCACAAAAAGAGGAGCCAATGGAAATTGGCATGACCAGGAACTTCTATTGCCTTACCCCCGAAGAATGCTAACCCTCCTTATCGCTGTGAAGTGGCTGTCAACGGACAACGAATGACGGCCCTTGCGGATACAGGATGTCGACAGAGTGTGATACGCCCCCAGGATTTGGGAACCCGAATCGGACCGGTGGAAGGAACTGTGAACATCCAATGTGTCCATGGAGACACTAAGACGTATCCCACAACCCATGTCCAGGTTCAAACTTCCACGGATCCGGGGTCAGCGTTAAAAGTGGGCCTCATTCAGCGCCTCCCAGAACAGGTCATCCTAGGCAATGACTATCCCCATTTGCCCGCTTTACTCCAGGAAGCCCCGCCTTCGGACAAAGACTGGTTGAACACTGCCCCTTTCTCCCAAGAAGAAAATCCCGAGTGGCCCCCTTCCAAAACCCGGAGATCCCGAAACCAAAAAAGAAAGGAAAAAGGGAAACTCCTATGCGCCCTTCCAGCTCTTCCAATTGAAAATCCGTGGGAGCACAATCGTCAATTCCTTACGGCCCAACAGGAAGACCCGGTCCTACAGGAAGCCTGGAGTAAAGCCCTGGCGCAGGAAGATCCATTGCACGTATGTCCTTATTTCTTTGTCAGAAATGGGCTTCTGTATCGGAAGGCAGATCCCCACAGCAACCCTCAGTTACTGATCCCTTCCCCGTTCCAAGAAAAGGTCCTCTATTTGGCACATAGTCATCTCTTAGGGGGGCATTTCGGGGAGGAGAAAACGGAACAGTTAATCACCCGACAGTTCTACTGGCCAGGTATTTACAAGAAAGTAAAGATGTACTGTCGGGAGTGCCCGGTATGCCAACTAAATAGCCGATACCGCCCACCCCGAGCTCCCTTGCATCCCCTACCCATTCTCGACGAACCATTTCGTCGAGTGGGTATGGACGTCATTGGTCCCCTCTTACCTTCCCGAAGCGGATGTCGGTACGTGCTGGTCCTCGTCGATTACGCGACGCGGTTCCCTGAGGCCATAGCTCTACGACACCCAAACGCTACGGCCATAGCCAAGGCCATGATTACAGTGTTCTCTCGGGTAGGTTTCCCAAAAGAGGTCCTTACGGACCAAGGAACCCCGTTTATGTCAAAGGTCATGAAGCAAGTATGTACTCAGTTGGGAGTCAAGCAAATAAGAACAGCGGCATACCATCCCCAAACGGATGGATTGGTGGAGCGGTATAATGCCACTCTGAAAACTACCCTCAAAAAACTCCTCGACCTTGAAACCAAACGGTGGGAGGATCTGTTACCCCTAGCCTTGTATGCCATCCGCTGCCAAACCCAGAAAAGCACGGGGTTCTCCCCCTTTGAGTTATTATATGGACACCAACCCCGATCCCTGTTAGACATGGCCCGGGAGGCCTGGGAAACCGAACCTAACAGTAGTACACCCCTGATTGATTATGCCTCAAACCTGAAAACCCATCTGGGACAGATCCGCACTATCGTGCGAAACAATATGGAAAAAGCACAAGAGGCCCAAAGATCCCAATATAATAAAAGAACAAAGGATAGGTCCTTCAATGTAGGGGATGCTGTACTCCTGCTGATGTCGTCTTCTGACCATAAGCTGTTGGGTCAGTGGCAGGGACCCTACTTGATTCTAGAAAAAGTGACCCCCGTTACCTATAAAATCGAGTTGGATAAACAGAGAGGCACATCCCAAGTGTATCATGTAAATCTCTTAAAGAAATGGGAGGGACCCCTTCCTATATTAACCTCCCTGAACGTACCCCAAACCCCTTTATACTGCCAGTGTATAGATAAGGAGGTGCCGGGCGACAAAGCCGCTATGCTGATAAACTCCCTACTCCCGTTACAAGATGTATTTTCCAACACTCCGGGAAAGACCTCTGTGGTAGAACACGCCCTCAAAACCGTCCCCGGGAAGGTGGTACGCCTAAGACCTTATCGTGTCCCTGAGGCCCGCCGACAGGTCATACGCAGTGAAGTCCACCAAATGTTGCAAATGGGGGTCATAGAACCCTCGGTGAGCGAGTGGAACTCACCTATTGTGCTCGTACCGAAGCCTGATGGTTCGGTGCGTTTCTGCATTGATTTTAGGGAAGTCAATAAGGTGTCCGAGTTCGATACCTATCCCTTGCCTCGGGTGGATGAAATGGTGGAGAGGATAGGAAGAGCTAAGTACGTCAGCACCCTTGATTTGTGCAAAGGGTACTGGCAAATCCCTCTGCGCAAACAAGACCGAGAAAAAACAGCGTTTTCCACCCCTGATGGCCTATATCAATTTGTCATGTTACCTTTTGGTTTACACGGGGCTCCCGCCACATTTCAGCGGGCTATGAATCTCATCCTGCGACCCCACGAACGGTATGCTGGGGCATATATTGATGACATCATAGTCTACAGCGAAACCTGGGAGCAGCATCTGTCCCATCTATATAGAGTGGTCCAAACCTTGGGGAAATATGGGTTTAAAATAAACCCGGCGAAGAGTCACTTAGCTGCCCAAACGGTACACTATCTTGGCTATTTACTTGGGGAAGGTATGATTAGGCCTCAAGATAAAAAACTGGCAGCCATATCCCAGATACCCTTCCCACGTTCCGCAAAAGCACTGAGAGCATTTCTGGGTTTACTAGGGTACTATAGGAGGTTTATACCTCGCTTCTCCCACCTAGCCGCTCCTCTCACCGACCTACTACGAAAGTCCGTGAAAACCGAAGCCAGACTGAGGGATCCCAGCCCCGAGGTAGTACAGTCCTTTCTCGCTTTGAAATCCACCCTAACAGCAGACACGGTATTAGCCAGTCCTGACTTTTCCTTGCCCTTTATACTCCAAACCGATGCATCGGACCAGGGTCTGGGGGCCGTGTTATCCCAGAAGAACGACCAGGGAGAAGAAAAACCCATCTTGTACCTTAGCCGGAAACTGTACCCCCGGGAACGGAACTATGCCGTCATAGAAAAAGAAGCCCTAGCCATCAAATGGGCTATTGACTCTTTGAAATATTACCTCGAGGGACGAGAGTTCACCCTTTTTACTGACCATGCCCCCTTGGAATGGCTCGCCCGCAACAAAGGAAACAATGAAAGAATACTGAGGTGGTTTTTGTCTTTACAACCCTATAGATTCCACACCCTGCATAGGAAAGGTGCAGACCAAACCAACGTGGACTTCCTTTCCCGCTATCCCTGTGACACCCCCAGTAGAAAGACAGCAAGGGAAAAGGGATGTGAGAGATCCCCGGACATTGCAAGGCCGACGCCCCTTCCCCGCTCCTACCTGTGGACTCAGCCTGGGGAAGCAGTCCTCGAGAACTCCCACGATCGGCCATTCCCATTCCGGAGGCGGACTCCGCCCCGTGACCCTCAGAGGCGAGCAGGTCCTGGCTCCGACAGGAGTGACCCGGAAGGGGGAGGGATTAAACCCGGATGTCCTTCTTTACTGCAGGTGAAAAGGAGGACCGAGAGAGGAGTCGGGCGCACTTGTGCCGGAGAGAGACGGGAGACGGAGGAAGCAGCGAAGGCGGAACGAGAACGAGAAGAGGACCGAAGCGAAACAGAGAGCGGGGAAGAGCAGACCGAGGAGCCGGAGGACCGAGGAGTAAGCGCGAGGTTGCAGAGGACCGAAGAGGAGGAAACCGCAGAGGGTCCGGACGAGGCGTGGTGCGAGGACTGGTGGACCCCACAGGAGGAGGCTGGAGAGCGGCCGCAACCAGGAAGTGTTGCGGCGGGGCCGGTGAGTGGCTAAACGGCGGGGACACGGGACGGGGAAGAGGGTGGTAGACGGGCAGGCGTAACTGGGAGGTGGGTGGTGATAGGACCACAGGGTGTAGTGTGTTGTAGCGGTGGTGGTGCAGTGCTGCAGTATCGAAACGTCTCTCAATCTTTCCTCCCTCATTGATTGTTCAAAGCTGCAAACTCCTTTCCTCCCCCCTGGGTGGTGACAATAGATGGTGATCGGGTCTTTCCTTTCCTCATTCCTCAAAGCCCCCTTTTGGTCCCTGGGTGGAGCGCCCTTCACTGGTCAAACCCCACAACCCCCACACGGGTGCGGTGTCGGATCTATCTCTCTTGGAAGAGTTCAAAGAGAACAAAAGCCCTGACGGCCTTCCGCTTTTCTTTATCCCTCTCATGAGCCTCCCTGGGGAATCCATCCCGACCAGACTGGAGCAAGCCACCGGGGGAGAAGACCGCAGAGAAGAAGACGAAGCAGAAGAGATCCGAAGACCACATCAAGAGTCCCTGATATCTGAACCACCGGCCATATCACCTGATGTCAAAATAAAAACCTATCCACTGGCTCACTATATTCAGCCTCCGCGTCTGTTTATCCGGCCCGCCCTCCCACACTCACCTATAATTGGCATTAGGAAACCTAATGGGAAGTATAGGGTGGTACAAGATCTTAGAAAAATGTATCAGATTGTTGTACCATGCTGTCCAGTAGTGCCCAACCCAGCTGTGATTCTTTATCAGATACCATGGAAAGCAGGTTGGTTCACAGTAATCGATTTGTGTCATGCATTCTTTTCTATTCCGTTGCATCCAGATAGCCATTTTTTATTTTATTTTCATTTAAATTTGAAGAGCATGTTTACATGTGGAATCGTGTGCCTCAAGGGTACACTGAAAGTCCTTTAATCTTTAATCAGATTCTCAAAAGAAGCCTTGAATCTCTTGTATTGCCCAGAGAGTCAGTCCTGGTGCAGTATATTGACGACCTATTGGTGGCGTCAAACACACGAGATGACTGTGTTACTGATTCAATTGCATTGCTAAATCATTTGGCAAAGGGTGGACATAAAGTGTCCCCTGAGAAACTTCAGTTTTGTAAAAACTCAGTCAAATATTTGGGACATCAAATAGGAAGAGGAATTAGAAGAGTGACCTCTGAAAGAATCAGCATAATAAGACAAAGGCAGTTGCCTCGAACCCAAAAAGAAATAAGAATGTTCCTTGGAGTTGAAGGATATTGTAGGCAGTGGATTGTAGGGTTTGCTTTATTAGCTAAACCCCTGATACAGATGACCAGAAAGAGAGCGAAAGACCCTATAGAATGGATGATGAAAGCATGGGATATTTTAGAAAGTTGCGAGATTGTTTGTGGGGAGCACCTGCTTTAGGAATGCCGGACTATTCAAAAGAATTTGCATTATTCTGCTATGAGCGGGGTAATTGTGCACTTTCAGTTCTGACACAGAGAAATGGATTAATGAGAAGACCAGTGGCATATTTTTCTGCTACCCTAGATCCTGTGCCCTGTGCATTACCAGGTTGCCTGAAAGCTGTAGCCGCAACTTGTGTCAGCATAGAACAGAGTGAGTGAATTGTGATGGGTAACCCTGTCAAGGTGTATGTTCCCCATGCCATGGTGATTTTACTGACCAGAACCCGAACGCAGTATCTTACTCCCAGTAGGCTGACAAATTATGAAAGAATAATACTGGGGGCTGTTCTTAATCCAGCCACTTTACTACCTGATCCCTACCAAGAAGAGGTGAAAGATGAGGTTGAACATAAATGTCTGGATGTGACTGAACTTAGCACCAAACCACGTCCTGACATGCAAGAGGAACCCTTGAAAAATGCTGATCATGAGCTATTTGTAGATGGCTCATGCATGTGACATGAGGAGGGAGGATTGAGTGCTGCTTACGCTGTATGTACATTAACTGGAATAGTCAAAGCATCCTATTTACCAGAGGTCAGATCTGCACAAGTAGCCGAATTGATTGCTTTAATTAAAGCATGCAAATTTGGGAAAAATTGGAGAGTGACCATATCCACTGACAGTCAATATGGTTATGGGGTTGTGCATGATTTTGGCCAACTATGGATGCAGAGGGATTTCTGGACTTCTTCAGGGACTCCTATTAAAAATTGAATTTTTGTGAAATAATTAATTGAGGCAATTCAATTACCAAAAGAGGTGGCCGTGGTTAAGTGTGCTGCTCACCAATCAGGAGATGAGTATGTGACAGCCGGTAACCGATATGCTGACCAGGTTGCCCAACACTGTGCGAGGCATAAAATTGCCCTACACAAGAAAATCGAAACGTGTGGAATCAGCTGTCAACTTATGCTACTTGCAGGCATGCGAACCTGGGAGGAGGTGAAAGATCTGCAGGATGCAGTAGACATGAGAGAATAGGAAGAGTGGGTGAAAATAGGATGTCAAAGAAGGGCAGAAGATGGTGTGTGGGTTTGTTATGATGACAGACCAGTAATGCCAGACAGTATGCTTGCACCAATGGCTAGAATGTATCATGGACACACACATGTGGGCAGAGATGCAACGATTCAACTTTTCAGACAAGATTGGTTTAACGCAAAAAATCAGGAATGTAACAGAGAGTCTTTGCCAAAGATGTTTAATATGTCAACAAATGAATCCTGGCAGGAAAACTGTGGTTAGTATGGGAAAAATTGGAAAGGCAGAAGGACCTTTTGTAAGACTTCAATTAGATATCATTCAATTGCCTGCTTGTTGAGGGTTGAAATATGTACTTGTCATAGTTTGTTTATTTTCAAAGTGGGTGGAAGCATACCTGACCCGAAGAAATGACAGCTTGACAGTGGCTAAACTTTTATTAAGAGAACTCATCCCTAGACTTGGTTTTCCAGTAACGATTGAATCAGATAGAGGGTCTCATTTTAATAATGAAATAATTTGACTAATTTGTGAAGCATTCAAAGTCAAACAAAAATTGCACTGCACTTACCGTCCAGAGGCTTCTGGGGTGGTAGAACAATTAAATGGCACGATCAAGTCAAGACTCGGAAAGGTGTGTGCATCCACCCCATTGGAATGGCCTGATGCTTTCCTCTGGTTCTGATGGGACTCAGAAGTATTCCAGACAAAAATACTGGATTGAGTCCACATGAAATACTCATGGGAAGAGCCATGAGACAAGCATGTGTACCAGGACACAAGCTGTTGAATAGAACTGATGACTTGGTTTTGGAGTATTGCAAAGAGTTGGCTGACATAGTGCTTTCTATCTCTCATCAGGTTGGGGAAGACGCAGTCAACAGACAGCTGAGACAAGCGCATGATCTGAATCCCAGTGACTGGGTAGTTGTGAAGCATCACACTCGAGAATCGTGCCTAGCACCAAGGTGGGACAAACCACATCAGGTTATACTGACTAATTCAACAGCTGTAAAGTGTGCAGGATTGCCTAATTAGATTCATGCAAGTCATACCAAAAGGGTACAAGCTCCTGAAGAAGAAGAGTTTCAATTGAAACGAGAATTTGAAGTTGCTGAAGGTTGTGCAGCTGAAGAACTTCCTATAGAAGATCCTGAGGTAGCTGCCCAAGAACAACTGAGCACTTATCAGGATGACTGGATCCCAGTGGTGGACATACCTGAAGTATTTATAAGAACTAGGAGCCAAACACAGTTAGGCAGACCGGAAAAGAATGAGGACCAGTCAGGTGTAGAAGAACTCGCTCAGGAGAGTAGGGAAACGACTATTAGGGTACCTGAGCAGGAACAGTTAAGGAGAGAACAATATACTCAGACAGAAGAAAACAAAAGCCCCACTCTTGAGTCTGAGGAGGGACAGATAGGGTATAGAGAAAACGTTCAGGCAGAAGAAGGTAAAGAGGTAAAAAGACCTGAACAGGACCAGATAGGCATAGAAACACAAGTTCAGGATACAGAAGAAAAACCTGACATCGCCAATCCTGAACAGGGTCAGATTGAGGTAGATTAACCAATCCAGGTAGAACAGGCCAGAACAATAAGCCCTGGACAAGATCAGATAGAGAGGAAATCTGAAGACGAAAATGATCAAGTCGTGCCGAAAATAAAGGAAAATAAAAGAAGCCTTGAAGAACCAGGCAAAGCAGTGAAATTTAAGAAAAGTCGAACAGGTGATAATTGGCCAAGAATTATCAAGAGACTGAAATACCGTCTTAAAACAATCAGTGAAGAACCTGATCAAGTAAACGAAGTATCCAGTCAATCTGGACCTTCCACAGTAACCCCAAAACGAAGGAGTCAAAGGTTGAAGACATTAAATAACAAGTTCAAGGGTCCTGAGTGGACATATGTCATTCTTGAAGATTTTGAAAATCTCAACTTAAATGAAGAAAGTGATGAAGAGCTGAACGACGAAAAAATTGAAGAAGTGAGACCAACTTGAAATGGAGAGAAGACGCATAAGGTGTAACCTCATACCAAATTCTGAATTAAAGAAGAGAAAAATCTTCTTGTCCAAAATGTCTGATGATAAGGTTATTGGAAATCCAAAACAAAGCTGTATAAAGAAGTGTGGTAGGATCTGTATATGTAGCTTATTATTAGTTTTCATAATATGAGTAATATTAGCAATAGCTATTCCCTATTTGATGGTTAGCGACAAACAGAATAGTACTAATGCACATACAGAAGTAGCAAACATTAAAGGAGGCATAGTAGACTTAGAAACACCAGACGAGTTAGATTTACACCACACTGTAGATAAAAATGAAACTGAATTAAATGTATTTGCAAATCTCTTCCTACATTGTGTAGAAACAATGGAAGCTAGTGATTGTTATGTTTGCATGAAATTGCCAAACTCAGTAGCTGAAGGGGCAACTTATCATCACTTACCGTTGACATATGGTATTTCATGTAGTGTATTAGCTAGTTTATTTTATAGAACTGTAAAACTGCAGTATTATTATTCACATGTAGATGTAATATTTTCAGAAGTCCCTATGCGAAAGAGCATGAACCCTGTCCTTAATACTAGAGACTCACAATTCATGAGTGAATATTTCCTAACAATGAAGACAATAGATATAGCCAATGCACACAAACACAACCTAACATGTAAACTGCATGAAGAAGAAAAGATATTTTTGAACTTAGTAGAACAAAGGAAACAGGATTTCCAAGTAAGGGCCTCAGAACCGAAACCTCAGATACCTAAATGGGCTGAAAGGGAAGATCTTTTGGCAACTGGCAAGACTCATGCTGCTATGTCTCTGGATTTTGAAAAGAAAGGGAAAATCTGTCTCTATAGACTAAAAACAGAATATAACAATGCATTTATTGGTTCCAGTGAATGTGAACATAACTTCTTAGTAATTGGGGATTGGGGAATAAAAGGAGGAACTGATCCAGGATTTCCTGGAATTTATTATATTTGTGGAAACAAAGCCTATTTTAGATTGCCTGATCACTGGTACGGGAGTTGCTGTTTCTGAATAGTATTCCCTAAAGTTTATCATGTTAAAAGAATCACTGGAAATAATAATGACAGTAATGGACTAACCCGATATGAAAGAGCTAGTTTTTCGGAAATAGTAGGTGATCTATTTGGTGCATTGATACCTTCAGTGGGAGTTCTGCTGAATTCTCCAAAAATCTGTCAAATGTCAACAGTAGTTGATCGGTTATCTACTGACACTGCTGGAGGATTTTTACTGATCAATACAGAATTAGTTGCTGTTAGATCTATGGTTTTGCAAAATCGACTTGCCCTTGATATCTTATTAGTAAAAGAGGGTGGAGTCTGTAAAATGTTGAAAGCGCAACATTGTTGCACATATATACCTGATACAGGTGTAGAAATTGGAAGGTATATTAAAAATATTACACATTTGGAAGAGGAACTAAAACCACTGGAGGTTGACAGTGTATGGAAGAAAATAACATAGTTTTTCCACTATTAGTAGTTGGTTTTCTAACATAGGTAAGAGTATCTTAGGTCAAATATTATTACTGATCATGGGCATAACTCTGTTAATTTTGATGATAATGTGTTGCCACAAATGCAGTGGAAAAAGAAAAAGGTACGAAGTGAATGGTAAGTGTAGGGAAAGAAAAGTAGACGAAATACGACTTGAAGGGAAACATCTACAAAAGAATGAAAGGATCACAATTTAAGAAAGATAAAGGAGGGAGTAAAAGATTTGAAGAAATCGAAATGGTAGAATGCTAAAGTTGGCATCTGATTTAATAGAAGCTAGTGATGGCATAAAATGTGATCAGAGAGGGGATTGATGGAGCAAGGTTTCGTATAAAAAGAAAATTGCTCGTATGCAATCCTCTCGAATAACCTGTAACATTATAACCAACCTGTTTGTGAGTACTAATTTTGCATTACATTTTACATATTGTATCTAGGGGAAGCTTTTCTATGTGCTTTACTAATGAGTAACCCGAGTGTCCTTAAAATGGCTGCCAAAAAAATACGCGGGAACTTTTCTGCGCATGCGTCTACTACATCTACGTAGTATGACGTCTTCTCTAGCTTGGTGGGAAATCTTTGCAGCTGCGCAATAGCTTTTAACATGGCTGCTCGAAAACCTCGCATTCATGCACATGCCATGCCGTGCTGAAACTAACCTATGCAAGTTTTACTAAGCCATTAATGCCAAAGAAATATTAAGTAAATGGGATTAGAGTAGAAGTAAGTGGTATACAGTGAATTCATTTAATTTTGTATTCTAACATGTTCTTCTCTGACGTTATTATTAGCTCACATTTGGGCCTTGCAGGGTGACGATGTACTTATCCTTTGTGTCAACTACACATGCGCAAAACCTCTTTGTTCTGAAACTAATTAAATGATAGAATGGCTGCCAATCCATGTGCTCAGCAAGGACATGGGAAGATCAACTCCTAACCCTACGAGAGGAAGAACCCGAAACGTATTACAGATTTATCGATCCACATATGAAATGCTTGTGGGAATAAAGCTTGTGGGTTTTAAAATTAAGGGGCGGGGAATTAGACAATAGAACCAAAGAAGATTATTGCACTTAGTATGGTGTGATGTCCTCACCCCATTGCCTGGCCCAATCAAATTGAGTGGTGTACATGGAATTGAAACATTTGGGGGTGGATCATACATTTGGATTGCTATAACAGAAATAAGTTCTAGTTTGTTAGACATACTTGACCCACCTGATGCCGATGCTATGCTGAGATGCTGCCCGATTTTGCTGCAATTTGATTGAAGAATCCAACACTAGGGAAAGATCGCGGTACAACCGAGGAGGCACATCTAGGAAGGGGT
Source organism: Triturus cristatus (assembly GCF_964204655.1). Classification (NCBI taxonomy): domain Eukaryota; kingdom Metazoa; phylum Chordata; class Amphibia; order Caudata; family Salamandridae; genus Triturus; species Triturus cristatus. Next base: position 57,544,669 of record NC_140579.1, read on the forward strand.
CTGGACGAGCCTGAGCCGCTGAGAGTAGAACCAGAAAGGTGTGTAACGCTGGCGTTACACTAGAAGAGGTCACCTTCCCGGTCCTGAACCTGTCCTGAATCCTTGATACTCTGATGTCTAGGTCCTCACACCATTCAAGGTAAATATAGTTGTAGGAGAGTAGGATCTGCACTTATGTTGCCCCCACTTTTTTTCTGATGTTAACACTGGTTTCTGGCTATAGTCTGGCTGGGTCCCTGCTAATCAGGGCCCCAGTCTCTCTGTTCTCTCTAAACGACTTGGAGTGCATATTAGATGCACTAGTGATTGGATACTGTGGTACCTTATGAGCCCCTAGTATATGGTACCTTAGGTACCAAGGGCATAGGTACTTCACAGGCCTACCAGGGGCTGAAGCATGTATTATGCCACCCCTGGGAAGCAGACTAAATCCGACACCCCAGGCCTGCTACTGCAGCCTGGGTGAGGTAGTGTTAGCACTCCTCACTGAGGTATAGGTTCCTATATCTCACCATACACATACATATAAACCTATCAGTCACCCCTAAGGCAGGCCCTATCACTCCTGAGGGCAGGGTGCTTGATTTACAATGTGAGGGGGTGCCTCTGCCTGAGCAGGGCCCCTCTGCAGCTGGCAGGGTCTATTCCGTGTGGCTGTTTGTGGATGCGGTTAAACCATATACTCTTAAGTGCATTATAACCTCCCGGTAAATGCTAACTTTGGAATGACTGCATCAAAACATGTCGTGTTTGCTGTCAAACAACTTGGAATCATACCCCCACACCAGTAACTGGTGTGGGAGTATGATCCCACCCTTCTAGAGGGGATGACATGGACCCACTGTGGAAACACAGTAGAAATCTGTAAGAGCCCTGGCATCACAAAATGAATGCCACCAGCACAGACACTGGGCTGCCCTCCTGCTGCTGACTGAAACTCGCAGTGGAGGAGGCCCAACAATAGGCATCCTGTCACAGGGAGGCGTCACCACCTTCCAGACAGGATTTAGTGTATTGGAGCTGGGTGGGTGCACTCTTAGAGTGCTTTGAAGTCCTGCACTGGGGGAGCAGTAGGCTCCTCTGTGCATATGCCAGCTCAAACCGGTTCAGGGGCTACCAGCCCCTGCTCTGGCGCGAAACTGGACAAAGGGAAGTGGGTGTAACTACCCACCCCCCTGACCTTCCTAGAGGAGTGGTCACAGAGCTAGTCCCTCCCTTTCTTTTACTATAAGATAGGTACACCTTGCCATTGCAAGCTAGATAACCCTGGATGACGTTTTACAAGAACAATCCTGGTCCTTCGACGTTCCACTACCTTTGGAAGACGGAAGAATCTCCCTTGGAGTCAAGGAGTGACTCCCCTGTTTGGCAGGCACCAAAAACTTGAATCAACGGTCGCAAACTTTCCGCTCCCGCCGGAGTTCGAAGTCCCTGCAGACCCAGAAGTGGATTTCCTGACTTCTCGACGGCCATTGTGAGTCCCCAACAGAGCTGAGGCGAGTGGACCCCACGAGTGACGAGGAACTGCAATACCTGGGTGTCGTGAACTATTGTTGAGTGCAACCCCTTCACGACGTTCTACGAACTTGTGCTTTGGACCATTGGTGGCCCAAGCCTCCAGCAGGTTGTGCAGCGAAAATCAGAGGCTTACCCCATCCCGAGTGACCATGGGCTCCTGTAAAGCATTTCCTTGTGAGGCGTCTTCGCGATCCCTTGCCTGTTGGCTTGTGGGTCCCCTGAAGACTTTCTTATCAAACCAAAGGGCTCCCCTGGTTGCTCCAGGCCTGCCCTCACTCACCCTCGCTGGGTGAGTCCCTCAGACCTTGCTGGTCTGCACCATTGACTTTATTCACTTTTCACAAGACTTGCTGTTGCCAAGGCTTGTTGGCTCCAATCCGGTTGCCGACACCTTAGTCAGCTGCAGACGTCGTGGGACACTCCGAATCCAGCTGCTGGTCATCGTCAATCTCTCCTGGACCTCGTGGGCGAAGAGTCAAAACACCCTCAAGCACCTGAAATCACCCGATATCCGTGGGCATCCATCTTCCTGGCAAGTGAATGCGAACACTGTCCCTTCTGCTTTCAGGTCTTCTTCATCTTGAATCCAGCCTTGGATTTCACCGCACACTTCTTCAGTCTTCGCAAGCAGCAAATCTTCTTTGGCTTCCATAGAAAACAGCGACGCGACCCGACACCAAAAGACACCTATGCACCCGGCTTCCCTGGGTGAGGTAACTCGTGCACTCCGGTGCCCTAGTGTGTGTTGGCCCTCGAATTACTTACCTTGTAAGTGGCTTGCTTGTAGACTTCCTCTAAGTACCCTAAAACTTTAAAAATCCAACCGCGACTTGCTCCATTGTAATCAATAGGGAACCCGCGGCTGTGTTCTCACACTGCACGTGTCTCCCGTGGGTCTTTTACTTACCTGCCTTGGATGGATTAGTGAAGCCCCAGCGATTCTACAGGCTCTAGGCCTTGTCCCCTTGCAAGTCGACTTTCCTAAACCTCTTTTTTAGTATATGGTCTGGTACGCCCCTAGGGCCCCAGCCATATTTGTGCTTAACTTATTGTGAAACGTTGATATTTGAATGTGTTCCTGGCTTCTAATCTGATAAAGAGATTAGTAGAGTGTGTCTAGAAATAAATACATATATATTTGCTATATATACCTGTGTGGTGTCCGATCATTTGGTAATTCAAGAGATTATAAGGTAAAACAAGCTGCTTTACATTCCTCTGCAACTTAGCCTGAAGGCTGCTCTCCACAGCTACCACTAGGATATCTTTCTTTAAAAAGTTGTCTTAAACCTATCTACCATAAGAGTCGAATTGGACTGGTGCAAGGTGGCCACTATAACTAGTGACCAGCATATGCCAAGCCAACTTCTCACATTGGTGGACAGCGTGTGGGATTCCAGCTTGCCATTGTTTTACCAGAAAATCTCTATTTTAATTACTAACTGAAAACCACTTAAGGTACTCAAGGTACATATAAAGTCAAGCTTAGTATCAATAAGTTCTACTGAACTTAGAGCTCTTTGTGAAGGGATAGCACACCCTTGCTACAGCTCAAGCTAGGATCAGTAGGCCACAAACTAGTGTAGGTAGTACTACACTGCACAACACTAGAATGTCCTCAAGGGATGGAGCCAGTGGATCCACCCAACCTCAGTATAAGGACATGACCTCCTTTGACTTGAAGGCCATGTGTGTTGCAAGACACCTGGGGTTAGGACAGAGTCCCTCCACACAACACCTGATAAATTTGCTAACAGCAGAGGATCTTAGACTAGCTCTAGGAGCTCGTGGATCTGGATCAGGGGGTGGGTCAGCCATAGTCTCTGGGTCAGATGATGAAAATCAAAATGACCTGGAGTCTGTGATTGAAGGGCCAGACCCACAAGGGTCTGCAAGGGACAGAGGAATTCTCCCTAAGAGAGCTGACAGAAGTGAAGAGAGGACTAGGCCCCCTTCAAGGGAATCTAACCACTCATATCACTCTGGCAGAGAATCTGTCCATCAGAGGAACTCATACTTTAATAGAGAGACCTCCTCTGAAAGAAGGTACAAGATGCTCCAGTATGAGGAAGCTAGGCTTGCCCTCAGAACCAAGCAATTGACCTTAGATAGGGAAGCCTTTGAGCTCCAGAGAGCTTCTAAGAAAGAGGGGTTAGAACCCCCTGGTGGCAGCAGCAGTGTCCCTAGAGGCAGAGATTACATTCTAGACCATAGGAACCTGTCCAAAGTTGTTCCTCCCTACCAGAGTGGGGATGATATTCACAAGTGGATAACTGCTTAGGAGAGGGCCTGTAAATTACAGCAGGTCCCCCGGAAACAGTGGGCAGCAATATTGTGTCTCTCCTTTTCTGATAAAGGTAGAGACAAGCTCCTCACTGTTAGAGAAGAGGATGCTGATGATTATGAAGTCCTGAAGAGTGCACTGATAGATGGCTTAACCACTGAACAGTACAGGTTGAAGTTCAGAGATACCCAGAAAGCACAGACTCAGGACTGGACTGACTTTGTTGATTGTGCAACCAAGGCTCTGGAGGGTTGGCTGGTTGGTAGTAGAGTTACTGATTTTAAGGGAGTGTATAGTCTTAAAATGAGAGAACAGATCCTTAATAATTGCCATAAACAGTTGTTGCATCAGTACCTGGTGGACTCTGATCTGACCTCTCCACAAGAATTGAGAAAGAAGGCAGACAAATGGGTCAGAACCAGGGTGAGGCAGAAGACCCAGAACCAAGGGGGTGTCAACAACAAGCAAGATCCTAAAGGCTCTGAGAAAGGTGGGGATAAGGCAAAAGACCAGAAGTCTTCACAAGGGCCCCAAAAATCTGCATCTGGTGGGGATTCACAGTCTACAAAGGGAAAAGGCCAAAAGAAGCCCTGGTGCAAATTCTGTAAACAGAAAGGGCACTGGACTTCTGATTGTACCAAGTCCAAAGACCACACCACCACCACTCCTGCCCCTAAGGCAACTGTTCCCCCTAGTGCAGCTACTGGTGGAGGTGGTAATCAGAATAAGGGTGTAGTAGGGTTGACCCTGGGTTCTGAAGTGGACTCTGGCCTAGTCAGAGTACCCACTCAGGCATTGCTGGTTTGTGAGGGAGACATTGATATGTCCTTCCTAGTGAGCCCCAGTAATCTGGGCAAATACAAACAGCAGCCTGTAATAAATGGCAAACAGGCTTTGGCATTCAGGGACACCGGTGCTAGTGTCACCATGGTGGCAGAGGATCTGGTGGACCCTGCACAGATCATCCTGGGTGAAATGTACCAGGTGACCAATGCAAGCAATGTCAGGACCAACCATAGTCTGGCAGTTATGAATTTCTCCTGGGGAGGGGTAACAGGCCTCAAGAAGGTAGCAGTCAGTGCAGACCTCCCTGTCGAATGTCTATTGGGCAATAATCTGGAGACTTCAGCCTGGTCTGAAGTAGAGTTATGGACTCATGCTGAGATGTTGGGCATACCTGCAGAGGTATTTGCAGTGACAAGGTCACAGGCCAAAATGCATAAAGCTGAACCAGCTCTGGATCCTGAAACTATGGACCAGATGCTACCCAAGAGGAGGAGCAGTAGGGTTAAGGCAGTGCCTTCCCCTCTGTCTCAGATCTCAGATTCCCCTCCTGAGGGAGGAGAAGCAGATCTTGAAGAAGGAACTGCCCCAGAGGGACTTGAGCCTGATCAGGTTGAGTTCTTGGGGGCAGGGGGACCTTCCAGGGAAGATCTGAGTAAGGAGCAACAGTGCTGCCCCTCTCTTGAACCCCTCAGCCAGCAGGCTGCTGCTGAGGCTGCTGGGAGTGCTAGTGGGTCCCATAAGGTTTATTGGGATGAGGGACTTCTATATTCTGAGGCTAGAGATCCTACCCCTGGAGCCACCAGGAGGTTGGTAATACCTCAGAAGTTTAGGGGGTTCCTCTTGACCCTAGCACATGATATCCCATTGGCAGGACACTTGGGCCAAAACAAGACCTGGGACAGGCCTGTTCCACATTTCCATTGGCCACACATGTCAGAGGACACCAAGGAGTTTTGTCGCTCCTGTGTCATTTGCCAAGCCAGTGGCAAGTCAGGTAGCACAACAAAGGCCCCCCTGATACCACTACCTGTGGTGGGGGTACCCTTTGAAAGGGTAGGGATTGACATTGTTGGTCCCCTTGACCCTCCAACAGCATCTGGGCACAGGTTTATCCTGGTGGTAGTGGATCATGCTACCAGGTACCCAGAAGCAATTCCCCTCAGGACCACCCCTGTGGTGGCAAGAGCTCTCATTGGAGTTTTCTCCAGAGTCGGTTTCCCTAAGGAGGTTATATCTGACAGAGGTACAAACTTTATGTCAGGGTATCTGAAAGCAATGTGGAAGGAGTGTGGTGTCAATTACAAATTCACTACTCCCTATCACACACAATGCAATGGGTTAGTAGAGAGATTCAACAAAATCCTAAAGGGAATGATTAAAGGCCTCCCAGAAAAGCTTAGGCGAAAATGGGACCTTTTACTTCCCTGCCTTTTGTTTGCAAACAGGGAGGTCTCACAGAAGGGGGTTGGATACAGCCCTTTTGAACTTCTGTTTGGGCACCCTGTCAGAGGTCCATTATGTGTGGTGAAGGAGGGATGGGAGTTACCTCTCAAAACCTCCCAAACAGGATGTGATGGACTATGTACTTGGTCTCTGCTCCCGGATGGCTGAATACATGGAGAAGGCAACCAAAAACCTGGAGGCAAGCCAAGAACTGCAAAAAGCCTGGCATGACCAAAAGGCTGTGCTGACTGTATACCAGCCAGGACAGAAGGTGTGGGTGTTGGAGCCTGAGGCCCCAGCAGCTCTCCAAGCCAAGTGGAGTGGCCCCCATACAATTGTTGAACAAAAGGGAGAAGTCACCTATCTGGTGGATCTTGGAACTCCCAGGAGCTCCCTTAGGGTGCTCCATGTCAACAGATTAAAGCCATATGTTGACTGGGCTGACATGGGCTTGCTCATGGCAACTGATGAAGAACAGGAGGAGGAGAGTGACCCTCTCCCTGACCTGCTCTCACAGAACCCTGATGATGGGTCAGTAGCCTCACTGACCATCAGCAAACTGAATACAGACAAGTGCTGCAACAGTTTAGACATATGTTTAGCCTGACCCCTAGTCAGACTTCTTTGTGCACCCATGAGGTGGACACTGGAGACAGTCTGCCTGTAAAGATTAAAATCTACAGGCAACCTGACCATGTCAGGGATTGTATCAGGACTGAAGTCCAGAAAATGTTGGAATTAGGAGTTATTGAGCCTTCAGATAGCCCTTGGGCTAGTCCAGTAGTCCTTGTGCCAAAACCTCATACCCAGGGTGGCAAGAAAGAGATTAGGTTTTGTGTAGACTACAGAGGCCTCAATGCAGTCACCAGGACTGACGCCTACCCAATTCTAAGGGCAGATGAGCTCATTGATACTTTGGCCTCAGCCAAATATCTGAGTACATTTCATCTAACAGCTGGCTACTGGCAAATCAAGTTAGCTGATGATGCCAAGGCCAAAACTGCATTTTCAACCCCTGGTGGGCACTATCAATTTTATTTTTATTTAACACATTTACAAAACAAACATAAAATAGCAATGACCATAAACGTATATCTTGAATTATTCTCAAGACTCCCTGGAGAGAGCAATGTATATCATTAAAGATAACAAAGCAAATAATAAAAACCAAAAAGAATTACGCAAAAATAAAAAATAAAAACATATCACGAACATCTGTTTACAAAACGTAATCAAGAATTACATAGTCTTATCAGAGTGTAGTCACATTCCCTAATACAACTGTCTGTCCCTCCATCAGTGCCCTCGGCATCTTTGTCAAAACTCCTCACTCACTATCAGTCGTACTGGCCAGTAGGAAGGCCCGCAGTGGTTCCCAGATATCTCAGGGTCTGGCCATTTCTGGCAGTTCTTCCGCATATAGTTCCATATTCTCTCTACAATACACTAAGTCTTTTAACCATTGTTCTGTTGTAGGCCTACGCCGTCCCCCCCAGACCACCGCCACTCTGCGTGCCGCCAACATTAGAGCCAATCTCACAAATTTCCCTGTCACACTTCTGAGGTGTGGCACACAACAGAGTAGACAAACAAGCGGGGTGCATTGTATGTCCGCCGTCGTCATGTTCACTTAAGTCTGCACCACTCCCTCCCAGAATTCATTCACCTTTTGGCAGCTCCAGGCTAAATGCATGAAATCAGCACCCTCCTGTCCACATCGTGTGCAGCAATCAGTGTCACATATCCCAAAGCTGTGTAAGCGTTTAGGCGTATAGTATACCTGATGTATATATTTACAATGTAGAATGCGCAAGTTACCATTTGTACCTAGCGCACCCGTCAGTTCACAAATGTGCTTCCAATTCTTTTCAACTACGGGCTCAAATTCCACCTTTCCCAGCTTCTATCTGGTTCAGGATTGCATTCACTCTTTATCAACTTATAGAGTCTGGAGACCATTCTTCTGTTAATAGAAGTAGTGAGGGCAAACTGCAATGATTGAAGTGTAGGCGGTTCTAGAGGGTATGTGGTGTAATGTAGTTTGGTCGCATGTCGCAGTCTATGCAGCGAAATCTAAATGATAGTGTCTGATTGCTTACATACTGCAGATCGTCCGACATAAGAAACGCACATGCCGGATATAGGTCTTGCATTCGTTGAAGCCCCGCTTCGTGGAGTAGGCGCATTGATGGCGCCTCGTGAGTCACTGTCATTGCAGCGTGATGCTCAATGTACATAGCTGGTGCATAAATCGGTAGCTTCTGCGCCAGATGCCCTATCAACTGCCAGGCTGCTATTGTCGCATCTATCAAACTGATTTCAGTTTTCGGGGTGTTATTACACTGTGTAATGGGACCGGGTAGGTATCACCCTTCTCTACCGCAACGTGCGGAGTGTATGCATGTGGCCTGAGCCAGTAATACACGTACTTGGCCTGTGCGCTCAAATAATAAATATAGAAGTCCGGTGCCTCAAACCCCCCCCTTCCGTATCCTTCAGTGAGAGTCGACCATTTCACCCGTGCGTTCTTGCCACCCCAGACTAACCGTACCAGCATTCGTCAAATGTTGCAAAAGAACTCCTTCGTGAGCACCATTGGGATATTATCGAATAAATATAAAAAACACAGCAGCACCACCATTTTAATCAGAGCAATTCGATCCGCCAGGGACGGTGGCAGGGAGAGCCATAGCTCTTCCTGTTGTTCTAGTTTCGTGCATGCTCTGCCGTAATTCTCGCGTATCACCGTATTCGGGTCCCTGTGAATCCAAACCCCCAAGTATTTAACTGGGTCGGTAGACCATACAAGTGGGTATTCCACATCAGGTTGTAAGGTGGACTCCGTTAGTGGAATGATGATAGATAGTAGCTGGGACAGGTACCGAGATGGCTCGCAAACAAAAAGCACCATGTCGTCTGCGGAAGGTGAGATGGCTACCGGGCGATAGGTGAAGTTGAGTGCAGTCTGTCTATGTCGCTGCCTAATAACACACGCCAATGGTTCTAAAATATTCGCAAATAGCAACGGGGATAATGGGCATCCCTGGCGCGTTCCCCTCCCTATATTGAAGGGTCCCGAAGTCAAACCCAGTTCTGCATATAGCACCGCTATCTACTGTAAGAATAACAGGGGAAAGCCAATCCGCTGTAAGACATAGAACATATACTTCCATTCCACCGAGTCAAACGCTTTTGCAGTGTCTAGCAATACAGCTGCCGCAGGCAGACTTAGTTCAAGTATGTGGAGCATAGAGTAGATGGTTCAGAGATTATGCGATGTGGACCTCTCTGGTAAAATCCTGATTGATCAGGCAACACCAGTCGTGGCATCAGCGGTTGCAGTCTGGTTGCTAGAATTTTGGCCAATATCTTTGCATCTATGTTAATCAACGACAGAGGACGGTAAGAGTAACATCTATCTGGGGGTCTGTCCTTTTTAAGCAGAGTGATGATTAGCGCTGGATGCATTGTCGATGGTAATCTTCCAGTAACCTTCAAGTAAGTGAGGCGTGATTATGTCTACATATCTCTTATAAAACTCCGCCGAAAGACCGTCAGGCCCTGGCGCCTTGCCATTGGATAAAGCCGAAACATCTTGCTCATCTATAGGCTTGCAGATATATTCCCTATGGGCGTCTGAAAGCCAGGCGCACGCTACCTCTTCCAAGTATTCCTCTGTCTCGGCCTCAGTCGCGCCACCTCTGGATGTGTATATGTCTTCGTAGAACCGTTTGAATTGCTCTGCGATATCCAACGGATGATAATGTACTACCCCGTCCTCATCTGTAATCATATCTATACGCGTTTGACCTTGACGATCTTTGATCTTGTTCGCCAATGTGCGCCCCGGTCTGCCACCCTCCCCATAACTTCGCACTGTGTGTCTGCGGGATATGTATTTTAATTCAGTTTCCGCCAATTTCTCATATTCAGTGAGTGTCTCCTGTATGCAAGCAAGTACCCTTGCCGATTGTGATGTTTCATACTCGCATTCCAATTCCCTTAGGGTGTGCTCTTTGTTTAGCAGCTGCGTCCGTATATCGCGCAGTGTACCCGCCGCAGTGCCGATACATACTCCCCTAATCGTGACCTTGAAAGCCTCCCACAGCGTGGAAGCCTTGTCAACCGTGCCCGTGTTTGTTTCAAAGTATTGTATGATTGCTCCCCTTATAGTTTCATCATAGATCGGGTCTAGTAATGCCTCTGACCATAGTCGCCAGATAAATGGACGATGTATAACTGATGGAATCTCTAGATCCAGCTGGACAGAATTATGATCGGAGAGCATGCGAGTTAAATGCACAACCCCACGCAACCAGCTCATGGCCTCCTCCCCCAACAGCCAATAGTCTAACCTCGACCAGCTTCCATGCAGTGGTGTCGCGTGTGTACCCTCCTTCCCCATAGGATGTCTCGCACGCCACCCATCTCTCAAGCCAAACTCCTCAAGTGCGCCAGCTATGCTCCTAGCAACTCGGGGGTGCGGTGAATCAGTGGGTTAGATTTATCTAAATCTGGGTTTAAATAAGTATTCAGGTCGCCACCCCGTAATACAGTTGTTACTTGCCCGCTCCTGAGTACAGTGTACATCTGAGAGAAACATACCGGGTCGTCCACAATTAGACAGTACATATTAATTATAGTTACCAGTGATCCTTGTAGCTTTCCTTGCACCATCGCACACCTGCCCTCCTCATCCACATGCATATGGACTGGTTGGAATTCCACCCCTTTTTTGACCAAGATCAGCGTGCCCCTTGCATAAGAGGAGTATGAAGCCGCTATTTTAAACCCCGTCCATCGTCCTGCAATACCCCTTTCCTTGTGCTTTGTCAAATGTTTCTCTTGTAGTAGGGCTATATGCACCGAATGTCTGTTTAGGTAGGCCAATACCTGTCGTACTTTTTTAGGTGAGTTGAGACCTCTCACATTCCACGTCAGCAATCGAATCGCATCACTCAGAGCTATCTTTATCTGAATGTGATCGATCTAGTGATCCCTCGAACAGCTGCAGGAGGGCATCAGTAGGTCCCCCTCCAGGCACACTCGTATGTGTCCCATACCACACTGCAACCGACTTCAGCGCATCATATATAATAAAAAAAGCAAAAAAACAACACAAATAAACATACCACACATCTAATACCCTCCGCCCCCCTCCCACTCCAACCTCCCAATTAGGCCGAGCTCGAACATCTCCATCTACCCACCCCTTCACCCCATAACCCATGTAACACACCAGTTGGGGAATGCCCATTGTGGAACGTGGACCAGCAACGAGTGCTCACACCGAGGTGTGGTCGCCAGATTAAAGCTATGAAAGTCGACCGTGCACCATGGCACCTAATATTTCGCATGGAAAAGAAAATCTTCTTGCGACCCACGACTCCGATCCCACCCCGTAGAAAGTCGCTAACTAGCCCATGAGCCAGGTATCACACAGCCAGAGTAGTGCTACCCACTCTCTGCGAGCTCGCCCATGAAGTATAAACCAGTACATTTCAAGAAAGAAAGAACATTTTGGAAAGTCAAGGAGGAGCTGAAAACAGAGATATAAGTATGATTGCAATACTATTAGAGTCTAAATCCAGTTCCCCGACCATGGTGGCCGGTCTAATGCCGTGTATCAAAACTAATCCGTGTCATCCAGGCCCGATGCTGCCGCTACGGTCTCCCCTCCGCTCCGGCGAGGCGCAGACTTACTGGCATGCTTTGCAAATTTCAGAGCTGATTTTGAGTCAGTGAAAAAGTGTGTTTAACCATCATGTGTTACTTTTAGTTTAGCTGGGTATAGCATAGCGTGAGGTATCGAGGCAGCCTGCAGTGCTTTTTTCGCTGAAATGAACTCTTTTCTAGCCACCTGTACTGTGGGGGTGTAGTCTGGAAAAAAAGACAATGTGTCTCCTTTATATGTAACTGGCGCCCGTGATCTCGCCTCCGCAGTATAGCGTCTCTGTCAGCATAATTTAGGAGGCGCGCAATTATCGGCCGCGGTGGCGCGCCCGGCCTAGGTCTAGGTCCTAGAGAGCGATGTGCCCTTTCTACTATCATCACTGCGGACAGCACAGTGCCAAATAAATCCCTCAGCATCCCATCTATGAAAGTCTCCATCTTTGAAATAACAGTGGATTCTGGCAGACCAATAATGCGAAGGTTGTTGCGCCTAGAGCGCGCTTCCAAGTCCTCTTTCTTCGCCTTTATAACTTCTAAGACCTTCTCCATCTGTAATGACTGAGTTCTGTTCTCGGCTTGGGAATCTTGCGTATCAGACAGTCTATTTTCTAGAGCATACAACCTATTCTCGTGCTTATCTACCTTCTTCTTGACTATGTCTAAGCCGGTCGCCAGCGCATCTCTCTTGCTGTCAATCGATCTCATGCCAGCACGCAGTTCCAATAGTATAGATCTAGTGTCCTCTTCAACATCCGCAGACGATCCCGGGGCACCTTGCATTCCGGCCTGATCCCCCATTGATTCAGTGGCACGTGTGCTGCGCTTGTTCTCAAACTGTAGTTTAGGATCAGATTTTCCCATATTGAAACAACAGCACCCAGTGTGTAATGCCACGCAGTAGTCTAGCACGCCACCAGGTTCAGTAGTCCCGTCAGCCCAATGGTCCTCTCAGCGAGTCCCTATTCAACCATTCAGAGACTGTCGCATTCACAGGGGATAGCCCTTCTAGGAACACTGCAAGCGGCCCCCACCGCGACGACCGGGACCCGCCGCCACGCAGTTCTCTGCTCAAGCACCAAGCCAGCCTCATAGTGAAGCCTCTCTACAGCATGATGGCTCCAGTCAGATAAGGATCCAGTCTCCACCCAACGCAGGACCTATGTCAGCTGCACACCCAGGAGGCTTGCAGGTCTTACGGTCAGCCTCGTAGTCTCCGGGTAGTGACCCGTCGCCCAGCAGCATGGGCCCCGTCAGGGCCCCCCACCGCCACCAGCTCAGCTTAATAGGCTGATCAGGGTGCTGGAGTACCCCGGCGAGGACCCCCCACCACAAAGCCCCGGGCCCCCACTCCTGGCGCCTGTGAGGAATGTGACGGCCCCGCACCGCAGCCGCCCGGACAGATCCAGCCCCGCCAGCCTCCACAGCGCCACAGCACTGCCAGCGTCTATCAAGACCACTCCGCCGGACCAGCACCCGGCCCAGCCGCCGCCCCACACCCCACTTACTGCATTCGGAGGGCCTCCCCGTCGTCTGCCTGCTCAGCAGTGGGTCCCAGCGACGTATCCGGGTGAGTCCTGCAGCATTCACACCGCAGCATGGGGATTCACTGCGTCCTCTGCCAATCCGGTCACGTAATGCTACACCGGTGCAATCCGCAGTCTCCGTTCACCGTTTCAGGGCAGAGTAGATATGCAGCAGCCCCAATAACAGTCCACAACCGCCGCAGCCATTTGAATCCCAGGGCCGATGTCATGCGCCCGGAGGAGCACCATCCAGCCCCCAGGCAGCTCCGACGGTACGGCCTCCGCGGCCGCGTCCGCCCGTTCCACTGCCCCGCACCGCCACAGCAGGGCAGCAGTCACCGGGCACACGGGATCGGCAAGCCTCGGCGCCGCACCCTCTCTCCGCACGCTGATCTCCACGGAAGCAGCGAGGCACAGCAGATCAGTCGCGCGTCACCTCTCCCTTTGATCCAGGGCGGGCGCCATTTTCCCCTCAGGCCACTCCAGCATCGGGTCTGGTTCCTCATACCGGATAGCACACGCCGTCAAAGATAGGGCTCTACAACTCAGGAGCACAGTCAGCGCGGCCGGAGCCACCGTGTCTGAGCCGTGCACAGGTCGAACATAGGATGGGATTTATCGGATTATGGTCTGGCTGGCAGAGCTCCCTTAGATGGCAGCCATTCCGCTTCGCGCCGAAGCCACGCCACCTGGTGGGCACTATCACTTTGTGGTAATGCCCTTTGGTTTGAAAAATGCACCTGCCACTTTCCAGAGGTTAGTGAACAAAGTTCTGACAGGTATGGAAACTTATTGCTCAGCTTATCTAGATGATATTGCTGTCTTTAGTTCCACCTGGCAGGATCACCTGGTCCACCTCAGAAATGTTTTGGAGGCCCTGCAGAAAGCAGCCCACTAAGTGCCAGATAGGGCAGAGTCAGGTTGTGTACCTGGGCCACCTTGTAGGTGGAGACCAGGTTCAACCATTGCAGAGCAAAATCCAGACCATAATGGAATGGGTAGCTCCAACCACCCATACACAGGTGAGTGCCTTTTTAGGCCTGACTGGGTACTATAGGAGATTTGTTAAGGGATATGGATCTATAGTGACCCACTTACATGATCTTACATCTAAGAAAATGCCAAAGAAGGTTCAGTGCACAGCTAGCTGTCAAAAGGCATTTGATGACCTGAAGCAGGCCATGTGCACTGCCCCATCTTACAGAGTCCAGACTCAACTGGTCAAGGTTAGTTTAATGTCCCTGCATTTGGGGGGGGGGGGGGGGTTGTGTAGGAGAGTAGGATCTACACTTATGTTGCCCCCAATTTTTTTCTGATGTTAACACTGGTTTCTGGCTATAGTCTGGCTGGGTCCCTGCTAATCAGGGCCCCAATCTCTCTAAACGACTTGGAGTGCATATTAGATGCACTAGTGATTGTATACTGTGGTACCTTATGAGCCCCTAGTATATGGTACCTTAGGTACCAAGGGCATAGGTACTTCACAGGCATACGAGGGACTGAAGCATGTATTATGCCACCTCCGGGAAGCAGACTAAATCTGACACCCCAGGCCTGCTACTGCAGCCTGGGTGAGGTAGTGTTAGCACTCCTCACTGAGGTATAGGTTCCTATATCTTACCATACACACACATATAAACCTATCAGTCACCCCTAAGGCAGGCCCTATCAATCCTGAGGGCAGGGTGCTTGGTTTACAATGTGAGGGGGTGCCTCTGCCTGAGCAAGGCCCCTCTGCAGCTGGCAGGGTCTATTCCCTGTGGCTGTTTGTGGATGCGGTTAAACCATATACTCTTAAGTGCATTATAACCTCCCGGTAAATGCTAACTTTGGAATGACTGCATCAAAACACGTCGTGTTTGGTGTCAAACAACTTGGAATCATACCCCCACACCAGTAACTGGTGTGGGAGTATGATCCCACCCTTCTAGAGGGGATGACATGTCCTTACTGTGGAAACAAGGTAGAAATATGAAAGAGCCCTGACATCACAAAATGGATGCCACCAACATTCATATTCACCACATGTATACACATCCACATTCTTTTGACCCCACATTCATATTCACCCACATTCCTATTCACACACAGTCCTACGTACTCAGGCAGATTAATACGAACTGAGACTCAGACTGTTACATTTTTATTTATATTCACTGAAAAAACCATATGTTTCAGGCACGTTATAGTTAGGAATGAGCATTTAAAAAACCTTAGAAATTCACTGAAAAAAACATAGGTTTCAGGGGCGTTATAGTTAGCTGAACTTTTCACTCGTACAAAACCATTGAAATTCCCCCGTTATAGTTAGTTCAGCTAACTATAACTTGCGCGCCGGCAATGCACTGCTGATGACGTCACATATTACATCACTCATGACATGGTCAGTGACATCACTCATGACATCACTGATGACATCTCAAATGACATCACTGAAGACATCATCCTTGTGATAGAGTGGCTGACCTCCTCTCCCCCTAATATTTCAAAAAAATGGCCATACCAATACCAGTTACAACAACCTCTTCAGTAATTCTAAGATCCACATACACATCCACTCATTCACCAACAGTCCTATACAGTCACTCATACATGTACTCACTCATCATATGTAGTCATACACCTATACATCCTGTTACACAACGCCACTCATCCATAGAGTTACTTAAACACATAGTCACTCATGCTAATAAAGAATCAAACATCCATTTACTTGCATATACAGTTATGCACACACCACCACACTTACTTCTACAGAAACTTACACATACTTAGTCTTTTAAACAATCACTTATAGAAACACATACTTATTCATACAGGAACTCTTTCAATCTCTCACTCTCACATATACTCACTTATATACACCAATAGTCACATATACTAGTTTAAAACATATGTAGTTACTCATAAAGACACTATTGAGACAGTCATTCACTCACTAACACACCCATGCACACACTCATCCACCCATAGAGTCCTGCACACATGCTGTCTTCAAAACATACAAACAGTGAGTCACTCATTCATGCACCTATGCACTACGTAATACCCCCCACCGAACCATACAGACACTCAGACACTCATACTGATACTCAAAAAACCAACTAATAACCTATATAGACACTCATGTAGCTACTCACCAACCCATGCAGCCACTTATACACAAAGTGAGACTGATACAGATATTTACATATTTAAACATTACTCACTAAGCCATGTATTCACTAAGATACACTTAATCAGTCAGTTATACAATCAATTTTTCAAAAACAAATCATCCATTTAGACACTTATATACTCATTTATTCTTCCATCGACCTTGAGATATACATATATAAAACATATGTAATTTTCAGAAAAACACATTCACTGGATGATGTCATCAGTGATGTCATTTGAGATGTCATCAGTGATGTCATCAGTGATGTCACTGACCATGTCATGAGTGATGTAATATGTGACGTCATCAGCTGTGCATATAACGGGGGAATTTCAATGGTTTTGTACGAGTGAAAAGTCCAGCTAACTATAACGCCCCTGAAACCTATGTTTTTTTCAGTGAATTTCTAAGGTTTTTAAAATGCTAATTCCTAACTATAACGTGCCTGAAACCTATGGTTTTTTCAGTGAATTTCAAAGGTTTTTTAAATGCTAATTTCTAACTATGCCTACAGAGATAGGACATGTGAAGAAAGAAGAAAAAACGCACAGAAAGAAAAAAAAGAAATGCAGAAAGAAGCAACAGAAGTCCTCAAAGACGAAGAAAAGTGCAGGAAGAAGGATAACGTGCAGAAAGAACAAACAGAAGAGCAGAAAGAAGCCTTGTTGCAAAATCATCCTGTACCCTCAACTTTTTCAGACGGATACTGGTGTTAACTGAGTCTGACTAACCAGTCCTAGAGCCAATGCTAAGTTAAAAGACACTCAGAATACAGTGAAAACACCTATATACACTAGGGAACACTATGCGTTGGGGTCCCCCTGTGATCAGCATAACCTCCTCTGTAAGCCCCTAGTATATAATAGGGCAGGGGATTAAAACTACCTCTTTAAACGCGCCACAGGGCGTGTTTACACACGTCACCTCAGGCCCCGTCCCCTCACTTCCCCACTGTGTAAACACGCCCTGTGGCCGTTTTAAGTTGGGAGATTAAGTCCCCTTGGATCCTGAGGGTCCCTAGGGTCCAACTAGACCACTAGGTACCTCCAGTAAGCACCACAGAGCTGCGTTGCAGAGAGATGTAAAAAGGGGCACGGCCTAGGCCACCTCTCTGCAACGCATCGCAGTGGCGCTTACTGGAAGCACCTGGTGGGCTAGTTGGCCCCCAGGGTCCCTCAGGATTGAAGCGGAGTTATTTCCCCAACTTAAAACGCGCCAGAGGGCTTGTTTGCACACGTTAACTCAGGCCCCGTCCCCTCCCTTCACCACTGTGTAAACACGCCCTGTGGCCGTTGTTAGTTGGGAGATTACGTTTATTTGAATCCTGAGGGTCCCTTGGGTCCAACTAGCCCACTAGGTACCTCCAGTAAGCGCCACAGAGCTGCACTGCAGAGAGGTGTAAAAAGTGGCACGGCCTGGACCACCTCTCTGCAACGCAGCTCAGTGAAGCTTACTGGAAGCACCTGGTGGGCTAGTTAGCCCCCAGGGGCCCTCAGGATTGAAGGGGAATTATTTCCCCAACTTAAAACGCGCCATAGGGTGTGTTTGCACACGTCACCTTAGGCCCCGTCCCCTCCCTTCCCAACTGTGTAAACACGCCCTGTGGCCGCTTTTTAAGTTGGGAGATTAAGTCCCCTTGAATCCTGAGGATCCCTAGGGGCAAAATAGCCCACTAGGTACGTCCAGTAAGCGCCATTGCAGAGAGGTGTAAAAAGGGGCACGGCCTGCACCACCCCTCTGCAACACAGAGCAGTGGCGCTTACTGGAAGCACCTGGTGGGCTAGTTGGCCCCCAGGGTCCCTCAGGATTGAAAGGGAATTATTTCCCCAACTTAAAACGCGCCACAGGGCGTGTTTGCACATGTCACCTCAGGCCCCGTCCCCTCCCTTCACCACTGTGTAAACGCGCCCTGTGGCCGTTCTAAGTTGAGAGATTAAGTCCCCTTGAATCCTAAGGGTCCCTAGGGTCAAACTAGCCCACTAGGAACCTCCAGTAAGCGCCACAGAGCTGCGTTGCATAGAGGTGTAAAAAAGGGACGTGGCCTCAGAACACCTATCTGCAACGCAGCTCCCTGGCGCATACTGGAGATACCTGTTGGGCTAGTTGACCCTCAGAGACCCTCAGTTTTGAAGGGGAATTAATTCCCCAACTTACAACTGGCCAGGGGGTGTGTTTGCAGAGTGCTGCAAGGAGGGGGCGTGGCCTCCGGTGCGATGCCGGTCTTTTATTTATTTTATTTTTTTAAGAAGGGGGGCTGTGTGGCCCCCCTTCTTTTTCTAATTTACTGGCCATGGGGACCCCATCCCCGAGGGTCTGCACCCTAATTTTTTTTGTTGAAAAAAATAAATTTGGCCCTCCCAAGGCCTTAATCGGCCCCGGGGACCCCAACCCCGGGGTCATGGCCTTTTTAAAAAAAAATTCTTTAGGAGGGGGATGCGTTGCCCCCCTCCTCAGGCCACTTATGGCCCCGGGGACCCCATCCCCCGGGGCCGGCCTTTGATTTTTATTGTTATTTTTTTTAATATATTTATAGAAACACCTAGGACATGCTGGACAAACCGTATGTACCTATCACCATGACGATTTGCGTGATATTCATTAAAAGGCGACTATGCATAGAATGAATCCACAAGGAATGTATTTACACCGCTAGTGAAGCTCAGACGTGTCTGACGCCCTACCGTGCCTAATTCCGGTGCCCCCGCCGGTGGGTACTCTCCAAGTAGACACCCTTGTTTATTTATACAAACATGGGTAGCTATTGACGGGCACATTTAATATACACGCACACCAAGCCATTCAAAGGGGATACGACAAAAATTCGACCAAACTATGCAAGAAATCCCCCTCACGGTTAATAAAACACACATCCACCGCTGGATGTGTAATACTTTTTATTTTACTCTCTGGAAAGGAGACGAACCTCACTTGAGAGTCACAGCGTGCTCCTGGCTGAGCCCGATGCTGTGTTACACCCACCAGTGCCCGTCGAGTGCCTCACACCACTGTGTTGTATTCCACCAGCTAGTGCGTATGCTATGACACTCTCTCGCCCTTGTGCACTGTAACACCACCCCGTGAATATGTCATGCCACACTTGTCTTCGCACGGGTTATATTGCCCCATCTAACGTGCCTTCCTCGATGCCTATGTTATAACGCACAGCGCTATGCCATACATATTACAATCTGGGATCCATATCTTTGTCACAGTGCATATGCAACGTTACATTCCCCAGCACATATTTTATATTACAACTTTAGAGACTAGTTAGGTTACACAACACAGCCCTGTGCATATTACACTCCAAGGCGCATATCGCATAGCACGCGCTAGTGCCTGTGCTATCTCGCGCTCTCCAATGAATCTGTCATTGCGCGCAATGTATTGCATATTATATTTTACGCCTGGTTCATCTTATATCACACTTTTTGGTGCATAGTTCATACCATATACTATATCTTTTCAATCGTTCTCTCAGGACTATGTTCTATATAACACTGCGTCCACCTACCCTTTTCACGGGCATTACATGTTGCGATGGGGGGGTGGAGGGTCAGGGGATGTTTCTGCCAAGTGAGCCCGGAGTCACAGTCACAAACATCTTCTTCTTCCTGAATAAAAGTGAGATAATGCTGCATACTTGTTCATATTTTAAGTAGTTCGCACAGACACACATTTTAAAAACAATAAAGTTCCTAATACCCACCTTCTCTGAACAGTTAGCTTGCTGCCCCATCCACCTCCTCCCTATCCTCTGTTGTCTGAATCCATGGACTAGCCTCCTCCCTCCTGCCATGCATGGTCTGATGTGCTGCTACTGCCCTCCATTTAGCATGATGTACCAGTCCACTCCTCCTGCCCTCCATTGCCCAATTCTATGGCCCATCATTGACCTCCTGCTTAGCCTCTGTGCTTAGCTTGCTGCCCCTATTCTCCTCCCCCTGCCCTCCGATGTCTTTGTGCATGCCCCTGCTCCATCCTTTTTGCCCACCACGTTCCATGGACCTGCCACTCCTATCTACTCTGAGTGTTCTGTTGACCTGCCACTCCCCTCCCACCTGCCTAGCATTATCAGATGACTGTAACCTGTCCCTGCCACCTCCACCCTGCCTGTCCACATGCCATGCCCCTATCCCCTTCCTCCTGTCCTCCATGGTCCATTTTACTGCCACACCCTTCTGCCCTCCCTGGTCTGTTGTGCTGCAACTGCTCCTCCTGCCTGCCCTGCGCGGTCTGTTGTGAGGCCCCTTCCCTGAACTCTCTTGTCTGTGCCCAGGTCCTGACCCTCCCTTCTATCCTCCATGGTCCTTTGTGCATGCCCCTGCACCCTCCTTCTTGCCCATCATAGCCATTGTGCTGCCACTAACCCTCCCGCTTGCCATGCATGGTCTTCTGTGCTGCCATGGCCTCTCCCACCTTCCCTGTGTGGTCAGCTAGCTGCCCCTGACCCCCTTCCACCTTCCCTCCATGGTCTGTGTGTATGCCATCATAGTCTCATTGTTGCTCTCCATGGTGTGTCTTGTTTCCAGTGCCCATCCTGCCTGACCTCCACGGTCATCTTGCTGCTCCTGCCCTGCCCCCTTGCCCCCAGCCCTCTGTTTCCATGTGCAGACCCCTATTCCCTCCCTCCTGGATTGTCTATTCCATTGTAATGCCCCTGATCCGTCCCTCCTGCCCTTTATGGTCTGTTATGCTGCAGCTTCCTCTCCTGTCTGTCCATTATGGTCAGCTAGCTACCATTGCCTCTTTCCCCTCTGTTCTCTGTTGTCCATGTGCATGGTCCTGTCCCCTCCCTATTGCTTTCTATGGATTGTTGTGCTGCACTCCAGTCCTGCATGCGCTGTGTGGTGTATTTTGCTGCTGCAAACCCTGATGCCTGACCTGTAGGGTCAGTTTGGTGCACCTCTCCATGTCCCTCCTGTCCTCTGTTATCCGAGTCCATGTCCCTACCCCAATTCCTCCTGCCTACCATGATTCAATGTACCATACTTGCGAACATTATGAACTTGGTAAGAGGGAGATTTTGGAAAAAAAACTGGGGTATTGATTTTCCCCTTTGAGTTACATTGAAAAAGAGGAGATTTTAGACAGGAGACTGATCAAAAAAAGCCCATTTGAGCTTAAAAACATTGGACGTTTCCTGGCTGAAACAGGTCTGTTGGCATGTATGGTTTTACTGCCACTGCCTCTTCCTTCTGCCCACAATGGTCTATTATATTGCCACAGCCTCTCTTGCTAGTCCTGTATTGTTGGTTTGTTGCCCCTGCCCCCCTTTCCACCCACTGCCCTCCATAGTCTGTAGTGCTGCTACTGCCCTTCCTGCCTGCCCAGTGTGGTCAAATTGTTGCCTCTGCACTCTCCTACCTGCCTTCAATTTTCAGAGTCCGTGCCCCTGGCCTCTGCCTCTCAACAGTATCCCAATGAACAACTAGATTCTTAACATTCTATATTTATTACAAAAGTGTGGAACGCCTGATGTCATCTTGATGTAATCAAAACTGTAATACCTAGAGCATTTCCTTTAGAAAATACATATATGAGAGGGTCTTATTTGCATCAAAATTATGGTTAGTGCTCTAAAAAACTAAAATGAGGACATATTTTCTGAGTTTTCAAATAGCGAAAAAGAACTTTTAAATTATTTGTACTCTTTATGTTTTTTTATCCAGTTGACCACTTGATTAAATGTTGCACCTAGGGGAGAGGATGTGGTGTTACTTCCGGAGCTGCAGACTTTGCAACTGGGGAACCAGGTTGGAGCTTCTGTGATTCTGGTGTTGCCCGTCCACTACAAACCTGAGATACTTTCTGTGAGCATGGTGTACCGGAATGTGAAAGTATGCGTCTTTCAAGTCCAGCGTGGTGAGAAAGTCGTTCTGGGAGAGGAGCGGGAGTGCTTGTTGAAGGGTTACTATGTGAAAATGGTCCGAATCTATGTAAGTGTTTAGAGGCCTGAGATCTAAAATAGGTCGTAGAGTCTCGTCTCTTTTTGGTATCAGAAAGTACAGGGAGTAGACCCCTAAATTTTGCTGATTGGCGGGGACTTGTTCTATGGCATGTTTTTGTAGGAGGGAGATTACCTTCTGTTTTAGTAACGTGGAATGTTCTTGTGACATTGGGCGTTGCCTGGGTGGGATGTTAATTCTAGGCAGTACCCTGAACGAATAATTTGGGTTACCCATTTGTCTGAGGTGATGGTCTCCCAGACGCGAAGGAAATTTTGTATCCTGCCCCCGACTGGAGTGGAATGGTCTGGGGGGAGCGGGGGGAAGTCATTGGGTAGGTGTTGTGGCAGAGCGGGCGGTATTTGTTTTGCCTCTGCCTTTATTGTTATTGCCTCTATATCCGCCCCTTTGATAACCCCATGTGAACGTGGATGGAGTAGGGGATTTGTAGGAAGTGGAGGCGCTATCTGAGGAGTAGCCTCTGGCCGTACCCCGAAAGGAAGAGCGGCGAAAGGAGCGTCTTGGAGGGTGTGACTGCAGGGCTCCCATAGATTTCGCCGTATCTGTGTCCTTCTTCATTTTCTCTAGGGCCTCATCTACCTTTGGACCGAATAGATGTTGTTGGTCAAAAGGGTGGTTTAGAATGGAGGCCTGTACCTCAGGCTTAAAGCCTGAAACTCTGAGCCAAGCATGGCGACGGAGGAGGACGCTAGTGTTAACGGCCCTGGAGGCTCTGTCTGCTGCGTCTAAGGCGCATTGGTATAGAGGTATTAGTTATGGTTTTACCCTCTTGGATTAATTCATTGGCCCTATTTCTGTATTTTTCTGGGAGATGGTGCATGATTTCCAACTCATCATAATGAGCTCTGTCGTATCTGGCCAATAGCGCCTGAGTGTTGGCGATACGCCATATATTGGCTGCCTGTGACGCAGTGCGCTTTCCTGACGCGTCTAGGAGCTTTGACTCCTTGTCAGGAGGTGGTGCTTCGTCTGACTCCAGGGAGTTTGATCTCTTTCGTGCGGTGGAGACCACTAGGGAATCCAGTGGCGCCGGCCCTTTGATATAAGCAGGGTCTGTAGGGGCAGCTTTATACTTTTTTTCTATACGTGGGTTAATGACCCTAGCCCTAACTGTGTCTTTAAAGACCTCTGGTGCATGTTTTATCACCCCCTTAAGCATAGGTAGTATAGCTGTAGACCTATGAGCGGTATCAAAGGTGTCGAGGAGGAAATCCTCCTCTACTGGGTCAGTGTGTAGTTCTACCCCGTGGTAATGTGCCGCCCTCTGTAGAAGGTGATGAAAACCCAATGAGTCTTCCGGTGGAGATGGCCTGGATGGGTAGAGGTCATTTTGTGGGACATCTGGAACGTCAGGATTATTATAGTCATCTGATGGGTCTGGGGATCCTGTAGGGGTGGGGTCCTGTGGCACATCCCCTGGATAATATAGGTCCCCTTCATTATCATCGTCCGGAGACGGGGTCGCGGAGCGATGAGGTGGGGGTGGAGAAGGTGGAGGGGGCGGAGGGGGAGAGGGTGAAGGAGGTAGAGGAGGTGGGGAAGGAATTCTGAAAGGGGCGGTAGCAGTGTCCTTCCTCTTTGGAGGTGGAGGTGGAGTTGGTTTGTCCAAGTGTCTCTTTTTAGAAGAGAGAACCAAATGTCCAGTTTTTGTATCCTTGGTAAGTGTCTTTTGTAAGGGATCCGGCGTAAACAGTTCTTGTGAAATTGGTTGTTCCGTCGGCGCCGAGGATTTCGGGGCAGATGACTTTTTATGCTTGTCCGTGCCGTGTTTTTTAGGAACCTCCGATTTTTTTGTCGGCGCTGAGGTGGACTTCGGCGCGGGAGTGTTGGTGCCGATGGCTTTATGTGGTTTGGTCGGCATCAAAATACTTGGTTTGGACCCCAAGGGCCTCGATGCGGAGCTCGGTGTCGAGGTAGAGGCCGATTTGTGTTTCGGTCCCGAAGTGTGTTTTTCGGTACCGCTGGCAGGCTGGCTCGAGCCCGAGCCACCGGAAGGCTTGTTTGGCTTCTTCACCGGGCCCGAAGGTGGGGTGGTTGAAGCAGTGTCTTTGGTCTTGCCTAGGCCCGAAGGCGAAGGTGTGACCGGAGCCTTTTTGGGTGTCGGCGCGGGTGTGGGAGGGGGTATAGTACTCACGACCCTCTGCGCCGGGTTGATGTCCTCCACATCCGAGTCATCGGCTTCTGAAGCACTGACGATGTCTTCTTCTTCGGTGTGCTGCTGTCTTGGAGCTTCGACGTCGTCCCCGAAGATGTCGAATGGAGCAGAGGTCGAGGAGTGCGCCATGTTGCGTCTGGCTCTTCGATCTCGAATAGTCTTTTTCGATCTAAAAGACTTGCAGGCGGGACAGTCTCGAGCCTCGTGTTCAGGGGTGAGAAAGAGGTTGCACACCTCATGAAGATCGGTGTGGGGGAATTTGGACCCACATCGAGGGCACTTCTTGAATGGAGTTCTTTCCACCAGCCGAGACCGGAGCCGGGATAGGCCCGAAGGCCGCCGTCGACGACTGGAATCGAAGAAGCGTCGATGATTGAGGAGATCTGGATCTGAAGAATACCGATAAGCGAGTATATTGCGTCGATTGTTGTACTGGAAAGTTCGGAACCGGAGCGCGAAGTATTACATCCGAGCCCGATGGCGGAAAAAAACAATCTGAGGATGGAGCCAAAGCCCATGCGCAATACGATCCAAGGGAGGAGTCACCGACCTCGTGACTTCCAAAGACTTTCCAACAGGAAAAACAAACTGCAAACATCCGGGCCCAACACCAGATGGCGATCTATGCAAAAGTGTGTAATCTGCAGCTCATATTACTCGAACATTAATTTTTATTCTGGATTAAATACTTGGATCCAGTTCTATATCTATAAAAAACCTTAAGATATACCACAAAGTATCATTAACTCAGGTGGTATCCTTGGCTTGATTAAAAAATCCCACATGGTAAACTCAGAGGATGTACGTGATTACTATGACCCTTAAGTACCACCGAGTTGTTATACCAACATGTTTCTGCCCTTCTATTGTAGCCTAGAGGAGATCTCAAGCATTCATCAGGGCTAAATATATGTATCCCTAAACTTATTTAAAATATAGTGAAAGGTGCAATAAAAGAGGTTGAGAGGACCTACCTCTCTTAACTCATTCACCAGGAACAAATACCTAGTGCCGGGGGCTACTTGCCTCATGGTCTGTTCTGGGTGGGCGCCTCCTATAGTCACACATATGTCAAGGTAGAGCGCCTGCAACAATCTTCCAATGCCCAAAGGAACAGCCGTCTGGAAGCATGCTTGTCTAGGAGGCCTCCACCCAGAAAATAAATGTAGTCAAGTCCTGAAAACACACTGCTTAGAGATAGCTCTGCATTACATCAAAGTTGAAGGCTTCCAAAAGAGTCAAGGGCCCGCTTTCTACGATGTCCCCAAGGAAGCAATACTTTGACCCTAGGATGTATAACAACTCCCCTTTCTCCAATATGCTCTGAACAGACCTTTAGTGCACCTTGTTTAAACGTTATGTTTATCAACTGGTGGAAGTAGTACATTCCTTTAGCTTTAAAAACTTTTCTTATGCAAAATATATTAAACTCCTAAAGAAATATGACAACATGTCATCAATCCCTACCAGTCGTTATGGAAACTGCTTGTGTGCTATTCAATGGGCGGTATTCTATTGCTCAACAACCACAACATTATTTAGAGTCAAGGATAACCTTACTTTACTGACAATGATTTCCAATATATACACGTTTGCAAAATAGAGCTTCTACAATGCTCTTTGATGGAATACATATACATGTTCAAAAATGGAAGCAAGGTTGGTGACTCCATTCAGAATAAAATTTCCCCTCTGCAAGTTAAAAAAAATGAACGATGGTTACAGCCAGATGTGCTCAACTATTGTGTAATTTGTTGCTTAATACAAAGTGCTATCAAAATGTATGCAACTCGACAAAATGGTGCAGTGCAATTCTGAAATAACTTTTATGCCATTTCTTTAAAGCATCATTTAATAAAACATGTTTGATACATGTGAATATGTCTGGAAAAAATAATAATGAAGAAGGGCAAAACCACTATGGCAAGGTGAAAATAAATAAATGAGGGGCCCGTTCTTAAAGAAAGTCACAACTGTACAGCCACCTCTCTACGGCCTGGTATGGTTGTAGATTCATTAATGTCACGGTAGTCAAAACAGTATACAGAAGAAGGCCTGGAAACTCCTGGAAGCTGCAAGTTTGCCGGAGTATACTGCTAGCAAATATTTCTGAAATCCATTTTTGTTCGAGCAATCATACAAACATATATTTGCTCTTGTGAAAACTTGCAAAGTATAAATTCTTTTTGCTTTTTCTTCTCCAGGGCAACAATGCTCTCCCTCATGGAGAAGCTCCTTTCTTTTCCTACACCCCATCCTTTGGTCAAGGGGTGGTGGAGTCCCTTTCCCCCCTGGAAAAGGTTTTGCTGCTGTCCCGGTCAAGAGAAAAGGAATGACCTCTTTCAGGATCAGAAGGGGTTGGGGAGTAGTTGGTGAATACCCATATACATGTAACTTTATGCATATTTCATATAACTGGGCGTTCCAGTCCTGACTCTACACTTCGCAACTCTTTAAATGAGTGCAAAACCAAATGTTGTGCAGGCATGCCAAATTTACACATCTGAACAGATGTAAGAATCAGGCCTATCTCACAACTATAGCAACCACGAACACATGAGATACGCTGAGATGAATGGATCTGCTGAACTACACTGTGCACAGAATCTTGTCTTCTTGATCCTTAGTGGGCACTCCATGCACTGAACTTCAAGTATATTTCAAGTAACATTTTGTGAAACCAAGTGAATACTTAAAACGAAATTTGCCAGAGCAATGCACAAGACACTTATTATAAAACTAAAGTAAGAAACAGAGAAGTGGTATAATTAAAAAACTGATCTATCCCTAACTCTGCTATAATCAGAATTCTGGCAAAATTGAAGTGCTGCCATATTTAGAGACCTACCGTGGCCAGAACTCTGGCATAAACAGAGCCTCTCCATATGCAGAGAATGTGAATATTCAAAGGAGAGATCTGACGGAAAAGAGCACTGATATTTACTGAGTGTGGTATTCTCAGAAAGGCTACAATGATGATAGCCTGGAGTAATGACAGCATGGCATCATCAGATGCAGAAGCTATTATAACAGCTCTGGTTTAAGAAGAACACTGCTATAATTTGCCACCTCACTACATGGCATTGAATGGGGCAGCGAAGGTTTTTACTGGACAAGTACACTTCTGAGACATCTCGTCATTTGGAAAAGTAGATATTTTTTCAAAATTCTACACCGCTAAAGGATAGATGGCGAATAATTTCTTAGAGATCAATGGTGACAAAACAGAGGATCTGGTGATTGTCAAAAACCCTTTCCGGCGCTAATTCAGTTTATCATGAAAGTTTCCTCCTTTCCTCCCTCTTCAATGTTCACCAAGATGGTAGGTGCCTGCATCCTATTGCTATATATTGATGGCTGCAAGTGATTCTGGTCGCCGAACTCTGAATGGTCTGCAGCCTTCAGGTGAGTTTTCTGTTGAGCAAAAAGGGTGTTCCCGTAATCCAACTTGCTATTGACAAGAGAGTATGCGATGGTTGTCTGAGTGCTGATTGGGAGGCAGTTCAAAACCTTCCTAAGCATTTCAGGGTGTGGAAGCACGTGGTGTGGAAAATGTTGACTTGGGTGGTCATGTTGAGTTTGCTGTCAATGACGAGCCCAAGGTTTTGGCATAGGGGTGGTATGTTGGTCCTAGTCCCACGGTCCTTCCCGAGGGTCACGATTTCGGTGTTGTCGGTGTTCAGCTTCAGACAGTTGGTCTTCATCCAGGGGGCAATTTCCATCATACAGGCAATTAACTTGATCTGAGGAGCGGACGTTAATGTAGTAAAAGCAGATGACGCTGTCTGAAGGATCATATATCCATTGAAGATATTAGAGTTCAGGGAAGATCCTTGTGGAACTCCGCAGATGAAGGTTGTGGTGCTAGGCTAATCCATCAGATGAAAGTCCTTGGATTTTAATTTTGTACAGGCATTAGAGGATGATGATGTGGGAGGCCATGACAAATGCTGCAGAGAGGTCCAGAAGGATGAAGACCACCATAACTCCTCCGTCCAGAGTCACGCCAATGTCATCCATGGCGGCAAAGAGGGCCGTTTCTATACTGTGTTGCTGTGTTTCGGTCTGAAACCAGACTGAGTGGTGTTGAGGAGTGATGGTCTTTGAGGTATTGGAAGAGGCATCTGTGGATAGGTCGCAGAAAAGATTGGTCTGTAGTTGGCGAGCATTGAAGGGTCCAATGAGGGTTTCTTCAGCAGTGAGAGGTCACTTGCATGAGTGCATGCATCTGGAATGGCTGCACAAAAGGTGGAGGCGCTTAGAATAGGTGTGCACATGGGGCTGACGGGTTGTAGTCCTCTAGAGTGGGCGTTGTGCGGGGCACTAGTCCGATGGACCACCTTAGTGAATGGACTTCATTTCTTAGCAGTTTTTTTCTGGGGTCATGAAGTTAGCATTGTTTCTCTGGATTAGATCAATAGATGTTTGGCAAGGTCTGTCAGGTCTGGTTGAAGTGCTAGTAAATGGCGGTTATTACTTTTTGCTGAAGAACTGAGATTTTGTTGCAGAAGAATTGACAGTGCATTGAAATCTAATGTGTGTTATTGTGTTATCTGTAGCCCAGCTTTTCTGGCCTTACATCCCAGGCAGAGCTTAGATTGGGACTTCACTTCCTGCTCAGAGTAATGCATTTCAGTTAGGCCTTTACAATTTCAGGCCACCAACTTTAGAATGCATTCTCTTTAGACCTGTGCTGCACCACTGACTACTCGCAGGTCCGAAGAAGTTTTAAAGTATACGTCTTATATTAACTCAATTTTTAGCATCTGTCTTTGAGGTATTTCAAGTGACAAGGTACCTTTAAGTGGGTGTATCTTGTCTAAAAACATAAAGAAAATGCACAATGATTATAAATTACGCAAATTTAAAATAATAAGTTATTCAATATCATAAACAAATTCTAAGTGTATATGGTCTGTTCATGGATTCCTTTCAGAGGTTGATCCCAGGTAAAAAGAGGAAACTACTAAAACAGAACACTGTCATAGTGACTATTATAGAAATATTAACCTCTCATTGTTCTGTACATTGCACAAATAAACATGTAGCCCTTACTTATCAAGCTTCAGGTGTCAAGATTAAACAGCAAATCTGGTGCACACATGCACCATGCATCCACTTCTGTAAACACATTGAATGTGTGTTAACTACTGTATTGTTTGCCTTGGCTTATTGTCAGCTTATGATAAACCTTTCCCTTTTTATTTTTGGACCAGTCAGTAGTTTGACTCAGGCGCCGCTAACGAAATCATTAATATACCTTTTTTTTTTAGCATATATAATACAATTTTAGCTAACAAGGAAAATATTTAATCAGGGGCAAGATCATTCAAATAGCATATAGAGGAGCATATAATAGCCTATGCTTCTATGGATTGGTGATGTCAAGGACGATATTTGGTAGTGAGTTGGCATAATGCAGAAGCCCTTTTCTGACACTAATGTAATAAGAGCATTATCTATCTTAATTTATCTCACATTCAACATTCCTTTCCCCCTAATTCTTCTCGCTTGACATACACATTGGATTGAGATCTTGTCACATGAATTGCGGCCCAGATGTAATTCTCTCCATTTAGAAGCATGTTTGAAACTCCTGGCATTATGTAGTGCAAAACATCACATTGTGGTGAGAGCGTGTTGTGCTTTCACACGTCTATTACATTCACAGTGATAAAAAAACACATTTTGGCATGAACAACCATCTGCAAATTTTCTGACCGGCATAGGCACAACTCCCTCGCAATCTCTTCCTCTAATTTGGCTTTTACCTCCACTTCTTCCTGTACTATCGCCGTCCTTCTCTCCTCTTCTTTCAGTTGCCTTTGCAGATTAGAGCGTTTCTCAAGCAACATGTCATGTTCCTCTTGTGCCTTCAACAAATTGTTCTGCAAAAGTACAAAACAAAGGTTGAATATGATAAATAGAAATAGAAAGAAACGGTTATAGGTGACTGCTCGCGAGGAACCTTTGCCTCAAAGTAATGAGTGATATTCTCACACTATAAGGCTGATGTCTTGTCCCACATGTACTCAGCTTTACCCCTCTTTGTCTCCATCTCACTCTGTTTGGTGTATTCCTCACTTGAGGAGATCACTGCCACCATAAACTACAACAGAGGGACCGTGACTGTTTCACTTATGTGAGGAAGATTCAGGGAAATAACCTATAGAGCACAGCAAAACTTCCTACGCCTATCTATTTCGGTATGAGGCAATATGTCCATATGTTAAAGTAGAACCCACAGTCAACAGTGTGCAAAAATAGATCACTTCATTTATTTAGTTGTTTTTTTCATTTTTTTAGAAGACATATACATGTATATTATTTAACTGTATATTAATACATATGATACATACTATATCACAATCAAGAGACATAGATACATCTTATCTAAAACGACCCACACCATGACAAAATAAATAAATATCTAACATAATAGAATACTAAATGGCTAGAGAGGTGGTAGAAAACCTACTTAAAGAGATTGCTGAAATGGAGGAAAATCTTAAGAAAAATAACCCAATAGAAGAGGCCAAAAAGAAACTAGAAGAAGTCAATGGGGAGATGAGTTCCTTTTGTGAATATCTAATAAAGAAAAAAAACGAAAAACTTAAAAAAGATATTAGATATTTTAGCGAAGAGAGGGTTTATCCCTACTTGGCCTCTGGTTATTATAAAAATGAACAAGATCAGTCTCACCAAAGTGATCGGCAATATTGGTCCAATAAAAGAGTTACCACTTTTTCTGACACCTCTGGATCAGATACTGATAGTGGCTCTAACTCTTTTGGTAACTATGGACAAAGGAGGACTAATTATCAGGGCCCTAGAAGAAATACCCATTTTTTAGGCAACAGACAAGGCCAAATGAGAGCACGATACCGAAATTCAGAGAGGGGGTCGTACCAACAATCAGAGAATTCCCCGCAATTTTTATAGACCCGAAGAAACCAATACTGGAGAGAATAGAGGTTAGATCTGACTATAACCCCTAGCCCAACCCCTAGGCAAACTGCAGAATGTGGAACAGGGATATGAACAGTTTTGCAACTGGGTCCTTACTGCCCTCGATTCTCTTATACCTCTGCGCTGGGCTAAATGTCACGCTAAAAATCGTAGCCCTTGGTATAATGAGACTCTTGCCGAGCACAAGAGAACCTGCCGGCAAGCTGAGAGGGCCTGGCGAAAATCCTTTGATCCCACGTTAAAATCGCTGTACTTTGCCCGGCTTAAGACCTATCACAGAGCTATCTGTCAAACCCGGGCCGCTTATTATGCAGCTGAGTTTTCCAACAGCCCTAACCCTTCTAAGTTAATCTTCAAGGTACTCAAAGACCTGATGGGGAAACGGGCCACCTCGCAAGAAATCTGCACGGACTCTCACTGTGAAAGTTTGGCATCCTTTTTCGTGGAGAAGGTGCAGACAATCTACCGAGGATTTATACCATCTGTTCCCGGGGATGCTCCTAGTGATGTGAAGGTCTCGGTGTCCGAAACTTTGTCCAGCCTGCCGGCCATGTCTAACGAGGTATTTGACACTCTGAGCCTCAAAATTAAATCTGGCTCCCCCTTAGACCCACTGAAGCCGGAGTTCCTTACCCGTCTCCCGCCTCTCTGTCGTGAGCCCATTTTGGACTTGATTAATCTCTCCCTCAGTGAGGGCGTGGTCCCGCCATCCTGGAAGCAAGCTGTGGTCAGCCCTATTCTGAAGAAACCCAACTCTGACCCCTTGCTCCCGGAGAATTACCGGCCCATCTCCCTCCTGCCTTGGACTGCCAAGGTCACTGAGGCACACGTGAATTCCATCCTGTCTGCCCACCTCTCTCGTAATAACATTCTTGACGAGAGTCAAAATGGATTCCGCGCTCAACACAGCACTGAAACTGCCTTGCTCTTTATGACCGAGCATCTGCGGTCAGTGCTGGATGCGGGGCAGACTGCGGCGCTCCTACTGTTAGACCTGAGCGCCGCGTTTGACACGGTGTCTCATGACATTTTGATGCGGCGCTTGGAGGAAGTGGGTATTGGGGGGAAGGCTCTTCAGTGGTTCCGCTCCTTCCTCTCGGACCGTTTTTTCAAAGTAGCCATTCCACCTGGCCAGTCCTCTTTCCATTCTTTGGAACTGGGAGTCCCTCAGGGCTCTGCTTTAAGCCCCACATTGTTCAACTTGTATGTGAAACCGCTGGCTGCTGTCGTCAGGCAATGTGGCCTTACCATGACATCGTATGCCGACGACACGCAGCTGGCGGTGACACTCAGTGGGGACCCTGAGGTGACTGCGCCCAGGTTCCGTGCAGGACTTATAGCTGTGGCTAGCTGGATGCGTAGCAACTGCCTACAGCTCAATGCTAAGAAAACCGAGGTCCTGGTTGTAGGGAAGCAGGCGGAACTCTGGGGAGACCAGTGGTGGCCTTCCGAACTGGGGGTGTCCCCCAACCCAGCGGCCGAAGTTAAAAATCTGGGGGTTTGGCTGGATTCTAACCTTTCTTATACCAGCCATACAAAGATGACAGCAGCTACCTGCTTTGGTATTCTGCGAGGACTGAGGCCAGTCCTCAAATTCTTTGACCCTCCCACTCGGCAACTGGTGGTTCAGGCCTCTATCCTTTCCCAGCTGGACTACGGGAGTGCCTTGCTACTTGGAGTCAACCAGGCTGAGGCTACTAGGCTTCAGAGGGTGCAGAACGCTGCTGCACGGGCCATTGTTGGCCTTCCGAGACGATGTTCTGTCTCTGCTGTTCTGACCTCCCTTCACTGGCTTCCGGTCAGACAGAGAATCAAATTTAAGGCTC
Source organism: Triturus cristatus (assembly GCF_964204655.1). Classification (NCBI taxonomy): domain Eukaryota; kingdom Metazoa; phylum Chordata; class Amphibia; order Caudata; family Salamandridae; genus Triturus; species Triturus cristatus. Next base: position 57,577,975 of record NC_140579.1, read on the forward strand.
TCTGTCTGACATTTAAGATTCTGAAGCTTTCCTCTCCCCCTGCTTTGGCGGGCCTTATTTCTTCATACGTCCCCACGCGGTCCCTCAGGTCTGAATCTTACCATCTGGCGATTAAGCCTAGGTTCAGGCTGAGTAGGATGGGAGGACGCTCCTTCCGTGTTCTGGCGGCTGATCTATGGAATTCCCTTCCTTTACATATTCGCGCCCTAAATAGTCTGACTCTTTTTAGACGCGCCATTAAAACCCACCTGTTTGCCTCTGCTAATTGATTTCTCTTCTCCTCAGCTTTGACCTGTTGTGTTGTGTACCTGATCAGGCGCCAGGACGCCCCTTCGCTGGGGCAGCTGTGCGCCTAATAAAAGTTATTAACATAACATAACATAACATCTCTTTTGATATATCTTCTAGTAAAGTCCCTGACGCAATCCCCACTACCTCCAAGGAAAACCCATTAAAGGAACTAAAGTTAGTCTCGGACAATAATATCTCCAAAGACATTCAAACCATACCAGTCTTTAATCTCTCCAAAACGGCATTGGATATTCCTGCTCTCAAATTGCTATCTCGAGGACTCACGTTTATCCCTACGACCTATCTTGATCGGTTCAAAATGATGACCGATGTCCAGTCTTTTTTTCGTAAGATTCGCCTGAAAAGACTTTTTGAGGATAAACCTCCTTCCATCAAGGACAACTATACAGGATTACGACCGAGATCCATTTTTACACCCACCCTTGATCAAGTGGGTACTGAAGTGTATATTTTTGAAAAAGTGGTTAGCGCTAAAGTTCAAAAACTCCTCACTTTCTTCTGTGTTGCCTGGTAAGTTTTGGACTTGGACTATACTTAATAAGGGCCAACCCAATCTAATTACTGCACGTCACATTTATGGACTCCAATACTGTTCCCTATAGGTCTTTATTGTTCCAATTCATTTTGTATACTTATTATGTTTCTTAGTTTATATCAATATTTGAGGTTTTCATATTGTCTATCTCTGACGTAAATGAGTTACTCTAATAAGAATGGCCATTAGTTATGACTTCAGTTACGCTATTCATATTAGCGTTTAGGATTCTCTCATTAAGTTGAGAAGCTCGTTCTTTATCAATGTAATAATATAAACTATAGGACGGTTAGTTGTTCCGGTAACATTGTCGTTTCTTTTTATCTACTCGCTATTCCGCTCTAGTTCCCTCGGAAAAACAAATACACCAACTGAAGCCAGCTTATATCTTGGGTTACCAAGTAAAGCCCTTGTTCCAAGTATGTATATATTTATGTTGCTTACTATTCAGGTGTTGGGCTTTCATTTTTCTTATACCTTTTGATCCACTTATTCCTCGGTTTATCATTTCACTTGCTGGTGATTTTGGTTTAGTGGGTGCTATTAGCTCTCTTCTTTGCTCTCAGCCGCACTATATTAAATTATAGTTAGTATATTTATTCTGGTTTTTGTACCCACAGACTACGGTTGTCAATATTGAAATTTTACAAGCACCCCCACCACATGACGTTGGATAAGAAGTTATGTCCTGTATTTGTTGCTATTTGAAAGACCTATTGAACACGCCCTGAAGAAGGAGCCTATATAGGATATATAGGATCTCCGAAACGCGCGTTGGCGCTGGTCTTGTGTACAATTTTATGTTTCAGTGTTATGTATTTGTTCTTTTATAACAAACCTTTTTTCCCTTTTTTGTAAACTGTGATGTTTAGTGTTTTAGCTTAGTATTCTATTATGTTTAGATATTTATTTATTTTGTCATGGTGTGGGTCGTTTTAGATAAGATGTATCTATGTCTCTTGATTGTGATATAGTATGTATCATATGTATTAATATACAGTTAAATAATATACATGTATATCTCTTCTAAAAAAAATGAAAAAAACAACTAAATAAATGAAGTGATCTATTTTTGTACACTGTTGACTGTGGGTTCTGCTTTAACATATGGACATATTGCCTCATACCGAAATAGATAGGTGTAGGAAGTTTTGTTGTGCTCTATAGATCACTGCCACCATACCTGGCATGTCTGCCTCCCCCAAGGGTTGTTTACTAGACTCAGGTGTGTCCATGGCTTAGTCAGGATCAGTGCCTCAATGCATTATGCATCTTCCTCAATCCATAGGGTCTCTCCCTTATTCCAAGGGTTCAACCTCCCCCATGAGGTCTCAGCCTAACTTCTAGTGATAATGTTCTCATGTGAGGTGTTCTACACCAAATGCTGAAAGTCTCTGTCTACCTCAAATAATGTTCTGTTTTCAGAGCTCATATTTTCAGGATTGTTGCTTTTCATTCATCTCACGCTTTTAATTAATTTTAATCTACTTTTCTCGAATAATTTCTAATTTGTATTGCACCTAAAAGCAAAAATAGATCTTCAGGTATTCAGTTCCCACTCTAGGAGATTTCCAGTAGCTACTATTCCTGGTATTCTATGGACAGAGATATTAATTAAGGTGAGGTGCAGATTATTTCAAGTGACCCTAAACATCAGCTGCATAATTCATTTAAACGTTTCTCACCCCTTTGCAAAATGTCTTCGTTCCATGCAGCAGGCTCTTCTGCGCATTCTATTCTCGCGTTTCAATCGCATGCCTCCTTTCGCATGCTGGATAGAGTTGCAGTTCTAACGGCAACGCCGGTGTGGTTCACACACCCACTCCCAGGGTGGTAGCTTCACTTCTGTTGGGCTGCAGTGGCGAATGTCTGGATTGTGGCAGGGTGTTCACAATTCAGCCTGGGGTGGAGCATTTGTCTTCCAGTTTCCAGAGTTTATACTCCTGGAAAGAATACAGCTATTGAGCAGCCCTTGATCCAGTACAGAGCGTGTCTGCCCATCACCGCAGTGCGTACTGAGCAAATAAAGCTGATGATGGCATCAAACTGAACATGCTGTGTGAGAGAGAGCTCTTGTGGCTATGCATACAGCTTGAGGGGGTATACACGGAAAGGACCCTGCTCTCAACCTGTAGGTTGCCATCCAATGCTAGGAGACACCCCAAAGATTGTATGGGAGCTTTTTCAGCAACTCCTTCGTGAAGGTTATAACCTTTCTATGGACATCTACTATACTGGAGTAAAGTTCAGTGAAATGCACAGAGCTGGAATATTGAAAATGACTAGGAAAAAACGGACGTTTGAGACAACATTTTCATCTGTAACTTTTTGATACGATGGCTGATTTACAAAAGTAATGTACCATTACGTCTGCAAGACCCTTCTGGTTATGGAGATATATAGGGTTTATAGGTCGTCAAAGAACCCGAGGTACCCAAAGCCAAAAAAACGAAGTTGCATCTTACAATGGTTTTTCATTGTGTACCGAATATAGACAAATTCAAGGTGAAAACCATAGAGTGAAAAATGGGTATCAAGGAAAACTATGTTTTACGGAAATGGGCACAAAATATGGACTTTAGGTACAGAGGTTACTTGTACATCTCTGCATTTGTGGGCACTCATTCTAGCATGTGATTCAGAGGGAATTTTACAAAACATCTTCTTTCTTACACACTGGCTTACACTTGGAAGGCACAAAAGCAGAATTTTCTGCTGGGGCGCCCTACCATTTGCAGAATATGATGAGAAGTGCGTAAGTACATAGACATTCGGCTAAATGGGGTCAGCCTGATGGTTGGGGGACCTTGAAATGAGGTCCAAAGTGCCGTCAGTAAGTGTGTCCTGAGTGCCTGGTGGATGGGTTGGTATTCGAGTCACAATGTCACCTACTGCCCTGCTGCAGTGTTTGTTTTTCAGCACCAAGTACCATCCCAGCTCAGACCCCCAGAAGCAAACCTCAGACCCATGACTGTGCATTCCAAGGACGAACCTTCCAAATAGATTCCAGCTCCGCGTCTGCTCGTTTCCCATCTTCAAGCCTTTTGACCAATGGTGCGGACCGAGCCTTTATCTGTTCTTCCAATTTCTCTGCTTCAGATCTTGTCTTTTCCAACTCATTTTTATCTTTTTCAAACTGTGTGTGCGCAGCCTAGGGGCGAGGAAGAGGTTATTAGAGTATGCGATCCAAAATCTTAATCCAATTTGACAATCTAGTGTCAGGGTATGATGTGAGCTCACTGGAATGGTTTAGACTTGTGCCCACACCGTTCATTAATCCATACCCTGGAAAAATGAACCCACACGTGCAATGCATTACCCCCGAGCATCGGATCTCTCAGTGCACTGCACTAACTACTAAGCACCTGAGCCCACTGTACACTGCACTCCAATAACCCCAGAACATCTGATCCAACAATGCACTGCAGTAGCCCCAGAGGGTCTGATCCCGCAGTGCACTAACTCCAGAGCATCTGAACCCACAGTCCACTGCACTAATAACGGAGCATCTGATCCCAAAGTACACTGTACTGATGACTAATCATATGATCTCACAGTACACTGCACTAACTCCAGAGCATCTCATCCCACAGTGCAGTGCTCTAACCCAAGCGCATCTGATCCCAAACGACACTGCACTAACCACGGAGCAGATATTCCCACATTACACTGCACTAACCACGGAGAATTTGATCCCACAGTGCAGTGCACTAACCCCAGACCATCTGATCCCACAGTACACTGCAATAACTACGAAGCATCTGATCCTACAGCACACTGCACTGACCATTGAGCATATGATGCCACAGTACAGTGCACTAACCCCAGAACCTCTGATTCCACAGTGCAGTGCGCTAACCCCAGAGCATCTGATCCCACAGTAGACTGCACTAACCATCGACCATCTGATCCCACAGTGCACTGCACTAACCACTGAGCATCTGATCCCACAGTACACTAAACTAACCATTGAGCATATGATCCCACAGTACACTGCACTAACCACAGAGCGTCTGATCCCACAGTGCATTGCAGTAAGCCCACAAGGTCTGATCCTACAGTGCACAGCAGTAACCCCAGAGCATTTGATCCCACATTGAGCATCTTACCCCACAGTACACAGCACTACCCCAGAACATTTGCTCCCACAGTGCAGCGCTCTAACCCCAGAACATCTGATCCCACAGTACACATCACTAACCACTGAGCATATGATCCCACAGTATATTGCACTAACCTCAGAATATCTGATCACACAGTGCAGTGCTCTAAACCGAGCATCGGATCTCACAGTGCACTGCACTACTTACTAAGCACCTAAGCCCACTGTACACTGCACTGCAATAACCCCAGAGCATCTGATCCCATAATGCACTGAGGTAACTCCAGATGGTCTAATCCCGCAGTGCACTAACTCTAGAGCATCTGATCCCACAGTCCACTGCACTAACCCCAGAACATCTGATCCTACAGTACACTTCACTGGCCATTGAGCATATGATGCCACAGTACACTGCACTAACCCCAGAACCTTTGATTCCACAGTGCAGTGCTCTAACACCAGAGCATCTGATCCCACAGTGCACTGCACTAACCATCGACCATCTGATCCCACAGTGCACTGCACTAACCACTGAGCATCTGATCCCACAGTACACTGCCCTAAACCCCTGAGCATCTGATCCCACAGTACACTAAACTAACCATTGAGTATATGATCCCACAGTACACTGCACTAACCACAGAGCGTCTGATCCCACAGTGCACTGCACTAACCACTGAGCATCTGATCCCACAGTACACTAAACTAACCATTGAGCATATGATCCCACAGTACACTGCACTAACCACAGAGCGTCTGATCCCACAGTGCATTGCAGTAAGCCGACAAGGTCTGATCCTACAGTGCACAGCAGTAACCCCAGAGCATTTGATCCCACACTGCACTAATCATTGAGCATCTTACCCCACAGTACACCGCACTACCCCAGAACATCTGATCCCACAGTACACGTCACTAACCACTGAGCATATGCTCCCACAGTATATTGCACTAACCCCAGAATATCTGATCTCACAGTGCAGTGCTCTAAACCGAGCATCGGATCTCACAGTGCACTGCACTACCTATTAAGCACCTGAGTCCACTGTACACTGCACTGCAATAACCCCAGAGCATCTGATCCCATAATGCACTGAGGTAACCCCAGATGGTCTGATCCCGCAGTGCACTAACTCTAGAGCATATGATCCCACAGTGCACTGTCAGGGATGTGGAATTCCTATAGCCCGACGCCCGGGACATAATGTTTGAGGTCAAGGGCAACAAGTTTTCATGTGTATTTTGTCCTTTGGACAAGTAGGCCCAATCCCCTACAGCACAAACCCTTTGGCTGCCAGTTTACAGTACCATACTATGGATCAGGAAAGGGCAATGTCTGCAGTTCAGGTAATATTTGTGTCCATGTGTTAAATGCTGTTCAAGCTTGTATTTATGGTTCATTAATGCAAAACCTTTATTATTAGGGTTATCACTAAAAGTAAATGTTGTAAGCTCGGCCTGCACTACGGACGGTGGTTCCAGTATAAATGTGTACACACGGTTTCAAAGTTTAGTAATATGAGGCTATCTATAATGCTCCCAGAATGCTCTCTGATTATATGCAAATATTTGCCGAAGCTTGAAAGCAAGAGTGATGATTCTTTGCTTTCAAAATAAAATGTTCACAAAAAATGCAAGTAGAAAAAAAACATTTTGCTAAACTACTATAAGGTTTTAGGTACCATATCTTTGCAGCATCATTTAGTAACATGTTGATGTATACTTGTATTCCCCAAAAATATTCATAATGATAAATCAGTGCAACTAGTTTAAATATGATTATGGGAAACAAAAATAAACAAGCACTGGCAAAGCCAGTAGGTCTGAAATTGGTGGTCAGCTTTTTGGTTTTGTCAATGTGTGACTTGTTTAGGCATGGTTTTTGTAAAACCTTATCGGTGTGGGAGCTGCTGGGCCCTCACCATGCCAACAAGCATTGGCAAAAGCAAACCATTTTTGGGGTCTCAAAAAGCACACATTGCCACAGCAGTTCCAGGCACTGAACCAAATAACTTTGTGTGCCAATATGCTCCTTGTAAAACAGCAGAATACTGTTACTTACTGTGAAGCTAGCTGATCAACCGAGAGAAAAAAAAAGAGAGAGAGAGAGAGAGAGAATTTTATTAAACACAAAAGGTCATGGTTAACGCCAGGCCTAAGTAGAGGCCCAATTATTAAAGAAAGTCTCAAAAGTGCATCCATGGTATATATCCTTCATTAAGTGTATATATACAGTTTCCGTGAATTCATAAGAATTTACAGAAGTAGGCCAAGCATAGTACACCTAGAAAATATTTGTGAATGCATTTTAGCATGAGCAAATGTGCATGTGTAGATTTGCTAGTGTGACAATCTGAATGTTTCAAGTTCACTTTTCCTGCAACCACTTTTTCCCAACCCTGGAAGACGTTTTACGTCTGCCACTGTCAGGAGTAAATTTACAACTTTTTTCAGTACGGGAAAAGATTAGAAAAGAGTTGGTGCAAACCCTTAAAACACGTAAATTAGTAGGTTTGCACAGACTCAAAAGGGCATTCCAACCCTTAAACTATTGCTTAGCACTACCTTCAGCAGCAGTATGCAGACCTGCAGAAAAGTAGCAACATAAGGGAATTGCTAGTATTCACCCCTACTATGGTACGAGCCCTGGCATAATTAGAGAGGCTATATCAGAACTCTTATATAATGAGATTGCTGCCGCAATTTGTCGCAGCATTACATGGCACAAAAGGGACAAGTGGATTTTGTTACAGAACAAGAAGATTTATGAAGAAACCTGCCCCATGGATAAGTAGATATTTTATTAAATTCCACACCCCTGACTGTACTAACCACTGAGCATATGATTCACACAATACACTGCACTAACCCCAGGACATCTCATCCCACAGTACACTGCACTAACCATGGAGCCTCTGATCCCACAGTACACTGCACTAACTCCAGAACATCTGATCCCACAGTACACTGCACTAACCACTGAGCATCTGATCCCACAGTACACCAAACTAACCATTGAGCATATGATCCCACAGTACACTGCACTAACCCCAGAACCTCTGGTCCCACAGTGCAGTGCTCTAACCCCAGAGCAACTGATCCCACAGGACACTGCACTAATCATCGAGCATCTGATCCCACAGTACCCTGCACTAACCACTGAGCATCTGATCCCACAGTGCAGTGCTCTAACTCCAGCGCATCTGATCCCACTGTACACAACACTCACCACGGAGCATATGATCCCAAAGTACACTGTACTAACCACTGAGCATCTGATCACACAGTACAGTGAACTAACCATTGAGCATATGATCCCACAGTACACTGCACTAACCACAGAGAGTCTGATCACACAGTACAGTGAACTAACCATTGAGCATATGATCCCACAGTACACTGCACTAACCACAGAGAGTCTGATCACACAGTACAGTGAACTAACCATTGAGCATATGATCCCACAGTACACTGCACTAACCACAGAGCGTCTGATACCACATTGCATTGCAGTAAGCCCACAAGGTCTGATCCTACAGTGCACAGCACTAACCCCAGAGCATTTGATCCCACACTGCACTAATCATTGAGCATCTGACCCCACAGTACACTGCACTACCCCAGAACATCTGCTCCCTCAGTGCTGCGCTCTAACCCCAGAACATCTGATCCCACAGTACACTGCACTAACCACTGAGCATATGATCCCACAGTATATTGCACTAACCCCAGAACATCTGATCACACAGTGCAGTGCTCTAACCCGAGCATAGGATCTCACAGTGCACTGCACTACTTACTAAGCACCTAAGCCCACTGTACACTGCACTGCAATAACCCCAGAGCATCTGATCCCATAATGCACTGAGGTAATCCCAGATGGTCTGATCCCGCAGTGCACTAACTCTAGAGCATTTGATCACACAGTCCACTGCACTAACCCCAGAGCATATGATCCCACAGTACACTTCACTAACCACTGAGCATATGATTCACACAATACACTGGACTAACCCCAGAACATCTCATCCCACAGTACACTTCACTAACCACTGATCATCTGATTCCACAGTACACTGCACCAACCCCAGAACCTCTGGTCCCACAGTGCAGTGCTCTAACTCCAGCACATATGATCCCACTGTACACTGCACTCACCACTGAACATATAATCCCACAGTACACTGCACTAACCACTGAGCATCTGATCACACAGTACACTGAACTAACCATTGAGCATATGATCCCACAGTACACTGCACTAACCACAGAGCGTCTGATACCACAGTGCATTGCAGTAAGCCCATAAGGTCTGATCCTACAGTGCACAGCGCTAACCCCAGAGCATTTGATCCCACACTGCACTAATCATTGAGCATCTTACCCCACAGTACACTGCACTACCCCAGAACATCTGCTCCTTCAGTGCAGGGCTCTAACCCCAGAACATCTGATCCCACAGTACACTGCACTAACCACTGAGCATCTGATCACACAGTACAGTGAACTAACCATTGAGCATATGATCCCACAGTACACTACACTAACCACAGAGCGTCTGATACCACAGTGCATTGCAGTAAGCCCATAAGGTCTGATCAAACAGTGCACAGCACTAACCCCATAGAATTTGATCCCACACTGCACTAACCACTGAGTATCTGACCCCACAGTACACTGCACTACCCCAGAAGATCTGATCCCACAGTGCAGCCCTCTAACCCCAGAACATCTAATCCCACAGTTCACTGCACTAACCACTGAGAATACGACCCCACAGTACACTGCACTAACCCCAAAACATCTGATCCCACAGAATACGTCACTAACCCCAGAAAGTCTGATCCCACAGGGCATTGCAACATTGCAATAACCCCATAGGGACTGATCCTACAATGCACTGCACTAACCCCAAAGCATTTGATCTCAAAGTGCACTGCACTGCCCCTGATCAGCTGGTTCCACAGAGCACTGCACTAACCCTGGAGCATATGACAGCACAGCACTACCTACTGCACTAACAGTACACAACACTACCTCAATGGCATCCCATCACACACTGCAGTACCCATTAAAAACCACAGTACACTAGTTAAACTCCAGAACATCCCATCACATAGTACACTGGAATAACCCTGGAGCATTTGAGCCCGCAGTACATTATACTAGCTCATAAGCATCTGAGACCATGGAATCTCAAGATACAGTACAACACCCTTGGGACCTCAATCCCACTGAATACTGCACAAAGCCCAGGGAACGGCAGGGCACTGTGCACGACACAGATACCTGGGCATCAGAGCCACAGTACACTGCACTAACTTACCCATTCACATCTAACCCCAAAATACACTGCGCTATCTCCTTGAATTTCTAGACCCGTCAACTGCTTTCAAACTGACTGACGGACCCAAATCATGGGTTAAAGTGGTTAGTGTGGGAGTTGAAGGAGGACTCTAATCACTCTTACAACAGTTGCACTCTCTACCAAGGTCTGCCGAGGGAGTGTACAGCTACTTTTGAAATTGTGAAAAGGGTCGCCAAGGACGAGTGCTCCCCATCTTTTTGTTTACTTTAAACTTCAATGATTTGGGGTTGAGCCTTGGTACAAGCAGACTGATCAAAAATCAATGGTAAGGACTGCCCCTTTTTTATATGCTGGTGATACCATCCTTTTATCTAGGAGTGCGATTGGATTGGATCGTTTCTTGACCAACTATGTCAGCTACAGGCAATAGCTAGACCTGGAAACATGTTTCCAATTCAAAAGCAATGTCAATGGGCCCAGGGAAAATGAAGTTAAAACCTTTTACGGTGAAAGTTGTGATGCTAAAAGAGGGTTCATCATTTAGGAGTCATCTTACTGGGAAATTTGAAACTTTGCAAACTCTGATGTGGAGCTATAGATGTGGTCTATTCTTAAGGTTTAGAAGGCAAAGAATGCTAATTCAAGTTCTCCGTAGGTTGAAGTAAAATTAATTTCTCTATTGGGCTCTAAGGCTTTGGTTACCTGGAGGATAAGATAAGCTGCACTCCCAGAGTTGTGAGAATATCAGTCTGGACTAAACCTTTTGTAGAGCTGATCAGGGCAACTTTGAAATACAATTTTGTAAGGAGTACTCCTACTTTGATTTCTTGGCTGCAATGTGTCCAGACATTGGATATGTGGTAATTTATAAACAAAACAGTAAGTATTTCACCTTTTGAACTAACAAAGCAGTCAGTGAAGGCTCATGCCTTGATTAAGAAGGCTCAGGGGCTAGAATCATACCTGCATTGGGTGCATGGAAAGAAATCTACTGTTCTGGTTTAGGATTGGGTTGATTCAGGAGCTGCACAACAGAATTTCTGAGCCGGTCCCTGTCCTATGCCAGTGTGATTGGAATTCCTTCCACTCCTCCATGGGCTACTTTTTTTTTTTTTTTTGCAAAACCTACGAGGGTCCAATTGTTGAGTACTTAAGAACAGTATTACAGGCACTGGATAATTTCAACTGTATCAATTGAATTATGTTGAATATTAATTTCATTTCATGGTCAGTCTCAAGATTTAGTAAATTGCCCCTCGGATTTAAAAATATTAGAATGATTGATTATAATTGATGAGGTGTATTTTTCTAAATTCTCTATAAATTATAATTGATGTGTTGTAATTGGTCTCAGAACTAGAAGCAATTTTAATTTGTTATGCTACACATTGTGTTGTAATAATCTGTATAACTGTATGTCTTTTGAAAGGTGCTACTAGCTAAAATAAAAGAGGTTTTGGCTGCCTTACTGCATCCGTTATGAGCTATGCATTTGTAATGGGGTGCTTGTTCGCAAGTAAAACTTTTGAACTTTGCTATCCATCTCGGCTTTGGTGCACAAAAAACCTGAGCATGCTTCTCTTCTTTTGAAAACTTCACATTTGTGTAATGTGAAGGCCAAAATCCAATGGTTTGGGGCTTTGAGCGCTGCTATTGTCCATTAAATGATGCATGAATTTATAAGGAGGAAACTTCCTGCCCATTTTCTTTAACAGTTAGGGAGGGCTGCACTACCTCATCCTTGTGTCAGCCACTTGAAATGGTCTCCCCAACTACCTCGGCCTTTTCTTCAAATGAAGGGAGGTTTCCAAGTACCCTTAAGACCTGCCTGTTTGTAGTCTTCTACATTTTGTTAAGCTTTTATGTGCCAAGCAAGTAACATGTTGCAACGTGGGAGTACTGTATACAACTTCCCTCCATATACATCACATTAGTTATCTAGTATTTTGGCCTAACTTTGTTATATTTTATAATAGTTGATTTTATGGAGTGCTTCATACCCCTGAAATGACATCAAAGCAGATTAGTGGACCCTTGTCATGCCAATCAGTGGCATGGATGGTTGAATGGATGTTCAATCGTGATGTGAAGAGTATTTGAAGTGTTTTGGTGGAAGAGGTGTGGCGCCGCGGCCATGGCGACTGACTCTGGAATCTGGGGATCACAGTTCGATCCCCGGCGCCAGCGGCAGATTAGCCCAGCACCATGTGACTCTGGGCAATAGCTTGCTTAATCTTCCCGACGGCCCCCAGTGCCTAGAGACCCTTACGGGTGATTGTTCGCGCTTTACAAATGTGGATTATTATGTTTATAAATGTTTGCTGGTAAAAGACTTCATTCAGTTTTCATATGGCATGCAGCATTGTAGGAAAGTGCCCCTTTTTGACATGGTCACCCCACTTTTTGCCTGGGCCATGATGAGATTTCGACTTGAAGTGCACTGGGTTCCTACTAACCTGGTACCCACTACCAGGTTTCTTTCCCAAAAACTGTACAATTGTTTCCCCAGTTGGCAATACCTTTGGCACACTCTGTAAATTCCTAGTAAATGGTACCCCTGGAACCTAGGGCCTGGGGTATTAAAGAGGGTCACCCAAGGGCTGCAGCACGAATTGTGCCACCCTAGGGGACCCCTCACCAAACACATTAAAGACGGCCACTGCAGGCTGCGTATTTTGGTGCAGACAAAAGTGAAATAAAGACATGGCACACAAGCATGTGTGTCATGTCCCCTAACACTGCATGAAGTATTTGTTAGTCATCCCTACGGCAGACCTTATACCCCTAAGGCAGAGTGCTTAATAGTACATGTGAGGGCATACCTGTATGAGCAGATATGCCCCTGTACTGTCAGTTCCATTACTACCAATGCAAGGGAACAGGGAAGCCATTTTAGAACATGTGTAGGACAATGGTGAAAATGACTTCCCCAACTACATAATGGCTTCACTGAAGATAGGGATGTTTGTTATCAAACATCCCATATTAAAAATCCCACACTGATTCCAACATTGGATATATTAATACAGGCATTCAGAGGGCACCTTAGAGGTGCCTGCTGAAAACCTACCAGCCTCAGGTGTGTTGGCTGACTAGCCTCTGCCAGCCTGCCACCAGAGACATTTCTGACCTCCCAAAGTGAGGGCATTTGCTCTCAGGAGGTCAGAAACAAAGTCTACACAGAATGAGGGTGTTCAAATCCCCTCCCTAAGGATGACCAACTGATTAGCACTCCTAGGCCAGCAAGCTTCAAAGAAGCTCCCGCCTTTGAAATGCAAATCTAGCCCCCCTCATAGGAGAGGAGGCTGAACCTCCTTTTCCCTGAGACCTTTGGCACCTGAACAGGCAGGAAATTAGCTAGTCGGGTAGGTGTGCACACCGCCAGAGTAGTCCCACCCCTAAGATGGCCTACCCTGATGTGGGTATGACTTTTCAGAAGAGGCCATCTTTATGTTGGCACACTTAGAAACTCTGAGATAGGGTTACGCCCACTTCCCATAGGAAGTGGTCATAGAGTGGGCATAGTGACCCCAGGTGTCAGTAGCCCATTGGCTACCACCCTTCATTCCCCTAAGACCCCTAAATTTTGTATTCAGTGGAGCCCTTGGCCCCAGGAAATTATATCAAATATGTAGAAGGATGTGAAGAGCTGCAACTGCAAGAACAGAAGACCTAGCAGCTGACTTGGTACCAACCCTGCTGCCCTGCCTGCTGACTTCGCCAATTGCGCCAAAAGGAGACTTGTCCTGCAGCTTCTAAGTCCCCAAAGCCCGGGAGACCTGCCAGCACTTCATCCAGGAACCAAGACCTCCTGAGAAGTAGCAAACCTGCTTCCCTACATCCTGCAGTGATCCAAAGACACCTGAGAGGACTTTGTGACCACAGAAACCCAATGGCTGAAGACATCACTGCACCGTTGCTGCAAGCCTGAGTTGAAGTGGGCCAATGGTCCCTCAGCCCCCCAGAGACTGAATCCAGTGTGGTGACACCTCTCGTGGACTCCCAAACAGCATCTGCAGCCTCTGCATGCAGGCCTCCTTTATTGTGACTGCTGCTGGTAAGGAAAACCCGACGCCTAAGGACACCTCTGCACTTGTCGCCCCTAGGCTACAGAGAATAGGAGCAAAGATGTTCCTAGGTCCCCGTGCATTGTGAGACCTGAGCCCCCCCTGTTGCTTCAGCCTGAATGCCCTTCCAGTCCGAGCCTACCGCCTCTTTACGGGAATAGGATCGATCCCCTTAGAGTAACATCGGGCACCCAATGCTGTTTTGCACCCCTGCACCTGGCCACCCTAGCGCTGCTGGTGGAGTTCTGCTGGTGCTGCCTTGGACCTTGCCCACCACTCAATGTAAATCCTGGAGATTGGGCCCGTTCATCGTTGTATTGTACCTGAATGCCACATTGACTTTTCCTCCCAAAGGATTATAGCTGCCAAGGTTTCAGATTGTTCATGTATGACATTTTCATAAATTCAGTGTGATTATGAGTGACATTCAATAGCTATGAGTAACACTTTCTCGCAAGCAAAATTAAGCAATGAAGACGAGGGAAACGTAAACATAGATGGCAAGTTTTCAGATTGCTTATGTGTGACATTTCTGTTGTTTACGTGGTTTTATGAGTCACACTGAACTGCCACATGTGTGACACTTAGAGTGACACTTTGTCTGGAGTAAAACAAAGCAATGAAGTGCATGAAAACAGATAAATATCACAGATGACACCCTTTTCAGCAATGAGAAGCTCTAAAAATAGCTTGAAACTGCTGCAAACCTCCTGAAAGAGAAGGTTAACACTCCCTGTACAATAGCCACGAATACTCTGCATATTTCCGGGCAGTCTATCTTATACTGTATGTGATACAAGTTTAAAACAAGGTGTATATTCACAGTGGTTCTAGTCGCAGGCTGGGACATCATAGCATTATAATACAGAAGTCACTACCCCCACTGTGTCAACCAAGACAAAATTAGGTTTCTCTCTAGTGCCAGACAAAACATTTACAGTTATTTCATTAACCAATTGAGGTTTCATAATGTTAACATAAAAGAATGTATTTCCAATAAATGTCTTTAACTTGTTGGATTTATCATCTTTTATTTAGGTGTGTGGTTATTTTGTATGAAGTTACCTAAATAAAAGATTAATAAAATAGTTAGAGAATATTGTTTCCCTGTTTCTGATTTTTTGTGAGACCTAGGCTGCATTTGCTGCTGGAGCAGTCAGAGGTAACGCCCTAAAACCCTCTGCAGTTTGAAATGTCAGCAGATGTGCAAGACTGGCTTCGGAGCAGGGCATCAAGCCGTAGATTTCAGTCGATGCTGGCTGGCATTGTGGCTTCTACAGCTGTATGGGGCTGAAGATGGCCACATATCTTTCATGGCCATTAATATATAAATACCATTCTTTCTCTTTGTGAAACACAAGATCATTTCCCTCCCCTTAATTTCCCGCTGCATTTCTGTGCTCCCGGCCACAGTATTGATGAGGGAAAACATGCCCGTGAAGGCTGTAAACTACCAGGAAGTTTGGCCCAGTATGTTTAAGAAGTAGGTGTTGAAGAGATCAGATAAAGACAGTGCAGTCATTAGACCTCGAGTACCTGACTCAGCAGATCGCTGTCTGTCCGCAAGTGTCTGGGAGTGCGAGAGCTTCGTGGGCTTGCTTGATCACGACCCACAGGCATCAGTTTCAATGATGGGGCCGGCGAAATCCAGGTTCAGTGAGGGCCTGCAGGGACTGTAGAGAGCTCTCCCTGACACCGATAAACAGCATCCGGCACCCTCCAACGCCGCCCACTTGTAGAAGCCACGTTCTGTGGTGATACCAAATGCAGCAAATTTGTAGGCCCTGTTAAGTTAGCATGGCAAACTCTATGCACTAGCATTATTTTGCTATAAAGACATAGCTTCAGTAACGCAAGGCTTGCTCATAAATAGATACGTGGCAAGGGAAGATGCTCGCTCCAGCACGTACACTTACACTTGCATATCACATTTCTCAATATGTCTTTGGACATATCTATTATGTTGCAATCATTAACTGGAAAAGCACCAGACTTATATCTTGCATTATAGTGGAAAGTCCCAGAAGCAGATTTGGGTCACGCAGCCAGCAACAGTACCCTTCGGTCCTTAAATGGTATGCAACCATTTAGGCCCTTGTTTATTGGTCAAACGAACTATGCTTAATCTGTGCAACGTATGCTATGATGC
The DNA here is from genome assembly GCF_964204655.1 of Triturus cristatus. NCBI lineage: Eukaryota > Metazoa > Chordata > Amphibia > Caudata > Salamandridae > Triturus > Triturus cristatus. The sequence continues at coordinate 57,594,448 of NC_140579.1, forward strand.
TACATCCTTTGTGGTTTGGGCCTATAAAACTGTCAAGCACGTCACCTCTTTGGGCACTCAGTATCTAGGCTGGTACCCCCGTGCTGCACGTTATTCCGTTGTTGGTTCTTCCAATAAACGCTCTTATCTCACCCTTGACTGAGAACTGTTTGTGTGGATTCATTTCTTGCTTTTATTTCAGATTCCACATTTGGTGGAGAATGCAGCTTCCAGACCATTGACGATTTCGCGACCTGGCGGCCTGGACTCCAGCTTCCTTCAGGGTTCGGAGACCTGAGGTTCGAGAACCTTTTACTTTGTCTTCCTCTCTCCTCCGCCTCCCTTGGAACGCTGGGGGCCTGCCTGCCAGTAAGTTGATTTCGCTTTGCCTCTGGCCCCCCTGCTCTCTCTTCTTTCCCTGTCTTCATCTCATGTCAAGGGTTGTTTGCTTATGCCCTGGCGGCATTTCTCGGGCCTGTGTTACTGACTTGTGGGACACGCAAATGGCTATCATTACGCCTATACTTATCACTTTCTTTTGTGTTCTTTTTGTGGCCCTTGTGATTTATATTTCAGTTTGTCATCATTCGCGTGAGGACTGCGCTCCTGTTTAGTGTCTGCTCACCGTTAATAGAAGCCGACAGGCTCTCTCTCTCTCTCTCCTCTAGTCCCGTGCGCAGCCTTTGATCTCTGACACTGCTGCTGCCCTCTGCCAGAATACTTTATATGTGCATCTTTGCCCTCCGATACAGCTTCTGGTCCGGATGCCCACCCCACCTGGCCGGTGACAGCGCCCTTCTGCAAGTTCCCAGCACGCAGTGACTCCCCGGTGCCAGGCAGCACCTAGCTGACGGTGCCTCCCGGAGGGCGACCTACTGCATCCCCTGTCTTGCTAGCAGAGAGTCTCCGGCCGATGGGGGTGGAGGACGTACACGGATCTTTCCCGTTGACTGGAGCAGAGGTCGGTACGCTTTGCCAGACTCAACAGACGCCGGTAAGTTTCCTTTTGGGAGTTACGTACTCTAGTTTGGGTGGTAGCAGGTAGCTCCTCGTTTTAGAGTTGTAGCAGTTTCGCTCCCCAGGTTTCGGGTGGTAGCAGGTAGCTCCTCGTTTTAGAGTGGTAGCAGTTTCGCTCCCCAGGTTTCAGGTGGTAGCAGGTAGTCCCTCGTTTTAGAGTTGTGACAGTTGGCTCTCCAGGTTCAGGTGGTGGCGGTTTTTGCACCCCTGACAGCGCGCATCCTGTTGGTACAGGTACGATATCATGGCGGCTGCGGTCCCTGGACTGCCCCTCTTGTGGTTGCAACGTTTTTTTGGCGCCAGTTCTCCAGGTCCCTGTACTCAGGTATATGTCCCATTGACTAGCCCCAGCACCACTGGACCCGGGTACCCAGTGCGGTGCTGCCCCTTGCTGGACACCTAAGGCGGTCTCCAGCTGTGCCTAGGGGATTCCCTAGGCACAGAGGGGGGGGGGGGAGTATCGGCTGACCTGTTTGTTGTCCTTGATCTATTTTGATGTTGTTCATATTAGTGGTTGCTGATCTATGTGTTGCTTTAGAACACTCCTTGCAGGATTGTTGTTTATTACATAGACCTTTTACATATACGACAACGGTTTTACCTAGGGTTCGAGACCAGCACTGGTCTCTGTCAGAGCTAAATTTCTCCTTCGGGTATTGCGACGCTGACACGACTGACACTTTGACGCTGCTAATATATCTGACTGCCCAATATCAATAGTCCTGTACGCCAGCGCTCAATATAACCTATAGACCCCCCCACTACTATTCTGGGATTAGTACCAACTACGTACACATACCTTCAGCACACAACCACTTTCACAGCGCTGCGCATAGGGATGTGTTTTGTTTTCTATGTTTGCCTGCACTGAATGTAGAGTTCACCACCTGCACTACCTAGCACATTGCCTGACAGACTCCAATTCCGCCTAGCCGCCTCTTCCGCCAGCTTATGGGATAGCGGAAGATTGCAAGGAGGCAGAATTACTAACTTTCTTCCCAACCCTTTTCTGTCACCTTCCCTTTCGTTCATGGGACGCCCGTAATAAGCACCCAGAACTATTCTCTTTCTCACTTATGACAGCTTGGGTGAACTTGAAGAAAATGACCTGTCTGGTTGCCTGACGAACGGCTCCCTCTGCTATCACATCAGCTGGAGAGTGGCTGCAAGGCATATGCTCACGTTCTGCAGGCTCTTCCAGAGGCGACAACCCCACCGCCACATGACCTGCAGCCTGGCGACTGGATCTGGATAAAGGCCCACACCCGACGGCACTGCCTCCAGCCAAGGTGGAAGGGACCTCACCAGATCATCCTCCGCACAGCAACAGCAGTGAAGTGCAAAGGACTGACCTCCTGGATCCACAGCTCCCACACCAAAAAGGCAGACGGACCGAACGGACCAGACAGCGAGAAACAAGATCGACCAGCAACTCCTGCGACATCCGAGGCACCCCGCAGGTACCACCTCCGATCCACCACGCGAGACAAGGCCAACGGGAAGTAAGAGGCAGGCACCTGCTCGGGGCAGGCTAGGCCTCCAACGGACAACGGAAACAGCAAGAGACACTACGCACAACGAACCCAGGCCCCTGGGTATCATCAGGCCCCTGGGTATCATCTTTCCAAAACAGTGGTGCCAGCTACTTTTCAAAGGGAGTGCCAACTGTCATGTGCTAGTAACCTCTGACAGTGGCACATCAAGGCACCAACGTTCCTTCCAAATGGTTGACTGGTGTCTGCACCAATGAGCATGTAGGAGGTGCAGAGCCCGCTAGTTAGAGTTGCAGAGGAAGCTCCAAAAGGCAGTGTACGCCTACGCTTACCATAGTCGACAGCTACGACCAATGACAGCGAACAGATCGGGAAGGCTTCGAGCTATACAAGTGAGAGTTGAAGAGTCACGACTAACAATTCACATCAGCTTGTTGTGCCCTGGACTAGGTGAAATAGGGATACTACAACTGACTGTACCAAACCCTCCCCTTTTTAGCGGGCTGAGAGAGCTAGTTCTGCAAAACATCTCGTTCCCCACTTTTGGAATACAAGCGACAACACAAGATATTGAAAACACCGCCTCGACATATTGGACTGCATAATATTGGCGGCTGAAGACATAGGATTAGACATTATCAAAGACAGTGTTTAAAAATGGAAAACAAAGGCACTATGCAAAGAAGAAAGAGACACGAAAGAATATGGCCTTCAGTGGTCGCAGCAGTATTGACACCAGTGCCAGCAATAATAGTGACGGCATTAATAATAGTATTTGCAAACGAACTTGAAATACCGTTCCTTAACGGCCGGCAAGGAGAGGAGGGTGGTAACAATGTGACTAAGGATGCAGAATTATTTGAGTTTGAAAATGAAATGATTCTGGGCAAGGTTGGCAATAAAGAAGACGGGGACGGGGTACTGTGGGATGAGTACAATGGAAACCAGTATGTGGAAATGGTAAAAATGTATGTACACATAATGAATATATCTGGATGTTACGTCTGTACGCACCTACCAACTAACACAGAAAATAGTATGAGCTACAACGTGTTACCAGTATCAAAATACATGGGGTGTATTTTAATGAGAGATCTGCTCCTCAAACAGCACAATATGTCAGTATCAGTTGCACCACCAGCAGATAGCAGAAAGACAACAAAGCAGGGTAGGAAAGCACCCGAGAGAAAGTAAGAGCCATGCATGAATATAGTACATACCACAAGGGATACGGAAATGTTAGCAACAATAGAGGAGGTTGAAAAAACGGAAGGGTGGAAGAGAAGGACAGGGTGGAACAACTTGGGGATAATGAAGGAGGGAAAATTGAAGGTACCAAGTTTCAAGGTAGAACAACGACAACGTGCCCCTTCATGCATTCTAAATAACAAAGTAACGTTTATAACAAGACGACCCAAATTGCCCCCAGAGGGAAAAAGCTGCACCATACAAACACTACTACAGAAAGATGCATGGAAAGACTGCGTCATATTCGGATGCACAATAGTAGAAATGGCACAAGGGGACAAGGGTCTGCTAGATTGTGAAGACAGGATAAACAAAATTAAGGGAATAGAAGCAACGGGCACAGAAGAGGAGGCGGCGGGACAAATATTTGTGGGCAGCAGTAACTGCACACACACAACACAGCTGACAAGAATTAGGAATAAGAAAGGGGATTTATCACCGGGATTAGTGGGGTACAAGGGGTTGTTTTTCGTGTGTGGCCAGTAGGCTTACTTCTACCTACCGCCAGGCTGGTATGGTAGCTGCTATCTCGCCTCCATCATACCAAAGATGACCCATTTCTCCGACGTAGGCCAGATCGCACTCCAAGGCGCATTGCCAAAAAGGGTCAGAAGGACGCCAGAATGGTTGGACCATGTAATGACAGCTGTAGGGTCAATGGTCCCAGGTGCAGGGCTTATCTACACCACCGAAAGGATACATCAGCTAGCACGCATGATTGAGGATTTAGCTGAAAGCACGGCGGTAGGGATGGGAAACATTACAGAAGAACTCACAGCCATGAGGGCAGTAGTGATGCAGAATAGACTTGCGTTAGACATCATTCTGGCAAAAGAGGGTGGAGTCTGCCACGTCATCAAACAAACATGCTGTTCATATATACCTGACAACAGCCACAATATAGATGATGCTATACACCATATTATAGACATCAGGGATGAGGCACACGGCATACACACCGGGAGCATGTGGGAAAAGGTGATGGTGTGGCTGGCAGGCTGGGGTTCATGGATACTGGAAGCAGGCATAATTATAATAGCAGTACTGATTACCCTGTGTGTAATGTGCCACGTTTGCCCAGCATGCTGCACGGCCCTGGTGTCCTGTTTTGCGCATCATGGACACTACAGCAGGTGGCGTACGCAACATGGACACGACACAAAGAATAATACAGAAGCAGATGAAGAAGGAGAGGAGCTGGAGGATGGTGATTTGCTATCAGATGGGGCAATGTAGAAGCCACGTTCTGTGGTGATACCAAATGCAGCAAATTTGTAGGCCCTGTTAAGTTAGCATGGCAAACTCTATGCACTAGCATTATTTTGCTATAAAGACATAGCTTCAGTAACGCAAGGCTTGCTCATAAATAGATACGTGGCAAGGGAAGATGCTCGCTTCAGCACGTACACTTACACTTGCATATCACATTTCTCAATATGTCTTTGGACATATCTATTATGTTGCAATCATTAACTGGAAAAGCACCAGACTTATATCTTGCATTATAGTGGAAAGTCCCAGAAGCAGATTTGGGTCACGCAGCCAGCAACAGTACCCTTCGGTCCTTAAATGGTATGCAACCATTTAGGCCCTTGTTTATTGGTCAAACGAACTATGCTTAATTTGTGCAACGTATGCTATGATGCTACATCCTTTGTGGTTTGGGCCTATAAAACTGTCAAGCACGTCACCTCTTTGGGCACTCAGTATCTAGGCTGGTACCCCCGTGCTGCACGTTATTCCGTTGTTGGTTCTTCCAATAAACGCTCCTATCTCACCCTTGACTGAGAACTGTTTGTGTGGATTCATTTCTTGCTTTTATTTCAGATTCCACACACTCTGTCCACCCGCCACCACAAATCAGTCCTGTACTCACTGATCTCATGAGGACCGACCGTGCCACTCAGTGAGTAAGACCTCCTCAAGGAGGAAAGGCCACACTGGCAACTGCAGGCAAGGCAAAGCAAAGTTACTGCCTCCTCAGAGTCTGCCTCTAGGGCCAATCACCATGCGAAGTCAGTGCAGTGGGGCAGAGGCCTTCCCAGAACACAACAGGAGAGGGGCTGCACCAGTTTCGACGCGAGCCACTATAGCCCAGTGCGGCATTTTGTTATTTCTGTAGCACTGATGAAGACACTGCTAACCTGCTCGGCTTGCTCTGGGCCTGATGAATGACTTGACTGCGCTAAGCCAGAGTTTACTGGCTCAAGAGGCAAGACACCGCCCCCTCTCAGACCCACGTGGGGCACTGGCTGGTCTAATTATTGGTATTGTTTATGACCAACACAGGCACCCCATTGAGAGCACTAGGTTAGTAGCTCTGCTCACCTAATTCAGATTCGAGTGATTGAATGATTCTCCCGGGGCGCCCAGCGTTCATGTATTGGTTATTTTTGATAAACAGTTTGAGCACAGGAAATCCGGTCTCAATAGCAGACGTTGCCAGGTGTGCACTAGACGCAGCTCCTCCTAGCGCACCAGGGTGGTCAAGGGGGGCTATAATGCGCAACTAATGGATTTTAGAGTGGTTATGCGGACCACTAAATTAAAATGCGTTAGTCTCACATCTGATGCAGTACTTGGCGGGAATGTAGGATAACATTGCAGCTTCCGAAAAATGCACTAAGTGTCAACTTTTTGAACTGAAAACAATTTCCATTTAAAAACGTACTTACTGAACGAATTGCTTCTGGAGCCTAAACATATATAAAGATATTTTTTTTTTCAAACAAATTGGTGTGGATCTCCTTATTGAGTCGTGTGTCTCATTTATTGAGCAGTGTGTGTATTTTCAGGTGTCTTGCACTCCTCTATGATAAGCCTTAGGCTTCTCGACCACACTGCCCCGTGGAGGAGCATCTTGGTTTTTTTTAGAGCAAGCCCCTGTCCACTTATAAGGGAACCTCTGGACTCTTTACACGATATATCTCATTTTGATATATCATATGAAGAGCCAGCTACTTACAAGCCTAAGGATTAAAATCACTTCTAACCCATGAATACACAAGAAGAAAACATACCAGAAAAACTTTACTCCCAACCCTCTATTCCCCCTGCATAGAGATTCAGTTGTTGGAAGCAGCTTGAGGGTAGCACAAGTGCCCTGCCAGGAATCTATATTATAGCACTTTGAGCTCCAACATTCTCACTCCATACCTTCAATTTCCCAATTTCCTTCTTGAGGGCGTCTGCTGTCAATCCTCCGTTGGCTCCATTGAGGTGAACAAATTCCTAAAAAGAGTTAACTTTTATTAACAAACTATGCCAATCGCTTGTAAAATGAATAAATAGTTGAAAGACATAATTATCAGATGTCTTCAACAAAGCGGATTTGGTTCCTCTCACATGAATGCAAAACCAGATTCACAAACTGTTATAACGGAGGCTCAACAAGGGTCCAGGCTTCTACCGAGGCAAGAGGGACACAAATGGACACTAATACAAGGAGTGGTAAGGTGCATGGGAACCAGAAGGTTGACACGCTACCGGTTTGAATGGATACAGTAGATCTGATTAATTGAAACCAAACTGGAATGGAATACCAAGGTGTGATATGAAGGACTGAATAAATACCACCATTGCGGCAAATAAATTAAGAACCGATCGCTCAAGGGCATACAGCCTTTTAAACAGATGAATAAACCCTGAGGGGCCCTGCAGACATTGCGAGGCCTTTCTGCCCTTTTTTAAGAGGCTATTATCACAAGGGATATAAACTGAATACTGTATCCTAGAACATATGTGCACAGTAATATGAAGGGAGCCCATGGTCTGGAAGTGTTTCTGATCAAGTCTTTTGGATTTGAAATAATTTTTAATATTTTAAGAAAATTCTGTGTGTATTGAATAAGTCCTGAAGAAGGCAGAGATAAAACAAATGATCCGCCGAAACGCTGCGTCGACATTTATTCAATGTTAATGAAATGGACTCTGTAACAGTGAATTTGCTAAATTTTTAAAGAATGGTTTCTGTAAAGTACTCTATATACATGCAAGTAGATTTTATGTAAATGTATATTTTGATAAGTTTTGATCTAGAAACTAGGTACTGTTTGTCTAGAAAAAAAATGTGATTGTATTTAGTAAGTAAATTTCAAATGCAGATTTGTTATGAAGTTATTTTCTATGTGTATGGAACTAAATAAATATATTTCAGTATTTTATAATTGTCAGATATTTATTAATTGTTTGTGTGGTTTGGTTACTACTTATGGTTATTACTAAAACACGGCACACAAGGGAGCTTTTGTTGTCCTAACTTACATTTACACTTGTTGTGAGACAGTGGCCCTCTACAAACTATGAAATTAATGAATAGGGGCATTTTAGCAACCTATATCTGGAAACATAACTCCACAGGAAATACAATCACTGCATTGAACTTGCAGTTGAAAGGCTTGCTTCCAATAGGACTGAATATTGAACAAGAACATCTTAGCTAGAGAGTTGGGTGAGTTAGAGCCATGGAAAGGATCTGTAATTAGTACTGAAATCACTGAAGAGTGAAAGTGAACTGTGCACACAGTGAATGAGGTATCTGCTCATTGCACTAATGCATACACAGTACTTGTGAAGTGATGGTACATCTAGGGATTTTTGTTGCTAGTCATTATTTAATAGAGGGATGTTGGGTATTGTGAACATCCACAATACAAAATGTGAGTGTGTCTGTGGGTCAGCTGTCTTGGCTAATGTCTGCTGTTATGTGGTCATTGGGTTTGTCTTTTAACCGCATGCTGCACAAATGACCGACTCCTATGGCAAGTGCACCTAAAGAGGAATATCGCAATTTAGGTAACAAACCAGGATTTGTGTGCTCTGTGTACGCCTAATGTTCATGTCTCCCAGTGAGCAAGTGAGATCCTCACTGCCCCGAAGCATGTGGCAGTGCTCCTTGTCCAAGTGTGTGTGCATGTGTTAATGTGTGGCAGTTCCCCAATGCACAAGACTCTGTGTCAGTGTCTCTCTGGTAAAGGGTCTCAGTTAGTTTCTTTCTACCCCAGTGTCCATGTGAGTCTCTCCCTGCTAGTGTCTGAGTGTATCCCTACACCGGTGTTTGTGGCTCTACATCTAAGACTTGCTGTCTGCTGGTCACAGTATTCAGTAAAAAGTAGCAGTCCAGGACAGACACTGCCTCGTCAGCATCAAATTGTTCCCATTTTCACAAAATCCCTCACTATTGGTGAAGCCTGAGCTCCATAATAAGTACACAAGAGATTCTTTCTTTGACTGGGCCAAAACATGACCAGTAAAGTGACCTTACAGATGACAACAACCACGCTTCCGGGTGCACTGCAATATCTGTTCAATATATTTCAAGCACTTGGCATCACCCAGTCTTGATTCGACCCCAAAGACATAAACTACAACCACAGTCCAGCCCTCTAGATGAAAACTTGAATTCAGAACTCTCAAGTCTATATGGGCAGGGTTCATCTTCCTTCAGGATCTTCATGAAGACTGCCTGATGGAGAAGGACATCTTTCTGTAATCCTAGCTTTCAACCATAGGTACCTTATTAGCATATATAAACAATTAAGTATATTTGCTGATGTGCACGGTCCTTATACATATTATCATAAATATAATTTCACTCCTGCTTTCGTTGACTAAAGAGAACATACCAGTGGGAGGCAATATTTTTAATCTCTGTTTCAAAAGCTAATAGGTTTCATTCACTCCTCCAAATCCCTCTTTACCAGATATAGTTTTGGGGAGAGGGGTGACATACCCTACAAGACCGTTCAATACGCTGGTCCCTAGTTCTCTTTCCACTTGGGCAGGATACAGGGAGCACTGACATTCCACTCGCCCATATAGGAATGGAGTGGAGTCTACCCATTTATACAAGGAGCAGGGACACATCCAGCAACCAGAACTCAAAAAGGTGTTGAATGGAGCCATCCACCTATCACTGCCCTAACATGGAGAAGGAGGTGTGGTTTGGAATTCCTGAACCCCTATTTAGGTCGGTCTCAGTCTCTCTCCTTCTCTCTCTCTCTCTCTCATTGGCCATGCTGGGAACCGGCGCTAAGCCTTGAAAGCTCCTGCTTCTCTGCTGCAGGTAAGCCATGGAGAAAGGTTGAAAGAGGGGAGGACCCTCAAATACTACGTTAGGGGTCATGCTGAGAACTGGTGTTATGCCTTGATGCCTCCTGCTTTTTTCTTTGCAGCGCCATAGAAGTGACTGCCTATAGAGTCTGCTGGTTATTGAATTTTTTAGGAAGAAGATGATTTCCATTTCCCTATCAGACCAAATTTGCCTAAATTTGATTTCTACATGTGGAAAGACTGGGAGAGAGACTGTAATTATTCACAAAGAAAGCCTACTAGACAAAGGGACACACCTTATTAATAATTCATTGTTCCAAACATTATGCTTTCTTGCATCCCTCCCTTACATCATAACTGACGGGACTGGGAATGAACTGTAAAGTTGGCAACAGAAAATATATTGTTAAGTGTATCTGGTTGACAAAGAACTAAATATGGGCTAAAGCCTCATTATCTCATTATTTGTGTTGTGGCCTTGATCAAATCCTACAGCCTTAGCTATTTTTTTTCCTTTCACAAATTCTTTCTGAAGCAGATAATTAAATATCGCAAACATCTTAAGATGCCTACTATCTTTTTCTTTCATTTATCTGAAGGGGTGGAGTATAGTTATCACTTTCTTGGACCCAAGAGAGTCTGTTTGGGCCATTTGACAAATGCCATTCCTGTGCGGATAGAAAGACTTGGAATGTGGCAGCACAGCTTGAGAGGGGCTTGGGCCTCCTGAGTCAAATTCAAATGTGGATTGAAATATGTGAGGAGACTGCACAACATAGGCTGAATGGTTACTCTAGGTGCAGCAACTAAAGAGATAGAAAGAACCACCTGCTGACGGTGCCATACTATTCCTGCTATTGTTAAACCACAAGGCACCAGCATCTGGTGGCGAGAGCCTGCCCTTTTTAGCTTTTATTGAACAGAGACTAGTCCTAACCCAATTATGTTCCTCGGACAGGCCACTTTTTGACTTGGCCACTTTTCTTCTGGAAGAACAATAATAAAAGGAATGGTACAAGGAATTTGGTTGGTGGATTGACTACTAACTTCTTTAGTTTTATTTTGGAAGGCTGGTGTAAGAAATGTAGTTAGTGGAGCAACTGCCAAATCATGTCCTTAGATTTTGATGTGCTTCTCTTTAGTTGCTTTTCTAGTCATCACTCTCATCCAATAACTGTACAAGAGATACAATTCCCTTCATGCTAGAGTCTGATGAGTCAGCAGCACATGGTACTAGTTTTTGAAGGGCATCAACAAGGTAACACATAAGGGAATTGATGTAATTTTACTAATAGATTCGCTAAGCATACCTGGTCTAAGAGGTGTTGGGTGTGAACCACTAACTGTTCAGAAGGGCCTTAGACCTTAAGAGAGGAGTATGGCCTTTGAAGTGTCATCTGTGGCCTACAGTTTGCTGGATGTGGCACAAGAAATGAGGGCAATTGCAGAGAGATCAGAAGAGTGTCACTTACATTCAGCTCTTTGGCAGGATGGGTTCAGTAAGCCCTGCCTGGCCAGAAGGGCACTGCATTCACAGCAAAATTACCAGCCCACACTATGCAGGTTTAAAGCCATGGGGCAGCTTGCTGCCCGCCAAAAGCTTACCTACCCACCCAGGGTTGAACCATCTGACCACAACCACACCAGGCCAACAAACCATCTTAATTAACCCCACTGCCTGCTGCAAAACTTTCAGACTTTCAATGAAGGTCTCTACTTGAATTTTCAGTCACAATGCGCTGATCTGGAGAATTAACAATGGAAACGACTTGAAGGCTTGACTCCCTCAACAGCTTTTGACTTCAAAGTCTCAAGAGACGCGTACTCAAATGATTTGGTCTGTGTATTTAGACTTATATTATTTTTCTATACAGTAACGTACTTTGAAATTTCAATTTGTTGCACTGCAAAAACCTTCAGCAACTAATGTCTGCTTACTTTATTTTTTTTCCTATATGTCATGTTTGTTTATATAGCACACATGACTAACTAAAGTGTCTCAAGGTGCCTAAGGCCATATTCGGTATATTTTTTTACTTTTATATTAAGGGCTTCCTTGTAAGCTTTACAAGACTTCTAACATCTGAATCCAGGATACTTTGCTTGTGATATTTTAATTAAACAAAATGTTTTGTTTCAGTGGATCTTATGTCCCAGGTAAAATCTGTTTTCGCTGGCACTAAGAGCATGTGCCATCAGTAGGGATGCAGAGAAAAGCCAAAGGATAACAACTAATTGTGTGTTTGAATCATTAAAACAGAATGTTCAGTGATCTGTTGCTGATTAGAATGCAAAAAACAGTGTCACCATTATGCATCATGGAAAATGAAGGCTACACACACACACTTACCTGGGAGTTAAATTGCAGCTGTGCAAAGTATTCCGGAAGACATTCTTTGTGTTGTGTGTTCATTATAAGGGTAAGCAGTCTGTCACTCTATGGCTCCTCTGTCAAGCCACAAGTGGGTGGGCTGACAATACACACACGCAGACAGAAAACGCACACAAGCATAGACAACACACGTGTATGCACCCACAAAGACACACACACACACTGTTGCCTGGGTCCCGCCTCTAGCTGCCCTAGTCCACTTCCAGTTTTGCCAGTAGCATCCTTGGGGATCAAAATATCTCCTTTTTCATCAGAGGAAGACTTGTTTTTTGCAGTAAAAAGCAAGCTAGCTGATCATAAATGCTTACCTCGCTTATATCCTCCATGTTAGACTTAGAACCTGAAACAATACACAAGACTGTAGGTTAGCTGGACAATTAAATAAAATATGCAAGGCTATACACCTATGAGAAAGAATGTCTGCCTTTTGTGCATCACTGTCGTCAAGCTATAGCAAATGGACTTGTCAAGCCGTCTGTATATTTGCCTGCTTGCTCGTGAGCAAAACCGACCGAGAGATTCCTGACTGGGAACAGTCTTTTTTTATTTTGCTAGTTTGGCTCTATTTACCTCGGCACTAACAAACTACCACAGTGAACATCTGCCTAAATTCTGATGTATGCTACAGGTCCCTACAAATCACTGCATCCAGTCCCGTACCTTCTTCAGACCCTTATAGGTCCCACAACTATCCAACAGGGGCATCCCCTTCACGTGGGCAGTGGAGCGTCGCCCCACTGCTTTCTCTCAGTGCGAGAAGCAAAAACATAAAATGGTATTATGAATACCATTTTATGTTTCTGCTTCTCGCACTGCGAGAAAGCAGAAGGCAGGGTTTGGTTGGGGGTGGGTGGTCCTGCTCCAGGCAGGGGAAGAGTGGTGGCCCCAGGGCCAATCAAACCAGTCATGCACACTCTGCATTTTCTCTATGTAGTCTGAATGCAGCCTGCATAAAGATGGCCTACCCATAGACGTCTGTGGGGTCGGCGTCCCAGCCAATCACAACACTGCCATTGCAGCGCTGTGATTGGCTTAGGGGAGGGGAGAGAGGTTGCCTACTTCCTGTGTGGAGAGAAGAAAAGAGACGCGAGGTGGTACCAGAGGCAAAGGTAAGTTTATTTTTTATCTTTTAATTAAATTAACCCCACTCCCCTTGCCACCCCCTCCCCGTGTGACCCCCCACCCGTGAGCCGGCCGCGACTGCTATCCAAATCCTCTCTCTGCTTCATTTCTTCACACTGTGTCCTGTTTCTTGCATGGCCAGCTCAAAGTCACCCAATCTTGCACCTTCCATGCCAGTGTAACCCTCTCCGCAACTGTCAGTACAGATTTCCTCCATGTCTTCTCCTCCGCTCTGCTTCCCACCAACAATACTCTATCCCTCACTTTGCTGTTACAGTTCTATTGGTTTGGTGTTATCATGACATAGTGCTGAACCAGACATGAACAAGCATTGAAAATGCAATAGGTCTCGCCTTTGATTAAGTTAAAACCATTTGCTTTGCTAATGGTATTGTATAGCAAAGCAAATGGCTTTAACTTCATGAAAGGCGAGACCTATTGCATTATTAATGCTTGTTATGCTTTGCTTTAGAATTCAAATATATTGTTTTTGCCGTCTTATAACATGTTTTCAGTTGTGCTGTTATAATGCCACCCTGTTATGCTTTGCTTTAGAATGCAATGATATTGTTTTTGTCGTCTTATAACATGTTTTCTGTTGTGCTGTTATGCTATGCTATACTATGTTACGCTATACTATTTTGTAGGCTGCTGTGCTGTTATGTGCTATGATGGTGTGTCATTTGTTCTAGTGCTTTCTGATACTGTTTAATATAACTGGACTCTATTATCGCATGTTATACATCAATTACTAGGGGACATATGTATTTTTATTTTGCCTCTGGGTTATTTTGGGGCAGATTCTTTTCGACGAAAGGGGCAGCGCTAAAAAGCTGTGCGGTTTGCCAAAGCCACAATGACATTTAGTTGCCCTGGTTGTGCTGAAGAAGAAGAAGTGTGTAAAAGAGTTCCAAGGATGGGTTTTAGGGATAAGCAAAATAGATGTGACGTCAACAAGCCGCTTTAGAAGCAATTGTCAAAAAATACGTTTAACTAAAACATAAGCTGGCTTTGGGGGTGGAGGAAGCTGACGTCACGCACCCAGAAACCCCGCGTGTCAAGGGGTTCAGGTGAATTATTACACCTCTTGCAGGCTGAAAGAGCAAAAAAAGCCACATGGGGTGGATGGTGGTCACTGATGAGGGAACAAAATACAGATATTCTAAAAGATGGAGAGTAAAAACAGGGCAAAGGGGTGGGTCGCAAAGGAAAAAAAAGACACAATAACCCGTGTATAGAAAGCAAGGAAAGGTGAGGAAAAAGAACATGAAACGCAAAAGAAAAGATCAATTGAGACTTGGCATAGAAGGCATTAAAGCAATATGAAAGTGGAAATTCAGGAAATACACTAATAGTAATGTAAGTGATGCAACTGAAAAGAAAGAGAAGAGAAATAAAGCGCAAGAAAGACTGAACGAGGGGAGAACTTAAAGAGGGTCAGAAAGCAAAAAGCGGGTGAGAAAGGAAGCAAAGGAATGAATGCCGAAAAAGGAAGGGAGGAATGCAAAGGAGCAGGGAAGAGACATGGAAGAAAGGAGAAAGAAAAATAAACAATGCCTGAAAAGAGAGAGAAAGAAAAAAAGGAAAGGAAGGACAGGACAGGATGGAAAATGCATTTACTAAATGCGAAGGTAGAACAAAGTGGGAGGCACTAGCTGGGATGGTAAAGAAAGTCGCAAGGAAACTGAAGATTCAGAAGTCAGTGGATGTATTCTGAGCAAGAACACCCAACACAGCAGGGTTCCCTGCAGTCCAATGCCTGTTCCTCAAGCAGGGGGATCCCACCACCCAAGGCAAGCCCTCCCACATAGAGAGAGTGTAGACCCTCAATACATGCCACCCCGTGCAACAAGAGGTTAGTGCAGGCCAAACCAAACCACCCAGCAGAGCAGGGAGTCCTCTAGTCCGATGCAGAGGGGACCCCCTTGAGCCCACCACTGCCTTGGGGCAGCTGTCAGAGCTGACGAGTTTGGAACTGGGGAACCAGGTACGAGTTTCGAGTTCCTATTGGTGGCATCGAAGACGCAAGAGGCATGTGTGGTGGACAAAGTTGCACTGTTGAATCATTTGGCAGATGGAGGACTCAAAGTATCCCCATCAAAATTACAATTTTGTAAGAAAGAATTACAATACTTAAGTCGTAAGATCGAAAAGGGCCTGAGGAAAGTGACTGCAGACAGGATCAGAATAATAAAAGGAATGAGAGCACCAATGACTCAGAGAGAAGTGAGAATGTTTCTTGGAATGGTGGGATATTGTCGCCAGTGGATCAGCAACTTTTCGCTGATTGCGAAACCCTTGGTACGTTTGACAAAAAGTGATGTGAAAGATCCTCTTGAACTGAATAAAGAGGAGATGAAGGCTTTTAGACAACTGAGAGACAGTTTGTGTGAAGGACCAGCTCTTGGAATGCCTGATTACGAAAAGGAATTCGAGCTCTATTGCAGTGAGAGAGATGGATGTGCGCTCTCTGTGCTAGTACAAAGGCATGGAAAACTAAGACGACTGGTTGCATACTTTTCGGCTGTACTAGATCCCATAGCTGTAGCTTTGCCTGGATGCTTGAAAGCAGTGGCTGCTACATGTAAGAGTTTGGAACAGAGTGAAGGAATTGTGATGGGATATCCTGTGGGAGTGTTTGTTCCCCATGATGTTGCAATCCTTTTGACAAGGAGCCGAACTCAATTTATGACGCATAGTCGTCTAACTAAATATGAAAAGGTCATTCTGGGTGCTACAAATGTGAGCCTTGTAAGGTGCCTTAATGTAAATCCTTCGACAATATTTTCTGATGCTGTGAATGTGGAGGTGAAGGATGATGTGGATCTTGACTGTTTGGAAGTGCTTGATTTTTGCACTAAGCCGCGTCCAGATATAAAAGATGTGCCTCTGAAAGAAAGTGACTATGTGATGTTTGTGGATGGGTCATGTCTGAGAACTGGAGAGGGGATTTTGAGTGCTGCATATGCTGTATGTACTGTAGCGGCTGTGTGAAAGGAGTAAAATCTGCTCAAGTTGCTGAATTGTTTGCACTGATCCGAGCATGCAAGTTGGGAAAGAACCTACGAGTCACTGTGGTTACTGATAGTCAGTATGGGTTTGAAGTGGTGCATGATTTTGGGCAGATCTGGTCCCAAAGAGGTTTCCTGACGTCGAGTGGAACTCCAATCAGAAATGCTGAAGTGGTTGGAAAACTGCTTGAGGCGATACAGCTGCCTAATCAAATCGCAGTTATAAAATGTACGGCACATTCAAGGGGCACAGACTACGTGTCAGCGGGCAATGAATTTGCGAATGACATAGCGCAGTATTGTGCGCGGAATCAAAATTCCTTGAACCGGAATCGGGAAAAGGAAATGGACTCATGTCCCTTGCTTTTTACTAACACTGTGAGTACATGGGATGAGGTGAGGCAGTTACAGGAAGTGGCAGGAGAAGAGGAAAAGAAACAGTGGATAAAATCAGGATGTGCACCACGCGAGGTAGACAGAGTTTGGGTTTATCGTGATGGAAGACCAGTAATGCCTGATAGCATGATCTCTACCATGGCACGGATGTACCATGGGCAGGCTCACATAGGTAAGGATGCCATGATTAGACTTTTCAAACAGACCTGGTATAATGCCAAGTTTCGGCTTATAGCTGAAAGCCTTTGTCAAAGATGCCTTATATGTCAGCAATATAATCCAGGAAGAAAAACGGTGGTGAGTTTGGGAACCATAGGACGGGAGGGAGGTCCTTTCACCAGAATGCAGATTGATTTTCATTGAAATGCCCCCGTGTAATCGGCTAAGATATGTCTTAGTAATCGTCTGCCTGTTTTCTCGTTGGGTGGGGGCTTACCCGACCAGAAGGAGCGATGGAGTTACTGTAGCGAAACTTCTATTGAGAGAGTTCATTCCTAGGTTTGGTTTCCCAGTAACGATTGAATCAGATAGAGGAAAGCATTTCCAAAATGAAATTATAAAATTGATTTGTGAAGCACTGAATGTACAACAGAAACTACATTGTGCCTATCGCCCAGAGGCTTCTGGAGTAGTGGAGCAAATGAATGGCACCATTAAAAACAGATTGGGGAAAATGTGTTTGGCCACAGGTCTAAAATGGCCAGATGTCTTGCCTCTTGTGCTCATGACTGATAGGAGCACCGGTCTGAGCCCCCATGAAATTATTATGGTTAGAGCAATGAGACATGTTTTCATTCCTGTCAACAAACTACTGCCTATATCTGATGACTTTGTTTTGCATTATTGCAAGGGGTTGGCTGACTCCGTTCATTCTGTGTTTCATCAGGTTGGACCAGATGCAACCACCCTTGAAAAGAAGCCAGCTCATGATTTGAGTCCTGGAGACTGGGTGCGAATCAAAGTACCTAGAAGGAGAAATTGTCTGGTTCCACGCTGGGGGAAACCACGTCAAGTGATTCTGACCACAACGACTGCTGTGAAGTGTGCCAAGGTAAAGAATTGGATTCATGCTAGTCAAACTCTTCGAGTCCCTGGTCCTATAAACAGACCTAAAGAAGAGTATTTGGAAGAGTCTGATACCAGTTCTGAGTCAGAATCAGAAGAAACAAGAACAAGACAAACCTCAAGAACGGGAGAAGCGGATTTGAGCCAAGTAGTGGAGCAGGAGAATATACCATTAAGGAGACGACTGGAAGATTCCGATACTAGCTCCGAATCAGAAACTGAACAGGTGGGAATACAAGAAAGGATAAAAGAACATATTGAAGAAACTGAACAAGAAATTTTTGATAACGAAGCCCCAAGTACAAGCACAAGAGAAATTCCGCCTGAAATCATCGAATTAGAAGGTGAGGAATTAGATACAGAGAGTGAGGGTAAGATTATTGCGGAAGACTCCCGAGGAGGTGTAGGGACGACACACATCCAGGTAGAAAAAGGGACAGTTAGTCAGCAGGAAGATTGCGTGGAAGAAACACGAGGAGGGATAAACGTAGATAGTGAACCTGAGGTCCTGAGAACAAAATCCAAAGAAAATAAAAGCCAGACCGATACTGAATCTGAAGAGAGTGAAGAAAGCCAAGGAGGAAGAACTTTGAGGAAAAGAGCTTGGAAAACGGAGCGAGGAGAGAAGGGAACAAAGTTGAAGAGGCCAATAAGAGAAGAAATTTGACCTAATAAACTTAAAAGATTGAGATACCGACTAACGAGAATAAAATCTTCTAATGCTGAACAAGTGAATGAAGTGTCTAGTCAAGAGAAATCAGAAGACACTGATCAGGCACACTTGAAAGGAGCAAAGAGGATAAAGAAACCAAACCAGAAGTATAAGTCACCAGAGTGGACGTATGTGGCACTTCCTGATATACAAGAGGAAGCAGATAGCCAAGAAAGTCTAGGAGTGACTGTGCAGGAAGTGGTTGAAGAAGAAGATTCGGAAATCCTGAGAGTTATCTTATCTGATATCAGAGAAGAGACGGATGATCAGGAAGTTCTGAACCAAGATTGTGAAAACAGAGACAAAGGCGATCCATGCACGGATTGAAATGACCAAGAAAGACGCAAGGAATTAAAACTCCGGACAAGACATGTGACTGAAAGAACCAAGTAGGCAATCGAAGCCTTAGGTTTAGATGAAAATAAATTGTGAATGAAAAGAGGCTAAGTCAAAAGACACTGATCATTTCCGAAATGGCAAACACAGAAGGTAGAAAACCTACATGTGGGTTTCTCCGAAGATGGTGTAAAATGTGTTTTTGTTGTACAGAATTACTAATGCTTGTATGGATCATATTAGCAATAACGGTTTCATTTAGAGTAACATCTGAAGATGTAGAAAACCACACCGAGAACAGGACCAATAGAGGAAAAATTGACGATACTCATGTTACTAAACTGGTAGATAGAACAGATTTTCACAAGGATAAGTCTATAAATGATTTCTCTAATAATGTTTTTTCAAAGCTGCTGTATGAATATGTAAAGACTATCGAAGTTAGAGATTTTTATGTTTGTATGCAGTTACCTGCTTCTGTGTCAGAGGGTGTCACCTTTCATCACCTTCCTTTGACATATTGGATAACTTGTAGTGTGTTAGCAAATTTGTTCTATAGAACAGGGAAATTAGAATACTATTATACTCATGTACATAATGTCTTCTCACAGATACCTGTAGTTCCCGAACTAAACAAGGTGATTCCTGGTAGAATTTTAGGTGATTTTTTCTTAGAAACAAGGGAATTAACTTTAGAAGAAGTGTTTAAGGATAATCTTACTTGTAGTTTGAGAAAAGAAGAAAAAACATTCCTGAACATGGTAGAGGAGAGGAGAATTAAGATGCAAAGAAAAGTGTCTGGGGAAAAGATAGAAACAACATTTTGGGATGCTGAAAAGGAAAACCATTTAAAGGGAGAAACAAATCCCGCAATGGCTTTAGATTGGCCTCAGAGAGGGAAATTGTGCATCAGTAGAGATAACACTGCTTATGATAATTACTTTGTAGGTGCAAGCGAATGCCATGACATATATAAAATCATGGGAGGATGGGGATTTAAAGGAGGAAATGATCCGGTATTCCCTGGAATATATTACATCTGAGGGAACAGGGCTTATTATAAGTAACCGGCCCACTGGTATGGTACATGCTACCTAGGCCTGGTCTTCCCAAAAATATTTCATGTGGGAAGGGGAGAGGACGGTTTGCACGAAATAGGTAGACAACTAACACGTAGAAGGAGGGAGAGTTGGTCAGAGATTATAGGGGATATTTTTGGAGCACTGATACCAGCCGTTGGAATATCTTTGAATGCACATAAAATTAGAAAATTGTTCACAGTTGTGGATCGCTTAGCTGGAGGATTCTTAATGGTAAATACCGAAATGGTTGCCATGAGAGCTATGATTATGCAAAATCGAATTGCCCTTGATATTATATTGGCCAAAGAGGGAGGAGTCTGTGGAATGCTGAAGGTACAACATTACTGTACTTACATTCCTGACGAAAGTCAAAATTTAAAGAAATACATTAAGAATATAACTGATTTGCATGAAGAAATTGTTCCACTCGAGGTTGAAAGTGTTTGGGAGAAACTTGGTAAAGGTTTTTCTACTATAAAGAGTTTATTAACAAAATTAGGTAGTTCATTTGTGGGTAAAATACTGATACCAGTGACTTTTGTGATAATACTGATATTAAGACTAGGGTGTGTATGTATAATAAGAAGAAAGTTGCAAAATAAGATAAAAAGAGAAATTAAGAAAAGAAAGGAGAAGGAAATAAGAGAAAGAGAAATAGAAGATATAGAACTAGAAGAATGGAAAGAAAACATGTACAAGAAAACAAGAGAAGATGAGATGGGGAATACTATGATGTAACGTAACAAATGCAAGGGAACTGAGTAATCATTTCCATATAAAATTTACATTTTATTGTGATTTGTGGTGATGTTAAAAATCCCCAAAGGGGGGATTGATGGAGCAGGTAAAAACTAAATTTTGTATACCTCCTCTATTTTGATAGAAATTAATTACATAACTATATTAAACATTAACTCGTACTAACTCGTGTGAAATGGAATGACTAATCAACCTTTGCACCTTGATAAACACGAGATTCACGTGGGACTAAAATGCTAATTGCATGGCAAACAATTAAATTATTAACTGTGGTACGTAAACTAACTGTAGAACGTGGTAAAATAGAGAATTGCATGATTTATGTTGCTTTTGTGATGGTTTGTGCATTCAGCACTGAAGAATGGTGAGTATTATTGCTTTAAATGTTGCTATACGCTAGAAAATACTAATATACATTGGGATTAGTGTGGGTTTAAACATTAGAATCTTACTTTCTATATTTTAATTACTGTTATGTTTGTTTTTGCTTAAGTTGGCATTCGGGCCTACTAGGCGGCAGTACTTAAGATGGAGTTCCGAGGGTGCCACCGTCATGTGAGCGCGATTTCTACTGCGCAGAATCGGATGGCTCTGAAGATCTCCAAGCGACCTCCAACATGAACCAGAGTGTTCCTTGTCAAGGATAGGAACATGGAGGACTGCCAAACAAAGTATGGTGTGAACGATCGAGGGGACAATGAAGGACCTGTGCAAGAAGGCTTGCTTGTTGTTACTTTGGAACTTTTGCCAGTAAATTACCCAAAAGAATACAATTGAGAAATGTCATGCCCGGTCTCATGGGAAAACAGGCAAACCTGGGAACATTTGGGAAACTTGCAAGTTGAAATTGGTTTAGCCAATCAAAACACTTTCTACCCCTAAATTGTTGCACATTGACCTAAAGTAAGGAGAATTTTTTTTTTATAAAAGTCCATGATCTGGCAGATCATGGTTAGTTCGTTAGGATGACCGTCTTTGGCGTTGGGACTGCGTCGAACTAAAGGAGATTTCCTGGTTTACCTGGGTTTTCTTTGAATTCCAAAGAACAATTCCTTCTCAAGGGTTTTGTTTATTGCTGTGGGTTGACGGGTTCTCCTGGAGATTGTCGCAGAGACTGGAATAATACTCTGTGTGGTCGGAAGGTCGCCAATGTTCGAAATTCGGTAAATATAATATTATGCAAGATTTTATGCTTAGGATCAAAAGATTGGAGGTCTCTTAAATAAATGAACTATTTGAACTGTAACCCTGAACATGTTAATGCAAAGTGAACTAAATTAGATAAACTAAAATTGGATTAATAAGAAATTAGTTTGTGATTCTTTAATAAGGTATTGAAAATTAACCAAATGTTTCCGAAGCTTTAAGTGTGTTTTACCTCGTTCTAAATAACCATCAACCAGTCCAACTAATTGTTCCATCAACCAAGTGGTGGAGTGCCTTGATGTTAAAGTCAGGATTCTATAGGTGCTAATGTATATAATGTATATGATGTAAAGAAATTATTCCCGATAGGTAACAAGGTACCCCCACATGTCCAGCGCTTCTTTTTCTCCTGTGCACAGATTTGAGAGAGACGTATGAGTGTTGGTGTTATGGGCCCCACCAATGAATAAATGTATGAATGAGTTAGTGTGATGATGAGTCTGTGAGCCAGGGTGAATATGTAAATTTGCCCTTTTCTGCTGGAGCAATGCCACAACTTTTCCACACAAAAATGTGTGGAGAAAGTGATTTTTTTCAGCTAAATTTGAGGTTTGCAGGGGATTCTGGGTACCAAAACGGTGGGGGATTTATGTAAGCCATACATACCTCCCTGGAATCTTCCGGGTGTCTAGTTTTCAGAAATGTGTGGGTTTGGTAGGTTTCCCTAGATGGCCGCGGAACCCGGGCCAAAAACTCATGAGACCCCCTTTGACAACCAGGTTGATTTATGATAGGTAATTTTGAAGTCGCCTCACTAGGTTTTGGGACCTTGCCTGTCACGGGTACTTGACTCACCCACGCAAGTGAGGTACCCTTTTTATCGGGAGACCTGGGGGAATGCTGTGTAGAAGGAAATTTGTGGATCCATGCAGATTGCAGAACTTTCCCACAACAGAATTGTGAGGAAAATGTGTTTTTTATTTACAAAGTTTGAGGTTTGCAAGGGATTCTGGGTAACAGAACCTGGTGAGAGCCAGACAAGTCACCCCATCCTGGATTCCCCTTGGTTTCTAGTTTTAAAAAATGTACAGGTTAGCTAGGTTTCCCTATATGCCAGCTGTGTTAGGGCCCAAAATCCACTGGTAGGCATATTGTTATAAAAAAGTCGATGCCTAGTAGGCTTTCTGCCGCATTGGGGGGGAATCGGGGAGGGGGGGTTCAGGGGACACTGCCCCCATCTGCCCTCCCGGGGGGCAGAAAGACTGGAATTTCTCAGGGGGGGGGTATTGTCATGCCCATTTTGGGCAGCCCCTACACGAAAAACAAAAAATCCATGGTTTCTAGTGGGCTTTCTGCCCCCCGGGGGGCAGATTGGGGGCTATAGCTCCCATCTGCCTCCCGGGGGCAGAAAGACTTATTTTTGTGGGGAGGGTGGGGGCTTTGGCATGTCCGTTTTGGGCAGCCCCCACCCTAATTCAAATTGCCCAAAGAAAAATCCCTGGCATCTAGTGGGCTTTTGCCCCCATGGGGGAGCAGATTGGGGGCTACTGCCCCATCTGTCCCACAGGGGGGGCAGACAGGCTGTAATTTTGGTGGGGTTTTTGTTTATGTTGTTATTTTTTAAACATTTAACCCGTTCCGTGCTCATGACGGAACCACGCCGTCATGAGCCACGGGCGCCGTGTGCTCATGACGGAGTGGTTCTGTCATGCTGTGGCCGTTGGCGGCCGCTCCGCCCACGCAGCGCTAATTCCCGGCCTGTGCGGGCGATTAGCGCAGTGGGTGGAGTCATGAAAGAACCACTCCGTCATGAGCACAGCTCAACCGTGACTCATGACGGAGTGGCTCCGTCATGAGCACAGCGCCACCGCACTGCCCCCAACCCCCCCCCAGCGCTGCGGCGGAATTCCTGCCGCAGCCAAGGGGTTAAAGAAACGCCATTGTTATTTACAATGTCAATAGCGTTATCTCAAATGCGAGACCTATTGCATTTGCACCCACACACAGAGCCACACACACAAAGCCACCCACAAACACAGAGCCACCCACACAGAGCCACCTACACAGAGCTATTCACATAGAGCAACCCACACACAAATAGAGCCACCCACACAGAGCCACCCACAGACAGTCTTCGCGTTGCCTAGCAGTGCTTAATAATGCCAACAGATCTAAGGTGATGAATGGGATTCACATCATTGGGGGTCATTCTGCTAAAGAATCAGTAGAAACAGCCACCCACATGTTGTGGCTCAGACTCTGCTAATGAGCTACGCTAATAAAGACAAGAGCCATAAATAGAGCAGAGGCTGAACGTACCATTTGGAGCAAGTGTTTCTCCTTCTCCATTACGGGTGCTTCCCTGTCACCAGCATGAACTGCTCTGGCCTTGAATACATTATACCAATATAGTACACAAACTCACATATATGGGGTTTCCTTCATGAATATTATTACCGAAAATATAAATGCGTTTCCATTTATGAATTCTCTTGAGAGCAAGTCTGAAGCGTGAAAGGGGTTGGAGTAGCAGCGTGTTTAGAACAGCAGCCTGCAGCGACAGACTTGATTTGATGGGGTGCGTTTAACCTTTGCCCCCAGAGATATGCAAATAGAATTTCCAGGGCTGTCTCTGTTGGCAACCATTGAGCAAGGATAATAACGGGAATATGTCGAGCTCTATTAATAGGTGGCGGGGACAGGAAGTGGGTGAACAGCAGTGAGGGGCGGGGCAGGGTACCATGGCTTCCACTTCAAGTGCGCATTGATTTGTTGACAAATGGAATCAAGGGAGCCATGATGGGTATTACCTTGAGAGGCTGCAAACATTTCAACAGAATCGTCTAGTATTTATTTTACTCGGTCTTAATGCAGAGGGAGAAACTCGGTCTGTGCATGCAAGCTTTTTTTAAAAAAAAATCCATAAGCCACAATTCCTGATTTTACGAGACCATGGGGCATATGCATCAACCAAACTAATACCGATTCCTTAATAGCGAAAAATAAGGAATCGCCATTAAGGAATCGGTAATTGGCATGCATCAACAGATTCGGTTAAATTCAGCGATTCCTTAAAAATCGCTAAATTTACCGATTCCTTAATAGCGGGGCACGCAAACGGCCCCACTAGCAAATAGCGAGTTCGGTAATACCGATTTGGCTAATAGCGAGTTCGGTAATACCGAATTAGCAATTACCGAATCGGTAATAGCGAAATCGCAAATTGCCGCGTCGCTCCGGAACAGGCTGATGACATCACCAACCAGGAAATACTGCTGCCCCACCCACATAGCCTCGACAGAGGAGCAGACAGGAGCTGGAAAGAAGGACAGGCTGTGCAGAGTGAGGCCACACAGATTCTGCCATTCACAGCACACATCCATCATGTCGCAGGAAGTGCCATCCAGCGCTGAATCTGCACGCAAGCGCAAGAAGAAGTTTTCGGACAGGGAGCTGGAGTACCTCATCGAGGGAGTGTCCAGCAAACACGACCGCCTCTTTGGCAAGCTGTCCCTCAAGGTGCCTGAGACCGAGAAGCGGCGCATCTGGCAGCGCATCCGTGAGAGGGTCAATGCGGTTGGCGTCACTAGCCGCAGCATCGACGACCTTAAAAAACGGTGGTATGACCTCCGGAAGCGCGCAAAAGAGAGGATTGCTGAGAGGCTCCGGGAGGCAAGAAGGACTGGAGGCGGAACAAGCACTGCACCATCCAACACAGCCCTGGAGGACCTTGTGGAAGGGACGATAGAGCGGGAAGCCGTCGTGGGGGTGATCCAGATGGACACGTCCGGCGCAGCCACAAGTGCCCAAGGTAAGATGCATGCCTGTGCCACACCCAGCATAGCGTAAATCCATACCCATGCCCCCAGCCCAATCTCACTGTGTCTGCAGCTCTGGCACAGACAGTTCCACACATGACACTACTGCATCTTGGGAGTTGTAGTCTAGTCAGCCCAGAGTGCAGGTACAGGCGTAAATCCTCACACAACACATATTTTGTACATGGCTGTAGACTGTTCATTTGTTGGACCACAGAGGGACATTGATGGGTACAACACTATGTAGGTGTAATCATCCCACTAATCATGCACTGTTTCACACACAGATGCATCACCTGGGGACTCTGACGACAGCGACCAGCTGATCATATCTGAGACACCCGTGGAGTCAGACCAGGAGACTGCGCAGGATGCGCACGCACCGCCAACACCTGCCACCCCACCAGCACCACCTCCACCAGCGCCACAATCAACGGCACCAGCACCAGTGCCACAAGCCAAGGCACCTGCGCCACAAGCCAAGGCACCACCACCTGCGCCACAAGCAACGGCACCAGCAAGCCAGCCTGCAGCCAGTACAGCCACAATACCGCAGAGGCACAGGCACCAAGTTGCGCCCTTGCAGGAGATGGCAACCCCCCCCCCCGCAATTGGCACCCACGCAGCGCACATCCACACCACCTGCTGCACCACATGGAGGCTCAAGACACGCACGGCGTCACAGGGCCCGTCGCAGTTCCGTCTCCTCAGCTGACCAGGATGTCCCAACAACCTCTGCAATTGAGGAGAGGATGCTGCGCACACAGAACCTGCAGGGAAGACATGTGGCTAGCATCAGCTGCAACATCGTGTGCCTAGCGAGGGAGATGCGTGCCATGACTGCAGCAGTCAACGACATGGGCTCCGCGGTCAGGGACATGGGCACGGCGGTCAGGGACCAGACCACTGCGGTTGCTGATGGCAATGCTCAGCTCAGGGAGGAGGTACGTGAGCTCACCCGTGCCATCAGGGAGGGCCATGAGTCCCAGAGGAGGAGTAACCGGCAGCTAATGTTGCGTTCTGCCGCCGCTACCAAGGCCATACAACGGCACAGCAACTGCACCGCTGTGTTGGCACGCCGCACAGTCTCCCTGCAGGTGGACCTTGGGCACTTCTGCGGTGATGTGGCCAAGTCACTGGGACACATCACCACTGCTGTGGAACAACTTCAGAGCAGCACATGCAGTGCTGCAGCATTGGGAGGGGATGACACCAGTGAGGCTGCCTCCAGTGTCAGCAGCGTGTCACTGGCAGAGGCCAGCACCAGGCGCCGAAGTTCGCGTGCCTCCACGGGGACAGGCCGTGGTGAGGGTTTGGATGCACCTGAGCGGAGGCTTGGTGTACGTGGCAAGCGCCACTAGAAATTTGGACATGCTGCAGGTCCATGGTGGAGCAACCATGGCCATCCAATTATTGTGTTTGCACAGACCTGACTTTAAGGAACCTTTTATTTACATTTATGCAATCGGAGCATGATTCACAATGCTAGTTCTGTTGCACAATCCTCAGTGCTACTGTGCATTAAACAGTTGCACCCAACACCAACTTGTAATGTCTCATTTTACCCAGGGTCAAAAATGATTTTGCGTTATGTCTGTCCGCCTCCTATGGCCCTCTGCTGTGTTTGGGATGTGTGCCGGTCGTCGTTGGGCGGGTGGTTGGTCAGCCTGGGGGTCGTCATCCCTGTCCACCTCCATGGGTATCCCCCTTCTGGTGGCAATGTTGTGCAGCATTGCACATACAGCAATTATTCGACAGCATGTGTCTGGTTGGTATAGCATGGCGCCGCCAGTCTTGTGGAGGATACGGAAGCGGCTCTTGAGAATCCCAAAAGTCCGCTCTATCACATTCCTCGTGCTGATGTGTGCAGCGTTGTAGCGATGTTCCTGCGGGGTTGCTGGATTTAGGTATGGGGTTAGTATGTATTCCCGCAGGGCGTAAGCACTGTCACCTAGAAGATAGAAGCATAGACTTAGCATTGGTGATGTACATACATGTGTGGTGTTGGTGTGGGGAAGCGTAGTTCTACTTACCTAACAGGAGTCCCTCTCCAAATTCTCCATTGAGTAGTCGCCTGTGCATTCCACTGTTGCGGAAGATGTATGAGTCGTGTGTGCTCCCTGGGAATTGTGCCACTAGGTCCGTTATGATGTTGTTGGCATCGCACACAACCTGCACGTTGATCGAGTGGTATGACTTGCGGTTCCTGAAAAGGTACTCATTTGCTGACGGAGGGCATATGGGGATATGCGTGCAGTCGATGCATCCAATCACATGTGGAAATTGTGCCACCTGGTAGAATGCCTGTTTGGTGCGGTCCAACTGCTGTGGGGTTGTGGGGAAGCTGATGTGTCTGTGGAGCATTGTCAGCATGGCATCTAGGAATTTTTGGAAGAAGCGTGACAGTGCGCTTTGCGAAACACCTCCGGCAACCGCAATTACCCCCTGGAAACTCCCTGAGGCCAGTAGGTGCAGGCTGCATAGGACCTGAACGTGCGCAGGGATTGCATTTGTCCGGTGTGTCTGGTGCTGCAGTAATGGTTCCAGGTCTGCAATCAGGCGCATGATCATAGCGCGATTGAGGCGATATTTCTGGTACACCTCGTCCTCATTCTGGCCGAGCAGGGTTATGCGCAGTCTGAACACTCGCTCCTGGACCCTTCTCCTGCGCTGTCCTGCTGCATTGATCCGCATCCTCCTTGCAAGCACGTAGAGGGCAGCCATTTTGTGGGAGCCAACAGGGTCTCCTGGGCCAAATTTAAGGGTTTAGTGATTGCCTCAATCATTTGCACATGTAGGAATTTTTTTTTATTTTTTTTTTATTTTTTTTGTGACTTTACCTCCAGGTTTTGATTCCCCTTATTTAGCTCTGGCAAAATAGCGATTTTTGGGATTTTCGTTATTAGCGAGTTTTGTTGCATTGGGGTGCGAATCGTTATTTGCTATTGGCAATTTCCGGGAGCTAATAGTGATTTCGGTAATTGCGAATTCGGTATTTAGCGATTCGGTAAATTAGCATTTTGGGTATTAGCGATTCGGTATGTTCGAGGTTATTTATTTAGCGATTCGTTATTTGCTCGGGTTTTGGGTTGATGCATTGGGATTGGGTATTTTTCACACAATACCGGGAGCTATTACCGAATCGGTATTTTACCGACTGGATTTTGGCTTGATGCATAAGGGTGTTAATCTCATCCAAGATGAACTTTTCAATCAAACAGCGCATTTTTTGTGTGTGAAAGCTAGATCTTTCCAGGCCCACAAACGTTAACCACGTCACCATTGATCAAAATTATAAGTAAGAATACACCACGTCCACAGCTTAAATGAGCACTGTCGGAAAGTTAACCAAAAAAAGCTATAAAAACACACACACAAAGTCGTTGAGATGCTGAGCCTGTGTATTTGCATAAAACCCCTCGTACACTCATCTCTGCCTCGAATCTACAAAGAAACACTGAATAATTTGTTTATACAGATTAAAAAAATAACCCACCAGGTGGGACTGGAAACACAACACCAATCTATTTTTGCATTTCGTGTTGACACGTAAAGGCAAACTTTTCAATTGCTTCCTAACATAAATATAGTTTTTTTATTATTTATTTTAATTCCAACGCGCGTGTTTGGGGCTGCCCTGTTTATTGTGGTCCTGGAAGGCCTGGCAGACTCAGAGATAAAAGGGTGCGGGGAGGTGGGGGCTGCTTCTGCGGATGGAAACAGTGATAACTCACTGAAAGAGGCCAGGGTGGGATTTGCAAAGCAGGCCCCTGTAATAGAATTCTCCATAATCTATTATCGCGACAGGACACCCTGAGACCTATTTCAAGAGATGATGCCTCCTTCTGCTGCCCTTTCGGTTACCCTAATGCGTTATTAACCGAGAGGAAAGTCCAAATGCGCAATCGCAATTTTACACTTCTGGGGCCACGTATTTCTATTTTTTTGTCGCATGCACGTGCTGCTATTTACGTTCTATTTCACCTTAAAGAAAGTACTTTGTGGGGTGCATTCACTGCAGTCAAGAACGTAAACCGAGCACCGACCAGCGACAGGAGTATATATACCCCAGCACTGGGAATGAGAGGGAATTTGGGTTCGACCCCAGCACCCCGTGGCTATTCCCTCACATACTTAAAATGATAGTTCCTCGAATCGATTGTTAGCAGCACTTGAGGTGTTCCCTCTGACTCAACGCTGGTCGACTTTTGAAACAGTTTAAAGAGAACAACAGAAGTTTTGCGACGCAGAAACACAGTTTACATAAAATGAAATTAGGGTGATATAATGGGCTGTGGTATCACTCCGCAACAGACTGAGACCGATGATGGCGCCTGTGTAGAATGCCAGATCAGAGGGGGAACAAAACGTCTTCAATTGGAACATGGTAAGGGAGCATTAGCGGTGCGTTACCCGGCGCTGGAGCGGTCATCTATCCTAGGGCCAGCTGAGGACCCTGAGGTCCCTATACGTGCCTGAGCGGAAAGCGTCACACACACACAAGATGGCTTGTAGGTTGTGTCTAACAATGTCCCGAAGGTCTTCATGTCGCCCAGTACCTGGAGGGTCGGGAGAGGCACCGGTAGTGGGTTAGTTGCGAGAAGGAAGTAGGGTCTATTGTCGGTCGGCCAAGGTAGCATCCAGGCAACGTCCAAAATTAACCACCGCCTTTCTCCGAGGCGAAGCAGAAATGCCTCGGAGAAAGGCAGCGGCGTTTCCGGATTCGGGGGCGTGTTTTGCTTTTCTCTCCTCTTGCCATTGGCTGGAGGAGATAATTAGAAAAGTTGAAAAAAACACGCCCCCGAATCCGAAAAGGACGGGGCCTGTTCGGAGTGACGGACCTCTTCTCTAATGGCTGGCCAGCATTCAAGAGGCCAGCCAATGGAGAACAGGGGAGAAGAGGGGCGGGTTCAAGCCCCTCTTCTCCAAGTCATTATCTCTCGCGAGCGAGACTGCGCAAGCGCAGCCTTCGCTAGCCGAGACCTAAAAAGGAGTATAAACAAATCAAATTATGGCCACACAATAAATCACTCTGAAATGTTAACTTCTTAGATTTCTAAATATAAAAAAGATAATACAGATATCAAAAGATACAATAGTTGAGGTACTCATAAAACCTGGAAAGGAAGAAATAGGAAAGGTGGACTAGGGAGGAGATGATAAAGATAGTATATAAAGGTAGTAAACCATGTATTATAGATAGTTGGAAGGTAGTAGTGATAATATTATACAAATATAATATTTCAAGTGAAGATATTTCCACTAACTCAACAATTTCCAATAGGTGAACAGTAAGTCCTAATTCAAATAACAGTGGCTAAAGCATCCACAGTCCTAATGATAACATCAACAGCATGAATATAAATAATGATGGTAATAAGTTAATAAAGAAATGAAAAACGAAGTGATTTCCTTATTGTATTTACTAATTAGAAGACAAATCTGAAATATTACCAGAAATAGAATATTAATTAGCTAGAAAGGGGTTCCAAATTTGGATGAAAGTTCCAACATCGTCCTACAATCTATAAATGAGTTTTTCATATGATGCTATTTTATGCATTTCAATAAGCCATTCATCATGTGTAGGGCATTGTGGTGTTCTCCAATGTTTGAACATGCAAATTTTCCCTACAGGGAGTCCAATAGCTATCAATCGTCTTGTATGGTTTGTGAGATTTGGGAGATCAGTAACATCATGTAATAGAACTAATTTTTTCGTTAAAGAAATGGACACTTAACTACACAGAGCCGACACACCACTTTGCGTCCGACAGTGTGGGGAGCCAGGCACGTTCTGGCACATATTATGGCAATGTGTACACATCCAGAAATATTGGAAAGCAGTCATGCGTACAATTGCGCAAGTCACAGGGGCAACATTGGTCCCTGAACCCAGGGGGTGCATCTTGAACATCTGGGAGGAAGCGGACATTACGCAGACAGTGCAAACATGGGTAGCGCTAGGGATGGCTTTGGCGAAAAGAGACATTGCGCAACAGTGGGGAGCCAGGCAGGCCCCGACCCTCCAAAAATGGTGTAATGGTATGGACGAACTAATGGTGACGGAGAAATCGGTCTATGTACACAGAAGATGCCCCAAAAAATGGACTAAGATATGGGGGAAGTGGAATGACTATCGAGGGAACATTTGCGACCCCCCACAGGATGAATCCCTGTCAGACGATTCAGACTAACTGGGGGTGTATGGGGAAGCAAGACACGAGATGTTTGGCATGGTGGAGGAGGAGGGTGTTGGGGTCCTGAGGAGACAGAATGGGACCCTTGGCGCTCGGCAGAGGCTGACACGAGCAAACTGTGATGTACTTGATAAAGCACGATATGGTATTGCAGTATTGGTTGAAAATGGAAATGTTAATAAAAAGAGTTTTAAAAAAAAAAAAAAGAAATGGACACTTGTATAGCTCTGTGTAGAGAGGCAGTTACGGAAGACCAATATTCCTTCAAAATTGGGCATCGGAATAAAATGTGTAGTATATCGCAGTCCACCTGTGGGCACTTCCAACAGGTTGATTGATGTAGTAAACTTGCTGACTTGAGTTTTTGTGGTGACCAGTACCAGTTATGAAGAATTTTGAAAAGAGTAAATTTCATTCTGGCCTCTCTGATTCCCTTATCCATGTTCATAATAACATCCTCCCATTCCTCATCGGAATAAGCTAAAGTAATTAACCCTTGCCATTTGACATGAAGTTGTGCTAGTAATGGGTATGAGTGTAATTTATGCACTATTCGATTATAAAGTCCAGAGACTTCGCCTTTGAATTTCCCCCCAATTTTCAAGTATTGTAACACTGGGGAATCCTCAACTATCCAAGGAAATGGTCCTAGTCTCCGAGATAGGGCTTGTTTTAGTTGTAAGTATTTCCCCTCTTGGGAGGCAGGGAGTTGAAATTCTATCTGAAGCATTTCAAAGGTTTTAAGCTCACCTTCTAAAGTGAGTAAGTGATCCAACGCTAGAATACCTGTTCTCTCCCATATATCCCAGGATATAGTCTGTTTACCTATTCTAATATCACTGCTATGCCATATGGGGGCCTTTTCATGCAGTCTTGGGTCACTCTTAAGGAGTTTGTGGGCATATATCTAAATCTTAAGCACAGATTGAATATAAGGGTTGGAAGTTTGTAAAGCAGGTTGATTTATGAGTGTAAAACATGTGCAAACCTGAAGTTGCCTGTACAGTTTGTCTTTCAATGAGAACCCATAGTGGGGGATCATCCTGTCTGGACCAAAGATAAACCAATTGAGATAAATGGAGGGCTGTATAGTAATGCTCAATACACAGTAAACTAAGACCCCCATATCGCCTGTGAGCATACAATTTTTACATTTTACGTCTAGGTCTCAGGGATCCCCAAATAAAGGTTTTAATACCTTTGTCAATATCTCACAATATTGATATTTTGACTGTCAAAGGCAACATACCTAAAACATAAGTGAAACGGGGCACTATAATAATTTTCACTGCCTGTACTCTACCCCAAAAAGACAAGTTAAGATGGGACCATTTTTTATACGCTGACTTCGTTTTGGCAATAAGTGCATCTAAGTTATCTTGAATCATACGTTCTAAACCTGTGTTGATGTAAATACCTAAATACTTCAGGCGGTTCACTTTCCATTGAAAATTATAGCTCAAAATAGCTGCTTTTGTTGAACCCCTGGACAATGGTAGAGCTTCACTCTTATTCCAATTGACTTTGTAGCCAGAAATGATCGAGAAGCGAGAAATGGTAGACATGAGTCTAGGGAGTGAAGTAGGCAGATCAGTAAGTGTGCGCAATATGTCATCTGCATTAAGAAGTGTTTTTGAGATCCCTGCGGGTGTAGGAATGCCTGCTATTTGTGAACACTGTCTTATTGACGCAGCCAGTGGTTCAAGTGAAAGAAGGAACAAAAGGGGCAATAAGGGCAACCCTGGCGGGTTCCTCTTTGCACTAAAAAAGATTTTGAAAGGAAACCCCCACAATTCACTTGTGCGGATGGTGTCTCATATAACCATTTGACCTTGAAGATATAATTATTGCCTAACCCCAGCCTATGTAGTGTACGGAACATATAGCTAAATTCAATACGGTCAAATGCCTTCTCGGCATCTAATGATAAGGCTATTCTGTCTTCTACAACATCCTTGGAAAGCCAGAGTATGTGAGCCAAAGTGCGTAGATGGTTACGAGAATTTCTGCCAGGCATGAATCCCACTTGAGAATTATGTATGAGTTTAGCGATAACTTGTTTGAGTCTTTTGGCGAGAATGGTGGCTAATATCTTTGAATCTGTATTCAGAAGGGAAATTGGACGATAGTTACTGCAGTATAATGGATCTTTCTCGGGTTTGGGAAGGACCGTTATGATAGCTTTATTTGTGAGAGAGGAGAGGCTACTAATTTTCTCTGCTTCTTTATAGGCCTCATAAAGGGCATCTATTGCTTCTGGTTTTACCCAATGGTAAAATTCCCCAGGAAAACTATCTTTTCCCGGTGCTTTATTGTATGGAAGATTAGAGATTGCTTGGGCAATTTCATCTTTTGTTATTTCGCCGGCCAGTATGAGCCGATCCTGTTCATTGAGGCGGGGGAGTGTTATTTTATCAAAACATTCCTGATCTCTGTGGTGATCATCATCAACCTCTGAGCTATATAACTTCTCATAATAATCAGCAACATAATAATCAGCAAATGTATTAGCTATTTCCTGAGTCTCAGTTATTAGCTTACCTTCAGAATTATAAATAGCTGGAATAGCTGTCATAGCTTCTCTCGTTTTTAGTCATGCGGCTAGTAAACGACCAGCTTTTTCTCCTTGTTCGTAATTTCGAGCCTTAAGTATTTATCACATATATTCTGCTTTCGAAGTATATCGTGTATTAAGCTCCTTTTAGCCTTTTCCAATCTACATCTGGAAGCTTCGGTTGCATTGGTAAAATGAGCATGGGTCAGGGTTTTGATATCATTTTCTAAAATAGTCTGTTGCTCTGTTCTACGTTTATTGGCTATGGCAGAATCCCTCATAATTTGCCCCCTAGCGGTGGCTTTTGCAGCTGCCCATAAAATTTGTGGAGAAAAAACTGAACCTTTGTTGTTCATATAAGTAGTCAAATGTGATTGTAATTGTGACTTTTCTGTTGGTAGTTTGTATTGGGATATGTTTAAACGCCATGGTTTCCTACAAGGACGTTTCAGACACAAATCAAGCTGTAGACTGATAGGAGCATGATCTGAATGTGCAATTTCTAAAATATCACAAGTACATGTGGTATGATAGAAAATCAAATAAGGAAATAGTATATTCTAGAATAGGAATCATGTAAACCACTTATCTGAAGGATGTAGTAAACGCCAAATGTCAGTCAATCTATGATCTTCACAGACGTCTCCCAGTATCGCTCTATCTCTGCCATGTGTCGTGTCTAGGGGGCCCGTTCTGTCTAAGATCACATCCGGGGCAAGATTCCAGTCTCCCCCCAGAGCTATTTTGGAAATTCCCATCTCTGTTAGAATTCGGTTTAGATGAAGGAAAAAAGGAGCTTTGTTTCCAACGGGGCATAAATGGACCACACTCCAAATATGTTATTACCGATTTTAAGCTTGGCTAAAGCAAACTGACCATCATCATCTGACCAGGACTGTAGTATTTGGACATTGCAGTGTTTTCCGTATCAGAATGGCTACACCACATTTTCTAGTAATAGTATGGGACATAGGATCTCCTGACGTATGAGAAGGAGGTTTGCAGCTGTAAAGAATCTGGCCTACTCAATCTCATTTCAATTTTTCTGATTCTACACTGGATAGATGTGTCTCTTGAATGAGAGCACTATCTGCATGTTTGGAGGCTAAATAGGAAAGAATTTTCTTCCTTTTAATGAGTCGTTTTATCCACAGACTTCTGGGATTCTTAAAAATTATGGCTTCATGTTTTCAAACAAGGGGTGCTAAAAAACAGGGTATCAGAAATGCCACACAGCTTTCCCCTGCCTAGCCAAATTCCCTCTACACTCTCTGCTAATAGGAATCCCCATGTTACGTAGCAGAGACTAAGCTGTCAAATAGAGAGAGATAAATACTGCAGAGTTGAAAGTTGGTATATGCTTCTCCAGTGTCATTTTTAAAATATTTTTTATTATATTTCCAAACAAAACATAACCTTAATAACCAACAGCATCAAATATATTAGCAATAGTGCAGTGATGCAGACAGCATATCATATTGCATGCCGTTCCTTTCCAAATTACCCCCCTCCCTCCTTGTCTACCGGCGCTCCGTGAGGTGTTTACAGTACAGTCAGTTACAATAATTCCTCGTGTAGCTTTGTTACAGTGTCTAGCTGGGGCAGTGTTGTACCGGGGATGGCACTACCCTATACAGTAATCGTCAAACTTAGCCCAGAGCAAGATCATCAAGCTATTCAGTCACGTTGTCTGGGGCTCTCCATCCCCTCCCCCGGGGCATCCTCCTCTGAATCCGAGTCCGGTGACCGAAGTGCTTCCACTAATGCCTCCCATGCCGCCTCATACGCTTTATCGCTACTCCCACGTGAGGCCTGTCGTAATCCAAGTATGCCCTCGCTTCTTGCCCATTTAAGCAATTCTGCCTTCCATCTCCCCACCTTAGGACCCTGGTGCGATTTCCAGTGCATTGTTATCTCCCGTTTAGCCAATACCAGCCCTAAGTCTATAAATTTGCTAGTCACTTTAGTTCTGGGAGTGTGCGGAAACCAATGAAGTAGGCAAGTACCCGGATCCAGTTCCACCGTCCTATCCGTAATAGTATTCAAGTTATCCAACACCTCCCCCCAATATGTCCCTAACTTCGTACACCCCCACATATGAAGGAAGTCTGCTCCCTCCAGAGCACGGCGTGGGCACAGAGCCGCCCCGAAATATCGATTGAGCTTCTCGGGTGTTAGATATGCTCTGTGTAGTACATAGAACTGTATCAATTGAAACCGGGAATTTCTCGTACTCTTCCATGCTCTTTTAACCAGTTGGGCCCATGTCTTCTCAGGGATATCCCTGCCAAGCTCTGCCTCCCATTTCCCCTGTACTTTTGCAATGGTTCTAAATTCTCCATTAGCATTCGACGATATAAACACGTTATAGCCTTATAGGTCCCCGCTGCCATCACTACGTATTGGCCCGCCATTGAGGTTCTTGGCTCTAACAAACCCGTCCTCCAATAGCGTTGGATTGCGGCAACAAGCGCTGAATGCAACAGGTAATCCCCCCTTGGAAGGTTATACCTGGGTTGTAAGTTCTGGAAGGACAACAAGGTCCCATTCTCGTATAAATAGCCCAGCACCTGTAGTCCCAGGGCCTCCCAATTTGCCAGTGCTGTCCAATCCCCTCCATGAGGGAGTGCCGTACACATCCCCAGCGGTATCTCCGGGGCATACGGACGGGCGATACCAGCCCTACGCTGACTCTGGTTCCAGCACAGCCTCAGTGTCCGTTCCTCAGTCGTAAGTAGCTCAAGCCGCATCTTTTGTTGCAAAACTATAAAGGATAAGATGTACTGTGGAATCCAGCGACCCTCAGGGCCATCCGGACCTCAGAACTCCCTTGCCACTGCTTGCGTGAGCCACTGCAGCTGCGCCGCTAAATAATACCACTCAAAATCTGGGACTGCCATGCCCCCTTCTGCTCTTGGCCTTATCATTGTAGATAGTGCTACTCGCCTCCTGCCAGACCCCCACAAGAACTCGCACATCATGGATCGGAGCTGCCGGAACACAGATCCCGGGACCTAGATCGGTAAAGTCCGAAAGTAGTACAGCAAACGTGGCAGTGCTACCATCTTCAGGAGCGCCACCCGCCCCGCCACCGATAGGGGCAGAGCACTCCAGAATACCATACTGCTCCAGTGGCCGCGTATAGCCCTGCCCAGATTGCTCTCTAATAAATCGTCAGGGGCATGATAAATGTTAGTGCCAAGATAAGGTAAACATCTAGGTTCCCAACGCACTCCCAGCGATTGGGGAGGGTCCCTCGCAGTCGGGGCCACTGGGAATAGGCATGTCTTTGTCCAATTCACCTTCAGCCCGAGTAGTTTCCAAACACCTGAAGCAAATGTCTCGCCCCATCTAACTCGCTATGTCCCCTAGGAACATCAATAAATCATCGGCGTATAAAGAAATAAACTGAACCTCTCCCCGCAGGAACAAACCTGCATAATAGTTCCCCAGTCGGGCATGAGACGCCATAGGCTCAATGGCCAAGGCAAACAGCAATGGAGAGAGCGGACATCCCTGCAGCGTGCCCCGTCCAATCGGGCAAACAGAGGAGATCGTTGCACTCGTCCGTACTCGGGCCATCGCTGACCTGTATAGCAGCTCCGTCCACTCTACGAAGGATTTCCCAAAACCAAATGCATGAAGAACTCGGGGCAAGTACAGCCATTCTAAACTGTCGAACGCCTTCTCTACATCTACCGAGAGAACCGCCGCATCCGGCGTTTCAACGTGTCGCTCTCCCAGGATTCGCATAAGGCGCCTCACATTGGTGGCAGTGGTTCTCTTCGGTGTAAAACCCACCTGATTGCCATGAACCAAGTATGACATATGGGGCAGCAGCCGGGACACCAGGATCCTACTTAAAATCTTATAGTCCGCTGTCAACATTGACAACGGGCGATAAGCCGCCAGTGACTCCAAGTCTTTCCCTGGTTTTAACAGCGGAATGATAATGGCCTCGCGGGTAGAGCTCGGCAAGCATCTCACCTCCTTGGCCTCATGATAAACCGCCCGGAGCTTGGGGGCTAACACGTCCACATACGCCGAGTAAAATTCTATAGGCAAACCATCTACCCCTGGGGTTTTTTTGTGTGCCATATGTTTTATTGCACTACGTATTTCTCCCTCCGTGATTCCCTGCCCCAGCAGCTCCCCCTGAACTTCATCGAGACGTGGCAACCGCACCTCAGCTAAAAACCCGGTCAACCCTTCAGTCACCCCCTGCAGCTTACTCTCATAAAGTGTCGTATAATATGTTAGGAACAGTTCATTAATCCCGCGCTGAGTATACTCTGGCTCTCCCTTCGGGGTAGTTAATGCCATAATAGGCGTACCTCGCTGAGCCGGATTTGCTAACCATGCCAGGAGGGAGCCCGTCTTATCTCTCTGCATGCGCACGGACCAAGTATTCCTTATGGTCAAAGCAGCGCAAGCGCTCTACCTGCGCTGCCACCCCCTCCCTTGCTGCCAAAACATCATCTCGCAGTTCAGGATCCTCCGGACAGGATATCTCTGCTCGTCGCAGCCGCTGCTCCCGCTTTTCTATATCTTGCAACAGCGTTTTCCGTATACCTGCCTGTTTAGCGATGCAGTTATCCCGCAAGACTACTTTAAACGTGTCCCATTCCAGGCCTCGAGTGGACGCTATTCCCCCATTCTCATGAAAATAACGCGCTATCCCTTCCCCGATTTCCGTTCGGAAAACTGGGTCCTCCAAAGTTTCCGGACACAGCCGCCAGGTGGGGATACGCGGCCGTTCACGGGTCCATCGTACCATCAGTAGCAACGGATTATGATCCGATAGCATCTTCCCCAGATATTCACTACAACGCACCCGAGCATGTACATCCAAAGAGCACAACACAGCGTCCAATCTCACATACAGGTCATGTAGGGGTGAATAATAGGAGTAGTCACGCTCCCCTATATGCTGGGCTCGCCAAGAGTCTACCAATCCCCGCTCAGTCTGCCAATCCTTCCTAATTTTCGAAATCTGGTGGGTGGGAGCTTGGGGTAATGGCTGGTGTGACCTGTCCAGCTCAGCATCCAACACGAAGTTAAAATCACCCCCCATTAGTACAGATCCCATCAAGAAAGATGCCAGTTTTCCCGTCAATGTAGCAAAAAAGGATTTATGGTCTACATTAGGGGCATACACGCTGCACAGTGTCACATCCCTCCCATGCAGTCTACCCATGACCGCTACATATCTACCTTCTGGGTCCACAACCTGCTGTGTCGGCTGAAAAGGAACCCCCGCCCTCACCCAAATCAGAGTTCCCCTGGCATAGGCAGAACACGTAGTGCAGAAAAGTTGCCCTCTCCAACGCCCGGCTTTCCCCTTTGTCTATATGGGTTTCCTGGCGGAAAGCTACCTGTACCCCTCTTCGTACCAGGTAAGCATGGATCCTGTGACGTCTCACCATCGTACGCATCCCCCGCACATTCCAAGTAATACATTTTAGCTCAGGTACTGACCCCATTATACAGTTCGTTCATGCATCGTAACAGCCCCCCCCAACGTGGCGCACCAGTGATACAAGCTTCCCCCAACAACCCCTTAACTGATCCATCAAACCCCCGACGCACCTCCCCAGAACAGGCTCCAAACAGCTAGTACCCATCAAAAAAGTCTACTAAAAGTCCCTCTGGTAACTCTCAGAGACTCGCTCTAATAGCGAAACAAGGGGGGGGGGGGGGCGACCAACACCAAGAAGACCGGCCTGCTGCCTCATCACACCCCCCCCGCCAGCTCCCATTATAAAAGACACTCCACCCCCCAGAAAGGACCCCCCCCAAAAGGCGAGGACCAGCGTGCCCTAGGCAATCCATCGAACCCCACCACTGCCTAAGCACTCCCCCCACATGTTCCCTCAAACAACCAGCACCCGCTACACCAGGCCTCTCTTACTAGTGATATCATCAGCTCAAGCGTCCACAATCTCATCCGCCGTTCCCGGAGTAACATGCGGCATCATGACACTCCCATCAGTTTCATCTGAATCAGTGCCCTCCGAGCCCTTCGCAGAGTGGGTCAGTCTCAGTAATGCTGTGTCGCTCTTCTGTGATGCCGCCGACACCGCCGGCAGCACCGCCAGTCTCTCTTGTTCCGTCTGAGCAGCGGTGGACCTCCGTGCGTCAGTGGGTCGTCTCCTGGAGCGCGGCTCACGGCGTGGTCGAGGCAAATCCACCCTCCGTTCATCTGTGCGCCCCATCGTAGGCCTTCCCGCTCGGTAAGATTCCAGGCAACTCCATGCCTCATCGGGAGCATTATGAAATATTGTGTTGCCATCCAACGATATTCGCAGCCGCGCCGGGAACATCAGTGAGTATCGAATGCCTTCCTCTCGGAGGGCCTTCTTGACCGCCAGGAACGAAGCTCGATGGCGCTGCACCTCAAGAGTGTAATCTGGAAATAATGTCACACTGCCATTGCCCACCTTATAGGCGCCAGACGTCCGCGCCTTGTGCAGCAAGAGGTCTCTATCTTTGTAATGGAGCAATCGGGCCACCACCGGCCGGGGCGGCCTCCCAGGCGCCAGCGGGTGGTCAGGGAGCCTATGCGCGCGCTCCAGAGTGTAAAACAAAGTCAGACCTTCCGGGTCCACCTCAGTGCGTAACCAGTGTTCCAGATAGTCAATCATATTGTCTCCTTAAATCCCCTCCGGCAGGCCCACTACTCGTTCGTTGTTCCCTCTGTTGCGCCCTTCGGCATCCTCAGCTCTGTTTTCCAGCACCTGGACCCTGCGCAGAACATCTGCCATTTGAACATCTAGTACTTTCTGTGACAGCTCCAGGACCTCAAGAGTCGTCTCCATTTGCTTCACCCGGTCCACCAGCTTCGCATGGTCAGCTCTCAGGAGCCCCAGCCCCAGCGACACCTGAGCAATGTCTTGTTGGAGTGCCTCATTTGTGTCCGATATCGCCCGGAGAATCTGTTCCACCTGCTGTTGCATCATCCCCTCGGGAGGCGGATCAGCCAGTCCCCGCACTCTCTGCTCCGACAAATCACTGTCCAGGTCCGGGTGCCCCCCTCCCTGTTTTCCACGTGCCTTTCCCATAATAATGGAGCTGTCGAGCACCGGGGCCCCCAGTTCCCTCCACCTGCAATTCGGAAATGCCGGTCTCCGTTGGTGGTCAGACCTCAAATCCAACGCCGTATCAGGCCTCCCTGACCTCTGCGCCACCAGCAGTTCCGCTGTGGGGTCTACCAGCACCCACAGATACAGGGTGACCGACGCGGCAGGCAAATCACACCACGCCACGAATAGGTAGCTGACCTCAGGTAGAATGCTCATGGTGGACCCCCGCCTGCCGCACCACAGCCAGCCCAGTTCCGGCCCTCTCACCAGGGGCGAGATCCCACAGTGCCATGCGCCGGCAAACAGTCCACAACCACTGCCGCGATCCACCTGCAGTTCTGCTTGTCAGTCAGCCCCAATGCAGGAGTACGAGAATTACCCTTGATACCGGAGGCTTCGCTATCCCGGGCCACCACAAGAGGCAAAAGAAGGGGTCTGAAAGAGACACTCCCGTTGCGACCTTTGCTGGTGGGATGCTCACTTACTCGCCGCTGCAGAGAACATTCGGTAGGACGCCAGCACACTGTAGGCCTGAACAAGCCCCCCAGGAGGCTCAACTCTCACAGCTGTGTTTGCTTTGGCCTTAGCGCCTATTGTGTGAGGGTTATTTCCCCAGTGTAACGTAGGTGCATTTACAATCTCATCCTCTCTGGGGGACGTGGGGATATGGCAGCATCACGATGCGGCACAGCGTCTGCTCGCGCCTGGGTCCCGCCCCGAGTTTCTTCACCTGCGCGTCCCCTGGAGCAGTTCATATCCCGCACCGCCTCGCAGCCAGCGAGACCAATCACTCCGCTCGGAGATACATTAAAGGCGGCTGGTTCCTGGGCCACGCCGCTACCGCTCCTGATGCAATGTGACGGGCTGATCTCCCCCAAAGCAAGAAGCGGTCTGCGAACTGGCTCAACACCAGTCTATTTCCGCAGAGGGCACACGCGAAGCACTTAAACGGTTGAGGCAGCGGGTGAGCCAGTACCGCAGCAGGGATGAGTTGAGCCTGGCCCCGCGACCCGCGTAGCTGCTCGGCAGGTATTTACCATGACTCGTCGATAGGCCGCCTTCACAGTTGCCTGCGCCAGGTCCCGAGCAGGGAAGGGCTGCCACCAAACCTCGTCACTCCCATCCAGCCCGCAGTCTGCAGTTCTCCTTATCATCGGCAATACGCAGCGGTCCAGCCGCCATCTTGTCCCCTCGCCGTTACAGCTGCTGCCTCTTCAGTGGGTTTCAGCTTCGTGACCAGGGAAGCAGGATTCCTGCCCACACCACCGCTGGTCCCCAACGCCAGGCGGGCCCCCTTCCCAGGGTCGCCGATAGGGGCTGTTACGATGCAAGAACGAACTGTATAATGGGGTCAGAACCATAAGACATCATAAGCTTGAGAAGTTGTTATTTCTTTTTAAAAGAATTATTAGCACAATTCAAGATATTTGACCATGCTGGAATCTACCCCAAATGCCAACTTTAGAAGGTTAATCAACAGGGGCGGCGCGGAGCTCTCGGCTCACGCGACCGTCCTCATCGGCGTTCAAGCCACACCCCCCATGCTTCTCCTGTGTCATGTGAGCACTTCAAAAACAATTTAAAAAAACAGGCAGCAGTCTTTCCACTTCAAGAAAGGGAATTTGTCTTAAATCTTTAGAATCAGGCTGTTTCCTGACAGAATGAGTCCTTTTTTCACACACTTCTGGGATTCTAAAAATTATGGCCGCATGTTTTCAAACAGGGGCTGCTGAAAAGCAGAGTGTCAGAAATGCCACACAGCTTTCCCCTTTTTAGCCAAATTCCCTCTACACACTCTGCTGACAGGAATTCCAATGTTACATAGCAGAGTCTATGCTTCTCCTGTGTCATGTGAGAAACACAACAGCAATTCAAAATCACACAGCAGTCTTCCACTTCAAGAAAAGGAATTTCTCTTAACTCTTTAGAACCAAGCTGTTTCCTGACTCTCTCAGCTACAGAAATGGTGCTCTAATTTTCCCTCCACACCCTGGCTGACAGGAAAACACATGCCCTTCCCCTCTGCCAGTGTGAAGAGTTCAATCAATGTTCAAGAGTAATTAAATTCCCCTGAATTTGCCTGTGTTTGAAAACAAGGAAAGTCAATTATCTCTTGAGCAGCCAACTGTTTCCTGATAGAATGATTTGTGAATCTCAGCTGAATGAAAGATGGACTTCAGGATTTCATTGAAGAACTGGTTAACTGAAATTTCTCATGTGAAAAATAACGTCAAAGTTATGGTACTGTTGTCTCATTCATGTTGCTTTCATTCTGGCTCCAAGGACACCTGTTGACAGCTGAATTGAAGAATTCTCCCCTCTGGGAGCCCCGGAGCTCTACACAGAGGCGGCCATTTTAGTCGGTGGTCAGACTCCACCCCCTATCCACCAACTTAATGGTTTCCACTGTATCCCTCAAGTAGGCTGTGGTGCTCTCTGCAATGGGTTTTGGAAAAATGTCACCATACTTACATAGTGGTTCCAAAACAGAGCCACAACTGGCGAGGATAGGTCTCCCGGGTGGATTGGACATACGTTTGTGGATCTTAGGTAGTGTGTATTTAGTGGGCATTCTGGTTACAGGTAATTCAAGTAACCATGCTCATGCAAGGACAAAAAAGCTTTCTCTAGTCCTGCATTTGTGTTAGTCCGGGTGGTCACAGCGATTTCCTTCGTGGGATCAGCTCTCAATGTGGTGTAGTTGTCTTGTACACCTAATTGCGCAAAGATCTCCTTTTAATACTCATCAGTGCTTTGAATGACCATTCTCTCCCTTATCGGCAGGCATGGCATTCAAGTTGGGGTTCCAACACTTTCATTTGTAGCTATATAGTCAACATTTCCAAGTGAACCCCGATAACAAGAAACCCATCCCTCGCTTTAGGGCAGAGTCCCACATCCACCACCCAAGATTAAAAACGTGATACTACAGCTGCAAATTTGTTATTTAGCGATACTATATCATCTGGGGATGAATAATCCAGACAATTATTTTACCTCTGGTAGAATGCAGCTAAGTGAAGACCATGTTCACATGGTAGCGCAACTATTATGTCTGAGGAGCTTTTTGTTAGCAGAGACTGCAGAAGTTACCACGGAGGTGCTGCAAGACTCCTGGACGTTGTTCCTTA
This sequence comes from Triturus cristatus, assembly GCF_964204655.1. Lineage (NCBI taxonomy): Eukaryota > Metazoa > Chordata > Amphibia > Caudata > Salamandridae > Triturus > Triturus cristatus. The sequence continues at coordinate 57,639,042 of NC_140579.1, forward strand.
AAGTTACCAACACTAAATTGGCCTGATCAGGCCACCCTGAGATTTCTGTGGTGGTGAGGCACAAACAATACATTACATCTAAAATCCCAACAGTTTTAATCCCTCACATCATACAGCTGGCTCATCAAGGACTTCATGCAAAAACAACAAGTAATGGACAGAATGAAGAACAATGTCATACATTCACCCCAGTACAGAGATCTGGGTCTAAATCCATCGTTTGTTTGCTCCCCATGCCATTCCTGTTTGAACCCAGCCATATGCAAATCAGTCTTGACCCTGCGCCCCATGGGAACAGTCCAGCCCGAACTGCCAAGCCAGGTCCTCCCTGGACTGGAAACAAGCATCCTAGGATCGGTTTCAGGTTTTCACCCCTCATCAGCGAGGATAGCTTGACTCCAGTGGCATGGAGAGCACGGGACCCACGTCTGGGCATACCAGTCCCACTCTGGGTGACAAATGAAAACAGAAAATTAAAGGTAGTCTTACAGAAATGGCCTGGTTAGCTGATCTGGATGCTCAGGTCACAGGCCCAGCTGGCAGGAGCACCCTCTGTCAAATGGTCTGCTATGGGGTGCCCCTGCCTTGAAAATCAGGGAGGAACAACTATGGAATAGAGTAAGAGCAAGCTTCTGTTCTGATAGCAATCGTTGACAGCTGCACCTGACATGCAGAAGTGTAAATCATACATTTCAAATTTTTCGATGATCTAGTCAAAAAGGTGGAAAAGATCTGGGTCACACAAGGTCTACCATGCAAAGGAAGGTGCGTCCTCTGAGATGCTTACTCTACTCACAGAAGAAGAGTAGTGGTAGTACTGGTCAGGGACATGTAAAGCAAGCATCCCTGCCTATCGCACAGGCTCACAGATTATGAACTATATAGATTACACCACATGATTTCGACTCTTCTTAAGTTTATTCATTTGTGCTTTTTTTTTTTATTACCACAAGTATGTCCTACTTGAGGCACTGGTGTCTGTTGACAGACCATCCCTGTGGTACAGCTCGGCTGCAGAAGGCTAACTAAAGTCACTTTGGCTCCTCACGACCAAGCCGTCCGTGATCCTTCACAGTACTGTTCAATTTGGCTGGGCCGCGGGATTCTGCTCAGTTCGCTACAGAACACTCACAACCTTGTGCCAATGCCAAACTACTATTATTGTGTGAAAATGTGCTCTTCAAGACCCAAATATCACACCCAGTCCTGCATACCAAGCTGATCGGCCAGCTTACTGGTTAAATGCATTAACAGCAAAACTGCACAGATGAAAGTGTAATCAGACAACCCGTGGTTTGGGTCTCAGCCTTCGCCTTTCGTTCTTCTAAAGAAAATCAAGTCAGTGACATCAAACTAGGTAATACTGGAATCTCTGCTGCTTTGGGCGGTGACGCTGACGCAAAGCCCAGGGGCCAGCGTGCCATGGAACAGTGGTACAGAAAGCAGAGGACACAGTCTTGGCAAGGCCTGTGGACTGCCCATATTAGATTGGCAACATCAGTTCATGGAGCAGCTAGTGATACCTGAAAACTGCAGGGGTCGTCAGATTACTCATACATGAATTCAGATCTCATCCTATTCAAAGCATAAGAACCATAAGACATCATAAGCTTGAGGAGTTGTTATTTCTTTTTAAAAGAATTATTAGCACAATTCAAGATATTTGACCATGCTGGAATCTACCCCAAATGCCAACTTTAGAAGGTTAGTTAGCACCGCGGGGTTCTGACCCACAATCTAGATGAAAGCTGACCATATAAGGAACAGATGTAAGACAGCAGGAACGTGAAGGTTAGGAGAAAGACGAGTGAAAAGCAAGAATGGAAAAAACAAGATGGCAGCTACACATGGAAAGACATTGTACTCCCCTAATTTACCTGCCTTAAAGTCATGAGTGATATGGAGAACAAATGGTTCTGTCGGGAGGTACCAATTACTTTGCTCAATGTATATAATACAGCTTGAACTATAAATCTCCAAAAATATAAACCATAAATTACAATTTCAATTTAGAAGTAGGTTCAACAGTTATTTTCAACAAGCATTGGCATAGCCAATGGAACCTTATAAGTGTTTAGCCATGCAACACTTGATGAAGTTGCACCAAGGATATTGTGCTGGGTAACTAAACACTTCTAAGGTCCCAAAGGCGAGACCTATTGGCTATGCCAATGCTTGTTTCCCTAGTGATTACTATAGGAGTCGTAGTGAGCTCCTAAGAGTTTCTTACATTGATATTAAGAAAGCCCTAGGCAAACAACAGCAAAGATAGGAGTAAGCACTCTTAATGCACAGTCTTTTAGTGCTCTGTAAGTTTTTAACAGAACAGTAGTATGACTGACCAGGTCAGTAGTAAGATGTCACAACAACCACCAGGAAAGGAATAGTTCTAATTTACTATAGAGTTCCACAGTATTATCAGTCTATAAAGATTCATGGGCATCTTATGTGAACTGTGTTTCCCACAAGATAGTTTTCTGTGGGTTGGGCAGTCCAATACACTTATTTTTTGGTTAGCCTTAATGCCAGTGCCCGGATCCGAACAGTGACGACCAGCACCTACAGAGCTCGACCCATGCCACACCTTTTTAGCTCTATGGAAGCCTGACCACCTTTGCTATCTTCAGAACGTTCCTGAAAATTACACCGATTTTTGCACTTTTCCAATTTATGATGATGAAGCAATACTGCCATGCTAACAATAACATTCAAACTACCAATAATATTATTTACAGTTCAACTTGTAGCAGAAGAATACAAAGTGCTACATGTGTTGTCAACATTCTTTTTTCATAATTGCTTTTATAATGAACAGGCGCTTTCACTCCATGGAGCTAAGCTGTCGCCCCTGTGTTTACAAAATCTAGGAAACTGAACATTAGTGCACCACACATCCTTAATTCATTACCTAGGACTTTATTGGTGACACTACAGATCAGCATTTTTCATCCTTAAAAGACAGCAATAATGGCATCCAAAATAGGCAGGTCCCAGTGTGATAACCCAAAGCGAGCTACAAGAACGTCGTGAGTGTGGGCATCTCACAAAAAGATACGGACTGGTCTCACACACCACCTGGTGTCATGCTTCATCATTGACCAGTCCTCGCCCTCCAAAACCTTCGTTTGATGGAGGACGGGCATACACTTGACGACAAGGATGCACTTCTAAGTGATGGAGTGGGGGCCCGTGACTATGTGAGTGAAATAAAAATTAAAAATCATTATAGTAGTCAGTAGCAATTCTTTAATGTGAAGTGAAAACTATATGATATTAAAATAAGAGTGACGGTAATTGGGATATTTATTGTTCCCAACCGTCTAGTGAATGATCTCGTGGATGGTCGACATGTTTCTGCCTGGGTGGCCCCGAAGGGTCCGCGGCATTCATCAGGACCTAAATAGAATAATAAGCTCCGTTCTTACCACAATTTGGTAATGTGTCACCACTGCGGGAGTGTGGTATAGGTCACACTTCACCGTCTAAGGGATGCTTCCAATAGTGAAGCCTGAAACAAAGTTTTAATAAGAGACAATGTAACTCGCTGGGTCAGTTGTACCTGTAAAAAGGAAAAAAGACAAAACAATGCATGCATTGGGTGTCGTGCGTGACACAGGTGTGTGCGTGACTCAGTGGCACTCTATTTGTGGACACTAGTGCGAAAAATTATGGTGGTAGACGATGCTGCCACCAGGCTTACCCTAATAATATGGACAAGTAGCCTCATGGGAGAAGAGGCGGAGAAGAGAACCACAACTGTGTTTCCTCTGTAAGAGAAAACATTTCAGACAAAAGCGTTATGTGAAAAGGCGATTAGTCCTCATGTATAGCCAGCCTCAAAAGGCGAGTAAAGTTACTTCCACATTCCACATACTCATGCTGTCTTACTCGCGCTACCACCACACACTTCAGGCATACTCTTACTGTTACTCGCGATCATCGCGTCCTGCCACCTATGCGTCCGCTCATCGTTCTCCCGGATGTTCAAATGTCAGGGAGCGGGCGGGGTTTATAACGGCTGTCATCCCCGTGTCAAATTGAAGCAGTTAGCCAGAATCGATTTCACGTGGGTAATTCCCGGTGTCCCCGGCCGCCGCTGCCTGGATCGTGAATGTCGGAATGGGGCGTGTAAAGGCCTCAATAGACGCTCGAGATACGAGGAGAGGGTTGGGTCCTGCCGGCCAATGGTTGGGATCTTGACGATCGTGCAGGCGATGATGCGCCGTTGGTGAGGTGCTCTGATTGGTTAAACTGTGAAGGGAAATCAAAGGCCCGCTCTGATTGGAGGAGCTAAGGCCAGGGGGCGTGACCGAATCGGAAAACGCGATGTAGCCACAGAATTCGTTGGCATGGGGATATACAAGGGATAATTTCTCGAAAGGTGGTTGCGCGATCCTCCTGAAGATAGGGTCGTAGTGGAGGTGGCTCTGTGCAGTGGATATGATGGTCATTGTGAGGGTCTCATGCTGGGCAAGTACGAAGCAGATTGTAAACCACGTGCTAGAAAGATTACTGTACTTCATGCAGGGTCAAAGTGGCAAACATGGCAAATATGACTATGAGTCCATAGAAATGGTCATGCAAGGAAGCGGTCATACACAGAAGCGACCTCGCGTCAAGTGAACTTCTATGGTTTTAAAAGTTATGATCACTCCCATATATACAGCAATCATATGGTGCTGTGGTGAACCAAGTATTAACAACAGTGTCTAGCTCCTCAAAAAAGTCTAAGCCAGAATATGCACATCCCACACACACTAATGCTCATTCTGAGTGTTGCGTATGGGTGGGGTGCTAGAGTTTTGTGTGAGGGTCAGATCTTTGTTGTGGCATGAGTTTTGGAGACACGTATGCATCATTGGAGAATGATAATATATACTAAGTACATTCATCTTTTCTATCGTGTCAGTTGTAACCATGGGATATCGTCGTTAAGACCCCTCTCATGGGTACGGAGGCGGAAAACCCATCGTTGTTCTCTAAAAAGGAGGTTGGTTGTAAGGTCAGATTTCCCTTTTCTCATGACTTCAAGTACAGTCCAGCTGAGGTCTGTTTCTTTATGGTTAGCTTCGGAGAAATGGCGAGTCAATTTAGTATTGGTCTTTTTGCACCTTATAGTGCTTCGGTGTTCGTTGATACGGGTTTTTATCTTCCTAGTAGTCATACCTACATACCGAAGCATGCAAGGACAGGTTAGGAGATAGACAACATTCTCCGTGTTACAATTGCTGAATGTGTTGAGTTTCCAGGGCTTGCCCGTACCTATGTCAACCTCTTTGGTATTTTTTGTGAGGTTGCAGGAGTTGCACATGCCACAGGCAAAATGACCCACTACACGTGGTTGGTCCCAGAGTCTGGGTTGCTCAGTCTCATCCAATGTAGTCATCTGGGCGTGTACCAGTTCATCCCTTAGGTTTCTGTTGCGTTTGTACGCAAATAAGGGTGTTTCCCACTGTTTCCCAGCGCTATTCAGTATGTGCCACCTTTTTCTGATGATTTTCTGTATGGAGTTTGATGCTGGTGTAAATGTAGTGACACACACTTGTCTGTCCGTTTGTACTTGCTCGGTGTTCTCCAATAGTGCTTCTCTGGGGTTGTTGCTTGCTCTTTTGTTGGCCCTTTTAACCATTTTTCTGGGATAGTTCCGTGCTATGAGTTTTCTCTCAAGGTGTTTTGCTTGTTCTGTATAGATTTCTTTTTCAGAACAGTTTCTTCTTATCCGTAGAAACTGGCCGACCGGAAGATTCTGTCTGAGGGCTCTTGGGTGGTAACTTTCGTATAAAAGTAAACTATTTCTGTCTGTAGGTTTATTGTGGACTTTTGTTGAAAACCCTCCACCAGTGATTGTGATGTCTAGGTCCAGGAAGATAGCGTGGTTTTTGTGGATGGAATGGGTAAACTTTAGATGTCGATCTTGAGAGTTTACCCACTGTACAAAAGCGGTTGCATTTTCTTCTGTTCCCCTCCACACAATCAGAACGTCGTCTATGTACCGTTTCCAAACCTTGAGATGATTTAGAAACGGGTTCACTGGATTGTTGACAAAGTCATCCTCAAATTGTTGGACGTACAGACAGGCCATACTAGGGGCAAAGGTGCTCCCCATCGAAGTTCCTGTTATTTGATGGTAGATGGTTTGATCATATTGGAAAAAGTTTTCTGTAAGGGCCAGTTCGGCACATTCCATAACAAAGTGTTGGGGGGTGATGAAATCCCATTGCTTATGTAGAATGATGTTTTCTACGACTTCCAGTGTTCTCTGTTGGGGTATGCTTGTGTATAGGGCTTCAATGTCCATAGTTATGAGCCAGTCACTGACGGGATCTATCTCCAAATCTCTTAGGAGGCAGAGGACATCTTTAGTGTCCCTTAGATAGGATGCGGCCTCCTTCACAATTGGCCGCAGGAACCAATCACAAAATTGTGATAGGGGTTCCAGCACGGATCCAATCCCTGATACGATGGGTCTCCCCGGAGGGGGCATCCGATTCTTGTGGATTTTTGGGAGGATGTAGAATCTAGGCATCCTGGGTTCCGTGTTGATCAGGAAATCAGCTTCTTGCCTCGTAACCCAATCGTTACCGAGTCCCTCTTCCACTATGTTCTTTATTCTGTTCATGATGCGTTTAGTGGGATCTGTTTGGTGTGTAGCGTAGCTGTTGGTATCTGCTAGCAGTCTTAGACATTCCTCATGGTACATCGAGTGGTCCAGAATGACGGTGGCGCAATCCACAAGAATCGGATGCCCCCTCCGGGGAGACCTGCATTGGGTGTCGTGCGTGAATGTGCCGAACTGGCCCTTACAGAAAACTTTTTCCAATATGATCAAACCATCTACCATCAAATAACAGGAACTTCGATGGGGAGCACCTTTGCCCCTAGTATGGCCTGTCTGTACGTCCAACAATTTGAGGATGACTTTGTCAACAATCCAGTGAACCAGTTTCTAAATCATCTCAAGGTTTGGAAACGGTACATAGACGACGTTCTGATTGTGTGGAGGGGAACAGAAGAAAATGCAACCGCTTTTGTACAGCGGGTAAACTCTCAAGATCGACATCTAAAGTTTACCCATTCCATCCACAAAAACCACGCTATCTTCCTGGACCTAGACATCACAATCACTGGTGGAGGGTTTTCAACAAAAGTCCACAATAAACCTACAGACAGAAATAGTTTACTTTTATACGAAAGTTACCACCCAAGAGCCCTCAGACAGAATCTTCCGGTCGGCCAGTTTCTACGGATAAGAAGAAACTGTTCTGAAAAAGAAATCTATACAGAACAAGCAAAACACCTTGAGAGAAAACTCATAGCACGGAACTATCCCAGAAAAATGGTTAAAAGGGCCAACAAAAGAGCAAGCAACAACCCCAGAGAAGCACTATTGGAGAACACCGAGCAAGTACAAACGGACAGACAAGTGTGTGTCACTACATTTACACCAGCATCAAACTCCATACAGAAAATCATCAGAAAAAGGTGGCACATACTGAATAGCGCTGGGAAACAATGGGAAACGCCCTTATTTGCGTACAAACGCAACAGAAACCTAAGGGATGAACTGGTACACGCCCAGATGACTACATTGGATGAGACTGAGCAACCCAGACTCTGGGACCAACCACGTGTAGTGGGTCATTTTGCCTGTGGCATGTGCAACTCCTGCAACCTCACAAAAAATACCAAAGAGGTTGACATAGGTACGGGCAAGCCCTGGAAACTCAACACATTCAGCAATTTTAACACGGAGAATGTTGTCTATCTCCTAACCTGTCCTTGCATGCTTCGGTATGTAGGTATGACTACTAGGAAGATAAAAACCCGTATCAACGAACACCGAAGCACTATAAGGTGCAAAAAGACCAATACTAAATTGACTCGCCATTTCTCCGAAGCTAACCATAAAGAAACAGACCTCAGCTGGACTGTACTTGAAGTCATGAGAAAAGGGAAATCTGACCTTACAACCAACCTCCTTTTTAGAGAACAACGATGGGTTTTCCGCCTCCGTACCCATGAGAGGGGTCTTAACGACGATATCCCATGGTTACAACTGACACGATAGAAAAGATGAATGTACTTAGTATATATTATCATTCTCCAATGATGCATACGTGTCTCCAAAACTCATGCCACAACAAAGATCTGACCCTCACACAAAACTCTAGCACCCCACCCATACGCAACACTCAGAATGAGCATTAGTGTGTGTGGGATGTGCATATTCTGGCTTAGACTTTTTTGAGGAGCTAGACACTGTTGTTAATACTTGGTTCACCACAGCACCATATGATTGCTGTATATATGGGAGTGATCATAACTTTTAAAACCATAGAAGTTCACTTGACGCGAGGTCGCTTCTGTGTATGACCGCTTCCTTGCATGACCATTTCTATGGACTCATAGTCATATTTGCCATGTTTGCCACTTTGACCCTGCATGAAGTACAGTAATCTTTCTAGCACGTGGTTTACAATCTGCTTCGTACTTGCCCAGCATGAGACCCTCACAATGACCATCATATCCACTGCACAGAGCCACCTCCACTACGACCCTATCTTCAGGAGGATCGCGCAACCACCTTTCGAGAAATTATCCCTTGTATATCCCCATGCCAACGAATTCTGTGGCTACATCGCGTTTTCCGATTCGGTCACGCCCCCTGGCCTTAGCTCCTCCAATCAGAGCGGGCCTTTGATTTCCCTTCACAGTTTAACCAATCAGAGCACCTCACCAACGGCGCATCATCGCCTGCACGATCGTCAAGATCCCAACCATTGGCCGGCAGGACCCAACCCTCTCCTCGTATCTCGAGCGTCTATTGAGGCCTTTACACGCCCCATTCCGACATTCACGATCCAGGCAGCGGCGGCCGGGGACACCGGGAATTACCCACGTGAAATCGATTCTGGCTAACTGCTTCAATTAGACACGGGGATGACAGCCGTTATAAACCCCGCCCGCTCCCTGACATTTGAACATCCGGGAGAACGATGAGCGGACGCATAGGTGGCAGGACGCGATGATCGCGAGTAACAGTAAGAGTATGCCTGAAGTGTGTGGTGGTAGCGCGAGTAAGACAGCATGAGTATGTGGAATGTGGAAGTAACTTTACTCGCCTTTTGAGGCTGGCTATACATGAGGACTAATCGCCTTTTCACATAACGCTTTTGTCTGAAATGTTTTCTCTTACAGAGGAAACACAGTTGTGGTTCTCTTCTCCGCCTCTTCTCCCATGAGGCTACTTGTCCATATTATTAGGGTAAGCCTGGTGGCAGCATCGTCTACCACCATAATTTTTCGCACTAGTGTCCACAAATAGAGTGCCACTGAGTCACGCACACACCTGTGTCACGCACGACACCCAATGCATGCATTGTTTTGTCTTTTTTCCTTTTTACAGGTACAACTGACCCAGCGAGTTACATTGTCTCTTATTAAAACTTTGTTTCAGGCTTCACTATTGGAAGCATCCCTTAGACGGTGAAGTGTGACCTATACCACACTCCCGCAGTGGTGACACATTACCAAATTGTGGTAAGAACGGAGCCCATTATTATTCTATTTAGGTCCTGATGAATGCCGCGGACCCTTCGGGGCCACCCAGGCAGAAACATGTCGACCATCCACGAGATCATTCACTAGACGGTTGGGAACAATAAATATCCCAATTACCGTCACTCTTATTTTAATATCATATAGTTTTCACTTCACATTAAAGAATTGCTACTGACTACTATAATGATTTTTAATTTTTATTTCACTCACATAGTCACGGGCCCCCACTCCATCACTTAGAAGTGCATCCTTGTCGTCAAGTGTATGCCCGTCCTCCATCAAACGAAGGTTTTGGAGGGCGAGGACTGGTCAATGATGAAGCATGACACCAGGTGGTGTGCGAGACCAGTCCGTATCTTTTTGTGAGATGCCCACACTCACGACGTTCTTGTAGCTCGCTTTGGGTTATCACACTGGGAGCAGCTCTTTTGTGATGAACATTTAATATTGGAGGCTGCTGCTCCTAGAACCCCACGCCTCTAGTTCCCCCCTCCACACATCATGTGGAGTTCTCTTGTGATTGAATCCAAAATAGGCAGCACTGAATGGAAACACGCAGAGGAACGAGACTAGAGAAGAATGTGTTAAGATGTAAAAAGACATTGGAAAAAGCAATGTACGGAGGAGCAGGAAGGTCAAAGGAAGTTGGGATGGAAGAGGATGCAGAGACGGGACTCGAAAAAGAAGTAAACAGAGAAATACATGGAATACATGGAAAAAGTAGTACAGGAGAAAGACGTGTGGAAAGTGAAGAGGTAAACGAGAGATGAGAATGTAAAGAATGAGGAAAGGGAAGAGGACAAGGTGAGCTGATGAGGATGCAAAGGTGAAGCGATGTACAGTAAAGGAAAAGTGAAAAAGTATACGAGCACAGTATATATAAGTAAAGCAAAAATTAAAGAGTGATAAAGGAGATCACAGCAGGGTGCAAATTCTAAATCTGCAACGACTAGCAAGACAAAACAAGCGTGCGCGCTTTAAAAACAAGCATTGGCCGCGCGGCCGTGAAAGTGACGCGGCCGCGAAAGGGAAAGGGATTGCGATGCACTTAATGACCAGTGACGCAGGAAGGACAGATGGCGGCTGCACGCGTAAACGCAAGCTTGAGGCCAGAAAAGGCTTGTGGTAGCACTTTCAAAACCCACTTACTAAATGTGTAGCAGCGCATGCGCTGGCTCAGGCGAGACCTAAAAACCATGGGAGAGAAAAGAGAACACACCACCAAGGCAAGGCAATTTAGTCAAAAGTAAAGTTATTTACTAAGATATTATATACAACAAACAATGAATATGGCAGTCATTGAAACATTACATACAAGGCGATGTAACGGTGACTAAAGTGCAGGATAAGTGACTTGTGGTGATATGTGAAGTCAAAAGCGCTTTACACGTATAACCAACATGAGTGACACATAAAATAATGAAAATGACAAGCTTAACTCTTCTTGTCCATTCCTTAATGCATGAACACAAGACCCGCCGTTACATCGCCGTGAACCTACTTCTAAACTGAAATTGTAATTTATGGTTTATATTTTGGGAGATTGAGAGTTCAAGCTGTGTTATATACATTGAACAGAGTCATTGGTACCTCCCGACAGAACCACTTGTTCTATATATCATAAATACCAAGGTTTTGACCCTATTACCGCTAATGGGTTATCATGAGTGGGCATTGGTTATATCGACAGTAAATGTGTCAGCCACACACACATTATCCATGCGCGTCAGTTCTCCCAAGCCAGCAAGCAGCAAGTAGTTGATAAAACTTGTTTGCAGACATATATTTATAATGGTGTCTTTCTCGTCATCAATTCAAGACTGTAAATATTTAAATGGAAAAAAACCCACAGAGGACTGGTCTTACTCCTCCTGCCTGGCAAGAGACAAACTGAAAACAGTGAAATGATCGCGCCGTAAAAGAACATTGCATGGCCCCCGACTATCACTCAATTTTGTTTCTGTTTCCCATGTTTGGTTTTTTACCTATCGCAAAACTTCGCTGACCAAACCTTGTTTGAAAAAATTACACAATTCGAAAAATAATCTCAAAACGCTGCCGTAAAACAACATCTCCATGTACCCCTACCATTCCCGTATTACAGACAGCGCCTCAATCCAAGTGTCGCAGTGTGCGCTATTTTCATGACACTTAACAAGAACAATAGGCGAGGGGAACTCAAATCAAGCACAACGTTTAAAGTATCTGGAGGTGTGCCTTCCGCGCGCCGCCCGCTTACCTTCTCTGATGGGCTCACTGTTGGTCTTTGCACTTCCTGTTGTGCCTCCCCCTCGGCTGAACTCGTTTACTTTCTGTTTCGATTATAAATATGAAACCCGCTTATGGTGTGGAGATAGAAAGTGTCTCCTCCCTCTGCCCTCTAGCGTTACTATGGTGGTGTTGTTTTTGTCCCGTGAACTAAGTCTTTTCAGAGTTCGGGAGGAGGGAAGGTTTTAAAAGGTGTTCGATCTCCCAAGACTCGACAGAAGGACAATGAACCACATTTTAATTTGTAAACAGAAAAAATATGAATTCCACGGACTTTGTCACTGGCCACGTGATTGTTTCAGAAAGCTCAACTTTGGGCTTTTAGACTTGTGTGTCAGAATTTCCAGACAGTTTAGCAATCTATTTATTTTAATCTCAAATATTTGAGTAATGAATAACATTATGGTAAATGCCCATGAAGAAAATAAAAACATTCTTCCTGATTGCTCCCCGATATGGTGATGACCAATTTGGCTGAAAATCTTTTCCCTACCATCTGTCAGGATTTGTCTCTATATTTCGGAGGTGCTGCGGACACCAATCACTCTGTAATAACTTGGAATCACCAATGCTTTAAGTGGACAGGTGCTCTCCGGTAATGACTTCATCAATCAATCAATCAAAGGCATTTATAAAGCGCACTACTCACCCGGAGGGTCTCAAGGCGCTGGGGGGGGGGGGGTCCGCTACTGCTCGAACAGCCAGGTCTTGAGCTTCTTCCTGAAGGAGAGGTGGTCTTGGGTCAGGCGTAGTTCGGTGGGGAGGGCGTTCCAAGTCTTGGCGGCCAGGTGGGAGAAGGATCTACCTCCTGTAGTCGCTCTGTGGATGCGGGGGACGGCTGCGAGGGCGAGACTGGTCGAGCGGAGGTGGCGTTTGGGAGCGTAGAAGTTGAGGCGGCTGTTGAGGTAGGTCGGGCCTTGGTTGTGTAGGGCTTTGTGTGCGTGGGTGAGGAGCCGGAAGGTGATTCTTTTGTTGATCGGGAGCCAGTGCAGGTCTCTCAGGTGTCTGGAGATGTGAGTTCGTCTGGGGACGTCGAGGATGAGTCTCGCCGAGGCGTTCTGGATCCGCTGGAGTCTCTTCTGGAGCTTGGCGGTGGTACCGGCGTAGAGGGCGTTGCCGTAGTCCAGTCGACTGGTGACGAGGGCCTGGGTGACTGTTTTCCTGGTCTCGGTGGGGATCCACCGGAAGATCTTACGTAGCATGCGCAGGATGTTGAAACAGGACGAGGAGACGGCGTTGACTTGTCTGGTCATGGAGAGGGAGGAGTCCAGGATGAAGCCCAGGTTGCGTGCGTGGTCTGTCGGTTTGGGTGCGTTGCCCAGGGCAGGGGGCCACCAGGAGTCGTCCCAGGCGGAGGGTGAGGAGCCCAGGATGAGGACTTCCGTCTTGTCTGTGTTCAGTTTCAGGCGGCTGGTCGTCATCCACTCGGCCACGTTTTTCATCCCTTCGTGTAGGTTGGCTCTGGCGGTGGCGGGGTCGTTGGTCAGGGAGAGGATCAGCTGGGTGTCATCGGCGTAGGAGATGATGTTCAGGTTGTGTTGGCGTGCGATGGCCGCAAGGGGGCTCATGTAGACATTGAAGAGGGTGGGGCTGAGCGAGGAGCCCTGAGGGACGCCGCAGGTGACTTCCGTGGCTTCTGATCTGAACGGGGGCAGGCGGACTCTCTGTGTCCTTCCGGTGAGGAAGGAGATGATCCATTCCAGTGCCTTCTCCTTGATCCCGACGTTGCTGAGGCGCTGCACTAGGGTGCGGTGGCAGACAGTGTCGAATGCCGCGGAGAGGTCCAGGAGGATGAGGGCCGCTGTTTCTCCGTTGTCCAACAGGGTTCGGATGTCGTCTGTGGCAGCGATGAGGGCGGTCTCGGTGCTGTGGTTGGCCCGGAAGCCTGACTGGGAAGGGTCGAGGGAACCAGTCGTCTCGAGGAAGGCTGCCAGTTGCTTGTTGATGGTCTTCTCGATGACTTTGGCTGGAAACGGGAGGAGCGAGATGGGGCGGTAGTTCTTGAGTTCGGTGGGGTCCGCCGTTGGTTTCTTTAGTAGAGCGCTGAGTTCGGCGTGCTTCCAGCTCTCAGGGAAGGTGGCGGTGTTGAGGGAGGTGTTGATGATGTCCCGCAGGTGGGGTGCGATGACAGCGTCGGCCTTGTTGAAGATGTGGTGAGGGCAGGGGTCGGTTGGGGAACCGGAGTGGATGGAGTTCATCGTGCTGATGGTGTCTTCGAGGTTGATCGGTGTCCAGGCGTTGAGGGTGGTGGTGGGGGGCGTTGGTTTGGTCGTGGGGAGCGTTGGTTGTGTTCTGAAGCTGTTGTGTATGTCAGCGATCTTGTTGTGGAAGTAGGAGGCGAGGGAGTTGCAGAGGTCTTGCGATGGGGTGATGTCGTTGGTTCCGGCGTTGGGGTTGGAGAGCTCTCTGACGATGTTGAAGAGTTCCTTGCTGTTGTGTGCGTTGTTGTCCAACCGGTCCTTGAATGCTGTTTTCTTGGTGGCGTGGATCAGTTGATGGTGCCTTCGGGTGGCGAGCTTGAGGGTAGTCATGTTGTCCGGCGTTGGGTCTCTTCTCCATGCTTTCTCGAGGGCTCGGCAGTTCTTCTTGGAGCTCTTGAGTTCGTCGGTGAACCAAGGGGCCTTCTTGCTTCCGGGTCTGCTGGGTGGGGTCCTCAGAGGGGCGAGCTCGTCCGCGCAGGTGGAGATCCATTTCGTGAGGTTGTTGGCGGCTTGGCTGGGGTTCGGTGAGCTGGCGGGAGGGTGCTGGCTCAGGGATGTGGTGAGTTGTTCGGCTGTGATCTTGTTCCAGCTTCTTCGTGCGGCCTGTTGCTGGTGGTGGTGGACCGTGGTTCTTTTGAAGGTGAAGTGGATGCAGCTGTGGTCCGTCCAGTGGAGTCCAGTGGCGTGGCTGAAGGAGATGTCTTTGCTGGACGAGAAGATGGCGTCGAGTGTGTGTCCGGCGAGGTGGGTGAGGGTGGTCACCAGCTGCTTGAGTCCAAGGGTGGCGAGGTTGTCAAGCAGGGTGGTGGTGTTGCGGTCGTTGTTGTTCTCCAGGTGGAAGTTGATGTCCCCGAGGAGGATGTAGTCGGCCGAGGGGAGGGCGTGCGGGCTGATGAAGTCGGCGATGTCTTCGCTGAATTGAGTGCGTGGTCCCGGGGGTCGGTAGATCAGGGTGCCTCTGAGGGTGGTCTTGGGGTCGGTGTGGATCTGGAAGTGCAGGTGTTCGGCGGATGTCAGGGTGTTGTCGGCGTTGGTCGAGATACGGATGGTGTCTCTGTGGATGATGGCGATGCCTCCTCCAGTCTGGTTGTCGCGGTCTCTCCGGATGATCTTGTAGCCCTCTGGGACGGCGATGGCGATGTCGGGCGCTGAGGAGTCGTTCATCCAGGTTTCCGTGAGGAAGGCAACGTCAGGAGCTGTGGTGTCGAGGAGGTTCCAGAGTTGAACGGCGTGTCTGTGGACGGAGCGGGTGTTGAGCAGGATGCACTTGAGGTGGTTGCTGCTGGTGTTCGGCTTGGCGGGTGCTGGTGCGGGGCAGGTCCGGATGCAGGTGAACTTGCAGGTGAGGCAGCTGAAGGGTCCGTGGGTGCGTCTCGGAGTGGCTCAGTAGCACCCGGGGGTTCGGCCGGTGTTGAGTGCGTTGAGGGTGGCGGCATCGTAAGTCGGGCGGGTGGGCTGGGGTCTGCGGGGGCCAGGGGTCCTGGCACTGGGCGCGGTCCAGGCGCGGACGGGCGCAGACGGGCTTACCTTTGGCGCACCTTCGGCGCTCAATCGGTGCTCCCGCTGCGCGCGTCCACTGCGCGGTCGCTCTGGGGGCGTCATAAGAGGGGAGCCGGGAGGGAGGGTCTGCGGGGAGGCGGGGAGCGCGGGAACCAATCGGCGGGCGGGGGGGCGGGGTCTCGTGGGCAGCGGCGGGAAACCAGGGGGCTCGGTGGCGGCGCTTGGCGGCCCTGTGGCGGCTGGGGCGGCGCTCGGCGGCCCTGTGGTGGCTCAGGCGGCAGGCGGCAGCAGGAGGTCCAGCAGGTAAGGAGCAGGCGGGAGGTGTGTGAGCGACCAGGCCGAGGGCACAGTGGTCACTTCATGCACTTCTTTAATTTGAAAGGGAGAAACCTGAACTTCTCAGCACTTTTGCAATACATTTAATTGGAGAGGTGAGGACGTGCCTCCGAGCTAGAGCGTACAGGACATTACAGTGGGGTTTGGGGAGCAATCGACTGCAGGGAGGTGTGCCACCACAGGGCTTTTGGGCCAGTGGTGCAGCCCAGGCTGCATCTGAACTCCTTTTGTGTTATAGTCGTTTGGGCTTGAAGTCCCATCATAAAGCTAACCATTTTGCGCACTGTGTCACCATTTTGGGAAGGTGAAACGGGGGTTATTTAATTAAGAGAAGGTTTTTTTTCAGCATGGCAATGGACGGACGAGTGCAGGATGCCATGCGCCTGCCTGCAGAGGCAGGGCGCATGGGCCTGCTCATGCCAGGCGCATGGGTGGCAGTGCATCAGGCGCATCAATTGGCGAGCAGTGTGGCTGCAGCTGTGTGGGCATGCTCACCGCCACGGACGTGGGCGGCCAAGCAAGACAAACAGGTACAGAGCAGGGGACGCTTCTGATGTGAAGAGAGGAGGGCGAGGGGCAGAGCGCCGCGCTGTGTCACGCTCTGCAATTTGTGGCTGGGAGGGGCCTGCCCGCGGCAATCGGTGAGGCCCTTAGCAGTAGTGTTGTCTAGTTCCCACAGATCCATAGGACAGTGTTAATTAATTAATTTATTAGTTAATTGTTGCAGCATCGAATTTTAAATCCTCCCTTCGACACAGATCAAATAACCCTTGCACATTCACTCAATACATTCATTGGTGGGGCCCATAACACCAACACTCACACTTCATTGATCCGTTCTCACGGGAGAGATAAATTGTCCAAACGCTGACATGAAAGGAATACCTTTTTCACCTAAAGAACCTACATTAAGTACCTTTATTAAACTCAGAACCTCGAGCTATTCCCTCCATTTAGTCGATGGATCAGTTAGTTGAAATTGGATAATTGGTGACTCAAAGCTTTAATCTACATTTAATCTTATTCTAATTCCTCCAAATAAATCACCCGACACATTTGTTTGTTAGAATAATAATTTTGTTTATCTAATCAATTGCAATTTTAATAGATCATAAATCAAACCACCAAGCATCATATTTACCTAATCTGGCTATTAATCGTCCTCTAAATCAATCAAGTCGTGGCAAAGTCTTTAATTCATCAAAGTCAGGCAGCAATTCAGTCTGTCAAAGATTCAGGATAATCAGCTGTCCAGCAGTGTCACCGTCCTCTTCATCAGCGTCAGCATTCCCAACCTTAAGATGCATCCCTCTCTATTCTACCATCTTTTATAATAAATTTAATGTCAAAATGTAACAAAAATCAGTTTTAGAAAGTCCTGATTGGAGGATTTGGGGTCATTCGGTGAAGTTCTCGCATAGTCAATTTTGCTAGATCATCACGCTTGCTGGTTCGGGTTTTAAAGACAGTCTTTTGTTTAGCCATCTTGCCAACTCTCCCAGTGTGTCCTTGATGGGTGCATCTCACATGATGTCAAGACGAGGCCACTGGTTGCTGGCTGTGGCGCAGGCGCACTTCACCCGAAACCTCGTGGAACAGTGACTAGGCCGTCGTGTCGGAGTCAGCCATCATTACGAAGGCCCAAATCGGTCAACTTAAGCAAAACAAACACAAAACGTAATTAAAACATTGAAATGCCTAATAAAATGTTAAACCCTCACTAATTCCCCTCTGTGTATGTAATTATCTAGCACGATAGCAACATTCAAAGCGTTTATATTCACCCAACGATGTCATCTGGTGCAACTTACAATTACATCACAAAAGCAACATATATCATGCAATATTCTAATTTTCTACCATTAGTATGCGTACATTTATTAATATACAAATCAGCTTTAGTCATGCACATGCAAATCCCACGTGTAATTCTTTCATTGATATAGTTGGTCAGATATCACTTCAAACAGATTAATAATATTACAATTAATAGATTATTCGGATTAATATAAACTTGCATAAATGGGGGGGTATACAAACTTTTGTACTACCCGCTCCCACATACCACCACAGGGTTTTTGGGCCAGTGGTGAAGCCCAGGCTGCATCTGAACTCCTTTTGTGTTATAGTCGTTTGGGCTTGAAGTCCCATCATAAAGCTAACCATTTTCCGCACTGTGTCACCATTTTGGGAAGATGACACGGTAGTTATTTAATTAAGAGAAGGTTTTTTTCCAGTATGGCAATGGACGGAAGAGTGCAGGATGCCATGCGCCTGCCTGCCTGCAGAGGCAGGGCGCATGGGCCTGCTCATGCCAGGCGCATGGGCGGCAGTGCATCAGACACATCAATTGGCGAGCAGTGTGGCTGCAGCTGTGTGGGCGTGCTCACCGCCACGGCCGTGGGCGGCCAAGCAAGACAAACAGGTACAGAGCAGGGGACGTTTCGAGAGCCAGGGGAGGGGCTTCTGATGGGAAGAGAGGAGGGCGAGGGGCGGAGCGCCGCGCTGTGTCACACTCTGCAATTTTTGGCTGGGAGGGGCCTGCACGCGGCAATCGGTGAGGCCCGTAGCAGTAGTGTTGTCTAGTTCCCACAGATCCATAGGACGTGCGCCTTTGTTGGACAACATAAACTTTGGGTGAGGTGCCGAGACTGATTCTGGGCCCCCTCGCAGGTTATGTTGGCCTAGAGGCCAGCTAGCTTATAGTGCCACCATAAGACCCCCCTAACCTTACGAGGGAGCGAATGATTTCTGGCGACTACTGAACATGACAACCCTGACCCCTCAGGGATCGTCGAAACAGATCAGTACCTTTCGCACAGTCACTCGTGCTTACTTGTGCTCATAGAAATATACAGAATACACAGTGGGACATTTTCAATATATTTATTGAGCCAACGTTATTCTTGTATAGAATACATGTGCTGCGATCAGTAGACCCAACCAGATGAAAGTAATTACAAGCACCAAAACAGTAAATAGTAGATACAGTTCTATCATGGTGCTAAAACAGTGTATATATGCAGGCATATAAACAAGGCAGTAATCAGGGGCACTCCTATCCGGCAAACCCTACTCTGAGTGTACCTAGAGTGTTGTGTAGGTGTAAAGCAAAGAATCCCCCTAAGGGACGATCCAACTCAATTACCTGGTGGGAGAAAATGTATGACCCCGTCTTGGTCACAAAGTGGACACCACTCAAGAGATGTCTGACCACTGCGTGGTGAAGTCTCAGCATGCAGGGACCCTTGGTGTCAGCTGAAGTGCATCCTCTGCTAATCTTTTGGGATGCTCTATATTTATAAGAAGAAGCAGCCTTGCGATGTGCGTATAGATTAGCCATGTTATGGATGTATGTATGTATGTATTTATTTCTTATTAAGCGCAGCTGTCACCCGAAAGGGTATCCTGGCGCTGAGACCTTATCAAGCCATCAGGAAGGATGTAATTACATTGCTCTTGGGAACAGGTAGGTCTTAAGATCCCTTTTAAAGGAGAGCAGATCTTGACTACTCCTTAGTGCTAGAGGTAGGGAATTCCATAATGTGGCGGCCATGTAACTAAAAGCACGGCCACCTATCCTTACTCTAGTAATCCTGGGAATCCTCACCAGGAACGCCGACGAAGATCTCAGAGGTCGGGCAGCTTGATACCAAGAGAAGAGATTCTGAAGTGGAATTGGTCCTAGTCCATGCAGCGCTCTGAAAACAAGCCATGACGCCTTGAAAGCGATCCTCTGCTGCACCGGCAGCCAATGTAGATCAGCTAATGCTGCAGAAGAGGAGGCAGAGCGTGGTCGCGACAGAGCCAATTTCGCGGCCATGTTCTGGATCGCACTACCTCTGCTCTAGCACTTCGAGGGAGTATTGGTAGAATTTTGCGCAGGGCACGAAGCAGGCCCATACAGGTCGCTGCAGTCATATTTACTGAGACATCCAACTGTAGACCGGGTTCAAACAGGACTCCTAAATTGCGAGCCGATTCAGTGGCTTCCACAGAGCCCGGGATAGAAGTTGGCCAGAAGTCATCAGGTAGCGCGCGAGGAAGACGATCAGGCGAACAATGGAGAACCTCCGTTTTCGACCCATTGAATTGGAGTGAGTTAGCTCGTAACCATTCTGCTGAGGCCGACATGCAACGGTGAACGGTGTCCTTCGAGACCGCCTCAGTGCCCTCAAATGAGAATATCAATTGAGTGTCATCGGCATAATTGATGACTGATATGCCAAATGACTTAATTAGGTCTATCAGAGGACGGAGATATAGATTAAACAGGATCGGACTAATCACCGACCCTTGAGGGACACCATAATTCACCTGTCGTGTGGCTGACCGAAATGGCGGTAATGCCACAGCTTGCAGTCTGTTACAAAGATAAGATGTTAACCAGCTTAGAGCCAGACCGTTTACTCCCACGCTTTGAAGACGATCTAGGAGAACCTCATGGTCCACCGTGTCGAACGTGGCCGACATGTCAAGCAGCACTAAAAAAGCTGACCTATCCCTGTCGAAACGCTTTCGTAGATCATCCAACACGGTAACCAATGCGGTCTCAGTACCGTGGGCCGGTCTAAAACCAAATTGGGCTGCATCCAGACAGGAGTTTGTTTCCAGGAAGTTAGACAAGGCTCTCGTGACCCATCTCTCAAGAATTTTTATCACAAAAGGTAAAAGTGAGATGGGTCTATAGTTGGCCGAGCATAAAGGATCTAGAGAAGCCTTTTTTAGTAATGGAGTTACTACTGCCAACTTCCAACTATCAGGAACTATCGCTGTCATCAGTGACTGACAGCAGATGGAGTGGAGTGGAGGAAACAACTCATCTTGAAATGCCTTCCAGATCTTATGAGGCATTGGGTCAAGAGGTGAACCTGAGGATACTCCATTGGCCAAAACACAGAATTCCTCTAACGAGAAAATAGGGAAACGAGGCAACTGAGAGGAGTCTACCTTGTTGTTATCCCATACAGGCGCCAAACTGCAAGGGGGTTCCACGGAGAGAGGAAGAGACGACACCGGCTGTCCGGGCACTGAAAGTCCATTCAGAATGGTCCTAATTTTCTCCTCAAACGCAAGGGCCAGAGAATCACACAGATCTTGAGAAGCCGGAATGGCTGGGACTGTGCAGGACGGATTAGATAAGTTGTTAACCAACTTGAATAGGGTCTACGATTTATTGGTGGCCTTCCCCAAGGTATCTTCTAAGAACTTTGCCTTAGCACTTCTGAACTGGGTCCTATATACCTGCAGGGCCACTTTATATGCTACCCTATCCAACTCCTTATATCCTCTCCTCCAGGTACGCTCAGCCTGTTTACAACGGTTCTTGTGCTGTCTAAGATCATCATTAAACCAAGCATTATCTCCTCTAGGTCTATCCCTCACCCTCCGCAAAGGGGCGAACTCATCTAGAGATGTCAAAATTTGCTGACAGAGGGCAGCATAGCTCTTGTCCACACTATCCTCCACCAAAAAACCCCTAGGCAATAGAGTAGGGCGGATCGGCTCCCTAAGAAGGCGAGCCCATTGACGATTGAGCTTAAAGCCACTTGAATTATTTGATTTTAACGGAGCAGGCAAAGCAATGGTCATATTAATCAATGAATGATCTGTCCAGCACTGATCCAAGACATCTTTTACTACGACCAACTCCCTCTCGGCGAATATCAGGTCTAACGTGTGCCCCTTAATATGGGTGGGTACCAGAACCAGCTGTGTAAGTTGAATGTTATTACACGCTTGGCAGGGTTACCTATAGGCCAGATCTTGAGGGCCAGAGGGCCAGAGGTTAAAATCTCCCAATACTAAAAATTTAGCATGGGAGTTTGAGAGGTCGTAGATCAAATCGACCAGTGACTGAAGGGCTGTTGTAGCCGAGGAGGGAGGTCTATAGGATAGAAGCCCTGCAATCAAGGTACCGCCCTGGGCCATGATAGAAAAGCCCATGAGCTCAAAACCTGACACCTCTTTTACTTGCAATTCCACAAGAGAGATTGAGTCTTTAAAAATGCAACCTACTCCACCCCCCCTACCAGAGGTTCGAGGAGTGTGTCTTATAAGGTAGCCCGGTGGGCAAGCCCACCTGAGTTCCAACCCACATTCCGCCGATGCCCATGTTTCAGTCACAAATAGTATATCCAAATGTAAGGATTCTATTAAGAGAGCAATCTCAGCATGGTGCTTAACGAGGGAACGAACATTCAGTAAGCCACAAGAAAGGGTCCTATGAGAAGATGGACACAGCCGATAATGATCATCAGCTGCCGTAAGGCACGATGAGGTATTGCAATCGTCATGATTATCTACCAGGTGAATGGCAGCGGGCACACCGGGATATGTAGATAACCCTGGTGCCCCATGGATGAACGACATTTGTACATAATTGCGAAGAAAGGCCATGTACATGATCTTCGAGGCATTGTGATAATGTTGTGCGAAGCTAGATATGTAAACAAAGTAGTTTCAGAGAAACTAATCCAACTTTGTCGTGCACGCAAATAGGTGAAAAAGGAACAGCAGAAATGTTATTGTGAAAAATAGGACAATGTAACAAATGAGCCGCTTCGCTACATGGGCCTAACCCGGGCACATAACAATAGAGAAGACGGAATTAGAGACATCGAAGTCAGCGGCCTCTGACAAAAGAGAGCTGAAGTGGAAGTAAGTAGGGGCAGAGTCACAGGGCCAACAGGGGGCACCAGGAGAAGGGAGGGAGGAACAGCACTGGTGGGAGGGGCCTGTGGGCCTGGAGCAAAGACAGAAACCGAAGACTCTCTTGAATGTGGACGGAGAAGACAGTACAAGCAGCAGGAAAAGGGACAGATATTCCTGAACAGCAAAATAGGGCCCCAAAGGAGACAGATCACCCTAGACAGGGTTAGCAGGGTGGCTTGGGGTGTACATCTGGGGGAAGGAGTGGGGATGCAGATAAAGGGGTTGGGGAGCTGGCCGCACCAAAGTGGAGGCACCCAGTATCTCTAGAGCTGAGAGGATGGTAAGAGAAGACCCCCTGGGAGCTGTGATCTCGTTTTTCAGAGGCAGGGGGGCGGCCACATGAGGCTGCCTCTGCTGCTAGCATATGGCCAAGGGTAGATCACATAGAGATGTAAGAGAGTACCACTAAGGGCTAGAAGGTAGGCCCGCGTCTGCATTAGTGGCGGCAATGTTAAACTGGATTGATGATGAGGAGCAGAGAGGAGGTTCTACTCATGGACACAAAGTGGAAGTTAGGCCACCACTCATATTATATACGTGCAAAAGGGCAGGACAGGGCTAAGGCCAGTGTGTGGGGGCAGTCATTCAGCAGGGGTGGGTAGGTCTGGGAATGTAGAACTTTCCCTGGTAGGGCAGCAGCTAATAGGGTGGGGAGAAGGATGGAAGACCAGGGCAGTGAAGGGTGCTGGCAATGGATACCTGCCGATGGGAAGGGGCATGCACATAGTGATAATAACCCCAGCTTGCTGGACCTCCCCTTTACATTACAGGAGCATCAACATCGCGGGCAGGCAGACTCAGGAGAGTCATATGCAGCTCAGTGACCCCCGAGGGGAAAGTTGGCAGGGTCTAGTGCAGCCAGCCTAATGCCAACGAGGGACGGCTACGACACTGCCACACGAAGGTCTTGGGTGGCCTTGACAGTGCATTCCAAGGCCCACTGGTATCACAATGGAGGTAATGGAAGGTTTACGCAACAAGGGCCAAACATTACGAGGGCACTGGTTGAAGTGCAAACAAGGTTTTGGGAAGTGGGAGAAGAATCTATGTAGTTAGATTACGAGGAAATGAGCACCGAAAAAGGCATAATAGTGGATGATGATGTGCCTGTGGACGATGAACACAGGTGGTGGACAAGCAGTGGGGGCAATAGTTTAACATAGCACAGTGGTATGAGCGTATTGCTCTGATTATTGGTCCCTTTTTTCAGTGGATTTTCCGTTTGCGCTCATGTCTAATTGTGGTGAGCATGTGATGGGTTTAGCATCCTACTATTACTGTACTCAGGCAGGCGAATGTCTGATGATGGGCCTTAATGTAAGTAGTGAGTAGTGTTTGTTTTCCCTCCCATGAGTTTTGCGGATGTGCCATCCACTTTGTGGGCAACAGGTGATGTAGAGCTGGGATTGCTACAGATTCCGCGAGCCTTGTTATGCATGATGCCAGATGTGGTTGAGAAAGGCGTGATTGAGGAAATAACTGTTCATATTTGTAATAGCCCCCCCTGTTTCGATTGGGTTTACAATCGGTGACTGCCTTGTGTGAAGTTAACAGAAATGTGGTTTTCCAGTTGTCTGCTGCTCTGGCCATTGCTATGCTTCTGTTAATGGTTCTTTCTGC
This sequence comes from Triturus cristatus, assembly GCF_964204655.1. Lineage (NCBI taxonomy): Eukaryota > Metazoa > Chordata > Amphibia > Caudata > Salamandridae > Triturus > Triturus cristatus. The sequence continues at coordinate 57,663,242 of NC_140579.1, forward strand.
TGCTCAATATTTTTCTATCACTGATTTAAAATACATTCTTTGGCGGTATTATTTTCATAATAGGTCTTTGTCCGGATTCACATTGACTGGTAGGAGTCATGAGTATCTGTGCAGAGATTTAAAAAGGGTAGTTACTTGCTCATCGTTTCAGATACACAGCAAAGTTGTAGGGACAGTACAGTTAACTAGTGTTATACATGGCATCCTTGCCGTGGTTTTCCCGGACTTTTCTTGTTCAACCTCCTATATTTTTTATGCTGTGCTGGATTTAGTTTTTGCTGTTTCAGATGCTTTGGGCATTTTGCCGCTGCTGGTCAGTGTCACGGTGCAGGTGCTCCCTGTGTAACATGATATTGTGCTTGGTTCTCCCTGATTTGCATATTTTGTTTTACTAGTAGATCCCTAGTGAGGTGCACTGAGTGTGCCTGGGCTGGTAAATAAATTGTTACTAGTGGGCTTGCGGCACTGATTGTGCCACCCACATGAGTAGCCCGGAAAAGATGCCTCAGGCCTACCACCACATTGCCTGCGCAGTTTGTACATAGGACACCCCTATGGTAGGCCCATGATACCACCCTCGGCAGGGTGCAGTGTATGTGAAAGGCAGGATATGTACTGGTGTGTGTAACATGTCCTGATAGTGAAATACTGCCCATTTTGTTTTTCACTTTTGAAAGGCTATCTTACCCATAGGACAGAATGGGGAATGCGTTGTAACATTTACCAAGCATATCTTCCCATAGGAATAAGGTAGAAAATTGGAGTCTGGTATCCCTGGACTCAGAATTTGATAACACATCTTTTAGTAAGGATGGTTTTTAAAGTATGTGTTTGCAAATAGCACTTTTAGAAAGTGGCTATTTTCTTGTTCAATATTTCTGTGTGCCTCTGTTTGTTTGTGGATTGACTGTCTGGTTTCAGTGTGACAGAGACAGAGGATGTGCATTTGGTGTGGTGTCCTTTTCTGGTGTTTTTTACTGTGTTCCTGTGAGTGCTGGTACAAATACGTGGCACATTGCCTTTGGGATAAACCTGTCTGTTCAGGCCAAGCTACCAAGGGGGTGAGCAGGGGCTATCTAAATTGTGTACCCCCCTTACTCTGACTCAATGGGAGGGTCCCTATTTGAACAAAGTTACGTACCTCTGCCAACCAGAGACACCCATTTCTATCAAATAGTTATTACACTTAGTTTTGAATGGCCAGGGAGTATGCTATTCAAAAGGGGTAAGTATTGTTGAAAGGTTTCCTACTTAGGTCACCTACTGTCGAAGGGGGGTAGGAGATTAGCTCCTTGGCGAACTAACATATTAAATGAGGTGCATGTGCCTGTACCATGAATGCATGAAACAGTCTTTTGGGCAACTAACAAAATGAGCTTTTCTTTTTTTTGTCCTCATCTCACCAATAAGCTGCTGCAGATCTTACAAAGCCATCATTTTCAAACTGAGCGCCATTAGGCTTCCTGCAATTGCTTAGGTTGACCCGACCAGCCCCTTTATGGGGTTTTGGTGTAATCATAGGACCGAGTGATTATTTCCATAGATGTCATAATAGTCTCAGTTCTCGGCCCATGGTCATAAAGGGCTGCCAAATGTTCGTAGATCTATCACTAGTCCCTACAGATTCAAGGCGAGCCATTGCAAGTGAGGATTTAAGCCATTCTTCTGTTTTAGGAGGGTGGGGATCTTTCCATTTTATACATATTTCCCTACGGAGAAGCAAAATCAGACATAACAACAGCCCTCTGTGTAACTGTGTTAACTCTGAGGTGGAAAGACCGTCATTAGCGAAAAACACTAATGAAACATTAACCTCAATGTTAACTTTGAAGATGTTGCACAAATAGTCTCCTACCCCCTTCCAAAACATGCCTAATTCGGAGCATTCGCAAAAAATGTGAACATCATTGGCTTTAAGTGCCATACATCTGGGGCATTTTAGCTCAGGAAGTGGGGCGAACTTAGCTATTCTAGCGGGTGTGTAATAAAGGCGATTGGTGACAAAAAAGTGATTTTTCTTTTAGCTGGTTTAATGAACTTATACAGTAGTTTTAAAGATGGTTCTAAGAGGTCTCCGATGGTAGATTCGGAGGGGGGTTGGTTCCAAGACGATGATTATGGTGGAGTTCCTAAATCATCAGTGTCCAAAAGCTTTTTATACCAGATGGAGATTTCTTTCTTCAGTGGCTGGACAGATTGGACAAGGCTCTCCATATCCCAAACTCCTTTTATGCCCTCAAACCAGGATTTGAGTTGTAGGAACTTAAACTTTGAGAAACTAGAACCTATCTTGGCTCTTAACAATTCCCACGGATAGATTCCGTTTACATCCCCCAGGTCAGACCATATGGAGATTCCTGCTCTCTTAATGGGACCAGCTAAGCCATCTTGAAGGCAGGGTGGTGTTCCCGGGGAGTCCCACAAAGGGGCAAATTCGGAGTAATAGACAATTTCCCATCTGGTTCTTACTTTAAACCAAGTTTCTGGGGCAGTCTTAAGAACCTTTAAGAGCACTCTTTTAAAGAACTTGGGGGACCCAAACTTGTAAGGGAACCCTTCTACACCTCCCCCGCCCTCGTTTGCTGCCATTTCGCAGAGCAACCTTCCCCATGCAGTTCCAGCATGTTTAGACAGTAGCATCCGTGTAGCTTTAAATTGGAATGCGACTAAATACCAGCTGATATCTGGGAGAGCTAACCCACCTTTAAGTAGTCTGCGCCTCAGTTTCTTCCATGACAGCCTTACTCCCTTATCCCCCCAAATGAAACTCCCAATCTTACTTTGAAAACTTAGAGATATTCTGTTGGGGAAAGGTCAGGGGAACTGCGTTGAACAAATAGGTCAGCTTTGGAAGAATAATCATCTTCACTAGGTTGGCCATCCCATAGATAGTCAGGGGAAGGTTCCTCCACCTTGCAAAGAGATGATCTATTTCCTTGATGATTTTATTCATGTTAATGAGGGGAATTTTCTCGAGATCTTTAACAATATTAATGCCCAGATATTTGAACTCTTTTCTAATCAGTCCCCCCACTGATCGATATTCCAGCACATCACCTCTGTCTTAAAGGAATTGGGCAAGTAACCAGAGATAGAGCCAAAATCCTCCAAGAGGGTTTCAACCCGCGGGATAGTTACTTCTGGGTTGCTAGTGTATAGGATTATATCGTCAGCATATAAAGCTATTTTACATTGATAAAGCTGAGATTAGATCATCTAGTCTAATGGCCTGTGCCAGTGGCTCTATATATAAGTCAAATAACAGAGGCTAGATGGGGCAACCTTGCCTGGTCCCCCTCTGAATATTAAAACTGGAGGTAAGCGTTCCGTTTATCAAGATATTTGCTGATGCTCCCTGATAACATTTCCTCATGGTTTGTATAAATATGGGGCCAAAGACCATTGCCTCCAATACCTCCCAGAGATAAACCCAACAGACCCTATCGAAAGCCTTGGCAGCGTCCAAGGCGACCACTGCCAAGGGGTCTGATCTTATTATGGCCAGATCGATATTGCCTATAAGCAGCTGCGTCTGTTCCTGAATATATTGCCCGGTTATGAAGCCTTTCTGATCGATGTTAACCAACTCAGGAACCAGCTTAGCCAATCTCCCTGCCAAAATACCCATAGAGATCTTGTAATCGACATTTAACAGGGAGATCGGACGGTATGAATCTGCTATAAGTGGATCCTTTCCGGGTTTTAATATTAAGACAATAGTTGCTTCCTTCCATGAGCTAGGAATTTGGCCTGTTAGACTGTATGTTGATTGAAACAAGGTTCCCAAAGCTGGGGTCAATTCGTCTGACAAAAGTTTGTAAACTGCATTTGGCAATGCATCCATACCTGATGCTTTATTGTTCTTGGATATCTTAATTTGAGTTTTTATCTCTTCCAACATAATAGGAGCTTCCAGAAGGTCTCGGCTAGCGTTGGTTAAAATAGGGAGAGATTTACTGCTCAGCCATGTGTGTATTTGTTCTTTTGAGGGTGCAAAATTCTCTTTATAGAGATCTGAGAATAATGTAAGGAGACAGGTCTGCATATCCTCTACACTAGTAGATTTGTCCCCGTTGTTGTTTATTACTAGCACACTAATATTATTTTTGGAGCAGTCAACTTTAGCCTTCCAGGCTAGGAGGGCACCTGCTTTCTCTCCTTATTCATAATTTTCCATATTCTTAGTATGCCATTGTGCCTTGCATTTCTCATCTAATTTCCCCCTGAACTCTTGCCTAGCCCTATCAAGATCGTCCTGGACTTTACCCAACCTTCCTGGGCTCCCCCGGTTGATAGAATCCTCTCGACTTCTAACTGCTGGATTTTTTCCTCGATTAATTTTAGCTCCCGGGCTTCAGCTCGATTTTTAGAGCATATGAGGCCGTGGAGCCTGCCCCTCAGGTTGGCCTTAAAGGCATCCCAAACGAATTCTATAGCCGTTGAATCAATATTTAGGTAAAACAACTCTAAAGAAGATATTTTAATGGCCTGAGTAATTTCAGGGTCTGCTAATTTTGCCTGCTGAGCGTCCATCTTGTTTGTATAATTTTTTTTTTTATATGAAAATAATATTGGGGCATAGTCTGAGAGATGACTTGGTAATATGGTGACCTTAGACGTGGTAACCAGGAGATTTATGTTAGTTAAGATATAATCAATCATGGAGAAATGAAGGTATTTTTTACTATAAAACGGAGGTCTCCCTTCTTTCTCCTCCAGACGTCGACCAACTCCAAATCATGCATCAGATTCTTCATGGCACGATGGATTCGGGGGGCCCCTATATAATGCGTCGAATTTGACCTATCTTTTAGGGGATCAAGAAGAACATTAAAATCTCCGCCGACAATCATGGGGTATTTCCATGATTAACTTGGACTGCAACTTAGAAATATAGGTTGGATCATCCACGTTTGGTCCATAAAAAGAGGCGCAGGTTAATTCTGTTCCTCCAAGGTCCAGTTGTGCTATGATCCACCTCCCCATTTGATCAGTCTGTGCCGATTTAATGGAGCAGGTGATCCCCTGCTTGATCAGGATTGCGACTCCCCTACTATTAATCGTTGGTTCGGAGGAACAATAACCATCGGCTTACAAATCCTTGACATAGATCGATTGACCAATTTTTTATGCACTTCAAGTGAGATGAGGAATATTTTTTGTTTTTACCCATTGTCTCCCAACCTGTGCTCCCCCCCTATCCCCCTCCCTCCAGTGTCCCCCTACTCCCGTGAGGAACCCTCCCTTCCAATAGGCGAAGCCTATTAGGTCACTGCTCCCTCGGGCTATAATCGTATGCTAAAAGAAAAAATAGAATCGGTCTGGAAATCTGAAGCCAGAGAACCCCTAACACCATTGTTGCCCTCCTCTTCTGTTTTCAGTTACATTTTTAATCTTCGCCATAAAGGCGTCCACCTTCTCTGTTGAGCGAAACTGATGCATCTGATTATCATACATTACCCGTAATTGGGCTGGAAATTTCAATTGTGCCTTAGCCCCCAAACTTTTTAACTCCTCTAATCTGTTCCTCAGCTCCCATTGCCTTGTTGCTGTGATATGTGAAATGTCAGATCTTATCAAAAAGGAGAATGGTTCTTGACCTATAGAAAAAGTTATAGAACCTTCCTTGAGGGCCGAGGATAGTATTTGCTCCTTAACAGAGTAGCAGAGAAATAAATCAAGATCTTCCTGGGTTTTTGTCTGCCAGGATTCCTCCTATAGGGATCTCGGTGTACCCTTTGAATCTCACGGGCCAGATTAATGCTGGGTGAGCTCTTTAAAACAGTTCCCTGTAGCAAAGAGATGACAAATCCCTTGATGTCCGACCCCTCAAGGGCTTCAGGAATATTTAGGAGCCTCAGGTTATTTTCCCTGGAGTGGTTTTCCAGCCGTTCTAGGTCATCCTTAAGTTCTTTATTCTGTGCTGCCAGTTTTGCCACATCCTTTGACGCGGAGTGTATGGCCTCCTTAATTATGGGGATCTCCGACTCTATTACATCAGTCCTTGCTGTAACCTCCTCCAATTTCTGAGCTAACACCTCGCAAGACGATCGAATTGCTGCCTGATTTACTTCGGACACAGAAAATCTGCTGGCCAACTCAGCCTGATTCGTTTCTAAGATCTTAAACCTACTCGACATCTCCTCCTTCATGGTGAGTAGGATATCAGACAATGAACAAGGCATAGATCATTGGGCCCCAACTTCCCCAGTTACTGTTTCAGTTACTGTTTCGTTTGCACTGTCTTGAGAGTCTCGGATTTCGAGAACATTATATCTGTTAGACAGGATCACTGCCGAGTAGGGAGCAAATGGAGTTACTTACGAGATTACTGTTAGCCCCCCTGTCTGTCCTGACTGTCCAGCTTTTCTTTGACTTCTGTGCTTGGTACATATATTGTTGTGTGTTGTTTTGTGTTGTAAGTACACAAGACGGCTTGTCGGGTGCGCTTTCTGTCTTTGATGCTACCACAAGAACCCTCCCGAGCTGTCTAGGAACTGCCATGATGGTGGCCGTCTCCATAAGACAATCGATTGGACTCATTTTAGCCACTGATTTCACAGTTATCGTATATCATGCTGTGAACATGCCCTTGAATAAATAGAGACAGCACCTCACCAGTGCACATCTAACCGGCAATAAAATGGCACTGTTCACCAACAATGTAATGATTAAAAAAAAATGTGCCACCTTGGAGTCAGCTATGTTACTGCCCCTCCCTTCTGTCAACTGATGAAATTGGAAAGGAAAAGGAATTGAAAGGACGGGTAGACTAGACTAATGTTCCCTTATCTGATGCTCAAGGGGAACAATATGTTGATGGCTCTTGTTAAAATTCCCAGGTGGCACCACCACTATTGCTCATGTTTCCAGCAACACTACATATAGCCACAGAGACATCATGAGTCCTTTATCAGTTAGCCCGAGTAGCATGGTTGTGAATTGTAAGTAGGTGTAGTTCCCACCGGAAAGTAACTGATGATGTGGGAAGGAATAATGTGTTTGCAAATAAAACAGCTAAAGGAAAATTATCAAAATGACATGATTTTTATTTTTTATAGCAGGCCCTGCTGGGTGGGTACCGGAAGTCACGATGTCTAAGTTGAAAGTAAGACACATTTGAAGGGACGAGGGATTGTGAATTAATATGCCAGGGAAGAAAGAAGAATGTTGCCAGATGCATATGTATTTCCTGTGGTCATGATGGGACATTGCTCAGCCTGTGCACTATATGATGCACATGATGCACATTACTAGGAAGGGTACCTGTATGCCCCCCAATAATTTCGCACCTCACATTTTCTTTTTTGAGGTCTTCAGATGAATAATATAGGAATGCACAGATGCAATGATTCAAAGTATGTCCGGATTGTTCTTTCAGAGCTTATTAAATGAATTGAGGCCTACCCAACTGCTTGGTGTTGGGAGAGAAAGCAATTAATTATATCAAGTTTTATCCTTGCCAGTTAACTGAAAGTTTGAATTCTATCCACTAATAGGTCCGGGACGCCCTGAAGTCATCAGAGGGGCCCGGACATGATGCACAGCCTGACGGCTTGGTATGGAACATCCATGAATACGACTGAGGCGAAGCTGCAGAGCAAAGAGCTGCTGGATGAGGCAGTACCACTGAAAAAAAAGATAGAGGGGCTACCCAGGAGCCCCAGCCTGTTGATCTACTTGTGCTTGAGTCCCAGCCCATTGAGCCCGAGCCTGAGTGCTCACCTGTGTTTAAGTCTCTGCCCCTTGGTCCCCCTTGAGTTTGACCACCTTTTTCCCTTGACCCCTTTGTGCCTGGAGTGACAAGGTACAATATACGTCCGATGGAGGAACAGTGCACCAAGGGAATGTCGGATTAGTAGGGATGAAGAATAAGGTGTGTAGATCATTAGAAGGGATGGACTTCATGGACGAAGAATAGGGTGCAGGTACCCTGTCTAAGGTACCCGCGATATAGTAGGGAAAGAGAGATTGGTGCATTGTTTGGACACTCAACGAATGGGGCAAATGGACTGTGAATCTAAAGAAAGAAATACCTTGACCTGCAACGTGGGATCTGGATCTAAGCTAGACGAACAGCTCCACCGCCGGTGCTCAATAGCGCCTATGCCAGATGAACAATAGGAGCCAGCCAGTGATGGCTCTCTGAAAGACACTGGAAAGAAGAGTTTTGTTAATCTTCTTGTTCCCTGGTCACCAATTCCATTGTGTTGCATTTCTCTCCCAATCACCATGTATCCGTTTGGTCACCAAGTAGATGAGGAAAATAGCCCTTTGCACCTCCCTGTCCAGAGCGGGGTTGGTACACAGAAAGTACAAGTTGCATCCATAGTTGTTATTACGCTAATAATAGTGTTAGGGATATCCTACTCCCTGAATGAGAAGTATCCTGTGTACTCCCAAGTTCGTACAGCACCTGTTTCTCCTGTGAAGATGTTTGTTACTTTGGCTCCTCGCACAGGGGAGCACCGGAGGACATAAACTGATAATACAAGTGTTCAGATTGGTGTACCTTCAATTCTGTTCTCTAGTCCCAGATATGACATTTATTGATTTCCGCACTGCAAATGAATATGTACATTGGGCAGATGCCTGTCATGGTAGTTAATATGGCAGTTAATTTTTGTATCCAGGGGCAAGGGAGACTAAAGTGAGTAAGAACACATGGGACTTCACTTATAGACTGCTTGAAAAAAGTCTGCCTTGGATCTTATTTCATAATGTTTACCTCACATATGGATCATGAATTCATGGTTGGCCTGATGAGGGAATATGCTTTTGCCTTGTCTATGTATCATACATTCTATTAGCTACAACGTGAAAGTATGTTTCTGTTCTGAGCCAAAAGGGTTGCTGACACGAAGAATATGTCCCTGTATACACTGTCTCCCAGCCAGTTGTGCCTGCTCTGTATCAATGCTGATACCAGGAGTGTTTAGCCTCGTTGAGTGTTTAGTTCTGATGGACAGTTCATAAGTTAGCAACAGTAACTTGTGATTGAACAGTTTTCCTATCTATAGAATTGTAAAGACCCTAACCTGATAGCAGTGAATAAAGGTTTGTTAGCAATAAAATGCTAAAAGTTGGGTCTGTTAGAATTGACTTTGCCAATCCCTTCGTATTTCTGAGTTACACTGTATTATGTTAGCATTTTAGTTGCTATTTAGTATTGATCATTTTCCTAATTTCTAGTACCTAGTCACGTGTGTTATAAGCTGACTTAAGTTAGCATTCATGGTGCCATTTTATTAGTAGCCGCTCCATTTTGTTCTGTGATGAAAACTAAGCTTCTCTCTGTCCTCTGCTCTCTCAGCCAGAAAACTGCTGTGATGCATTTTCTCTCCAAGGTTGGGCCTCGCTGTTCTGATGAATACATTGTTAGTACTTCTGCATACCTTCCCCATGAGATAGAAGCTTGCTCCCCTGACTCTGCTGTGAAGGCAGACAGAATGACCTTAGCACACAGATAGTGTGTGCCCGGTCTCAGGCTCTTAGCTCATCTCTGTGTGTCCCTTTGTTCTACACTGCTCTCTGTGGAATGTTACTGGGTGGGTGTGTCTTGTACTCATGCTAGGACCTATAATCTTTACCTCTATGCTTGAAAAAGTCAGTCCCTCGGCGGTCTTCTCATGAGGCTGGTCAGATTGGGCTCCACAGCTGTGAACTTACAATAAATGCATTTTTGGTTTGTATTCTCTACTGTCTGACTGACTTCATTATTTGGGAAGGCATAGCGGCAGTCATTAGTGACCCGAGTGACCCATTTTGGGCCATTTCCTTCATAGGGCTCCCCACAAAACATTGCTCCCTCCAACGCTCTACTCTTTCTCTCAGGGCACACTGGTCTTGGCAAGCAAGCAGGCGCTGGTGCTCCAGGGCAGGTGGTCTTGATTTACCTGGGTAATGTCCCCTTAATAATCAGGGTGACTAGCAAGCCTTGGCCCCCTGTCCTGTTTAGAGTCAGAAGTCTTGCACAGCTTCCCCTTCTGTCACAACCTGTCTTGATGATGGGCAGATTAAAAATGTCTGGGGACTGAACATCACCTTCTTATAGCCCTTTTCCAGACTCACACACTGCCAACACACACACTAACTATGTGCACGCTGCACAACACTTCTCCCCTCATATTGTACTCCACGCAAGCACACACTCAGCACATGCTTTATTCACACATGCACTGCACAGCCCTACATCTCTCATGTGATGTAGTCCCCTCAGGCAAACATACTCCCAGTACATGTACTAACCACACATTCACCGCACAGTACTACTCCATCCTATCACTAAATCTTTCCCAGGCAGACATACAACTAACGCAGAGTACCTAATCCTGCGCTGCACAGCATTCCACAACTTACCTGATGTAGGCCAAGGGTGAGTTAAGAACTCAGCAGCAGAACTTATAAAAAGGTGAGTGAGCCTGTAGGCCTCATTCCAGTAACACTGAGTGAAAAGGTCCTGCTCACTACTTCTGATCACTACACTCTATGCTGTCACCACTGTTCTCATGCTGCTTAAATCATGGTTATGGAGAAAGCCTTCCACCAATATGAGGGTAGAGCTTTGGGTGCCCCTTCTGGTCCACCAAGACTGGCATCCGTGAGACAGACCTATGTCATGGCACGCACACATGATCAGTGTTCGCCTATGACAGACAAAAATTGGCATTAGGGATCCAAACAAAAGTACAGGTGGGCACTCAGGGCAGGGGGACACGTCTTTACCATGCAGATGACTTTTCTGTCGCAACACTGAGAAGATGAGCACATCAGAAGGGGCACATAGAGGGTGAATCCCACTCTGTGTCGTACAACATGCAGAGAAGGGGGTGTCAGAAATCCTTACAACTGCTGACTTTCTAAAATGCTGTTAGCAATGTTAGGTCCTCATTAAAGTATTCAGGCATTTGGGAGGTGTGAAATTGTCTCCAGTCTGATTTGTGTACATTTTTCAATCTCTAACATGAAGTTTTGAGACAGGAGATATTCTGTCTTCAGTAAAGTAGGATACTTCGAAAAAAGCATTCTCTAAGAAAACATATACTTGTGTGGCATGCATATGGGGCTGGCTAAAATACTAATACTACATCTCTGGAATGAAACCAGGTAGAAAAATAATGAAACAACTATTTTGATCAGTTAACAAAAATGCAATTCAATGGTGAAGTTTGGATTTTTAATAAATATTAAGAACAAGTAACTTTTAGAAAGTTACCATTTCCCTGCCTGAAGTTCTTGGAGGCTAAGTTCCATTGACTCTCCAGCTTCTCCCAACCAATGATTTACCTTGAATACATGGACATCATTTAGGAGTTGCAACTGCGACCCTTGGCTTGCCACTTGCGAACCCTGGCATTGCCTTTGCGATCCCAGACCTCAGAGGTGGCAAAATGAAGAGCATGTAGGTAGTTCGTCCTTATAGACGTCAGTGGGACAGTACTCTCTTTGTATTCAGTCAATGCTTTAATTACAATAATAGTGTAATAAAATATAGAGTCCGAGCTGGAATATGAAATTCCCTGACAGCTGAGCTAAGTAAAAGAATATTTTTTAAATGTATGTTGAGTGTGTGCATGTGTGCGGGTGAGTGTGTGTTTATGGGAGAGAGAGTGTAAGTGTGAATGTGTGTATATGTGTAAGCATGTGTGTAAGTGAAAGTGACAGTCAAAGGCAGTGGCAGCTCCTCCGTTATGGCGGAGGAGTGTCCCCCTCCCCCTGCTGAAAGCCAGAAGAGGCAAAGGACAAAAATATAATGATAATAAAACATTGTTATCATTTTATTTTTAGCCCTGAAGGCTGCGAGGAAGGGGCGTGGCCTCCCCTCCTGACACTGCAGCACCAGTGAGGAGGGGGGAGTGGACCAGCCAAATCGCCATGCACACTTAGCCTTTCTCCACCTAGCTGCATTGTACAGCTGAGTGGAGAAACCAACACAGATTCCCAGTCTATGTCTGAACGCCGTACCGAGGCGCTCAGACCAATCCCAGTACTACTCACATGCTGGGAATCGCATACTCAGTATGTAAGCAGAGCTGGGATTGGGAGCCTATGCAGTGTGCAGCAGGCTCCTGACAAGAACACGAGGATCAGGACCAAGACGGCGACAGTCGGAGCAGGGAAGTTTTATGCTTTTTATTTGTAACTGGTTTTTTTTGGGTGTTCACCCCTTCCCACCACCCCACCACTTTGTAGTATGAGTGGCCACTACTCGTCAAAGGGCAAGTGTTGTCACTTCTGCTACCCCTACATTTTGGTGAATTGATGTGCATGCTTGAATAGGTGTGAAAAAGCAAATAATAAGCTGACCTGAATGGGTAAAGAGAACGCCTCTGAACTCCACAGAATATGCAGGGTGGGGGCTCTTGACATCAGTTTTTTTTTTTACATACAGTGTCAAACGGGGCGGCTCCTCCATTATGGCCAAGGAGTGTCACCCCCCTGCTTAAAGCCAGCAGAGGCAAAAGAGAAAAACAAAATGATAATAAAACAATTTTATTATCATTTTATTTTTCGTCCTGTAGGCTGCCAGCCGATCTGAGGGAGGGGCAGGCCATCCAAACTGACGCTGCAGCACCAGGGAGGAGGGGGAGTGGTGGGCACTGCTAAATGAACAGGACGGACTGGTAGCTGTCTGGGGCCAACTAAACCATCATGAGGACTTAGCCTTTCTCCAAACTGAGCTGTGTTGTACAGTCTGGTGGAGAACCAACTCAGGCTAGCAGTCCCTGTCTCAGCTTCAAACCAGGGTGCTCAGATCAATCCCAGCACTGCTCTCATGCTGGGAATTGTATTCCGAGCATGACAGAAGCGCTGGGATAGGCATCTGGGAGCCTGTGCAGGATGCAGCAGTTCCTGGACGTCCGGGAGGGAAGGATTGGGTGCAAGGCGGCAGCCGTCAGACCGGCAGGTAAGTGCAATTTTATATATTTTTAATTCTATGGTCTGTGATTTTGTTGGTTTGTATTAACCCCCCGCCTCACCACTTCGCAATGCGAGCGGCTGCTATTGGAGTCAAATCCTGCTTGAGTGTCAAATCCTGCTTGACAGGTTTGTTGGATCCGCTTATAACACTTAGGGGCGCACTTGAACAGGAGAGAACAAAACAACTCTTGTGTATCCACTGCTTGGTTGCAGAAGGACCCATCCTACCAGACTTTTGTCTTTGGGTTAGTTGTGGGTATAGTACCTGGTTCAAGCTGAATTTTATGGTTAGATGTGAGAGGACCAAGTTTAGTGAGGCTATCTTGAAAATACTCTGATACATTGCATGTTGGGCCTGTCTGCACTAAAGCAAACCGGAACTCCTGAAAAGTTGATAGGGTGGGCCCTGAGATTATTTACCACATTGGTTAGTGAGGGGCCAGGAGTCCACCCACCCACTAGCTTATGCCCGGCATAAATGTTGCATCTCAAGGCATCCACTTAAGAACACTTTCTGAATCTGAAGATTAGAAGAGGACTCTGTGACCTGTGGAGAGCCCTGAAGGACTGGACTTGCTCCAAGTTGTACCCAGGGTAAATAAGTGGATTCGAAGGCCAGTTGGCTGACTTGTTTTGTGGCTGAAGGGAGGCAACAAGTTGCAGAAGGCCTTTTCCTGGAATTACCCAGCTCTCCAGTGACAACTGGACCTGGTCTGGACCCTGCTGTTGGGCTCTGCCTGTCTCTCTGTGAGTTTCTAAGTGCCTCAGCTGAGGTTCTTGGGGGATTTAGAAGTTTATTCCGGTGGTGGATTTGGACGTAAAAGAATAAGTCAGAAGGTAAAATCTTTACCAGGAGAAACCTGATTGGTTTATCTGACCCGCTCTCCATTGCCGTCACCCTCTAATTGCACCTGGTCCTGGTGTACTGCCACCAATGACTGGTATATTTGTACTTTGTTTTATGCTATTTCTACTTAAAACTTTAAAAATTCATCTCTTTGGTTCCCCTTATTGGATTTTATCATTTCTATATAATTTTGTTTATTAAATGTTACTCTGTTTTTCTAATTCTTGACTTTATTATTGTTAAGCCTGTCTACTCTGTGCCGTGGCTACCAGGGGCTGAACTCAGGTTAATTTAGTGACTTTGAGGGTTCACCAGGGATGTGATTATTCCTTGAGATGCGAAGTAACCACCCCAAATAATATCACAGTTTCTTAAAATGCACTTATTAGCCAAAATAAATGACTTCTCGTTCACTGACCTCTGACAGATAGAAGGATGAGTTAGACCTATTGGCAATTACAGTTTGGGCCTGCAGATCACAAGGAATCAAAGCTGTGAGTACTTAACCCACGGGGCTTTATAAAACTGTTCTTGTAGGGCCAGAATGGACAGTTCCCATCCCATAAATGAGTAACGTGAAAGAAACTAGTGAATGAGATGTACGCTAATTTTTCTCTCTGCCCAGAATGCTGCCTTAGTCTTTAAATTAAAGGCTGCTGTCTTCTCTCCCTGGTCAGAGTTAAAGTGACTCCTAGCGAGACACGCGCATCGCACAGATAAAGGTGCCAATTACAATCCGGTAAAAAATTTCCCCGTACGACTCGTATCCGGTCTTTTTACCGTACGAATCGTACAAGTGCCGTACAAACTGCCAATTACGATTCGCATGGGAAAAAGACCATACGAATCGCATTGGGAATTATTCCCCACACGTCCTCGTGTCGGAAAATGTGTCCGACACGTCCTCGGACGATTTACCGTACAAATGTGAAAAGTGAAGTCCGACCGCGGAATCACGATCCATCCCGTGCGTCCGATGTTACAACCGGATGGAAAAAACACCGTCCGCACCGAAGTCCCATAGCAACCATGGAGACATGTGCCCGCATACGCGCCCAACACTCCCCCAGCCCCGTACGTTCGAGTCGTACCCCGTGTATGTACACCCGTGTACGTGTCGTACCCCCCGTGTATGTACACCCGTGTACGTTCGAGTCGTACCCCCCCGTGTATGTACACCCGTGTACGTTCGAGTCATACCCCCCGTGTATGTACACCGTGTATGTGTCGTACCCCCATGCATGTACACCCATGTACATTAGAGTCGTACCCCCCGTGTATGTTCGTGTCGTACCCCCCGTGTATGTACACCCGTGTACGTTCGAGTCGTACCCCCCCCCGTGTATGTACACCCGTGTACGTTGGAGTCATACCCCCCGGGTATGTACACCCGTGTATGTCAGAGTCGTACCCCCCCGGTATGTACACCCGTGTACGTTAGAGTCGTACCCCCGTGTATGTACACCCCCACCCGTGTACGTGTCGTACCCCCCGTGTATGTACACCCGTGTACGGGTCGTACCCCCGTGTACGTTCGTGTCGTACCCCCCCGTGTATGTACACCCGTGTACGTGTCTTACCCCCGTGTATGTACACCCGTGTACGTGTCGTACCCCCCTGTATGTACACCCGTGTATGTGTAGTACCCCCCCGTGTACGTTCGTGTCGTACCCCCGTGTATGTACACCCGTGTACGTGTCGTACCCCCGTGCATGTACACCCGTGTACGTTAGAGTCGTACCCCCCGGGTATGTACACCCGTGTACGTGTCGTACCCCCGTGTATGTACACCCGTGTACGTGTCGTACCCCCATGTACGTTCGTGTCGTACCCCCCCGGTATTTACACCCATGTACGTTCGTGTCGTACCCCCCTGTGTATGTACACCCGTGTACGTGTCGTACCCCCGTGTATGTACACCCGTGTCGTACCCCCGTGCATGTACACCCGTGTACATTAGAGTCATACCCCCCCAGGTATGTACACCCGTGTACGTGTCGTACCTCCCCCTGTATGTACACCCGTGTACGTGTTGTACCCCCGTGTATGTACACCCGTGTATGTTAGAGCTGTACCCCCCATGTATGTACACCCCCACCCGTGTATGTACACCCGTGTACGTGTCGTACCCCCCGTGTATGTACACCCGTGTACGTGTCGTACCCCCCCGTGTACGTTTGTGTCGTACCCCCCCCGGTATTTACACCCGTGTACGTTCATGTCGTACCCCCGTGTATGTACACCCGTGTACGTGTCATACCCCCGTGTATGTACACCCGTGTACGTGTCGTACCCCACCTGTATGTACACCCGTGTACGTGTCGTACCCCCCGTGTACGTTCGTGTCGTACCCCCGGTATTTACACCCGTGTACGTTCGTGTCGTACCCCCCCTGTATGTACACCCGTGTACGTGTCGTACCCCCGTGTATGTTCGTGTCGTACCCCCCGTGTATGTACACCCGTGTACGTGTCGTACCCCCCGTGCATGTACACCCGTTTACGTGTCGTACCCCCGTGTATGTACACCTGTGTACGTGTCGTACCCCCGTGTATGTTCATGTCGTACCCCCCGTGTATGTACACCCGTGTACGTGTCGTACCCCCGTGTATGTACACCCGTGTACGTAAGAGTCGTACCCCCCCCCTGTATGTACACCCGTGTACGTGTCGTACCCCCGTGTATGTACACCCGTGTACGTTAGAGTCGTACCCCCACCTGCGTATGCATGGAGCGTACCCCCACCCCAACATTCTAAGTACAGAGCGCACCCCAGGCCCCAACATCACCACCTTCACACAACATCGCGCATGTACGAGTCGTACCAAGCCACACACAAGGACAGCACTGTACAACAAAATGCCCCATGTACACACCGTACACACGCTAAAAATGCGCGTACACAACCAGGACAAACCAAAACGACACAAGAATACACCATTCGAATGGCACAAAGCCACAAAACATGTCCAACAACCACTAAAACAACACATTCACTGACCTGCAACTGCCAAAAACAAAAACAGAGGCCCAAAACACAACCACTCCTTATAACACACCCACCCAAAATTCAAACACAGCCACACCCACCAATGGACCAATAAAAAGGGCACACACACACAAACCATGAGCCTTTGCAACAGACTCACTGCTGCCAGACCCCACAGACAACCTACAGCACCATACTAGATGCTTTACCACACCTTACACTTGCACACCTTCACACACACACCTTCACAAACACCCCCTCATCACATTCACACACACACCTGCACAACCACACCCACACACCCACAACCATCCACACCCCCCCCACCATCCACACCCACACCCCTCACCATGCCCACTAACAAGAATCCAAAGTTCACTAGCCGAGAGTTGGAGGTCCTTGTCGATGAAATCCTCAGAGTCGAGCCACACCTCTTTGGAACATTGGTCAGACAGACCAGCACTTCAGCAAAAACAGCCATGTGGCAGACGATCGTCGATGCTGTGAATGCTGTTGCGGACACCAGAAGGAACAAGCAGGAATGCCAAGCCAGGTGGTACGATCTGCGGAGGAGGGTCCGAGCCAAGATGACGATGAACACAACCAGGCCAACGTCACTGGAGGAGGGCCGGCCCGCAGACCCGTACACTACCATCCCTGGGAGGAGAGGATGATGGCCATACTGCCGGTGGTGGCAGTGGACGGAGTAGATGGACTCCGAG
The DNA here is from genome assembly GCF_964204655.1 of Triturus cristatus. Classification (NCBI taxonomy): domain Eukaryota; kingdom Metazoa; phylum Chordata; class Amphibia; order Caudata; family Salamandridae; genus Triturus; species Triturus cristatus. The sequence continues at coordinate 57,680,721 of NC_140579.1, forward strand.
AGCCGGGTGAGTGCACAAACAACTCACCTCACATGGGGGGAACGTCATCCACAACCAAACTCACAAACAGGCACGCAACCACCCCAAGCTATCGCATGACTCAACCACACTCCATGAACACGCACATGCCACTGGCGCCACCATGCCCCATGCACCCAGCTGGACAATGTCAAGTCAGAGGCCACAGAAGACACCAACACATGACACGGTAAGCCGGATGGCGGGAGGGTGGGCCCAAAAAATCACATAGTGCAACTCAGAAGCAGACAACAATGCCCCCTGCCCATATGGCCTAGGTCACAACCAGACAAACAGTGTGTCCCAACACAGGAATGACTTGCCAGCAAATGGCGGACGCCTTGCATCAACACATGGGGGTGACAGCACGTTCTTGCACATGACAGCAGCTAATGAACAGCCAACACTGTGAAAGAGTGGCAGCACACACCACCACAGCAGCAGTGCAAACACAGACACTACACCCAATGGGTGCCTGGAGATCAGAAACAAACTCACATCAACAATCCAAGGGCCATTCAAAGATCTGCTAACAGTGTGTGAACAGTAAGCTGGGCTGAGGTGACAGAGGGTGACACACAGAGGGAGGGAGAGGGGGACAGAGAGGGAGGGAGACACAGGGACACGGACAGAGGGAGGAGGCTGACACACAGAGGGAGGGAGAGGGGGACAGAGAGGGAGGGAGACACAGGGACACGGACAGAGGGAGGAGGCTGACACACAGAGGGAGGGAGAGGGGGACAGAGAGGGAGGGAGACACAGGGAGACGGACCGAGGGAGGAGGCTGACACACAGAGGGAGGGAGAGGGGGACAGAGAGGGAGGGAGACACAGGGAGACGGACAGAGGGAGGAGGCTGACACACAGAGGGAGGGAGAGGGGGACAGAGAGGGAGGGAGACACAGGGAGAGCAAATCAGCCTTGTGGTGTGTGGGAATGTCTGCTCGTCAGCAGGTGGACTGCGTGCATGTAGACAAGGGTGGCCAGTGCCAGAACCCCCCCTCTCCTCCATGGCAAAACACAGGGCCATGTCACAACCTGTGTACGAGCACAACGACAGCTACCTGCCACCGATGACATCCGAGCCCTGCTGGACAACGGTGAAACAGCGGCCCTCATCCTCCTAGACCTCTCCGCGGCGTTCGACACTGTTTGCCACCGCACCCTAGTGCAGCGCCTCAGCAACATCGGAATCCAGGAGAAGGCACTGGAGTGGATCATCTCCTTCCTCGCTGGAAGGACACAGAGAGTCCGCCTACCACCGTTCAGATCTGCAGCCACAGAAGTCATCTGCGGCGTTCCCCAGGGCTCCTCGCTCAGCCCCACCCTCTTCAACGTCTACATGAGCCCCCTTGCGACCATCGCACGCCAACACAACCTCAACATCATCTCCTACGCCGACGACACCCAGCTGATCCTCTCCTTGACCAACGACCCCGCCGCCGCCAGAACCAACCTCCACGAAGGGATGAAAGATGTAGCCGAGTGGATGACGACCAGCCGCCTGAAACTGAACTCAGACAAGACGGAAGTCCTCATCCTGGGCTCCTCGCCCTCCGCCTGGGACGACTCCTGGTGGCCCCCCGCCCTGGGCACCGCACCGAAACCGACAGACCACGCACGCAACCTGGGCTTCATCCTGGACTCCTCCCTCTCCATGACCAGACAAGTCAACGCCGTCTCCGCGTCCTGTTTCAACATCCTGCGCATGCTACGGAAGATCTTCCGGTGGATCCCCACCGAGACCAGGAAGACGGTCACCCAGGCACTCGTCACCAGCCGACTGGACTACGGCAACGCCCTCTACGCTGGAACCACCGCCAAGCTCCAGAAGAGACTCCAGCGGATCCAGAACGCCTCAGCCAGACTCATCCTCGACATCCCCCGACGCAGCCACATCTCCGGACATCTGAGAGACCTGCACTGGCTCCCCGTCAACAAGAGAATCACCTTCCGTCTCCTCACCCACGCACACAAAGCCCTACACGACCAAGGCCCGAGCTACCTCAACAACCGCCTCAACTTCTACGCTCCCAAACGCCACCTCCGATCGACCAACCACGCCCTCGCCGCCGTCCCCCGCATCCGAAGAGCGACAACAGGAGGAAGGTCCTTCTCCTACCTGGCCGCCAAGACCTGGAACACCCTCCCGACCGACCTTCGTCTGACCCAAGACCACCTCTCCTTCAGGAAGAAGCTCAAGACCTGGCTGTTCGAGCAGTAGCGGCACCCCACCCCCCCCCCAAGCGCCTTGAGACCCTCCGGGTGAGTAGTGCGCTGTATAAATGCCTTGATTGATTGATTGATTGATATAAGTGTGTGGAACAACTCCATGTGCCCACGTACAGTGCTACACGGAAGGCGCCAATGCACGGCTCGCCACACCTGCCCACTCCACTGCTGACTGCAGTCACACTTGACGCAGCAAGTAAGACTGTGCCACACATAGGTAAAGTCGCCAAAGCTGTGCCCAAGGGACATACCCATGCACAAGTGCACTGTGAGTGGAATGCAAGACATAACCAAATTCCCGGAGGAAATGTTCCAACTTTGAAACGAATGAAACATGGATGTTGCATGGAACAAAATTAACATTGTCTCTCTCACACACAGGTCAACGTCATGGATCACCCCCCAACACTGGGGGGAAAGACTCACAGGACCCGGCTCGGCGGAATGAAGGAGCCACCGGCAGCGACGACTCTCACCACTCTGTGGACGAACCCGACCCCGACCAACCTGGCCCCTCTGGTGTCCAACGACCTGCAGCACCTGCGTCAGGTACAACCGGGCCGTCCACCACCCCCACTCCTGCCACATCCCAGGAGACACCCAGGATCCCTGCCCCACCACCACAAAGCAGCCAGGCTGGCCAGGAGGGACACGGTGTCCCGGGCACCCAGGAGGAGGCAGGCGACAACGCCAATGCCACCCCTCAGGGGTCCCGGAGACCCGATGTGCCCACAAGGGCATGCCAGGTGCAAGTGGGCAGGGGTGGTGGGAGTGGAGGACGGCGGAGGCGCCAGCCTGACCAGTTGGCTGGGGAACCGGTATATTCCCATGTCCGAAACATCCTGGACACATACCGGCAGGACACCACGGGCATGGCCCAGGTTGTGTCCATCCTCAAGGAGATCAAGACCCAGCAGGCCCAGCAACATGCGGAGCAACATGCCTGTCTACAGCAACACCAACGGCGGATGGAGGACAGACAGGCTGAGCTCGTGACGGTGTTCACGGGAATTCACAGTACACTCCGTCGGATGGCCGACAACATGGGCAACCCTCCCTGTGCCAGCAGGCGTAGAACATCACCACCCACAGGGAGGGATCAGGAGGAGGAGGAGGAAACATCCGATGGAGCATCCCAAACATCGTCACGGCCTGCTTCTGAGTGTCCCCGCAGGAGGGCGGGTCGTCCACGTAAAAGACCGTGAGGGTCGGCGCTACAGCACAATCTCCCAGGACACCTGGCCTGGCACCTGGCCCACTGGAGCAACAGCAGCACAGCATCAAAAGACATTCTCTGCCACATGGCCTTGCTGGTCACTGTCTGACCAATGTTGACAAAGACTGTGGCATGCACTCTGAGGATTTCAAATGGACACCAACTCCCCTAGTGAACTTTGGATTCCACACACCCGGAAAGCCCCTCATGTCAAACCGCCCCCCCCCACACTAAATTAAAAAGTCACACCATGAAGAGAAAATGCCTACTGGTTGCATTATTACCTTACATGTGTCTTGTAAAGTCTAACCATGCCTGAGTTCTCATTTGACTTCAACCATCCACACCCTGGGGCCTGAGTCTGGCACAGGACACACGGGTCACAGTGTATTAGGCAAGACAGACATGGAGCACCATACACACCCGTGATGGGCCCAACCAGCTGAGGGGGGGGCCGCACAACCGTGCCGACAGACATATTGAGTACAGCGACAGCCATGCGCAGAGGTCAGGGATCATGTGGAGTGTCCTGGGGGGCACCCAGGTATGTGTGGACAGGTGGCAGAACCATGTCCTGCAAGCTTGAGTCAGGTGGATGCAGAGAATGGTGGCCTGGCCAACGTTGGATGCATGGGGATGGCACATGTCACAATACCCACACAGTCATGGACATCATGCACAATACACAGTCTAATCCCACACAAACAGCTTGCATCTTGCTACTCTACACATAGACACATAGCCACTATCACGGTAAACCATGCCAGACATGCCGTATGCCCCATGGCAACACACCAGCATTGACTGAGAAGAGGCACCTTGGAGGCATAGGGACACCTTTATTAGTCATGTATTCGGGATTGCAGAGGCAACTCGGAGTACACATGAACAGGTCATGTGGAGTAACATGTGGGTCCAACACTGGCACCCCCCTTCTGCACCACAAATGCGTGATACCCATGGAACTGGCACACAAGTGTCGGCTAACAGCTAAACACCCCCTGCTGCTCACGGAGAGCCTGCCATACACCATTGAACCGCTGATGTGGAAGTCCCACACCATGTCAAGCCAATGCAAACCGTATGTGTCCGAGGGCAGTGTAACACACATTGATGCCATCATCACATTCCACAATCCCATCACTGATGACTGTCAACAAGTCTGACCATCTATTCAGGTGTACCCATCTGCATGTCATGTGTACCATGGTGATGCGACATGTCTGCAGAGGAACCAAACATCGACAGGGGCAGTGTGCATACATCGTGAACAACTGCCACACCCAATACACCCCTGATGCATCCCTTACCCTAAGGAGACTTCCAAACTTGTCCGTGCGTGTAACGCTGAGTCAGCACACGATGACGTGTCCATGAGGAATAGAAGTGCCACAACAATGCAAGCAGCAGACGGCATGCGCAAGTACCTGGGGAAGAGAGACACACAAGAAGTCAGCCACAAAAAGCACAGCCACTTGCATGTGCATGTACTCGACACATGTATGGATGACAACATGCTAGGTCACAATTATGACTGGGGAAATACACTCATCACTGGCACCATCACTCCAGTGACACATCCACACACACCTCTGACTCACGTGGCATACATGCAGATGGACACACACATCGCAACACATGCCACACGGGGACCAATGCGTGCACACTCAGACACTGGTACTCACCACTAAGCAAAGAAGTCGCGTATGAGCCGAGTCCGGATGTCCTCTTGCGGCTCCACATCCTCCACATCACTAGCCCCATTGCCAAGCCCTACGTCCTCCACGGGTGGATGGTCCTGATCATCTTGATCCAGGATGAGTGGCACAGCTTTCTAGACTGCCATGTTGAGCAGCATGCAGCAGACCATGAAGATTTTGCAGACCTTCGCCGGGGCATATGGGAGGGCGCCGCCGGTCTTGTGGAGGCATCGGAATCGGCTCTTCAGGAGGCCAAATGTCCTCTCTATCACTCGCTTTGTCCGGCCATGGGCGGTGTTGTAGCGGAGCTGGGCTGGCGTGATGGGGTTGCGGAGAGGTGTGATCAGCCATGGCATGTTTGGATAGCCAGCGTCCCCTACATGGAAAGCACATGGACATAAGTAGGACAGGAGAAGCGGTCGTGCTGGAAGTCTACGCAAAATACAGGACAGACAGAGTGTACCCACCAACAACACATGCTCGTTCGTTGCGCAGCTGCGTCATCATTTCAGGCACCCTGCTACGCCTCATGATGTAGGCATCGTGTGCTGATCCTGGAAAACGAGCACAGACATGTGAAATCACCATGTTGGATAGACACACCACAAGGGCATTGATGGAGTGGTAGTGCTTGCGATTCCTGTACGCTATCGCCTGTGCCTGTGGTGGTACCAAAGCCACATGTGTCCCATCTATGGACCCAATGACATGGGACATCCCTCCCAGGGCATAGAATCCACGCTTGACCCCAGTCAACATTTCAGGGGTTGGGAAATGGATGAAGTCATCCAGGTGAAGCAACATGGCCTCTAAGAAATCATGCAGCACACGGCAGAACATGCTCTGGGACATGCCACCAAAATGAGCTATGGTATTTTGAAAGGTACCCGTGGCCAGAAAATGTAGGGCTGCCATTACCTTCAGCTTGGGTGTCAGTGCCGTAGGATACCTGTGCAGCGGTTGCAGGTGTGGTGCCAGTCTCGCCGTCAACTCCAGAATCAACCGTTGGGGGAAGCGGTAGCACCGGATACAGTCATTCTCCCGCATGGCAGCCAAGTCCGGAATTGGTCGGGGAAGAGGCGGCGCTCTGCAGTAATTTGGAAGTGACAAGGAAGAGTGAGTGCACTACAACAACAATTTATATGTACTGAGCACATGTTAATCTGTCAATACACATATGCTACATACGGAGTCAGGTATGTGCTACATGCCCTGGACATGTATGGCTGCCAGGTGACACTCCTACCAAGACCCAGCTACACACGGAGATTGTGAACCTCCACATGCCATGGCATGGGACTAGCTGTGTCCCAGTGTAAGTGAACAGCCAGACGCAAGACAGGAGTGACATACATCCACACATCAGCAGAAGTAGGATGTCGATTGCAGAGACTGGTAGCGGAACACTAGAGCCACAGGTCACATGACATTACACTAGGACAGGCCACACACCTTGCCATGAAGGTGTACATGTGATGACTCACCACACATTCATACAGAGGATGGAGACATGTCCTTGTTACGCTACTCTGTGTCCCATGCATACATACGCACCTCACATCGGGTACCACATGTGGCATGGTGTGCGGAACAGTGTGCCATGTCAATCTACACACAGACACATGTTGGTTGCTGCAACAGCTGATGCTTTTGAGGGAGCACCAACATCAACCCAATGTGAACCCCCCACACATACATGACATAGTCACAAGGTCCACCGTGGGTAGTGACCTGTCTGGTGTGGTAACCCCTGTAGCGGGCATCAGGGGACACTTGCGTGTGTTGTTGACCATGCCATGCCAGTGACGCTCATCCCAAGTGTGCAGTACGACATGCACACATGTCAAAGGAGTCAAGGGCATGCCCGGCACACATTGCACCGTCACACATAACATCTGTACACATCTCATCATACATCTGGTGCCTTCTCGACTCAGGAGTGAGTTGCCACATCACAGCTTTTCACACCTGTGCCCCACACATGTAGTACTGCCCAGACAATGGCTTGATGTCCATCTATGGACAAGTATGTCAGCCCTATTCCTTCCTGTGTGCTGCCTGTCACCACTGTGATGTGTGAAAGGCACCGTACTTTCGCAAAGAGGGCCTGTGTACATTCCCTATCACTATGGGAGTGCTGCCGTATGTGTACCCATAGTGATAGTGAGCGTACGCAGGCGTGTACGGGCCGTACCACTATGGGTGTTCTCGCGTCTGCGTACTCATAGTGATAGTGAGCGTACAGGCGTGTGTACGGTCCGTACCACTATGAGTACGCATACGCTAGAACACCCATAGTGGTACGGCCCGTACACACGCCTGTACGCTCACTATCACTATGGGTGTTCTCGCGTATGCGTACTCATAGTGGTACGGACCGGACACACGCCTGTACGCTCACTATCACTATGGGTGTTCTCGCGTATGCGTACTCATAGTGGTACGGCCCGTACACACGCCTGTACGCTCACTATCACTATGGGTGTTCTCGCGTATGCGTACTCATAGTGATAGTGAGCGTACAGGCGTGTGTACGGTCCGTACCACTATGAGTACGCATACGCGAGAACACCCATAGTGGTACGGCCCGTACACACGCCTGTACGCTCACTATCACTATGGGTGTTGTCGCGTATGCGTACTCATAGTGGTACGGACCGGACACACGCCTGTACGCTCACTATCACTATGGGTGTTCTCGCGTATGCGTACTCATAGTGGTACGGCCCGTACACACGCCTGTACGCTCACTATCACTATGGGTGTTCTCGCGTATGCGTACTCATAGTGGTACAGACCGGACACACGCCTGTACGCTCACTATCACTATGAGTACGCATACGCGAGAACACCCATAGTGATAGTGAGCGTACAGGCGAGTGTACGGGCCGTACCACTATGAGTACGCATACGCGAGAACACCCATAGTGATACGGAGCGTACACACGCCTGTACGGGCCGTTGCTATGCATTTGGGGTGCCCTAGGGCCCCGGAACGCACCGTACCTGTGTGTGAAGCTCAAAATTACATAGGGGACACATGAGGGACAAGTATAAAGTCCTACATGCATGCTGGTTGTCATGGAGACCAAGTTTAAAGTTTGAATATTTGGAAGCAGGTGCACAACAGTAGTCAGTTTGAATGAATCTACTTTGTTGCAATGTGCTTCAGGAGTTGACATCATGCTGAAGAAAAAAACCACAATGAGAACCCACTGACTGTGCTAGGTTTGAAGGGATTGGAGGAAACATAGGATGCAAATGTGAGTGACCAATCACTCTGTACTCCTGTGCATGAAACAGGCCAGCAAGGCAGATATAAGGCAGCCAGGTCCCATGAGGGAGCACTTGCCTGCACATCTTTGTATTCCACGACCCAGCTGCTGCTACTGATTCTCTGGAACCATGTCAAGGTCTGTGGAGAGGTCACAGCCCTTCACCCTGGAGGAGAACCTGGCTTTGCTGGATGTGATCCTCCCACAGTACCCCATGCTGTATGGGCGACCAGGGTATCAGGTGAGTGCAGAGTCCACCAGCACAGACTGTGTCCCTTTTTTGTGAGTGTGACTTCTGGCATTGTGTCCAGGTGTGGCACACATGCTATGTACTGTAGGGGGGGTCCCGGGGGGGAATGCCTGATGTCTCCCAGCCAGTGCATGCTGTGGTGCATGTCTGCCGTCCTCACTTGCATTGTGTTTACTGTGACAATCACTGCATGGTGCATGCCACATTCTGCCTGTCTTGTCCTCCTGGGAATGTAGCCTCTGCAGTCCTCATGTGATTATGTGGTCACCCCAGTGTGACAGGTGACTGTACCCACAGATGTGTGTTAGTTCTGTGTACCTGTGCTGAGAGTGTCCACATGATGTGTTCGTACCCTGGACATCGGTGTGTGTGTAAGTCCCCTGTCATGTGGGTGGGTGCATATGTGGAGTGTAGCACCCCAGCTGCATGAGGGATGGATATACCCTGCCCATGTGATGTGAGCAGGGAGCAGTGCTGTGTGTCTGACGTGCAGAGCCAGCCCCACACCTGTGGGCCTCCCCGTCTAGTGGCACATGTGCAGAGTGAGGTATGTCGCAGCATTTGGCAATGGCAGGTGAATGTCCTGTGCCTGTGTGTGTTTGTGTACTCTGCTGCGGTAGCGTCAGTGGCCTGTGGCATTTGACTGCTTAGAGGTGCTGCACATTATCCTGGTGTACCTTCTGATGCACAGTGTGAGCCTGGATCATTGATTGTGTCATTGCCCTCATTCCACCTGTGTACTTTCAATGGCACGTACTGCTTTTGCCCTTCCCCAGAGGATCATGTCCCTATGACAAAGGTGCAATGCGTTGGATGCATACTATGCCTTGTTGTAGACAGCACATTTGTTCTAATATGTCTCTCTGTGACATGTGCCTGATGTATTGATGTAGTGTCACTTGTTCATCCTCACAGGTAGGCGCCTCTGACAAGAAGCAGATATGGCTGACCGCCGTCAGTGCCGTGAGGAGTGCGGATGGTCGCAAGCGGCGCCTGGGCCAGGTGAGGAAACGCTGGCAGGATATCCGGTGCTGGACGCGGAGGATCGCACGGGTCCTGCTGGGGGACTCACCTGAGACCCATAAGAACCGGTGGCGCCGCCGTCTGACCCACATCCACAAGCGTGTGCTGGCGGTGGTATTTCCAGACTTGGAGAGGCGCTTACAGGAGAAGCAGCAGCAGGAAGGGGGTAGGTACATGTGTGTTTGTTGTGTGTCACCAGCATTTGTAAGTACACAGTTGCATGGATACACTGCCAGGGTTTTAAGGTGCTGTGCAGATCCAAATACCCACAGTATAGCTGTGCTCTCCTGCCTCCCTTCCCCTCCTTGCAATGTGTTCCCTGGTCTGTGTGTAGTCACTCCTTCACAAGGTAATGTAGGCTGGCGCTTTCTCCACGTGAACTATGCCTGTAGCATCATGTGTGGGGGTGGTGTCTAACAGGTTTGGGGACCTTGCCTGTGCCCTGTCCAGTTCAGTGCATGTGGGTTCCATGTCAGTTGGCACTGATGCTGAGTCCAGACATGGGTGTTAGTCTCTCAAGTGTCAGGCCTTACAGCGCGCATGTCCTATGTTGTGGCCTGTGACATGATGTGCATGAGTGTGCGATACGCATAGTGCAGGGATGGTGGCGTGTGTTGCAGTCATTCCCATTCAGGACCATGGAGTTGTGTGGCCACTGCTGTCCCCTGGGGCATATGTTCATAGGTGTCATGTGTGGCATCACAAAACGTGGACACTCTCAGTCTCTACAGCATAGGTTGTGCTCTGTGCCATTGTCCCCTGGCGCCATGTCTAATGACGTAAAATGTAGTACAAGTGTCCACTGTACAGCCTGACCTGATTGTCCTTGTTCATACTCACGGTGGCCAGTGCCTGTGTGTCTTGTTACAATAATCTGATGGTGGACATTTGTACATGATTATTTGGACAGGCGCACCTTGTGTATTTGGCATCCAATCTTGCATTTATGCAGCCCCTGTGTATTTCACCCAGACTAAGAGATGTAAGTGTCACCTGTGTCTCAACAAATTGTCTCATGTAGGGGGTTGTTGGTGCGGGCCAAGCCTACATGTCAAAACCAGATTTCTCCTTGCTAGGTCTGGCCAGTGTGTGATGTTTGTCTGGACATACACTCAAGGTGCAGTGAGCCAGTCATGGTGGGAATGTTCTCAGTATTACCTATGCAGCCTGTGCCTCAAGTTCAAGTATATGGTCCCTGCTCATCCCTTTTTTCGGCAACGCTGTGTGGTGCAGATGCAGTGCTGGATTGTCCCCAGGGCCTGGCTCCTATGTCAAACTCAATTTCATGTCATTTGCTATTGTGTCATGCTCTCCATGGATTTTCATTGCCATGGTGGGTCAACCAACTGTGTGTTGCATGCCCTACATCTGTACCTTGTTTTGTAGGTGTTACAGATCTTTCTTTGCAGGCTATGCACTGTAACCTATGGCGATTGGACTCATGTGACATATGTTTACAGGTGTGTGTTTAATTGCTGTCTCTTCACCTTGCCCACAGCATCGTCGGGGGACACGGAGGGAGACATGAGCACAGACGGAGCGGAGGGACCGAGCACCAGTGCCAGCGTTGACATCGTGGCTGGCACATTGAGTGGTACTGAGGCGGAGGAGAGTGAGGCCGAGGACCTGTCCACTGGCACGACTGAATTTGAAGCTGACGGGTCCGAGGATGATCTCTCCGAGTGGGCGGAGGCTGCACCAGCAGCTGACAGCGGCACAACATCGCACCCCACCCCCTCCATTGCCATCAGCCGCCTCCCACTTGCTCGTGTCCCTTCCCAGTGTGCCCGGTCACCACATGTCTCCTTCCTGCCAGGCACCGCACCCCCTGCCCCTGTCTCCACTGCTGCCGCCAATGCTGAGTCTGTGGACATCCAGCGGCAGTTGCAGGTTGGTCAGGCTGCGATCCTTAATGTCCTCCATGGCCACAGCCAAGTGCTGCACAACATGGAGGCATACTTGGAGGGCATTTTTTCATCGCAGGCTGACCAACGCCAGTTGCTGAGGTCCATAGACTCAACACTGACTGCAGCAGTGGGTCTCCTGCAGCGCTACGTCCCTCCCCCTACCCCTGACCCATCCACACTTCCCACTCCCATGCCTGTCCCACGTACACCCAGACGTACGCATGCACACACCACAACAGACACAGGCACCACACCAGCAGGGAAGGTCATACGCACACCTCCTGGCACGCACACACAGGGTGAAGTAGGCACACCCACTGGGTCGGGGGGCAAACGCAAGTCATGCAGCCAGAGTGGGAGTCTGCATTCCACCCAATCCACTCCCTCCAAATCCCCTCCCCTCAGCTCTCCTGGCCACATATCCGGCAAGGACTCCTTCATGGCCGCTCTGTCCCTGAGCCCCACTGTGACACCACCCCGCAAGCGGTCAAGGGAGTCCCCGGTCAGGGTGGTTGTGTCCCCCCCTGTCCACACCCTCCCCCAGTGGCGCTGCGACCCATCCCTCCGCACCCCCCCCCTCCTTGGGGCCTGTGGTTCCTTCGGGTGCAGGGGAGACGCTGGAGGACCTTGCTAAGGTGTGCAGCGAGATCCTGGCCTCCGCCTTTGGCCCTGCCCCACCCCCTGTGGTGGAGTCCTCCATCCCTGCACCCACGACGCCTACCCTTCGCCCTCATGTCCCTGCGGTGCCTGGTACTTCCCCCCCACATGATGCCCTCCCCGCTGTGGAAGATGAAGGAGTCTGACTGTGCAGGCAAGCTAGGGGACACGCGTCCCACTGTGTCCCCCATCCAGCTGTGACTCATGGACTGCCCTATGGGCTTTGTAAATATTGAACTTTATCCACTCACAAATTTTTTCGTAATGCTGAATAAAGCCAATTTGTTTTCCTTAGATCACTACAGCTTTTGTGGTATTGCTGTTGGTGGGGCTGCTACATGATTTTGGGTGGTGAACATGTGTTGGGTGTGTGGGAAATTTAGTAGTGTGCTGGTCATAGTGGGGACCCTGGTATCTGTGTGCCATCACAAGGTGTTAGCTAAGTGTCTTTGTTCATGTAAGCAGTTACTGCATGGTGAAATTGTCCCAAGGTGTGTTCCTTCCTCTGTGTACCCTGACATCTTCCCTGCAGGGTGTTTCCACTATGTGGTGCTGAGCTGTGTCTACATCAGCTAGGGGTGTGACAGACTCCTTCAACTTTGCACAGGCATGCAGAGCGATGTCTCCACCTGCATCATTCGTGGCATGCTTGGTGATCACTGTACTTGTGCATGTAGTCTGTTGACATGACTTCATGTGGACATGTTCCCTTTTAGGCTGTATGCATGTGTATACTCCCAGCCTCGCACACATGTGGTACATGTACTGCAGGATCTTTGTGCACCTGACTGACATTTGTGGGCATAGGATCTGTGGGTACTCCACCCTTTTCTTTGCAGGGGCACTGCTGTGAGTGTTAGGCACCCACCACTCTTGTGACTGGGCACTGCTGGGAGGACTCTGCACCCACCCCTCCTATGTTTGGGCACTGCTGGGAGGACTCTGCACCCACCCCTCCTGTGTCTGGGCACTGCTGGGAGGACTCTGCACCCACCCCTCCTATTTCACGATATGTACGCTTAGAACATACACGGGTGTGGGTTAGCTCCATGCATACGAGGTGGGGGTACGTGTCGTACATACACTGTTGCGGTGGGGGTACGCTCCATGCATACGCGGGTGAGGGTACGGGTCGTACTTACACTGTTGCGGTGGGGGTACGCACCATACGTACGTGGGTGAGGGTACGGGTCGTACTTACACTGTTGGGGTGGGGGTAAGCTCCATACGTACGCGGGTGAGGGTACGGGTCGTACTTACACTGTTGGGGTGGGGGTACGCTCCAAACGTACGCGGGTGAGGGTACGGGTCGTACTTACACTGTTGGGGTGGGGGTACGCTCCATACGTACGCGGGTGAGGGTACGGGTCGTACATACACTGTTGGGGTGGGGGTACGCTCCATACGTACGCGGGTGAGGGTACGGTCGTACTTACACTGTTGGGGTGGGGGTATGCTCCATACGTACGCGTGTGAGGGTACGGGTCGTACTTACACTGTTGGGGTGGGGGGTACGCACCATACGTATGCGGGTGAGGGTACGGGTCGTACTTACACTGTTGGGGTACGCTCCATACGTCTGCGGGTGAGGGTACGGGTCGTACTTACACTGTTGGGGTGGGGGGTACGCTCCATACGTACGCGTGTGAGGGTACGGGTCGTACATACACGGTTGGGGTGGGGGTACGGTCCGTACATACACTGTTGGGGTGGGGGTACGCTCCATACGTACGCGGGTGAGGGTACGGGTCGTACTTACACTGTTGGGGTGGGGGTATGCTCCATACGTACGCGGGTGAGGGTACGGGTCGTACTTACACTGTTGCGGTGGGGGTACGCTCCATACGTACGCGGGTAAGGGTACGGGTCGTACTTACACTGTTGGGGTGGGGGTACGCTTCATACGTCCGCGGGTGAGGGTACGGGTCGTACTTACACTGTTGGGGTGGGGGGTACGCTCCATACGTCCATGGGTGAGGGTACGGGTCGTACTTACACTGTTGGGGTGGGGGGTACACTCCATACATCCGCGGGTGAGGGTACGGGTCGTACTTACACTGTTGGGGTGGGGGTACGCTCCATACGTACGCGGGTGAGGGTACGGGTCGTACTTACACTGTTGGGGTGGGGGTACGCTCCATACGTCCGCGGGTGAGGGTACGGGTCGTACTTACACTGTTGGGGTGGGGGGTACGCTCCAATAGTCTGCGGGTGAGGGTACGGGTCGTACTTACACTGTTGGGGTGGGGGGTACGCTCCATACGTCCGCGGGTGAGGGTACGGGTCGTACTTACACTGTTGGGATGGGGGGTACGCTCCATACGTCCGCAGGTGAGGGTACGGGTCGTACTTACACTGTTGGGGTGGGGGTACGCTCCATACGTCCGCGGGTGAGGGTACGGGTCGTACTTACACTGTTGGGGTGGGGGGTACGCTCCATACGTACGCGGGTGAGGGTACGGGTCGTACTTACACTGTTGGGGTTGGGGGTACGCTCCATGCATACGGGGGTGGGGGTACGGTCCGTACATATCCGTCCTCACGCTATGTGATGCTTGTGCGGGCCGTACCCAGGCCTTTGCCACGTGGGTACAGCCTTCCCGCCATTGTTGGGATGACGTAGGTGTGGGCGGGGTACGACTCGTACCCACGCTCTTAAGGCGTGGGTACGGGACGTACCTGTATTGTTGTGTTGCCGGTTCACGTCGTCAAGCACTTCCGTTGTGGCGGACGATGGCTTTGCTGGACATGCCCCCACCCCCTCGTAGTGACCAGGGCCTGGGGGTCAGGTATGTCCAGGGCATGTGTGCTGTGTGACTTTGGTGGGGGTTTTGTGGCCTGCCCCTGGTCCTGCCCCTCCCCCCTCTCCCCCCTCCCTTTGTTGTTCTGACCTTCTGCGGCGTCTGCGTCCGAACCTGTAGAGGAGGTCGACTGCTATGAGGGCCGGGATGACATGTAGGTTCGGGTCCATGTCTGTCCGTCGCGTACAGGTACTCCTTGTTCGCGTCGTCCTGATTTCCGGAAAATATTCACTGTGCGGGATGACGTCGGTGCGAATCGTAATTCCTGGTTCGTGAATGGCAGGCTGCGTGCGTCCCGACGTCACGTCGGCGCTTTCCCGGATCGCATTTGTATGTTCGTCGGTCGGGGTTTTGTACGAATCGTACGGAAATGGAGCTTCCGTGCGATTCGTAATTCCATGTTTGTAAGTTTTGACGACCGGGTACGCGTCGGACGGAGAATATGCTCCGTCCGACGGTTCGTACCCGGTTTTTACAGGATCGTGATCGGCACCAAAGTGTCTCATAGTGAAACAAACACATCGCACAGTTAAAGTGTGTCCTAGTGAGACACCTACATCGCACCCTTTAAGTGTTTCCTAGTGAGACACTCACATCGCCAAGTTAAAGGATCTCCTAATGGGATACTCACATCGCATTGTTGAAGTGTTTCCCAGTGAGACCTGGGGCGGCTCCTCCGTAATAGCAGAGGATCGTTTCCCCACTGCTCAGAGACAACAGATAAATAAAATAATAATAATATTATGTTATTATCATTCTATTTATCACTGTACTCTGAGCCACAAAGCTGATGAGTCTGGCGTTAGGCTGGGCCATGGCAGAGAGAAGAGGTGGGGGGGCTGTAAGTGCACATGGCGGTTTGGTCGGCTGTCTTAGGCCGGCCAAACAGACACGCGCACTTCAGTTTCTCCAACACAGCTGTATTCTACAGCTGGGTGGAGAAACGGCCAAGACTCCCTGGTTCTGAGCGAGCATCAGACCAGCTTGCTGAGGCAAGTCCTGGCACTGCTCTCCTAGCATGAGAGCAGCATCTGGATTGGGTGGGGAATCTGTGCTTTGTGCCCCATCGTGAGAGGAGCAACAAGGAGTTTGACAGCATCAGCGGGAGCGGCAGGTAAGTCACTCAATTTTATTTTTATACCCCCCCAAACTCCGCCTGCACTACCGTACCACCTTAGACTGGCGGCAGCTGCCACTGAGTGAGACACTCATCACACAATGAAGTGTTTCTAGTGAGACACTCACATCACACAGTTAAACTGTCTCCTAGTGAGACACTCACATCACACCATTGAAGTGTTTCCTAGCGAGACACTCACATTGCACAAAGTGTCTCCTGGTGAGACACTCACATCGCACATCTAAAGTGTATCCTAGTGAGACACTTATCTCACAATGAAGTGTTTCCTAGTGAGACACTCACATCGCACAGTAAAAGTGTCTCCTAGTGAGACATTCATATTGCACAGTAAAAGTGTCTGCTAGTGAGACACTCACATAGAACCGGTGTAGTGTTTCCTAGTGAGACACTCATCATACACTGAAGTGTTTCATAGTGAGACACACACATTGCACAGTTAAAATGTCTCCTAGTGAGACACTCACATCAAACTGTTGAAGTGTTTCCTAGTGAGACACTCATATTGCAACATTGAAGTGTTCCTAGTGAGACACTCAAATCGCACAGTTAAAGTGTTTCCTAGTAAGACACTCACATCGCACCCTTGAAGTATTTCCTAGTGAGACACTCACATAGAACCGGTGTAGTGTTTCCTAGTGAGACACTCATCATACACTGAAGTGTTTCATAGTGAGACACACACATTGCACAGTTAAAATGTCTCCTAGTGAGACACTCACATCAAACTGTTGAAGTGTTTCCTAGTGAGACACTCATATTGCAACATTGAAGTGTTCCTAGTGAGACACTCAAATCGCACAGTTAAAGTGTTTCCTAGTAAGACACTCACATCGCACCCTTGAAGTATTTCCTAGTGAGACACTCACATTGCACAAATTGTTTCCTAGTGAGACACTCACATTGCACAGTAAAAGTGTCTCCTAGTGAGACACTCACATCGCACAGTTAAAGTGTGTCCTACTGAGACACTCACATCACACCATTGAAGTGTTTCCTAGTGAGACACTTATCTCACAATGAAGTGTTTCCTAGTGAGACACTCATATTGCAACATTGAGGTGTTCCTAGTAAGACACTCAAATCGCACAGTTAAAGTGTCTCCTAGTTAGACACTCACATTGCACAGTTTAAGTGTTTCCTAGTAAGACACTCACATCACACCCTTGAAGTATTTCCTAGTGAGACACTCACATTGCACAAAGTGTCTCCTAGTGAGACACTCACATCGCACAGTTAAAGTGTGTCCTACTGAGACACTCACGTCGCACCATTGAAGTGTTTCCTAGTGAGACACTTATCTCACAATGAAGTGTTTCCTAGTGAGACACTCACATCGCACAGTAAAAGTGTCTCCTAGTGAGCCACTCACATCGCACACTTGAAGTGCTTCCTAGTGAGACACATCACATCACACAGTTAGTGTCTCCTAGTGAGAGACTCACACTGCACATTAAAAGTGTCACCTAGTGAGAAACTCACATCGCGCCGTTGAAGTGTTTCCTAGTGAGACCAGGGGCAGTTCCTCCGCAATGGCAGAGGAGCGTTCCCCCACTGCTCAGAGACAGTAGATAAATAAAATGATAATAATCAGTTTTTATCATTTTATTTTTCACTGTACTCTGAGCCGCCTAGCTGACTAATGAGACACTCATTGCACAATTAAGTGCTTCCTAGTGAGATACTCACATCGCACCGTTAAAGTATTTCCTAGTGAGACACTTACATCGCAGTTTAAGTGCTTCCTAGTGAGACATCACATCTCACAGTTAGTGTCTTCTTGTGAGACACTCACATCGCACAGTTAAAGTGTCTCCTAGTGAGACACTCATTGCACAATGAAGTGTTGACTAGTGAGACATCCACATCACACAGTAAAAGTGTCCTAGACACTGAAACCGCACATGCTCAGCTGACACTGCTGTGTGTGCAGCTGTTCACCTTCAGAAAGTGATGCCTCCAGCAGCCCCGCGGTATCCCCACTGTATGTATCCCACACAGATCTCTAGGGGAACATACCTGGACTTTGCAGCATGAAAGAGAAACTCTTTTAATTGCGCTAGGTGTACAGGAATAGGGTTGTGTTCTGTGTGGTGCAGCCGAATATGGGCTGGGTTTTCATTGCTTTGGTTTGACCGCCAGCTGACACTCCCTCATCTGCCCTATTACTTATGCTAAAGTAATCAAGACTAAAAGCACAGAAAGCATAGTATAGGCCCTACCTCACACTGCCTGTTTCAGCCGAATAACGGTGGCAGCCGCAGCTGCATCCGGTATCGGTTTCCTCTGTTGAACAGCTCTCTGAGAGAAGAAGCCGGTTTTGGACTTGGCCCTTCTGGCAAGTTCACCCCTAGAACTTTTTGCATTATCCTAGCCTTTTTCCTGTGTTGTACTAGTGATTTTAGGCCTCTAGGCGCTTTCACACTGTGTCCCAGTGGAAAGCGCGTGCGCTCTGTGTATGGTTTAGTGAGACTGACCTGCCCTCCCATAAGGAATGCATGGGGGATCTGAGTGACCGTGTTAAGTCCTGATGTGAGAGGAGTGCAGGGTTGAGTTTGGTATGTGCGGACTCGTGAGGTTAAATGCTGCACGATGATGTGTGCGGCGTCACGGTGTCTCGTGTGGAAGTGCCACTTCTAGACACTGGCATAAATGTGAAGTGAATGTCTGGCTTGTGATTGGCTGGTGTGTCTGTCTCCAGGAGTCAGGATGGTTCTGCCCCAGTGTGTGTGTGGATGAATGGTGTGAGTAGCTTGCTGAATACTTTGGTGTGAGTTCTCTGAAATAAGGAGCTTGCTAGTTGATTGGGTGTGAGTTCTCTGGGATAGGGAGCTTGCATTGGGGAGTGATTCCAAAAGGAGTGGCTGAGGTGTCTTCCAGCTCAGCGTGGTAGGAAGAGGTTCAGAGTAGCCCAGCTAGGTCTCGGTGTAGGGGCTCACGTCCTGACTCTGCGGAGAAGGAGTGGGTGGGACTGCGTGTCTCCAGGTGCCTGAAACCCAGTCTCAGGGCCTGGATGGATTCTTTAGGAAACATCAGGTCGGGGGCCTAGGCTGTACCAATAGGTCATTTGAGGAGGATCTCCCAGTGTCTAGAGGACGTGGAGTGTCTGTAATCAGAGCTCCAGTAGTTCTGGTGTCTGGCGGTACCGCTCCAGTTGGGAGGGTGCGGAAGTCCAGAGGGAGGGGTGAGAGGGGGAGGGATTCCCCAGTGGGAACCAGTAGGTCAGGGACCAGCCGGGAGGGCTGAGTCGCCACTGAGTGACCGTGGTGTCGCCACTTCTGTCCTGGGGGGTCTGCACGCACTGTCAGATGGACAGGAGGTTGTGAGATCAGCGCCAGGCAGACTGCCACACGACCCATTAGTTATGTGTCACCCTCGTTAAGTCCTGGTTCGCCAGGCATCTGACCAAAGGGTACGTCCCCCGGTTGGGGAGCCAGTAGTCGGTGTTTCCGGATCTGGACATAAGGGCAGCTGTAGTCCTGAGGGCAGGTGGGGCTCATCGTACGTGAAGAGACCCTGCTCTACAGTGGAAGGGGGTGCAGAGGGAGGGAGTCCTCGCCTCTGACCCCTTGGATCCCAGGTGGTAGACCAGTTGGTGGAGAGAGGTCCTGAACTGGTGGGAGAGTTGTGTTCTGGTGGGTGCTTCCCTGGGAGGGTGCGGAACCCCAGAAGTAGAGGTATGGTGGGGCATTCTTGCCCGTGACCTCTGGTCAGCCTGAGGGTGCGGACCCTAGGTTGAAGGATCAGTGGTAGTTGGGAACTACACTGAGAGGGAGAATGGAGAATGGCTTGTTTGCCAGGGGTTACTACCCCCCACTCTGGAATTGGCAAGGACAACTAGGTAGTACCAGTGGGGTAGCCTAGTTGGGCCTGAGTTTTTTTTCGGTTGTTTTTTTTTCCAGATGATGATTCAGAATAGCGTGGAACCGGAGGGTGTCCCTGCAGTGCGGGCCTGCATCCGTGTTCTATCGCCCCAAGCAGGGAAGACCATCACGGTGGTGATTGGTCTGCCCTGCGTTTTGGCTGGAAGGGGGTTGTGTTGGGCTTGGCCCTTCTGGCAAGTTCACACCTAGAACTTTTTGCATTATCCTAGCCTTTTTCCTGTGTTGTACTAGTGATTTTAGGCCTCTAGGCGCTTTCACACTGTGTCCCAGTGGAAAGCGCGTGCGCTCTGTGTATGGTTTAGTGAGACTGACCTGCCCTCTCATAAGGAATGCATGGGGGATCTGAGTGACCGTGTTAAGTCCTGATGTGAGAGGAGTGCAGGTTAAATGCTGCGCGATGATGTGTGCGGCGTCACGGTGTCTCGTGTGGAAGTGCCACTTCTAGATGCTGGCATAAATGTGAAGTGACTGTCTGGCTTGTGATTGGCTGGTGTGTCTGTCTCCAGGAGTCAGGATGGGTCTGCCCCGATGGTGGGTGGAGAGATCTGCATGTTGATGGCAGGGAGGAGTGCACCTGGGACCTGAATAGGGCTGGGCTTTCCCCACACAATGCTGGCTCCACCCCCTGTGGTGCGTCTGATGTCCCTGGCCTGTCCTGTGAATAGGGAGAGGGGCTGAGCAAAACAAAGTGCTCAGGAACCAGTTGCATCTGGTTCGCCCCTTCCCTGCACCTTGAGACAAAGGGATATGGTGTATAACAGAAGGGGCTGTAACCCCAGAAAAATGTTCTCTTTTGGATCCTGACAGAGGGGAGCTTGCTGCTGGTGGGGCCCAGGAGGGACCGCCATGGGGCTACCTCCCTGCTGGAGGGCCCTGTGTGCTGGCCCCTGGGCCCTACCTTGCCCCCCTGATGCCTCCAGGACTTCTTGGACCCTTTTACTTGTTCTTGGACTTTGCCAAGGCTTGGGAGCGCTTTGTCTGGAGCATTTTCCTAGGAGAGGGAGAGCCGGGGGCTGAGCAGCGCTGCGCTGCAGCCCTGGCTGAGGGAATCCCCCTCGTAAGGATTCCCCCCTCCTTGTGAGATTTTGCGGGTGCCCACCCCGCTCATGTCGCTATTTTTAATGGCGGATGCCCACCCTGCATTTTGCCTGTCCGGCGCGGGAGCTTACCCCGCGTTATGCATCCTTTAAAAAAAAGCGGGTGCCCACCCCGCGATTTGCCGTGTTCGGCGGATGCCCACCCCGCCTTATATCTTGAATTTAGAGGGAGCCTACCCCTCTTACGAAGAAATTCTCACCGCCGCGGCCCGAGCCGCGAGAGGAATCTCCTCCGGGCCGCTGCCTAGCGCGACACGGAAGTCAGGCGGGCCTTGCGTGTGACGTGGGTGGGCCTGTGGCCCGCCGAAGAGAAGACGGCCCGGAAGACTGTGAGGCCTCGCGGGGCTCCCATGCGTGGAGAGAGCCCCGCGCATGTTCCGAAAGCCCCGGGTCCCAGGAGGGGGCCCGGGTGAAGGCAGGGAAGTGATGCGGCCATTCAGCGGGGCTCCCATGTGCCAGGGAGAGCCCCGCCTTTGCCCACAGGAGTCCCGGGTCCCAGGAGGGGGCCCGGGTGAAAAAGGAGAGGAGTCAGAGTCCTGCGTCCGGCCCCCTCCAGCCGGTGAGTGGTCTGAGTGAGTCCGGGTGGGGAGAGGCAGGGTCAGAGCGGCCCGCATGGCAGCAGGCTGCTCCAACGGGGGCATGTTATTTTAAGAGCCCCAGCTGGCTCCAACGAGGGCATGCTTTATGTGAAGAGCCCCGTGGCTCCAGCATGGGCATTCCTAGTAATCCAGAGGAAGGCTACCCGTCTTTCTGGGAACCCGTGCGCACCGCGAGGCTCAGGGGACCCTAGGTGCGAACGTGCCCAACCTCCTAGAGCCCTGTCTGGGATCCGGGAGGCAAATGAGCCCTCATTGGGACATCCAGGCCGGCCTGGCCATCTGGTCGCCCCATTGGAAAGCATTGCGTGCGACCAGATGGCTGAGGGGAGAGGTCCGACCAGATGGCCGGGACGGAAATAACGCCAATCTGCCTGCCCCGAGCCTTCGCGGGAGTGATCCCGCCTGCCCTTGACCCCATGCTGGGCCTCAGGCATGGGGAGGCCCGCAGGCGCTCCTGGGGCCCAGCCGCCCGGGGGAGGACTGCCTGGGACCCATGGAGCCTTGCAGGTCTCTGGGGCTCTGCACCAGGGACCCTTGTCCCGGTCAGATGGACACTTGGCAGGCCGCAGGACGGGGGCTGCCAAACCCCAGGCCCTGACCGAAACCCAGGCCCCGGGGCCGGTCCCTGCTTCTCAACCCAGCCAGGCCGGGGAGATCGGGGAGCCTGCAAAGGCACGAGGGACCCCTGTCCCAGGCACACGGACCCTCAGGACGTGCGCTCGTTTTCCAAACATTTTTTCCAAAATTCTGTGTAGTGGCGCTACGCAAACTACGCCCAGCCCTAACCAAAATCTTATCACGCAGTGGAAAAGATTTAGCCAGCCACCCCCCCACCTGGCCCGGTCCCTGCTTCTGATCCCAGCCAGGTTGGGGGAGGCTCCCTTGGCCCAATGGACCCCATAAGGGGCACCCCGACCTTGCCAGGCCGCAGGACGGGGGCTCCCGCACCACAGGGTCATATAGGGGTGGGCAGAAAACTCCGCTCCACCAGCGTAGCGGATAAAGCCTGACACCCCTGCTCCCCGGCCCGGTCCCTGCTTCTGAAAACAGCCAGGCTGGGGAGAGCCTCCCCGGGCCCCGGTGGACACCCTTCCCCAGCACCCTAACCCTTGGCTGGCTTGCAGGACGGGGGGCTCCCGCAAGCCTGAAACGCAGCACGAGCCCTGGGCCCGGTCTCAGCTTCCAAACCCTAGCCAGGCTGGGGAGAGCCTCCCCGGACCCCGGTGGACCCCCGTCACCAGCACCCAGACCCTCGGCTGGCTTACAGGACGGGGGGCTCCTGCGGACTGGGACGCTGGGATGCAGCACGAGCCCCGGGCCCGGTCCCAGCTTCCGAATCCTAGCCAGGCCGGTGAGTGCCTCCTCGGGCCCCGGAGGACCACCCCGTCCCCAGCACCCGGACACTCGGCTGGCTTCCAAGACGGGGGGGCTCCCACACCCTGGAACGCAGCACGAGCCCCGGGCCCGGTCTCAGCTTCCAAACCCTAGCCAGGCCGGGGAGAGCCTCCCATGGCCCCGGTGGACTCCCGTCACCAGCACCCGGACCCTCGGCTGGCTTACAGGACGGGGGGCTCCTGCGGCCTGGGACCCTGGGATGCAGCACGAGCCCCGGGCCCGGTCCCAGCTTCCGAACCCTAGCCAGGCCAGTGAGAGCCTCCTCGGGCCCCGGTGGAACACCCCGTCCCCAGCGCCCGAACCCGCGGCTGGCTTCCAGGACGGGGTGCTCCTGTGGCCTAGGACCCTGGGATGCAGCACGAGCCCCGGGCCCGGTCCCAGCTTCCGAACCCTAGCCAGGCCGGGGAGAGCCTCCCCGGGCCCCAGTGGACCTCCGTCCCCAGCGCCCGGACCCTCGGCTGGCTTGCAGGACGGGAGGCTCCCGCACCCCGGGGCCCGCCTGTTAGAATCTGGGTTCTCTGGTTGGCACAGGTAGGTACTTGTGTCAAGCAGGGAACCTTTCCTCTAGTCAGGGTAAGGGGGTACACTCCTATAATAACCCCTGCTCACCCTCTGGGTAGCTTGGCGCGAGCAGACAAGGCCTATCTCAGAGCGTTTAGGTTAAGCATTTGTGAACACACACCAGTAACTCAGTGACAACCCCACAAATGGACTCCACACTGGGATATATAAAAAATAGTACTTTATATATATAGATTAGGCTTAGAACAAGACCAGATAACGTTTAAACGGCCCACAATACTTATTGGAAAAAGTGTTCTTTAGTTTAGCGTAGTTTTAAAGTTCTGCGTGCTTCTTTCCTTTCCGTACGCTTCGTACGCGGTCAAAACTGCTTGGGAACGGGTCTCACACGCACCCTAGGCGCTTCGGGATGAAGCGTACACCCTACGGTGCGAACAGGCACAGTACCTTTATCTTTTGGTGAGTTCGTCATGGGTGCTGCGCTGACATCAAGCGCGATGTACGGTGCGTTGTCCTCCTGGTACTGTGCGTACTACGGTACGTTGGACCTTGGGTTTGCAGGGCTTCAGGGGATGGTGCGTAGGTACGGTGCTTTCAATGTTCGTCGCGGCGTTCGCGCCGTACTGTGAGATCGGCAATCTTGATTTGAAGTGCTGGATACAAGCGAACACTACGCTCTGCTCAGGGGAGACGTACGCGACTACCGTGCGCACCGCAGCCTTCCCAAAGCAGGGGAAAGGAGCTTACCTGGGCAGTACTGTTCGTAGGGGATGGAAGCAAGTACGGTTCGCAGTCCTTCCATTACGGTGCGAGCTACGGCTCGTAGGGGCCTGTTAGCCGCGTTGCTCAGGCCGGACGATACCTTCCTTTGCGGTGCGAGCTACGGCTCGTGGGGGCCCTTAGTCACGTTGTTCGGGCCGGACAGCTGGGTGCAGGCTTCCAGGAGGGGTACGCTTCAATCGTCGAGGCGTACACAGCAGTTTGCTTCAGGATTACGGGGAAAACGGTCCGTTTTCCGGTGCGCTCTCACGGCGGTGAAGTCCACTGGTCCTGGGACTTCGTTCAGGGGGCAAGCTCACTCACAAGCCCTTGGAGATCTTCAGCCCATGTCAAATAAAAGTTTCTTTGGTCTTTTCTTCCTCTTCTTCAGCAGCAAGGCAACCACTGCAGGCCAATCCCCCAGGTCAGGGACAGTACTCCTGAAGTTAAGGGAAGGTTTAGGGACTGGCAAGTGGGGGCACTTGCCAGTCAGCATGACAGTACCAGACTGCACGCAGGTTCTGCAATGGCAGACCCTAGACACACTTTACCAGGCCGCGTCTGTGGGTGGCACAACCAGTGCTGCAAGTCCACCAGCGGTATTTGTATTTACAAGCCCTGGGCACTCCTGGTGCACTTTACTGGGGTCTGCTAGTAAACCAAATAAGCCAATCATGGAATCCAACCAACATATACATTTTATATAGGGAGCACTTGCACTGTGGCACTGGTTGGCAGTGGCACAGTGCTCTGAGCAGCCAACACCAGCAAAACACATGAGGCACTGCGACAAAAAGTGGAAGGGAGACTCACGCCAAGGTGCCAGGTCTAACATGTGTCCCCTCCAGCTGATATGTGGGGAGAACTACCCTACCCCAGGGAGTTCCTCATCACTAAGGCGGAAAAATCTGGACAGACCGTCAGCATTGGCGTGATCTGTGCCAGGGCGATGTTCCACCGTGAAATCCATACCCTGTAGGAAAATGGACCACTTCAACAGCTTTGGATTCTCACCCCTCATATGCATCAACCATCTGAGGGGCCTGTGGTCTGTCTGAACCCGGAAGTGAGACCCAAACAGGTAGGGTCTTAACTTCTTCAGTGCCCAGACCACAGCAAATGCCTCACGCTCAATAGCACTCCATTTCTGTTCCCGTGGAAGTAACCTCCTGCTAAGGAAGGCTACAGGTTGATCTAGGCCCTCCTCATTAATCTGTGAAAGAACAGCCCCCACACCATGCTCTGAAGCGTCTGTCTGAACGATAAACTCTTTGGAGAAGTTGGGAGCCAAGAGCACGGACGCCGTGCACATAGCAGTTTTCAGGGCCTCAAAAGCTTTCTGACAGGTGTCAGTCCAAATAACTTTCCTGGGCTGCTTCCTAGAAGTCAGCGCTGTCAAGGGGGCAACAATGTTGCCATACCCCTTGACAAACCTCCTGTAGTACCCGGTGAGACCTAGGAAGGCTCTCACCTCTGTCTGGGTTTTGGGCGACTCCCAATTCAGGATGGTTTCTATCTTGGGTTGAAGGGGCGCCACCTGGCCGCTCCCAACCTGGTGCCCCAAGTACACCATGGAAATCTGCCCGATCTGGCACTTACTCGCCTTGATCGTGAGGCATGCCCTCTGCAGCGCCATCAACACTTTCCAGAGGTGGAGCAGGTGTTCTTCCCAAGTGGAGCTGAACACTGCGATGTCATCCAGGTAGGCTGTACTGAACGAATCCAGTCCAGCCAACACCTGGTTGACCAACCTCTGGAAGGTGGCAGGGGCACTCTTCATCCCAAAGGGCATAACCTGGATCTGCCAGTACCCAGACGTTTAATCAAACGTGCTGAGGTAGTTGGCAGCCCCTAGCCAATCTATGAGCTCATCAGCTCTGGGGATGGGGTGTGCGTCAGTCCTGGTGACTGAATTGAGTCCTCGGTAGTCCACACAGAACCGGAGTTCGGGTGTGGCTCCCGGCACTGACCACTGGGCTGGCCCAAGGACTGCTGGAGGACTCAATTACCCCGAGTGCAAACATCTTGGAGACCTCCTCCTTGATCCACGCCCTCACCCTCTCAGTCACACTGTAGGCCTTGTGCCTCACGGGTGTACTATGCCCAGTGTCCACATCATGGACGCACCAATCAGTGACACCGGGAACCAGGGAAAACAGATCAGAAAATTGTCCCAGCAACTGGCGACAATCATTCTGTTGCTCAGGGGTCAGGGCGGAAGAGAGGATGACACCATCCACTGACCCATCTTGCTCCTGGGCTGACAGGAGGTCAGGAAGATGCTCGGTCTCCTCTTCCATCCCAGCATCTGTTGCCAAGAGCATGCCCACTTGGGACCTCTGCAAGTGGGGCTTGAGGCGGTTGACATGAAGGACCCTTAAGGGGTTCCTTGGAGACAGCAAGTCCACCAAACAGGTAACAGGACTCCTGCGCTCCACAACCTCAAAGGGACCGGTCCACTTATCCTGGAGCACACAAGGCTCCACGGGGGCCAAGACCCACACCTTCTGTCCAGGCTGAAGCTCTACCAGAGTGGCATTCAGGTTGTACCACCGCTTCATCTCCTCCTGGCTGGCTTCCAGATTTGCCTCAGCAAGTTGCCTGAATCGCCTAGTCTGATTCCTGAAGGCCAGCATGTAGCTATATACATTCTGGGCAGGTTTCCTGGGAGATTGCTCCCAGCCTTCCTTGACCAGACTTAGAGGTCCTCTCACTGGGTGGCCATACAGGAGCTCAAAGGGGCTGACCCCAAGAGACTTCTGTGGCACCTCACGGTACGCAAAGAGAAGGCATGCTAAGAGGACGTCCCACTTACGCCTCATGGGTTCTTCCAGACCCATTATCATGCCCTTGAGGGTACGGTTGAATCTCTCAACCAACCCGTTTCCTTGGGGGTGGTAAGGTGTGGTAAACTTGTAGGTTACACCACACTCTTGCCAAAGGGATTTCATATACTTGGATATGAAATTGGTACCCCGGTCAGACACCACCTCTAGAGGGAATCCCACTCTGGAGAAAATTCTCATCAGTGCACGTCCCACCACGGGGGGCGTCACTGCCCTCAGAGGGATGGCTTCCGGGTACCGGGTGGCATGGTCCACCAGGACCAGGATAAACCTGTTGCCCATGGCTGTCCTGGGGTCCAGTGGCCCCACAATGTCAATCCCCACTCACTGGAATGGGGTACTGACCACAGGGAATGGCTGGAGACGAGCCTTCTGCTTCCTCCCACTCTTTCCACTTGCCTGACAAGTCTGACAGGTCCTGCAGTGAGTGTCTGAACTCCTGCACATTTGGGGCCAATAAAAGTGGGTGACAAGCCTTTCAAAGGTCTTGTACTGCCCCAAATGTCCTGCCAATGGCACATCGTGAGCCAGCCCCAGTAGGAAGGCTCTGAAGTCCTGGGGTACCACCAGCACACGGGCTGACACAGGCTCAGCAACCTTAGGCTCTGAATACAGGAGGTCGTTCTCCCAGTAAATGAAATGTGACCCAGACTGATCACCTGCGGCCTGGTCTGCAACCTGCTGCCGCATACCCACGAGAGAAGGGCATTCTTTCTGCGTCTTACAAAAGTCCTCCCTGGAGGGGCCTCCTTCCTGCTGCCAATGGGTCAGCTCAGGCAGGTCCCCCCGTTCAGCTATCTGTTCCCCGGTAGGCTCCAGGGCATCCCCCTCAAGGTCTGCTTCCTCCTGGGCCGTGGGAACTTCTAAGGCCGGTCCCTGGGCCTCCCTCTCAGGCTCCAGGACCTCTTGAGCACCTCTACTTGCTGCCATGGACCGTGTGGTGACACACGCCCCATCCGGCATACCCAACATCTCCAGGTGAGCACTCCGCTCCACCTTAACCCAAGGTGAGCTCTCCAAATCGTTCCCCAACAGATGGTCTACAGGCATGGCGGGTTTCACAGCTACCTGAAGTGTACCAGAGACCCCCCCCACACTCAAAGGGAACCTGAGCCACCTTGCAGTGGCTCTCTGTGTTGTCAGCGGCAACAACTGGATAGAATGCTCCTGGGACAACCTGCTCTTGAGACACCAGGTGACACTAAACAGCTGTCACACTGGCTCCTGTATCTCTCTGGGCTTCAACTCTACGGCCATTGATGGTCACCCACTGCCTGTATTTCTTATTGTTATCAGGCAGCTGTGTTTGGGGGACCATCTCACAGTCTCCTAATGAGACAAAGGACATCTCTGCGGGACCCCATCCACCTTGGACTGCCATCTCCTCCCCCAAGGCTACACTAGCCATCTGCCGGGGTGGAGCACCAGTGGGTGCTGGTTTACCATACAAAGGACACTTTAAATCAGAGGCAAAATGCCCCATGTTACCACACTTGTAACATTTTATGGGCCCCTTTTGAACAGGTGGACCTGTCGGGCCCCGGGCAGTTTCTGGGGTGGGGGAGGCTGAGAACCTTTCCCTTGGTTCCCTTGGGGATTACTTTGGGGCCTTCTTGGAAACTCCCTCTGGTTACCCCTGTCCCCCCCACTCTTCTGCTGGGGACCCTGCCCACCTTTGGCGGAATCGCCCATTGGACCCTTGTGGACCCTGGTACTGACCCAGCGGTCTGCCTCCTCAGCAAGCTTTCTAGGGTTAGTCAGACTACTATCAATCAGGTGCTGGCGTAGCTCAGGAAAACAATTACTGGACAAGTGCTCCCATGCCATTAAATCAAAAAGCCCTTGAAAATCATCAACTTTGCTACCCTTCACCCAACCATCCAGTGCTCTGCAAAAAAAAGTTACATACTCCACATACGTACTGTTGGGAATCTTTGTACAACCCCTGGACCTTTGCCTATACAACTCAGGGGTCAACCCATACCTAGTCATCAAAGCTGCTTTCATATGGGGATAAGAATTATAATCATCTGAGGGCAAGTCTAGCAGTGTGTTCTGCCCCTCACTAAGGAACCGTCCCCACAACCCCGCTCCCCAATCTTTCTTAGGGACCTGGTGGGAGGACATGGCTACCTCATAGGCCTTGAACCACTGCCCTATGTCATCATTCTTCAAAAATTCCTTTACCACATATTTTGGTATGTACACCCTTGATTCTGCCTGCACTGACGGTGTGCTGCCACCAGAGGGAGTAGACTCTAAACTTTTAGCTTTTAGATCTAATTCTCTCAATCTCATGTCATGGTCCATTTGGATTTTTCTTTCTTCCAGAGCCAGCTTTTTGCTTTCCAGCTCCAGTTGCCCATTCAATTTAAGTTTTTCCATCTCCATCTCATGCATCCTGGTTTCTTTTCTACCTGCCAACTCTTCTGGCGACAGGCCTCTGCCAAAGCTATGGACGCTTTCTGCTCGTTCAACTACTAGCACATCCTCAGGTGACCTTGACTCAATCCAGGCCCTCAGCGCCTTGAGTAGGTCTGCTTTGACTTTACATCCAACATGAGTAACTTTGAATTTCTTGCAGAAGCCCTTCAGCTGGGCCTTGGTGTAGGTCTCTACTCTCTCCTCTTCCCATTCAATATCTTCAATTTCAGAGACTACAGATGCTGCTCTCTCCACAATGACTGAACCAGGCATGATTTCTTAGAAAATGGCGATTTCCAGCAAAACGAAAATTAAAAGAGTATTTGGTTGCGCTATTGGTCTGCCTTCACTATGTGGCGTTCACCAATCACTGTATATGTATCACAAATGTAAATTCAGAATCCTCACCGCTGACCACCAATGTTAGAATCTGGGTTCTCTGGTTGGCACAGGTAGGTACTTGTGTCAAGCAAGGAACCTTTTCTCTAGTCAGGGTAAGGGGGTACACTCCTACAATAACCCCTGCTCACCCTCTAGGTAGCTTGGCGCGAGCAGTCAAGGCCTACTCAGAGCGTTTAGGTTAAGCATTTGTGAACACACACACAGTAACTCAGTGACAACCCCACAAATGGACTCCACACTGGGATATATAAAAAATAGTACTTTATATATATAGATTAGGGTTAGCACAAGACCAGATAACGTTTAAACGGCCCACAATACTTATTAGAAAAAGAGTTATTTGGTTTAGCGTAGTTTTAAAGTTCTGCGCGCTTCGTTCCTTTCCTTACGCTTCGTACGCGGTCAAAACTGCTTGGGAACGGGTCTCACACGCACCGCAGGCGCTTCGGGATGAAGCGTACACCCTACGGTGGGAACAGGCACAGTACCTTTATCTTTTGGTGAGTTCGTCACGGGTGCTGCGCTGACATCAAGCGCGATGTACGGTGTGTTGTCCTCCTGGTGCTGTGCGTACTACGGTACGTTGGACCATGGGTTTGCAGGGCTTCAGGGGATGGTGCGTAGGTACTGTGCTTTCAATGTTCATTGCGGTGTTCACGCCATACCGTGAGATCGGCAATCTTGATTTGAAGTGCTGGACACAAGCGAACAGCACGCTCTGCTCAGGGTAGATGTACGCGACTACCGTGCGCACCACAGCCTTCCCAAAGCAGGGGAAAGGAGCGTACGCTGGGCAGTACAGTTCGTAGGGGATGGAAGCAAGTATGGTTCGCAGTCCTTCCATTACGGTGCGAGCTACGGCTCGTAGGGGCCTGTTAGTCGCGTTGCTCAGGCCGGACGATACCTTCCTTTGCGGTGCGAGCTACGGCTCATAGGGGGGCCTTAGTCACGTTGTTTGGGCCGGACAGCTGGGTGCAGGCTTCCAGGGGGGGTACGCTTCAATCGTCGAGGCGTACACAGCAGTTCGCTTCAGGATTACAGGGAAAACGTCCGTTTTCTGCTGCACTCTCACGGCGGTGAAGTCCACTGGTCCTGGGACTTCGTTCAGGGGACAAGCTCACTCACAAGCCCTTGGAGATCTTCAGCACAAGTCAAATAAAAGTTTCTTTGGTCTTTTCTTCCTCTTCTTCAGCAGCAAGGCAACCACTGCAGGCCAATCCCCCAGGTCAGGGACAGTACTCCTCCATGCAGCTTTCCCAGTTCCTTCTCGTCGGACAGAGGTTTCTTCTTGGCAGGACAGGATCTGATTTCTTAGGAGCAGGGCTCCTATACTTATACTACATTTCTTTTGTTCTCGCAGGCCAGGTGGGCCCTTGCCTAGTTCGGTTCGGTTTCTGAGCACTTTGTTGACATGATGCAGGCTTCTGCTTTCAGTGTGCAGGGCAGAGTCATCAGGCGCTCCACAGGTGGTGGAGCCAGCATTGTGGTGGCAGAGCACAGCCCTATTCAGAGTCCAGGTGCACTCCTCCCACCCATCCTGGTGTAATCTTCCTATTCACCACCTGGCTACCTAGTCCTGCCCCTCTGGGATTCCCCAGCCCTGTCAATCACACAAACCAGACAGCAGATACACATCAGCGCAGAGGCGGGCTGAAATGCTTAGGTAGGCAAAGGCCAACTTTCTAAAAGTGGCGTTTGCAAACACAGAACATTAAAATAAACTTTGCTAAAAGATGAATTTTATTATTCTGAGTTCAGGCATACTAAACTCGATTTTCTACCATGTTCCCTGGGTCTGTTAGGATCATAGGATGTAACAATCTTAACAGCCCATTCTGGCCTATGAGAACAGGGTAGCCTTACAATAGTGAAAAACGAAAATGGCTGTAATTCACTATTAGGACATGCCACACACATCAGGGCTTGTCCTACCTTATGCTTACAATGCTCCCTGCCCTTTGGCCTACCATAGGGGTGACTAACATGAAGTTAAGGGAAGGTTTAGGAACTGGCAAGTGGGGGCACTTGCCAGTCAGCATGACAGTACCAGACTGCACGCAGGTTCTGCAATGTCAGACCCTAGACACACTTTACCAGGCCGCGTCTGTGGGTGGCACAACCAGTGCTGCAAGCCCACCAGCGGCATTTGTATTTACAAGCCCTGGGCACTCCTGGTGCACTTTACTGGGGTCTGATAGTAAACCAAATAAGCCAATCATGGAATCCAACCAACATATACATTTTAAATAGGGAGCACTTGCACTGTGGCACTGGTTGGCAATGGCACAGTGCTCTGAGCAGCCAACACCAGCAAAACACATGAGGCACAGCGACAAAAAGTGGAAGGGAGATGCACACCAAGGTGCCAGGTCTAACACCGCCGGACAGAGCATAAACCCCGGGCCTAGTCCTAGCTTCCGAACCCTAGCCAGGCCGGGGAGATCCTCACCAGTGGACCCCCGTCCCCAGCACTCAGACCCTCTGCTGGCTTGCAGGACGGGGGCTCCCGCAACCTGGGACGGAGCACAAGCCCCGGGCCCGGTCACAGCTGCTGAACCCTAGCTAGGCCGGGGGGAGCCTTCCCGGGCCCCAATGGGATCCCCGGACCATCTGCTTGCTTGCAGGATGCGAGGATCCCGCACCCCGGGGCCTTCCGGATGGAGCTCAAGCCCCAGTCCGGACCCAGCTTCAGAACCCTAGCCAGGCTGGGGAGAGCCTCCTGGGCCCTGATGGACCCCCGTAAACAGCGCCCGGACACTCTGATGGCTTGCAGGACAGGGGCTCCCACACCCCGGGGCCTGCCGGATGGAGCTCAAGCCCCAGGCCCGGACCCAGCTTCAGAACCCTAGCCAGGCTGGGGAGAGCGTTCCCGGGCCCTGATGGACCCCCGTAACCAGCGCCCGGACCCTATGATGGCTACTCGGACCCTATGATGGCTTGCAGGATGGGGGCTAACACACCTCGAGGCCTGCCAGATGGAGCTCAAACCCCAGGCCAGGACCCAGCTTCAGAAACCTAGCTAGGCTGGGGAGAGCCTCCCCGGGCCCTGATAGACCCCCGTAACCAGCGCCCAGACCCTATGATGGCTTGCAGGACGGGGGCTCACACACCCCGGGGCCCACCAGATGGAGCTCGAGCCCCAGGCCCTGTCCCAGCTTCAGAACCCTAGCCAGGCTGGCGAGAGCCTCCCTGGGCCCTGGTGGACCCCAGTCCCCAGCGCCCGGACCCTCGGCTGGTGTGCAGGATGGGGGGCTCCCGCACCCCAGTGCCTGCCAGACAGAGCTCAAGCCCCGGGCCCTGTCCCAGCTTCCGAACGTTAGCCAGGCTGGGGAGAGCCTCCCTGGGCCCCGGGGGACCCCCCGGTCCCCAGCACCTTGACCCTTGGCTGGAACCAAGGAGGGTTAAGCCCAGGCCACGTCCTCGCCCCGACGGCCTGCCCAGGGAGCCCATTTTTCTCGACTATTAAGCCCCCACATAGTGAGGGCTAACAGAACTTTGGGGAAGGACACAAGTTGGAGTTAGCCCGGCCGGCTGACAGGCCGGCCATCTGGTCACCCAGCCCACAGGGCCATCTGGTCACCCGGCCAGCAGGGCCATCTGGTCACCAGGCCCGCAGGGCCATCTGGTCACCCGGCCCGCAGGGCTATCTGGTCACTCAGCCAGGCGACCAGATGGCCCGGGACGACACAACACCCAGAGGGCCTGGGAGGGTGCCGTACCCAGTCGCCCTTGCAGTCCGGCGAGGGGTGGCCAGGCGCACCGAGGCAGCCACTCGGAAGCCTACTTCCCCGTGGCTGCTGCTCACCTCCCTGTCTGACTGAAGCAGCGGGAAGGACAGGCCTGGCTGGCCCAGGCCATCTGGTCACCCTGCCGACCCACAAGGGATGTTGGCCCCCAACCCCGCACCCCGGTGGGGCAGGGACAAGAGGCGGAGGCCCCCATGCCAGAGGGCATGTGGTGGAGGCAGCCTACCGCGAACCCACGTTACCCCCTCCGTGTCCCCCCGCCGACCCGGCGGCAGAGGGACCCACCCCTGGGTGTGGTGGAGGAAGGCGTCCGCGGGCGACCACGCACGGAGAAACAAAAGCTTGGCTCAGAGCATGACTTTCAATAGATCGCAGCGAGGTAGCTGCTCTGCTACTTACGAAACCCTGACCCAGAATCAGATCATCTACGAATGATTTAGCACCGGGTGCCCCACGAACATGCGGTGCACTAAGAGCGATGGAGGCGGACCCCTTCCGCCCGCGCTCCGGTCACCAACCGAGCGGCCCTACGCACCAGCCCCCGAGAGAGGCCGGCTATCCCAGGCCAACCGAGGCTCCACGGCACTGCAGTATCGTTACGGTTTCGGGGGGATTCTGACCTAGAGGCGTTCAGTCATAATCCCACAGATGGTAGCTTCGCCCCATTGGCTCCTCAGCCAAGCACATACACCAAATGTCTGAACCTGTGGTTCCTCTCGTACTGAGTAGGATTACTATTGCAACAACACATCATCAGCAGGGTAAAACTAACCTGTCTCACAAAGGTCTAAACCCAGCTCACGTTCCCTATTAGTGGGTGAACAATCCAACGCTTGGTGAATTCTGCTTCACAATGATAGGAAGAGCCGACATCGAAGGATCAAAAAGCCACGTCGCTATGAACGCTTGGCCGCCACAAGACAGTTATTCCTGTGGTAACTTTTCTGTCACCTCCTGCTTGAAACCCAAAAAGTCAGAAGGATCGTGAGGCCCCGCTTTCACGGTCTGTATTCATTCTGAAAATCGAGATCAAGCAAGCTTTTGCCCTTCTGCTCCGCGGGAGGTTTCTGTCCTCCCTGAGCTCGCCTTAGGACACCTGCGTTATCGTTTGACAGTTGTACCGCCCCAGTCAAACTACCCACCTGCCACTGTCCCCGGAGCGGGTCGCGGAGCCAGAAGCGAGAGCCCCACGGGGCTCGCCCCCCCCACCTCACCGGGTAAGTGAAAAAGCAATTAGTAGTGGTATTTCACCGACGGCCCGAGGGCCTTCCACTTATCCTACACCTCTCATGTTTCTTCACAGTGCCAGACTAGAGTCAAGCTTAACAGGACCATCTTTCCCCGCTGATTCTGCCAAGCCTGTTCCCTTGGCTGTGGTTTCGCTAGATAGTAGGTAGGTGTGAGAAGTTGGCCTGATGTATGATGTCACTAGTTCTAGTGTACACCTTATATCAGTCCAAACAACCCTTATGGTGATTGGTTGTACAGTCAACCTTATAGACCAGCTACCCTAGTGGTAGCATGGACAAGAGCAGTCTTAGGCTAAACTCTGAATGGCATGTGAAGCCAGCTGTGATACCATATATA
Source organism: Triturus cristatus (assembly GCF_964204655.1). Classification (NCBI taxonomy): domain Eukaryota; kingdom Metazoa; phylum Chordata; class Amphibia; order Caudata; family Salamandridae; genus Triturus; species Triturus cristatus. The sequence goes on from NC_140579.1 coordinate 57,716,198, forward strand.
ATCCCCAGATATATATATAAAATAAAGTGTATTTATTCTAGTCAAACCCTCAGCACTCTTTATGAGATTCGAGGTAAGTACAACACAGTCTTATTTAAACATACATTAAGTCACACAGGTAAGTAATACAGTTAGGCCCTAGGGGCCACGCAAACCATATACTAAAGAAGTGGTATAAGGACCACTGTCACAGAAATAGGATAGGCCTAGGCCTAGGGAATCGCTGGGGCTACTCTACACTACCAACAGTTAGGAAGTGGGAGGCCCACGGGATTCTAGAGTGGAAACACTCACGCGTAATGCGTATAGTCGATAGAAATAGTACAGTTTTGAAATAAGCAGTTTAAGGACACTTCTGAAGCAACTAGAGAGTCACGCTGTATTGAATCACGAGAGAACCAATACCTTGAACACCATGTATAAGGTAAACATGGACAACAGGCACCCCAATGCAAAATAGACAACCCTCTTGTCTGGCGTTTTGCACTCCGCTAAGAGATACATTCTCACGCAAGAAGATACTAATGGCGCAAGGCTAACACGGGCCACATAGAACAAAATTTAACCATTATAAGAATTTCTGACCCGGCATATATTCAAGTAGACAGTCCTCTTGCAGAGTGTACGAACTACGGCTTCATATTTTACTACATAGTTACCACAGAGGTCCCAGCATAGCGATTCAACTATACAATCTGTGTTGAAACATAATAAAAGTAGCCCCTCTACGGTTTTTAACTCTTTGATGGTCCTGAGGAAGGTGATCTTAATCATTCTATCACCGAAACGTACGTAGACCAGACCAACTATTTTCACAACTGGAAAATAAACTCCTATGGATCAACTTAAACCGAAGGAAAAAAAGAAAAATTCAGTTTGAGAAAAATGTCAGCAGAATAATACGTTGACAGATAATAATTAAAAGAAGACCTTTCCAGTTGTAAAATATATGTTTTACAATCTTTTTTGTGTATATTTTGTGGTATGTGGTATGGATGTTGGTATGTGGGATTAGGCAGCTAAATCTTTATGTACATATTTTTTGTTGTTCTTTGAGGGGCACTGTCAACTATTCAAGCATTGTTTTTGCTTTAGGCAACGATCTAATTGGTGTTTACATTTATTGATTATGTATATGTATGTTTTTTGATAATTCATGTAAATCACAAAACAAAAAAGAAAAATTGAAAATGTTATATGAATATATATTTTTGATACAAAAAAATCATGTTTTGCTTTTGACTAAATAATAAAAACAAAGAAAAAGCATCTATGTTGT